>NW_024096464.1:2595000-3195000 GCF_016545835.1 Crotalus tigris | reverse complement strand
CTTTCCTGTGTTTCCGTGGTGGTGCAGTGGTTAGAATGCAATATTGTAAGCTAATTATTTCGGCAGCTCGAGGTTGATCGGCTCAAGTCTTCCATTATTCTGAGGTTGGTAAAATGAGGACCCAGATTGTTGGGGGCAATATGCTGACTCTGTAAACCGCTTAGAGAGGGCTGTAAAGCACTGTGAAGTGGTATATAAGCCTAAGTGCCATTGCTATTTCTTTTCCTTTAATAGAGAGTTTACTAACAGTTGTTGTGCAGAAATCTAGGGCTCTGCAAGAACTTAATGAAGCTCTTTGAGAGACTGAGGTCAAGAGAAGAAAATTTCAGTCAACATAGCCATTTTCTATTACTCAAGCTTTGCCTCTGGATGAGAAGCTCTGGGACTACCCCCGCCCCCTTAATTAACAGGTTCTGCAGCCTGAAAAAGCTTACCCTAATACAGGCTGAGGGGAGAAGTATTTAATAATAAAAAAAGCCATGGATTCTCCAGTGGGACAGAGTAGGGTCTGTCTGACTGATGGCAGCCTATGATATAAGTATCCTTCACTGAGGAATGCTTGGAAGAAGGGATCTGTCCATTCACTTTTAAATTACACACCTTTCCGTTCCGCTTTGTGACAGTGAACAGAAGCCTCTGAATGAAATGACTATGAGCCTTTGACGTTGGATTCCTATACTGGAAATGATTTGAATAAAGGCAAATCGAAAGAATGTCCTTTCTGGCAGCAGATACGGCCTATCACATACTTGCAGGCCATCCTCGGCGAAGGCAATCAGGCTGAGCTCTGCCAGAGTCATTATAGCACAAATCTTTCTAATTACTGCAATATTCAATTTTCTCCAGGAGATGGTGGGAATAGGTTAGGAGCAGAACACGTTATGGTGATTATGGTTCTATGAGAGTAGTATAGGCTGCACATTGGCCAAAGATGAAATTAAGCATTAACAAGACAAAGAAGAAAGGTGTTTTTTTTTTTTTTAAATGTCAGCTTTGAATACAACTATAACTGGAGGAGATGTTTGCAATATTTAGCAAGAACAGAAACCTGGCATTTAAATACAAGGATCCAACATATAAAGAATTCAAAATTAAGCAGGTTCCACTAGGGATTCACAGGAGAACCATACTTAGCAATGCTGTGTATTCTGTGTAGACAGACGATTCCAAATAACCGATTTCTAATATTGCCAGATTGGGCTGACAAAATTCTAGCTTGAAATTCTATAGAGCTGAGATGTCCATACTCTAGATTTACATGGATGGAGTCAGTAACTAGAAGCTGCTTTCCCATTCTGAATTTCCCACATTTCCCCAATTGAATGGCTGAAGTCTTTCTAAGAAATTAAAATGGCAGGTATGATATTGTGGGTAAGACTACAACTAAAAAAAAAATGAAAAAGGTAGAGTGGAGAGATAAATTTGTATTGATGGGATCCACCACAAAACATTTTGCTAAGATGGAGTTGCTTGTGATTATCAGGCTGCTAGGGACCAAGCAAGACTAGTGAGGTTGCAGCATATGGACAATGCTGATTGCTCTTTCCAACCAGGTTCGTATATATATTTTGGAAGTATAAACCTTGAAGAAGAATTCTCTTGCAAACAACTACTTCTTTAAAGACACATTGTTGACAAAACCCAGTTTCATGCCTCAGCACATCCGACATCAGTAAGAGGAAATAATAGATAATGCAAAGGCTGTTAAGAAATTAGAGGTTTTCTCCTGGACTGTGCTGAGATGGACAAATTAACAAAAGAGATAAAAGAAAAGGAAGACACAGAGTATTATATAGTATGGAACAAGTTGTATGTCTGGTTGGAGACTAGAATTAATAGAGGAGAATAAATATGGAAAGGTCAAAAGTGAAAATATGTGTATAATAATGTATAATAAGAATAATATGAATTATTCTTAGTAAGAAGTAGAACATGAAGGAAGAAAAATGTAAATAAGAAATAACGGGGCTATAAGGACAAATATTCTAAAGAAGAAATGTAAATATTAGATTACCATTATGTAATTGCTGTAAAAAAAGGAGGAGTATATATATATATATTGTGTGTATGTGTGTTATGTTTTGTTTTGTTCTGTTTTGTCTTGTTGGTTAAAAATAAAAATTTAAAAAGAAAAAAAGAAAAGAAAAAGAAATCAGAGATTTTCCCTGGGAAGTGAACAACCTCATGTCTGATGCAAGAGCCTTGCTCTCTATTGATTGCCAATACAGAGTTACATCCCATCTCTTTCTTTCTGTCTCTCCAGCCCTGAATGGCAGCAATCAAAACCAGTTGCTCCTTAATCAGCTTCTTGACTTGGTGAAGTAGCAATATGGACTCCAAGTCTTAAGCTTTCACATCACATCTTCAACCTGCAATGCCCGGGATTCGTTTGCCATCCCACTGCCGTTTCTGTTTATTTTCCAGCCAGATGTTTCCATCTCATTGCTCATCCACCCACCTCCTCTTTTACTTTGTAAACCACTAATAATATGAAAGGTGCCAAAGTTGGAAAGTTCACCTTCAACTCTCCTACATATTTTTCTATCTAAGGATCTATTTCAGGCATTCTACAAAATAGATTAAATTGTATCTTTCGCTAACCAGCATGTTATAAGTAAGAACATGCAAAATAAACAAAGAAAAACAACCTTCAGAATGTTACCCTCTTGTGTACTTCATAGCATATTTAATCACTGTAACAATTTAAATCACATTTTAATGAAAAAAAGAGAATTCCAGCTTTTATGTATCATTTAAGCCCAGATGAGACACACATCCTATTTTATATTTAGTGCACACATATAGGACTACACTATAAAGATGCAAATGTTTACTTGCAGCAAGTATCCCAAATACCAAATGGACATAGTTATGCTACTATTCAATACTGGGACACAAGATAAGGTAATATGGACCGAGCAATTTATTACTACTGGTAATCCCCAAAAAAAAGAAAAAAAGAAAGAAAGAAAGAAAGAAAGAAAGAAAGAAAGAAAGAAAGAAAGAAAGAAGAAAGAAAGAAAGAAAGAAAGAAAGAAAGAGCATTTCACAAGGAATTTCTTGTCTCCCCAGAAATGCACACGTTCCAGCTCTTTTTGTGCTTTTGAACATTTTGAAAGGGTTTGAGGTCAAAGCAAGTGCCATTTTCTTGCCAAGGCAAAGAAGCAAAGATCCCTCGTATTCTAGCATGGGCACAATATGTATAATGATATGCACTGAGATGTACAGTTCAAGCTTAATAACAATTGGGGAGAAGGAGCTGACTTGGGCCCATTTGCCACTCCCATCCTTACCTCTCTATCCCATGCAATTGTGGTGCCTAAAGAAATTTAATTCTGCTTGGGAAGGGGAGGGGAACTTGAGAAAAAGAGAGAGGGGGGCTGTAAAATCCTATTTAAATAAAAATTAAGGGGACTATATTATCCCTTTTAGTAGCGTGGTTGTGTGTATCTGTCTCTGTGGGCCTGCATGCTTGTCTGCAACAGACGGATAACGAGAACAAACTATCTGTAATAAACAAGAGGAAGGAGGGATAAACATTTCAATAGCTGCAGTGCAGAGGTGAGCATGATAATGATTTTTCAGTGACACAACCCTACTAAGAAACTACATTCCTGCAGCAGCCTTGAAACAAGAGCTGACATTTAGACCTGCCTTATTTCAACACAGCTATTCCAAGGTGGTATGAGGTACTGGAACTGTTCTGCTCCTTTCCAAAATCCCTGCTTTCAGAGATTTTTTAAATCATCTTTTCAGGCTTCCCCCAAAAGTGTTGAGAAGTACAGTCCCCATAATTCTTCTGACAGCATGCAGGTTTATTGGGATTCTTGAGTTGGACTTACCAGAAAATTCTCTTTGACTGTTTATGCCAGAACTTCAACCAGAGCACAGCAATAACTCTCCCTCTAGAAACTCAACCTGTGTTCTAGTGCAGAGGTCCCCAATCTTTTGGGCGCCAGGGACCGGTTCCGTGGAGAAAGGACCGGAGAGTGCATGGTTTTGTGTGCTGCCTGCATCCCACGGATGGGGCTTTGCTTGTTTGTGCGGACCGGTTGCTGGCATGCTGTGGCCCAGTACTGGTCCACAGACTGGGAGTCGGGGACCCCTGTTCTAGTGTGATAATGGGGAGTCAAGGACAAAGCTTAGACAGATAAGTTGCTTTTATTCCAACCTGCTCCATATAATCTTGCATCCCTTTCTCCTACCCTTACAGCAGAATGGACTCTTGCCAGTCATTTTTCAACCTGGGACACAGAGGACACCAGGACCTTGTTTTGATCATGGTCCTTTCTGCTCTCAGGCCTTCAGCTTCCAGGCTTGGCAGCTTCATCTCTCAGTATTTGTGCCCACAGTATATTTATGTTTTCCTTGGCTTGGTACCCTGTTCAAATTCTGTGTTTAGAGGAGTGTTCCCTCTGAATTACAGAAGATTGCATTCTAACATATTTGGAAAGTTGAGCTGATCTTTCCAAGTGGGATCAGCTCCCACCTGTTTAACATTGAATAGATTTCTGTTTTATAAGTCCTTACTTTACCTTTCTTTCCTATTTAACAGTTAATAGATCAGGCCAAATCAATAGCCTGTGTCAGAGAAGAGAACTGAGCATGGGAGAGCTTGTGAAAAGAAGGCGAAAACTGCCATCTGAATGGAAAACAAATAGCACAAATGATTGAGGAGAATACTGTACAGCAGCAAACTCTGCTCTTTGTCAAAGACTAGGGAGATAGGGAGATATTTTGCAAACAGCTTTTAAAAAGATTTCTATTAATCTATTCAAAAGATGAAAGCGTGTTAGGAATTTGGACAACATTTTCCCAGTTACAGACATTATAATTTAATGGTTTATGTTTTTTAAGAAGGAATAGCTACCAATTGGCATCACTGAGGCTCGGTCTACATGGCTGTGCTGATATCTACTCACAGTTACATCAGTAAAACCAAGCATTTTTCATTGCAGCGGCAGTAAAAGATACTTAAAATAATAATTCATAAATTGCTATAAATTATCTAAATAGCTTGTCCCAGATATTCCAAACTGAATTTCACTCTGAAATGAAGAAAAAGCAACCAGATAGAAGAGGAATCTAAGCTTACACTTAAGTATAAAAGTGGAAGGAATATTTTGATGTTGGATGCTTGGGTAACATGCATTTCTTGTTCTAATATTTTCCTTGGGACTCACACTTCTTCTCTACCTCCCATGTCCCCTGGCTGAGATGTCAATTCATATTTAATTTTATAGGATGAAATACCATTTTCTATTTTCTGGATTGTGATGGGCATTCCATCAGAAAAGGAGGAAGAGAGAGAGAGAGTGTGTGCAACATTATATAAAACCACAAACAGGGTACATAAATTCTTATTCCACTGTAATGGGAAACAAAGAATTTTGTGTGTGTGCATGTATGCATGCACTTCTGAGTCAGTATTGACTACATTTTCTTGGCAAGATTTTCAGAAGAGGTTTATCCTTCCCATCTTCTTCCTAGGGATGAGAGTGGGGGACTAGCCTGAAGACTAGCTGCTTTGTATCTAAAACCAGATCAGAACTCAGTTGGCCAATTTCTAGCCTTGTGTCTTTGACCATAACGCCACACTTAAAGCCCTTTCTTAAAGGGCTTTAAGAAAGATCTTTTAAATTTGACAACCAAGGATGCCCTCCGGGATAAATATACAATATGCAATAAAGTTTATATGAGTAATTACAATTTTATCTGTTCCAGGAATTTCACAGCAGCAACACCAAGTCCAATAAGAACATTTATTTGGCACAATGCCATCAGGAATTTACAGAGAACATTTTAGATTGTTAATATCCACCTATGTTTCATTAGTGCTGAATAATCCTGCTGGAAGTCTTTGCAGAGATTCTTCTTATGCACTCACTGTGCCCATTTCTGAGCTGGGAAGTTCTTTGGACAGTCACTCATGCCTTGGTCACCTGACTTGTGAACTATTGCAATACACTTTGCGTGGACTTGCGTTGACGCTTCAGAAGTTGCAGCTGGACCAGAATGTACAACACTGGCAGTCACGGACATGCTACAATGTGCCCATATAACACCTCTATTTTTTATAGCATCACTGTTTATCATCTATAAAATCCTTCATAGCATAGGACCTGGCTATTAGAGGGCCAGCCTGTCTCCTGTAGTTTCTGTCTGTTCTATAGTCATTGTGCTTTTGGCCCTATTGATTAAACATTTGATGGGACCTGCTCCTTCTTTGTCCTAGCACTGTGGTGGCGAACCTATGGCATGCGTGCCACTGGTGGCACACAGAGCCCTCTCTGTGGGCACATGCACCGTCGCCCCAGTCCTAGGCCTTCAGTCCCGTCCATGAGCAACCTGCATCAAAATCTCCCCGGGCAAGTGGGTTTTTAAGCTAGGTTTTATAAAACCTTTTCACTTTAGGCCTTTGCTGCTGTGTGCAAAGAAAAAAAAAGTTCAATCAATCAATCAATTTCAACTTCTCACAGGAAAAAAAAAGATCTTGCAAAGTTGGAATTGATTCAACTTTATTTTTAGTCCCACACAGCAGCAGAGGAAGTGATGTGTCAGACCTGGAAAGGTGCCATGGGGGGTGGGGGGAAACAGTGGTAGCAGGGCACTCTGTGCGGGGGTTCCCAATGACTTTATGGAGAAACTGGCAGATTGCAAATAGTTCCTCCCCACAAGCAACATTGAGGTGGCCATGCCCGTCTGCCATGCCCACCCAATGGGCCACACCCACCCAGTGGGCCACACCGACCCAGCGATACATAAGTGGATTTTGGGTTGCAGTTTGGGCACTTGGTCTCTAAAAGGTTCACCATCACTGGCCTAGCATCTGCCATATGGAGCAGCATCCCCCTAGAGATTCATGGTCCGCCTCTTTTTATTATTATTATTATGGATCATCGCACAGTCAGCCAGATATTCAGGCTGGATTTGGCATTTTGTCTACCTATCGAGTCCTTACCAAGGACCTGGGATAGGCAGATGTGGATGTTTGATGGTATTACAGGTATCGTCGCAGGATGGAAGCAGTTCCTAGTAAGGCCGCCTTTTGCAATTGACTAATAGCAAATTTGTCAATGCCAATGGTGTTCAAGTGATGCTCCAGTTGTTTTGGGATTGCCCAAGGAGCCTATTACTATTGGTACTACCCTTGCTTGCTTTTGCCACAGTCTTTCTATTTCTATTTGTAGGTCTTTGTATTTTGTTATCTTCTCCAGCTCTTTCTCTTCTCTTCTGCTGTCTCCAGGCACTGCCACGTCCACTATCCAGACTTTTTTGTCTTTCTTATCGACAATTGTTAAGTCTGGGGTGTTATGTTACAGGTGCTTGTCTATTTGAATTCTGAAGTCCCAGAGCAGTTTAATTTTATCATTTTCTATGACTTTCTCTATTTTATGATCCCACCAGTTTTTGCTTACAGGCAAATGATATTTTTTGCAGATCTTCCAATGCACCATTGTTGCTACTTTGTCATGCCGTTGCTTGTAGTCAGTCTGTGCAATCTTCTTGCAACAGCTTATAAGGTGGTCCACTGTTTCTTCAGCTTCTTTGCATATATCACTTACTGTCTGTTGCTGTCTTCTCAATTTTGACTTTATATTATTATTATTATTATTATTATTATTATTATTATTATTATTATTAGTTGGAAAAGACCTTGGAGGTCATCTAGTCCAAACCCCTGCTCAGGCAGGAAACCCTATACCATTGTCTGTCCAAACTCTTCTTAAAGACTTCCAGTGTTGGAGCATTCACAGCTTCTGGAGGCAGGTTGTTCCACTGGTTAATTGTTCTAACTGTCAGGAAGTTTCTCCTTAGTTCTAGGTTGCTTCTCTCCTTGGTTAGTTTCCATCCGTTGCTTCTTGTCCTGCCTTCAGGTGCTTTGGAGAATAGCTTGAAAAAAATAGATGAGAAGGGCCCTAAAAAATATGAGGTTTCCCCCATGCTTTGGTTAGACCATAGCAAGCCTAAAAAACATGGGAATATTTTTTATCCAGGTTATGTGTTGGATTATCTCTCTGGATGTTTGTCGTTCTTTCCTACCTGTTATATTGTTTTAGTACTGTACACTACCCAGAGTGGTTCTGGAGTTAGGCAGCTTTAGAAACTTTATGAATAGATAAACTTCACCAAATCTACCAAAATACCTCCCTACCTAGATTAAAACAGAATTCCCCTGAAGTGAAACATTGGAGTTTCTTCCTTGAATGAAATTTCACTATGCCATTTGGTAGAAGGGGGAAAAAAAGGAGTTTCAATAAGACCGTGGTATCTTCTTCCTAATATTTATCTCTGACATAACTGCCTTGATCAGCTGGGGTTGATCCCCGCTGAGAGCTTTGTTGCTGCCTTATGCTCAGGGACATTAAACTTCCTCGGGGCAAAAGGTTTTAGTTCTGCATATTTTATTGCCACTTTCAAAGACTGAATGATTCATACCCGTGAGCTCTTTATCATCCCAGTTCCTAGTTATTGCTTCTCTTTTGCTCTGCTGTTCAGAAATATACCTGTGGGTGTTGAGATACTTTCATACTTTTGGGGTAATTGATTTCACAAATGAGCATCCGTCAGAATTATATCAACTCCTTCCAATTAAGCTTTCACATTGAAAATCAAATCTACCACTTTTTTTTAAAGGTCACTTTAGTTCCAAAAGGGAATAGGATTTTTCTTGTTAATCCTTTGTACAGAGGCATTCTCATTATTTATCAAGCTTCCCGCCCCCCCAAGTGTAACATTCACATGGCATCTATTTCCCTCTTAGCAAAAGGATTTAAAGCAAATGACAAATGTTGGGACTAATAACCAGTAATAATATCATATTCATTATAAACTGTTGGCAACCACATTTATTCCAGTAATAAATTTTAGAAGATTACAAGCTGTGAAAGATAAAAGAACAAATAGAGCTTTCTCTGTTATTGAAACAATGGATCCTCAGAATAATAGGAACATGGAACACATTGGGGCAAAGAAAATATTAATACTACTAGAGATAAAGGCCTAATTTGAACAAATAATCCCTCACATTATTAGGGGTTTCCTTTGGGCTTGTCATATTTGCTAGAAGAGGAGAAATATATGCATTTTCTAAGATGGACACATGGTATTAACTGCTTCAGAGGATATTAAAAAAAAATTGACCACACTAAACATGTGCTTTAAAAATGTTACATTGCATTAATGAGCATATTTGTTTACTATTCCTGGTTTTCTATCAACTACTAGTAGTTAGAGCGGTTATTTCTCAAAATTAAAGAAAAAACAGCTTTAAATCGTGAGTCTAAATAATCTTTGGGATGTAACTATAAAGCAAACAAGGCTCATTCAGAAAATCCTTTGAGATAACAAAGAGCGGCCCATATGTCTATGCATATATGTGTGTCTGGAAATAGAGAAAAGGGGTGGGAAGGAGCTCATCAATTGGTGGTAGAAAGATAATGAATGAAGAAAGAGATAACTTGATTTTACAAAGAAACTTCCAGGAAGGTTTCTCTCAAATTCCTTTTAACTGTGCTTCTGATGGCAGGCTACAAAAGAAGAAGAAGAAATGTATTTTCCAAAGAATAGTTGTAGAAGAAGGGCCCCACCCTCAGGTCTGCAGAAAAGTATGCTGACATAAATTGCACTCATGCAGAGGCAATTAGAATCATGAATTGAGTGTGTGTGAGGAAAATTGGTCTACGGTTGAAAAATCTGGTTGATGCTTGGTGGAGAATGTAAGAGGTTTGGAATAAGTTCGATTA
Source organism: Crotalus tigris (assembly GCF_016545835.1). Taxonomy (NCBI): domain Eukaryota; kingdom Metazoa; phylum Chordata; class Lepidosauria; order Squamata; family Viperidae; genus Crotalus; species Crotalus tigris. The sequence continues at coordinate 3,185,254 of NW_024096464.1, read as the reverse complement.
GCAAATAGAATAGAATGGGCAGTGTTGGTGGATTCCATGCAGACCATTTTCCACACACATACACACACACACACAGAGGGAGAGGGAGGAGGGAGGGGAGAAATTTACTTCTTTGATTGTTGTGAGCTGCCCAGAATTTTTGAGAGTTGGGTAGGATACAAGTTTGTTTACACACACACACACACACACCCCTTTCTGTCTTTGTAGCTTTCTCTCTCTCTTTCTTTCCATATTTCTATCTTGTCTTTCTATCTTTCTCCAGTCAGTTGTGATAGAGCTCACATGAAAACTAATAGTTCCCCTACTATTAACCCACTTGCTTCATATTCCCCACTGATCTTTCCATCAGATTGGTTGGCTTGCTCTTTGGCAAAGGACTACAAGGCTTTCAGTCTCCTAGGAGAATGTTATTTGTGTGATAAAACATGAACTGACAATTGGGATAGATCCTGCACCCAGGTCAAGGGAGCTGCTTCTGGTTTCATCCCGGTGCTTTCATATTCTCCACTAAGCATCAAACAGATTTTTCAACCACAGAACTATAAGATGATCAATCTTCAGAAGGGCTGATAGTCCTTTAATTAAAAAAAAATCAAATCAAAGCAAAACAAAACAAAACAAAAACCCCATGACCTGCAAGCTAGCACAGAAACTGACAGGGATCGCTCCTGCTTTATCTCATTCCTCTCATATGCCCTTCCAGCTCTCAGCCAGAAAAATGGGGGGAGGGGAGGGAAGAGAGCATAGGAATATTAATCACCTGGAGCTTTGTTGGTTTTAATGACAAAACAACAAAAGAATTCCGGCTGACAGGTCTTGCACAAGCCAGGTGTCCAGTATCTCTTGAAACTCAAAGCCAAATAAATGGAGGTGGAGAGGGGATGTGCCTAAACCAGTGGTTCTCAACCTTCCTAATGCCGCAATCTTTAATACAGTTCCTTGTGTTGTGGTGACCCCCAAGCCTAATGGCTCTCCAAGCGTGCACTGACGCCACCCACTCACCCACCGCACCCAGGGCTCTGCGTGCCTCGCCTGTCTGCGCCTCACTTCCGAAGGTCGCCGGCCTGCCCGGCTCCAGCTGGTCGGGGGGGCGGCAGGAAGGCCTCTCCACCAGCTCCACCCAGCCTGGTTGGAGAAGCGCCCAGGCGGGGAGAGGGAGAGAGAGAGAATGAGAGAGAGAGAGAGAGAGACAAGAGGGCGACAGCACCGGCTTAGTTCAGCTTCCTCCACTGAAAGGGACATGAAGCAGCGCGGCCTCCCTTAGGAGATGCTCGATGGAAACGAATCCGGCGCTGCAACAGCCCCCAGTTCGAAGCCGTGTGGAGACGGATAGAGGAGCGGTGTCTCGGTTCCTAAGACCATCGGAAATATGTGTTTTCTGATGGTCTTAGGCGACCCCTGTGAAAGGGTCGTTCGACCCCCAAAGGGGTCATGACCCACAGGTTGAGAACCGCTGGCCTAAACTGACTTAAAACATTAACTGGAATTGGGCAGATCTCTGCAATTGAGTCTGTGATTGCTTGCCATATTGCTGAAATGTTATAGATGGTTTATAGAGCAAGACTAATATTGGGAGAAGTTGGAAAGCACCACTTTAATAATGGAACAGCTAAAGGACGTGTTTGTTAGTGAGGTCTCTTCATACTATGGTAAGCAGAATGTGGGGATGAGCCCACAATATGTCTTCTGCATCACAAAAATAATCTGTAATTTGAGCATTAGGCTATTGGGTTGTAAAAGACATCTGGAATGTCCCCTGTTTTTGATACATGAGCTGGCTGGGTGATTTGGGCCAGTCACTCACTGAGCCCACTTCATATAAATAATACAAACATGGAAATAAAGATTTGCTTGTTTCTTATTCATGTCTTTACAGAATAAGTATCAGTAAAATTAGCACTGAAAACAACATTTGTAGCTGTTTAAATTATATTATTTATTTATAAACCACACCCAAGTGTCTAATCTTATGCAACAAAGGCTCCAAATAATTTTTATGACATTTGAGAACTCATTTGTTTTATTTCTAAATAACTACTATGATCTCTATATTTCAAAAGGATTTAATGAAAATATTTTTTTTCCCTGAAAATCAGGAGTGGAGAAGCCTTTCAGCCTATACAAAATAAATGGTACTGAACTACAGCTTACACAAAACATGAACAGCTTTCCAAAGATTTTCAAAAATATTTAAATTACAGTCACATTTTGAAAAAGCTTACTTACTATCTATACTGGTTCTGTTTTGATATCAATTAGTACAAATGCACTAGACCAAATTTCCCATAACTTTAAGGAGGTTCTCACTATAAAATAACCATTTATTCTAAATTGAACTCTATGCCCCCCCCCCCAAAAGCATTTTGATAGCAGGAATCCTAAATTAGGATGGATTAGATGGAAATGCAGATGGAATGAATAAATCCTAGTTTAAATACAGATAAGGGATTAAGCGGATCACATGAGCAATGCTCTTGATGACAACACTCTTAACTAAGCTTATGTACAATGGTGATGCTGATAATGATATCCTTATGGCCCTGGGCAACCCAGATGCTCTCCAGATATGTTACAATGGTCATAATTGACAACCAATATGGTTCTTTAATGTTTTGAGAGCTGTTCTCTAACTTATCTGGAGGGCTTGATATTAGGAAGGCTGAGGTCCAAGCAAAGAAACATTACTTATTGTAAATGTTACCACCACGTCTTAAAATAATCACTGAAGTTCTTTGTATTTTTTTTAAAAAAAGAACAGGATGCTGCCTGTGAATGAGGGGATATAGAGACCTCAAGGGATGCTACATTTGGGCATTTAACAGGTTTACTAGACAATCCATGACCTGTTGGGTCAACTTTTCAGAAAAAATTCCTTATCTAAATAGAAAAAAAAATGGCTGTGAGTGGACAAAAAAGCAGAGGGTGTGGGAATAATTTCTAACTTCCTGCTGGCTTCCCGATTTAGTTTCCATTAGAAATCTTCCTTCCTTCCTTCCTTCCTTCCTTCCTTCCTTCCTTCCTTCCTTCCTTCCTTATTCCTTCTGCTCTCTTCCTTCCTTTTCTTTCTCCCTCCTTTCATTCTTTCCTTACTGTCCCTCCATCCTTTTTATACTTCCTTCATTTCTGCTCTTGCCTTGCTTTGCCAGCAAGGGAAGAAGTGAGAAGAGGACTGGGAAGCTGTCAGGGAACATTTAAAATGAGGATCACATGACTGCAACAATATAGAGCCCTGCTGAAGGAGCAGCAGCAGCTCAGGTGTGCTAAAGCAGCCACTTCCCCAAATGTCACTCCCTTAGGAGTCATGGATCCTGGCATTCTTTAAGTTAGCCCATCTGAGATATCTTTGTTGACAACATTTTGCCCTATGATGCAGCATTTCACCCAACCAAAGGTTATGAAGAATCAAACAGACACACCGGTTTTAGTAGTATATATAGCTTCCATTGGCAGTGTTCCTTCGGAAGCATTTGGGTAAGTACTGTCCACTGCCAAGTTCAAATTCTGCTAAGCAGAATAGTTCTTAACTGGTGAAAGATTGTAGGCAACCGTATAGAGCTCTCCTCCACGTGATTTGAGGAAGTTGTCATTAGGTTTCACAGATAATTATATGCTCCCTAGAAGGCATTTCTGATTGAATTATGTGGTGTCTCACAAGTGTTCTGGGCACTGGTTAAAGAAACCCAAGCCATTCTCTTGTCCAGAAAAAGAACAAGAGGCTTCCATAATTAAATTAGAAATATCCTCAAGGCAGTTTTACCTTACCACATGAAATAGTCTACCACACACATTATTTTTAAATTTGCAGTCTTAAAGAGACTTTCCCTTCCACCTACCCATTCACACTTCTTAAATCTGAGATAAGAGTCAATCTACTGCTCATCAGACACAATTGCTGATGCAGGTAGAGTGGAAGTATGCAAACTGTATTTCTCTCCTATTTTCACTTCACTTGCTTCAGCTGCAGTGCCACAAATCATTCCCTGTGATTTGTGGGATTTTTTTGTGTGATTTTCAGAAACAATGATGACTTATTTTGATTACAAATATTGGATAACTTTAGATCCCACTACAGACTAAATTCTGATACAAGGACAATTCATATGTGATCCTGCCCCCTTATTTTCTGAATGTTTTCAATTGGACAGAAGGCAATTCCAAATTTCTTAAGTAAGATATGTAACAGTAAATATAACTAGATCAATTTCACCAACAACATTTAATAGATCTTTAGGCTAGAGTATTGCAATTGAAATAGAGAGCCACTTTGATCTAATGGTTAAGGCCCCAGGCCAGAAACCGGGAAACCAGAATCACTGGTCCCATTTACTGTAGGAATGAAAGCTGACTGGGTGACTTTGAGCCAGGTACTCTTTCTCAACCCACAATATCAGACTCGGGTGACATGCTGGTTGGTGAATTCCTCTTGTAACCAATGGATCAACATTTGGTTATTTCAAACCAAACCAAAAACCCAAACACAAAACGTTGCCTCTGCACTTGTGGCAAAAATTCTAGGGAGAAAAAGAATTGCAATTGGAATCAGTGTGATCATATCTGCATCTAAAAAGTTTCAGCTGTACTTTGTTGGAAACCCGCCTTCCAAATGTGCTTGGCACAATCTTGCTCATGTGTCATTCTTAAGATGTAATAAATGGAGATTTGATCACTGTGACTCCCAGAAAGAGGTTTGCTAAGGTTTGGTAAATAGTTTTTTTTATCATAATCCCCATAACTATTCTAAATTCCTTAATGCCTCTGGCAGCTATTGTAGCTTTCATCTTACATGGATCAGTCGTATTAAAGTGGAAAAGAGCTTGTTAATGGGACAAGGCTCTTGAATGAATAAACTACAGATATAAGATTCACTCAGACATTAAGAGAAGTACTTTGCAGAACAGATTCCTTTCCAAGGTAATCCAACATGAAGGGGCAGGAACTCATCCATTGATAAGTAAGGGAGAGAAGGATTCATCTCGATCTTATTTATAATATTAACTCAGTTGTATTTGTTTATTTGAAGTTTAATGTAATACAGCTAAACAAAACAAATACCAATCTCTGGATTCCTCCAATGCATTTTCCCTTGTTTATTATTATTTTGAATGTTGCTTTGGGCAAATGTCAGGCACAATGTATCTGTGTATATCTAATGAAAAGTGACCCTGCAAAAATATTAAAATCCAAACTCTGGTAATTATAGAACAGTCAGATTTCACAGGGAAGTTAAAAACAGCCTTTTGTTGCTGGTCTGTTCTCACAAGAGCCCCCTCACAGGACTAATTGTATTTAATATTCTGGAACATATTTCTACCAAACTCAAAGTCCCGGCATTGTCCCATGTATCTGACAGAATTGTTAAAATAGTATAATGTTTTATTCCATTAATATAATAAGTGTATGGAGTTCATCAGTCCCTATCATTTTAACAACAAGGTTACGTAGAGCCAATTTGATCTAGTTGTTACGGCACCAGGCTAAAAACCAGGAGACTGTGAGTTCCAGTTTCACCTTAGGCATGAAAGTCAGTCACTGTCTCTCAGCCCAGCTCACCTCATAGGATTGTTGTTGTGGGGAAAACAGGAAGAAAAGAGAGTGTTAAGTATGTTCATTGCTGTGAGTCATTTATAAAAAATAATAAAGGAGGGATTAAAAACCTAATAAATAAATGAAGATACCAAATCATTTTGTTGTGCTGTCCATGGTGCTGGATGCATTTTTCTAAGTTACTGCAGCATGTCTGTCTTCTTAGAACTATCCAAAATTAGTTGCTCATTTTGACTGTTAAAACCAGTTCTCTGAATTGCTAAAAGGAACATGTGTTACCAATGTTGATTACCAATATTAGAGACAAATCATGCATGGTGAAAGCTGTTTCAAAATGGATTTGGGCTGATGACAGCTTTCTCTGGGAATGTGTTAAGTATAGCCTCTAAATACTGGGCAAGAGGCTGACAGTTCAAATGCAGTTTTATCCCTTAGGATGGAACTAAATCTTACAGGAGAAACTGAACAGTTTCAGAAAATGCTTACCCAAATTTCAAATATGAAAGGAAGTGATTGCTTTGATATAAGCGGACAAGCTCAAAGTACAATGGTAGCCATTTATTTTTAAAGTTCCTTTCCCTGTCCATTTGAAGTAACAAAACTACAAGGCTACACTTTGGGATTTTATCTTCCCAATCCAGAAGTAGTTGTTCTGTTTTGCCCGAGTCAAATGCACAGCCCAAGGTCTTTGGGAATGGATGAATGCATTCAAAAATACAGTACTTAAACATTCAGTTCTACTTCATCATTTCATCCTTACCATCAGTTTCTCTGCACTTTAAAACAATACATTAAAAACTCCTCAGCATGCTACAGTGGTAAACTGAGGTCCCAGCACATAGCATTTTGTCAGTGCTCTCAAATGCTTCCATCCATTTTTTTTATTTTTTGGGAAAGAAAGGAAATGAGGTGTTAAACCAATCTCTAAGGAACAACAGATGCACCCTGAACTTAATCCTCACACTTTGACCAGAGGGCAAGGGAGGCAGATGGAGCAAAATATCACTCTTTAGTATTTGAATATTCACTTTAAGTTCTTTTAAAAAAAATAACAATATAACAGCAAAACTTCTATGTTATTTTTAATGGAGGCAGAAGATACTTTAAAAAAATAGAGGCCTAAACAGGATATCTCCTTCTTTCCTCCCTCCCTCCCTCCCCCCTCCCGTCCTTACTTTTTGGGAAAATTAGTATATTGTGAAAATATATTTATAGAAACACAGTAAATTTATGCTCCATGCAGGGAGCAGAAATGTGCATGCAAGGATTGGCATGTATCAAAGTCCTATGGAGTCTAACATTATTTTCTCAGTGCAGATACAGATAATTCTTGATTTAGAACTGGTCATTTAACAAGTGTTTGGAGTTACAAAGACCTCGAAAAGGGTTCTATATAGCCTGTACAGCACTTCTGGCCATTGCAAAATGTCATGCCTCACAGTCATATGACCTCATTTTCGATGCTTGGCACCTGGCTCACATTTACAAACAGCTGCTGCATCCCACAGTCATGTGACCACCTATTCAGGAGCTTTATTTTGGACTTAGGATCAGATGATTTGCTTAGTGAGCACGGTAAAATTGGTTATAAAATCAAATCTGGTCATGATTTATAACCAAAATTCTGGTCCCAACTGCATTGTAGGTCAAGGATTACCTGTATGCACATGGATACTTTCTCTTTTTAATAGCCTTGAGCAGGAACAGATCAGTATGTTTCAGAATGCCCCAGTCTCCATTAAAAAAACACTGGATGCTGAATAAGCACACCACTCTATGGTGTGGGTAGGTTGACAGTCCAGAAGATTTTTCCAATTCATCTGCAAGGATGAACAAGAAAAGCAGCCACTCACCTGAACAAGTGGTATGACCCAGATTCTTAGCTTTCCTTTTAAAAAAAACAGACAAAACATCTTTTTATAGTCAAAAGATGCCGCTGCTCATTTGCTCATTTCATGTATGAGAATTGTGGAATGTAAGGGTTGGAAGGGACCATAAACAGTAGAACATCTAGTACTATTTCCTCTCCACTGCCAGATTCATCTACTACAGCAGCCCCAATAGAGGATATCCCATGATGCTCCAGTTAGCATCATGTTTATTAGGTGATCTTCAGTTGGCTTTAAGACCTTTACCGTATATGCCACCGTATTAGGCGATCCAGCGTATAAGACGACCCCCGTCTTTATAGCCGGGCCGCATTCCTAGAACGTCGTCTTATACGCCGGAAACTACCAGTATTTCCGGCACATAAGACGACCCGGCGTATAAGACGACCCCCGTCTTTGGCGCCGATTTCAGCACTCGCGGAAGTCGTCTTATACGCTGGCATTTACGGTAGATCCAAAGAGTTTCTCAAATTGTTTTCTCTTAAACTGGGGTGATGTATCATATGGTGTGCCACAGAATTAAATCTTGGCAATCTTCAATATCCTTTTTTATTAATGATTTGGATCAGTGAAACGAATGGCTAGTTTTAAAGTGGATCTACTTCCAACAATATGCAAACTAAATGAAAGGAAATTTTTAAGCATAATTGATAAATTGCTTGCTTAGCACTTTTTCAGCTTCAAAGCAATTAAAATGTTCACAGGGCAGAAAATTAATATTGAGTTCTTCTCTCCGCCAAAGTGGAAAATTCAGAGCAAATTTTCATATGAAACAAAACTGGAGGGGACAGCTATTATTTTAGAAGACAGAAATAAAATTAAAAATGATCTTGATAAAGAAATGGGCTGATTCCATGCTGTATGGTGCTCTGAACTAGCAGCACATATCTTTGTTCTGCTAGACAAAAGGCTGGTTTGATAGCTGCAGAGCAGGTCTCTGTATACACTTCACTCCTGGATTAGAAAAGGAGTGATATGGAATCGCACTGAAGCTTCTTGGATGGCATTCCTTGATCGGAGGTGTTTGGGTATGTGTGAATATTTAGCGAATTTCTTCTCCCTGGTAAGTTTGCCAGAGAAGAGGATTGACATCATGTCTGGCCAGCCAATGTCTTCAAACACTTCACGCTTTGCAATGGTTTTTTTTCTTTCTACTCTTTGCATGTTAATTGCTGGCTATGTGCTGGAATTTAGATGCTTTCCCTCCTCGTGGACTCTAACCAATTTAATAACACTGGAGGAGTGTCTTGAAATAATTAATCATTCTGTATGGAAAAGACAAATGGCAACAAGTTTTTTTTTTAGCTTACTGAGAAAATGAGTTACCGATTTAACTATATTGAACTTCTACCAAAAAGACTGTATATATTATCAACTTGAAAAGACTTTATATCTTTATTCTGTTTCTTCTGCATTCTGCATACAATTCTTGGGTTTTCTACGTTAAAAGCTTAGAAACCTCCCCCCCACACACTCTGTGAGTTTGTATATCAACACTATTTCTCCTGTCAGCTGCTTAGTTTTGCTTTTGGAACTCCTTATCCAAATTTGAAAAGAGAACCCTGTATTTTTGCCTTCTTTTCTGCTGCCAGCAACTAGTTATAAGAGAGGATATTTGCAACAATGCTCCTAAAAAGAAACTGAATTAAAACGTGACTTGGAAGAACTGAGAAGATATTTAAAATATACAGATTAGAATGGATGAGACAGACACAAGGATAGACCTTCTTAACCAAAATGTACTGTTATTGGATTTGAAACTGAAGGAGTTTTTCTGCACCTCAGAGGAATTCCTGAGCAGCTCCGCAACTTAAGTGATGTAATTGAAACAGAAATGATTAAATGGTTTAATGACGAGAAAGTAGACTTCTCTAAAGAAATAGACAAGATTTACAGAATAAATTCAGCATATGCGGCTAGAAGACAACTACCAAGAGATGTTATGATCCAATTTATAAGAAAATCTATTAAACAGCAAGTAATTCAGAAACGATGGTAGAAGACAGGAAGACCTGGAGGAACGCTGTCCATGGGGTCGCGATGGGTCGGACACGACTTCACAATTAACAACAACAACAACAAATTCAGAAACATTACCACCAGAGATTTAACATTTCTGGGAAAGAGGTGCAAATATTCTAAGAAATTACAATTACAATATTAAAGAAACGTAAAGAATATTTTTTCCTGACAGATCTCCTGAAACAAAATAATATTCCCTTTCACTGGGATAAGCTGGAAAGGGTTATCTTTACCTTTAGAAATCGGACTATCTACATGCTAAATATAATAACAGAAAGTTAACAGAGGGATTTGAAAATTAGTGTAATGTTTAGCTCAACCTGTTGATTGCTTTTCTTATGTATGTATGTATGCATGTATGTATGTATATATGTATATATGTACATGTATGTATGTATGTATGTATATAAAAGGGGAGGAGAATTTACTGCTTTTTCTTTTCTTTCAGCACCCAGCCAGGGCGAATCCTAGATTTAAATGTTAAATTTAATTGACCACTTTTTCTTCTTTTTTTGTACGCTATTTTTTTCCTTTTTGTTGTTGTTAGGATTGAATGTATGCTTTTGTTTTGTTTCATTTTGCTTGTTTATTCTATTGTTTTGTATTTTATTCTTTCTATATATATAAACAAATGGGCTAAAAATAAATTAATGAATTGTAATGAAGACAAATCCAAATTTCTTCATTTAGAAAAAAGAAATAAAATGCAAAGATAAAACAAGGGAAACCTCTGATTTAGTATTAATAGGTGCATATGTGTTGAATATGCATAATTGAATATGAATAAGCAAAGAAGTATGACTGCTAAAAATGCAAGTGTAATTTTAGGCTGCATTAAAAGAAATAGTTTCCAAATCACAGGAAATAATAGTCCTCTTTATTCTACATTGGGTAGATCTCATATTGAATATTGTATTCCCTTCTAAACATTGTACGTTAAAAAGGATGTAGAGAAAGTGGAACAGACTTGGAGACAGCAAAGATAACCAAGGGACTGTAAATCAGGAATTAAAAAGAAAGACTGAAATACTGGGACATATTTAGCCTTGAAAGAAGATTATTGAGGGGGATCTAATATGATTCTTTGAGTGACTCCAAGGAGAAGAACACCATACTTTGTTCTTTATTAGCCCAAACAAAATAGTGGTCTATAGGAAGGCAGATTCTAGTAGAATGGTAGAACATTTTTTTAATATCAGCAGTTTTATCATGGAACTGGTTTCTAAGAATGATGGTGAACATGTTTACTGAATATGTTCATGCTGAGAGTCAACATCTGTCTACAGGGGGTCTTAATTTGGAGTCCAGCAATGAGCAAGAATTAGATTTAATGCCCCATTAGATCCCTATAATTCTATGGTAAGTAAATTAATTGAGATCAGCTCCATTTTAAATATTAGACTGGTTCTTATTCATGGTGCAATCCAGCACAAAATGTGCAGGGATTTTGGGCAGTGGGAAGAGGAGGGGAGAAGTATAATTCCAAACCAGCATTTGTTCAGTTCAAAATTCCAGTAAGATATCAAACCTTAGTTGCAGTAGTAGTAGTAGTAGTACTAGTACTAGTACGAAGAAGAAGGAGGAGGAGGAGGAGGAGGAGGAGGAGGAGGAGGAGGAGTCCACACAATAGGGTCATCCTCTTTGAGAAAGAAGATGGTTGTGCCAGCCTTGAAATCTGTCTATGCCCCATCCTCAAGAATTTACTGCTGGCCAATCACTCTCCAACCTTTCCTTTTTAGGGAAGATTGCTGAGAAAGTGGTTGTGTTGCAACTATAGAAAACCCTGGAAAAAATGGATTGTCTGCAGGTGGAATATTGAGACAGCATTAACTGCACTAATGGATGAGTTTGATGGTATACTGGTATGCAGAAATGATCTTGGAGGAAGAACTTCAGATTAGATAATCATCATATAAAAGATATCTCCATCCATAGAAGGAGTGAGTATGGGAAGTGTTTTAGAAGGGACCATCCCTAGTTTTCCAGAGAGTAGAAGGTAACACCTTCAGACTTGCAAGATTCCATTAATTTAACTGTACAATACAGATAGAACTGGCATTCACAGTGGTAGTCTATAGCTAGACCAGTGGTTCTCAACCTTTTTAATGACGTGACCCCCCAACCGGTCGTAAGTCGAGGACTACTCAACCGGTCGTAAGTCAAGGACTACTCAACTGGTGCAGCACCGTTTGCAGAATGGGACTTTTGGCGGGCTCAGCAGGGCAGAGACAGCCTGGACAATTCCTATTGGCTTTTGAAAGCCAATAGAATTAGACTCTATTCAAGAGAGTCTATTCTATTGGCTTTCAAAAGCCAATAGAATAAAAGGGAGTAGCACAGCTAAGGAAAAGGGGAAAAAAATGGCGGACTGCGTTGTTTGGCGACCCCCGTGAAATGGTCGTTTGACCCCAAATGGGGTCCCAACCCACAGGTTGAGAACCACTGATCTAGACTATTCCTGATGGTTAACAGGTGGAGCCACAATGGCTCCACCTGTTGATTTCTCAGTGGCTTTTGAAACCACTATGGGGTTTGGGGGTTTGGGCACTATTCATCTACATTTCTACTTCATCCAACTTAATGTATGAGATTTTATTTTCTTCTGACCATATCCTGGTGGGAGTGGGAGGCTAGAGTTAATGGCAGACAGGATTCTGCTTTAACTTATGTTCCTCAGAGCAGTCATTTTGTAGATGGGCAAATCTTCCTATACAGCCATTTGGCAAATTGAGCCAATTGAGCAAGATCTCAAGATTTTAAATGCATCCACTACTCAAAAAGATCCTTAATATCTGCTATAAAGTATTCCACTGGGAAGTTCAACATAGCCTTTTGAATTATTTAATCTTAGCAGATTTATGCATTTTAAGAAATGAGCATCTCATATATGCATGTTGATATTTCAATAGGATTAGGGAAAATCTTTCTCTACTTCCCCCTTAACCCTACCCTCATACAAGCAGAAAAATTATATGTGAGCATGTATATTAATTACAAAAGTCTGATTGAAAGACAGAGGGATTTTAAAAAGCCCTTTATTCCTTTGCTCTCCCAAAATCTGCAGCAATATCTAATTGAGATGATTACGATTAGATTATACAACTGCAATTTAAGAATCACTGTCATGAAATCCTTCTATTCAATTGACACAAGGCCTTAATGAATATTTCTTCTGAAGATCAAAATGAATGGAAGAATTCATAAGGATAAACATGGGTTGCCAAGTTCTTCAGATCAAAAATAGAAGTTGCCTGAAGATTTCGTGAAACTAGTGGCCAGCAACACCACTTGCAGAAGCAAAATTAGACCTACTATACACTCTCTTTCGAAAGCAAGACTCAGAGGTGTGGAGAACCTTTCAACTGAGGAGGGAAAATCTTCTAACTCTAAGATTACAAAGCAAAATTAAACTTTTCTGACAACAAAAAGAAGTCAGCAAAAATATTTTTGCCCACACTTCTAAAATACCTGAAGGGAGCACACCATTACATATTGCTAAGGTACACCAGATAGAAAGATTCTTTCATACCACAATGAAGAGTAACTGAAACTGCATCAACCACAAACTAATTGTTTAGTCTGCATCAAAAATGGCATATTAGGGCTTGCTTTCTCTATGGTTATGCAAATTCATGTCCTTCCTATGAGAATTAATCTCAAGTCTTCCTGCCAAGGTCTTTTAATGCTTAGAATGCTCCTCACATATTCTCTGCTGACATATTTCATTCAAGTCACAGATTGTTTGGGAGTTACCTTGAATTGAAGATACCACAGATCCATCCATACACTATTCTCCTTCATTCCATGTACTTTTCATTAGTCCCCATCATTAAAGCTATAAGACAGGGATCTTCAAACTTGGCCCTTTTATGACTTGTGGATGCTGGCTGAGGAATTCTGGGAGTTGAAGTTCACAAGTCATAAAAGGGCCAAGTTTGAAGACCCATTATAAGAGGTCACAGAGCATATCTCTACTTTTAGAAACTGTCAGGGTATCTAATTTCAGTAGACTGAGTTTAAAATTCTGAAAATAACTCCTAATTTCCTTGCAAGCCATCCACCATATGCTCCAACCCGAGGCAATCTATATAAGTGCAGCAATTAACAGTCTAGACCTAGGGTTCAAGTCATCCTCAATTCACTTTGGTTCTATCACTAGTGATCTTTCAAATTAGCCTTCCTCAGAAATTTTTTATGTGGATAATATTGATATGAGAGAATTATGAATGCCATTTAAAGCTCTGGGAGGAAAAGCAGGAATATAATTAACCAGTACATGAATAAAATTAAATCAGGTCATAGAAACAGAAATCGTAAGAGATGATCTAGTCCAGGGGTCTTCAAACTTGACTCTTTTATGACTTGTGGACTTCAACTCCCAGAATTCCTCAGCCAGGCATGCTGGCTGAGGAATTCTGGGAGTTGAAGTCCACAAGTCATAAAAGGGCCAAATTTGAAGACCCCTGATCTAGTCTAACCCCTCTGGTCAGTGCAGGAATCTCTGAAAGCTGACCAAGCAGCCTGTTTGAAGACCTGTTATAAAGAAGAATTCAACACTTATAAATCACATTTCTCTCTTCCACTTATTGCAGCCAATTAATGCTCATAGTTCTATGCAGCAAATATGCAGTGAAATCAAATGAAGGAAATAGGTATTTTTTACAGATATTACCGCCTAAGAAAAGAAGAAAGCATATCAGATTTACAACTTTTGGAACATATCCAGCATGGAGAATGTCAAGCCAATACTTAATAATAAAACTTCCACCTTGATATTCGACAGCTTTTCTGGTATAAAAACATTACACAATAGAAATATGTGACTCTGACTAAATATCAGTGCTTTTTTCACATATCCCATGTAAAAATTATCCACTCATTTCAGTATCGGGAATTTAAGAATTTATCTTCAAATTTTCATAATTTCACATTTGAAACAGTTTTCTTAAAAATAGTGGTTTTATGTAACTACCTTAAAAAGGATATCTCTTTTACTTATTAACAATGATGATGGCCAGCTGTTCTGTCTGGACTGTAGTTATCATGATCTCTGATTGGTGGTCATTTCTTTATCCTACTTCTTTATCCCTCCCACCAGAACCAGGAAAACAAGCACCAATTGCTTTCCTTTCCATGGACAGATATTTGTGGGCATTTGGTTTCAATTGGCCGACCTTTTGAATGACCTACTTTGATCCCCCTCATACTTGACCCCTCTTGCCTCCAGCAAGCCAAATGATGAGATGTAGAAAACAGACAAACAGACAGAAACATCAGTTCTAATATTGATTATGTCAATTGGGTTAGAAGGGAATATGCAGAACTCTAATCAAGTTCTTTTCTTTTTAATTTATGTTTATTATTTTTTTGCATAAATCAAAAGACAAATCTAAAAAAAAGAGAAAGAAGAAAGAAAAAGGCGCAAGAAAATAAAAAGAAAGAAAACTAAGGTTTTCTGGACCTACGACTTTACCATCTTATACTACAGACCCAGTGCACAATCTGGAAGTACTTCTAGATTTATGACTCTTGCTCAAGGAGCAAGTAGCAGTCATAACTAGAAGTGCCTTTCACAGCTTCATGTTGTGCACCAGTTGCACCTTTCTGGGACCCACTGCTCTACTCATAGTCACCTATGCCCCAGTCACCTCCATAGTGGATAACTGTAATGGCCTCTACATAGGGCTACTCTTGAAGAGTATGTGGACATTTCAACTGATGCAGAATGTAGTTGCATGGACAGTTATATGCGTCTCTAGGATGGCACATTACACCTCTGTTCCAAGAGCTGCATTGGCTCTCAGTTTGCTTCTAAGTACAATTCAAGATTCTATTTTGACCTATAAAGCCCTATATGGCATGTGTCCAGGTTCTTTGAGTGACCTCCTTTTCCTGATCACATCTACCTGTCCATCATGTCCAGAAGGAGGCATATGTTGTGGATCCCATCTGCTTCATCTGAAGGGACCTGGATACCATGCCCTTTCTGCTGTGGCTTATCATCCCCCCCCCAAGGTGAGATTAGCTCCATCCCCATTAACATTTCAGAAGGATTTGAAAACATGGTTCTTCCAGGAACCTTGAGGATGCCAAGTGGAGGCCTGCCTGATGAGTGCATTGTGTTTATATGGATATTTTCATTTATATTTACTTTTTTAAAGGATTTAAATAGTTATGATATTGTTTAGGCTACTGGTTTAAGCCACTAGTGTCATATTTAGTGAGATGGGCAGCTAAATAAATAAATAATAAAATAAACAAACGAACAAGCAAGCAAGCAAACAAATAAATACACCATCAAAGTGTATCATCTGACACCAGCCAGAGCATAGAAAAACTCAAAGAAATAGTGTAAGTTCAGAAGATGTGGGGAGACCTGGCCCTTAGAATCACCAACTGAATGGATATCATCATCATCATCATCATCATCATCACCATCACCATCACCATCTAAAAAAATAAATATGTCCAGACAATATCAGTGGGACCTATCCCAATATTAGAATTGACAGATTTAGAATTGTAGCAGAATGCTATAGCACACCACTGACTTTTCTGGTTCCCTCTATGAATAAAGGAGGTCAAAGGAGTGCCGAAAAGTGATTTTCTGTTTATACATATAAGTACAGTGGAGGTTGAGAAGTAATCACTTTCCACTCCCTTCTTCCACACATCGACCCTAATCCATTCTCAATCTTCATTCTAATTCTTTACTTGCATCAGTTGTTATCACTCTCAGCTTCCCAGTAAATCAAGGGCCTGATCTGGCTGGCTGATGGAAGAAAATTGCTAGAGACAGAGGTGTCAGCTATCTAAGTTGGACTTTTAGTCTACAGCTCTGAATACATAACAAGTATTAAGAAATAATAATAGACTTCATGCAAAAGATTAGTGATGGTCGTTTCATTCTCTGGGCTAATTGCCAACTTGTCTCCGAGTTTAATACTGAAGACTGGTTCTTAATATTAAACTTTAATACTACTCTTGTAATGGGACCATGAATTTTATTAGCAAAACCAAAGACATACTACATACTTACTTTGAAAGCTAATGTTATAAAATTACTAGAGTTACCATATTACCTTACTATGTAACCAGTGCACTCAACCAATAAAATCAATAAAATAACCCCTATATAAGCAAGGAAAAGTTGAGATCCCACAAGTTACATCTCTATCATCAACCCTGCAACCATCTGTCTCCCTACCCAATTTGCAAATTCTGAAGTGCATACAAAGCCTACACAGGTATAACAGATCTGCTTTTACAAATGTACACTTTTAAGAAGGATGATAGGGCCAGGAACTGAAGTATACTTTCACTTTCCCCTTAAACAATTTTCATTGATTAAGAAGCATATCTGTATGAAGCTACAGATGTGAACACAATAGCAAAATCCTCATTGAGCTCAATGCATCCAACCGGACATAAAACACTGAAACTGAGGGAAATGGCGAAGACAAGACTTGGCTTGGCATGCCAAATGGGTTGCCATAACTCAGTTATTTTCCTACTCTCAGTTTTGGGGTATCATTTATTCACTGACACGTCTTAAGAAAACCCTTTTTATCTTCTAGGAAAGCATTCTGGCGGTTTCTTGAGCATTGCAGGACTTTTGGGATGAGATCTAGGATGCAGTACAAGAATGAGTAGCCTGTGAGTAGGGGCAGGTTCAGATAAAAAATAAATATACAGAGGTGGTGAAAGATGGCAAGGATACAGGTGAGGTCTATTTGCAAAGGAGATGAAGGAAAAGAAAGAGGAAATAACCCAAATAGATCCACTCCAGGTTTCTTTCCCCGTATCAGTTATTAAGATTAAAAAAAAAACCAGATTAAAAAGGTTAGAGATATATGTGCTCCAAAGTCCCTTGAATTTTAAAAATATGCACTAAAATAAATGAAACTTACTTGATAGATTTTAAAGCATTGCAATTGTATATACCAGCCAGTGTTGCACTACTAAGTATTAAAAGAACCAGCTCTTAGAACATTAGATGATTAAAAACAAAAACAAAAACAAACAAAACCCTTCCAAAGACTATGGGCTTGATTCTGCTACCGTTTCTATTAAAGCCTTGAGAACACAAACATGAATTACTGTTGTGCTGAGTCTTAGTGGCAGCAAAGGGGGATTGAAAATTGCTGTTGGAAACTCAAGTAAAAAAGGACAACCGGGGGAAAAAAAAACTTCCAGTGGGTAAAATATTTGAGTGAAGGTCTGAAGTACATATTAATGGGAGGCAGGCTCATGGGAAAGAAGGCTTTAGGGTACCTAATATATGGATACTAAATATTAATAACTATACCTGCCTGCCATAGATAGGCTCAAGGGCTATCAGCAGAATTTAGATAGTGGGCATTTTTCCAGGCTCCTAACCTGTAAGAAGATTGATGAAATGATGCCTGCCAGTCTATGATCACAGCCGATCCATTTGCAAATGGTCTTCTCACTGGTGGCATCCCCAATTTGGAACACCCTTTGCTGACACCAATGCACTGCCTTTTCCAGTGGCAAACTGAAATCTTTTTCTATGCACAGGGCTTTTGAAGTAATTCTTGAATCCCTCTGTGTGTTTACAATTCAATTTGTTTTACTGTATTTAATTTTTCTGACCTAAAGCTTTAGGATGAGTATGTGGTATACATATTCCGAAAATACGTATTCCCAAAATACCTATAGAATCCAAGAGAGAACTTACAGAGGTGCAGCTGAAAATATGCAAAAGAACTGCAGGTTGTCAGCTCTGTAGGGAGAAGCAAGTGAACGTGGAATGTACGTTACCTGCACGATTAAGCAGTAATTTGTAAACATTAGATTCCCAATGAAATCACAATGTGTTTCAAGAAAATCACCTTGACCAGCTATATGCCAACAGTGCATTTTTCCAGCCCAAATGTAGGTAAGGAAACTTTGACCATACTAGAGTTACAGAAGCAATAAGTAAGAACTGTGGCAGGATCAGCTTCCTTCAAAATTTTGCTTTAGATTTTTTCCCCCCTGGTATTCCTCCCATGGAAGTTTTTTTTAAAAGAATCAAAATTGTTTTATCTCTTTCAGTAGTTTAATGAGATCCCCCCCCCCATTGCCACTTCTGGGTTAAGAAAATGCGTCCACTGCAATCATCTCTGGTCAATCGCTTGTGAAGAACTGGTGCTTATATAATATATCCCCAAGGAGGCCAAAATCTATTCCCTGATAAATCTTTTGTAGAACCTGGGATGTGAAAGTGCTAACATGATATACCTTGTGGATGTTCATTGTGAGTATGTGGGTGTACACAAAAAAATCCATCATCTCTTAGCTGAGCATAATGGTTTAAAGGACTTCTATTCAGGTTTGCTTGAACACAACTAAGAAACCTCAGCTCAGCCAAGAACCTAACTACATTCACACAGAAGCTCTCTTACTTTTTGATCATATATGAAATACCAGGACAGCAGTTTAGAGCCCAGGCCTTCAGACCCACACCTTATGTCCAGGCACCTTTAAATCCTCTTGCGAACATCAGTAGAAGCTTAATCAATATGGGAAAGAGTAATGAATTATTATGTGAAAGCCACTTGCAAGCAGAACTCCTTGGTCTGAATAATCTGGTGTTTCTGTGACAAACCATTGACTATTTGACACATCTGATGTAGCACAACATGCAGAATCTCCCCCTGAAGGAACAAAAAATTAGGGCCGGGTAATTAAGGTAATTAACCATGAAAATGCAGTGAGCATGTGTGATGTAATTTGCTATGATGTCAGTGGGCAGGCACAGATTTTTTTTTAAATGCCACGTTATCGTTTCTATAGTGCTTAAGACCTTTGCTTACCAGAGCATAGGAAATATGTTAAATCAAGTTACAATGTTAATCAGTTTAGCTCGGTGTGGTCATTCCACGGTAACTGGAAAGAATTCTCTGAGATTAAAGGCAGATATAATGTCCTACTTTACTAGTGATGCCTTTATCATGTAAAATCACTGAACTATCTGCTTTTTCCTGAACAAGGTGAGGACAGGATGCTAATCTGCATGCATTCCACAACAGAATCTCCCAGAGAAGTCAACTAGAATAGACTATAGAAGCATATAGAGGAAAGCATGTCCATGGAATGTACTGTTGTGTTGTTTTTAGAAGACTATTATTAAGGCTTTCCTGAAAGAGATGATTACATTGGAGGCATATTAATTCTTTCCTCTTCAACATTTAAATAAAAATCCTTTGAATCAAAAGAAAGTGGCAATAGAAAAGGAGCATGTGACCAAATTCTGTCAGGTGAATGTTTGTAATTAATGTCCAAGCAGACTTCGCTAATGGAGGAATTTGTTTACAGGATCTGCTATGTCAGAGATGAATACGGTAATATAGTATACTGTATCATTATTTAATAATATAGAATCCCATTATAATAAAAAACTAATTTACTATATGAAAATTATTTGAGTCCATTCTTGAAAACTGATTGAAAGACTCTTCTCTAAGTAATCAACAGTATGGAACTATTACTGTTTTTTTTTAAAGAAATTATTGATTTGGTTCATGAAAAAAATAGCGAACTGAGAGCAGCCTTCCCCAGCCGGATGCCCTCTGGATGTGTTGGATTTTAAATTTCCTAATTCCCAGTCAGTATAATTCACAGGAAAAGAAATCTAGCATATCTAGAAGGCAACAAATTGGGGAATCCTAGATTAGTTTGGTAATGTAAGATTTTGATGGCCAAGGATAATTCAATCCATTAATTACATGCAGTTAACATGATCAAGATTCCATTGGTTTAAATTCTGAAGTGTTTTAGTATTGAATCTTAACAGATTCTTTAAAATACATATTAGGCAACTGTTAAGTTATTTAGGCCATCAAAAAGCTTCTATGTACCCATTAATTCATCTCTTAGAAAGAAAAGGAACTAGATCCTGCTACAAGGTTCTTATGTAGAGGAGGTAAGTATGGAAACTAGAGGAGAAGAAAGGACAGTCCACGTTGCCCATGTTTACCTGCGATGGATGAAAATTGTCAGATTAAATACAAATGACTATTAAAATAATGAAAATTGGTTACTTACACAGTTTCATCATTCTTGAATTCCAGTTCTCCATAACTGTCTTCAAAATCCTCTCCTCCTCCTTTTGCTGTTCCTTCAACTGTTCTAAAGGGGACTATGACTGTACCCCGGGCACCGGATGTTCTAAGAACTTTCACTTCTATCACCCCAATGCTCTCACTGATATGTATCACATCACACTCGAAGGTGAAGATGCCCGCATGGTCGTCATCTAAGATAGTCACAGTAGCCACACAAGGTGAGATCAGTATGGCCTTGGGATATGGCAGTTTGTTGATTTCAGGAGGTTCCTCTGCATCAATCACCCGTAGGTTGCTAAGACGCACAAAAAAGTGTTCATCCTCTTCAAAGATATCATCATCAATGATCCCTATAGAGAACTCTTTCTGGGTCTCCCCAGACTTCAAAACAACTGTCCCCTCTGTAAATTCATAGTCAGCCCCAGCATTAGCAGAGCCATCTTCTGTTTTGTAATCCACATATATGGTCTTGGAAACATCACCTCCTTTCCGGACAACAGTTAGGAGGACAGCACCACAGTTCTCAAGACATTGATAGGAACAAGGATCAAAATAAATTTTGGAGATGAATTCTTCTGGCTCCTCTGGCCGTACTTCATGCAAGCTAGTACTCCTCTTGGCTTGCTCAGCTACATGCTTTTTGAGAATATTTCCTGCTCCAGTCATCATCCTGGTAGCCTGAATCCGATAGAATGCTCTGCTTTTTTGCTGGTGGGATAAAGCATAGTAGTTGGCCATTTCTACCAGCTGATCTAAGTCTTTTTCTGGGTGCTTTTGTTTCAGGTCCTTGAGGATCCGGATCATCTCTTTGCGAGACTCATCCACCTCTTTCCCCTCCATAGGCACTAGGTTTCCATCTAAAAAATGGGAGTTCATCATCTTACCATCCATTTCAATCCCTTTGGGATGATCCCCTTCTGTTTCAATGATAATACCCCTGTGTTTGTCAGTACGGTACTTTTTGTGCATATATTTATAGAGAAACAGCCTTCTGTCCGCAATCCAAGCCAGGATGACACAAACAGGGAAGAAAAACAGAGTGAGCAAGCCTTCCCATACCTGAACCACACCTGGAGAGAAGACCGCAAGGATCATGTATAACCAGATATAGGCAAAGATGCTCCATGCAGCTGTGACAAAGAAAACTCTCAAATGTTTTATCTTCCTCGTCTCCCCATCAGGAATGACATAGACACAGATGGCTATGATGATAAACATATTGAAAGCTGCACTCCCAACAATGGTAGAAGGGCCCAGCTCACCAGCAATGAATCCATGACCACATACCTCTATCAATGACAAAAGGATCTCAGGGGCAGAGGAACCAAGAGCCATGAGGGTCAAATTGGAAACAGTTTCATTCCATATTCGGATGGTGGTGGTGATGGCTTCTCCATTGGGTTTCCTAACCGTAATCTCTTTTTCCTGTGATGTAATGACCTCTATAGAGGCCATGAAACGGTCGGCAATGATAGAAACTCCAAGAAACATATATATGAGTGCCACAAAATAAACAATAACTCTGGCAATTTTGTCCCCCAAAGATGGGTTTTCTGGATACCATATTGGCAAGATAACACCCTCTTTGCACTCAGAAGAACCTGAGCATGTGGTGTTATGTCCTATGCTTGGTGAATCTGTCCCCGTGCCAGCATCTACTTGTAGACCATTTAAAAACAGGATAAAAGTAAAAAGCCCAAACCGGAGGAAGGCTGAAGTGACAGGTTGTAACTTTAACCGCGCCATACATAAAGCTTAACATCCACAGCACAGGTGTAATGGTCTTCTGTTCAGGTTAAGAATCTGAAATAAAGAGATTGAAACCATGAGATTGAAATAAAAGGAAGCACTAACATTCCATATATTAATGTGTTCTGTTATTCGCAACTACAAGTAGTCGTTAACTTATAACAGTTCAAAGTTACAACATCACTGAAAAAGTGACTTAGGAACGTTTTTCATACTTATGACTGTTGCAGCATCTCCATGGTCATGTGATCAAAATTCAGAAGCTTGGCACCTTTTGTGATCTTCTGACAAGCAAAGTCAATGAGGAAGCCAAATTCACTTAACAACCATGTTACTCACTTAACAACTGCAGTGATTCGCCTAACAAGAAAGGTCATAAATGGGGCAAAACTCACTTAACAATTGTCTTGTTTAGCAACAAAAATGTTGGGCTGAATTGTGGTCATAAGTCAAGGACTACCTGTAGTTATATTAGCTTATGTACAGTAGTCATATTTGGTTCATTTTACATGGAGCATGCAAAATTGAATTGTTTGCTTATCAGCCGAATAGGGGAAAACACTCTATTCTGAGCACAGCATACCTAACATTGTTATTTAGCTTAGACATGGTTAGTATCCTGACAGCAACTGAATTATTATTATTTTTAAACAATTTTTATTAGTTTTCCATTTTGCACCAACAGAAGCTTAAGAGGCAACGTGGAGATATGGTGATCAATTACAAAAAGAAAACAACAGCATTATAAATATACAGTTCACACAATATTTCTTAAAATTTCCCTCTCTATCTATATATAATATTATAATCAAATTGATTCGAATAAAATCATTCAATATATCTAAATATAAATTATCTTAATCAATCAAAACTTTCAACCGCTCAGTGTCTATTCTATACAAATCTATAATTTCTCACATATTTAAACTTAAACTGAAACTCTCCATTTATTTAAGATATATTATAATTAATACATTTCTAAAACAAATTTTCATTTATATTGCTACATAAGAATTTCATTAATCAATAAACGTTTAGAAGAGCTCATTATCTATCTCAAAAATCCTGTTTTACACTTTATTAATTTTTCAAATGTTAAAATTTAAACTAACCTCTATATTTACTATTCAGGTACCCCAAGTTCCTCTTATTTAAATCTATTCTTTTTCAATAATTCTCCAATTATTAATTCTATCTCATTCCCCCCAAAAAAGAACAAAGAATAAAGAGAAAAGAGAAAAGAAAAAAAGAGAGAAAAAAGAAGCATATTCTTGCTACATTTCAGTATTAAATTCTAAATCATTTCATAATAGCCTAGCCTCCCTTTTAATAAAATCCAAATCTAAAACAATCTGAGTTGCTATAAAACCTTTACCATCCATAATTATCACCTCAAATTTAATATTTATATCTTATTCTGGGTTTCTTCCTATTCCAAATAGGTTTCCATAGTTGAATCTCTAGTTCCGCAGATAGCTCTCCCATTCGTTCCTGCCACACTGTACACAGCAACAAGAGGTCTCCCATTATCCATTTTATTGGGCTGATATAAGAATTACAGCTATTCTGAATAACTCATGTCAGATCATCATTTCCCATCTTTTTAAAAGTTATATAAACTTTAGTTGAAATCATTTTTTTAATATAGTCCTTGTTATGGTTCCGACTAACGAAACATTTCAAAGAACTTCCAGGCATTATTTTCCTAAAAATCTTTTATTGTTACAAAATGTCGGCACAGGCACAACGGAAGATGCTAGGATCTAAGTTCTCTTCCTCTGAGCAATTAAATTATCAGCATGTTCCCTCCCTAAATTGCCGTCATATCTCACATTATCCAATTAGTGTGAAGGTCAAATGTTTTCTTTCTCTTTCTTTCCCGGGCTTTACCCCCAACCCCCCTTCTGCTCTGTATTAACCCCATAATTACCAGACAATTCTGCATATTGTCAAAAGCAAGAATATACAATATTTGCAGCGTTGACAGTCCTCTTTAATCAAATTTTGCTCTTCTTCCAATAGTTTTTCCTCTATCAGAAAGTCAAATGGTGTCTGCAAATCAGCTTGTTCTTCTGAAGTAAGCTCCTCCATTTCCTTATTATAGGTCATTTGTCCATTAATATCAAAACTTTTTTCCAATATCAATTGGTAATTCAACTGTACATTTGCTTCTTCCATCTCAGTGGACTGAGAACAAGTCTCTTGAATATAAACTGCTGTTTCACTTAAACCTTGTGCTTTGCTTTGTCGATGCAGAGAGATCTCCTTACTGCAGGCAATTATCATCCCCGTGTTTTCCAAAATTTTGTCCAAAATATACTTATAAATAGAATCTGAACAAGTTTCCTCCATTTTTATCATATTTGAAGACATTATCTTTTGGGGGGGAGACTATATTTACCAGCAATCAATCAATATCCATCTCCTCCCAAGTTCCTTAGTCTCTTTCCTTTGTACAAATTCCAAGAAAAGAAAATAGCAAAAGCAATACATAGTTTCAGCAGAAAATGTCCCCCAAAGAGTCATCAAAGTTAATTAAATATTCAGTCTTTTCGGATACCATAAAAAAATAAAAACAAACTATATTCTCCAAATTCACAGCGTGTTAAGTCTCAATAAGAAATTTCCTTGGGGCTCCCAAATAGCCAAAAATAAAATCAGCCATTAAAACAAAAATAGATTTAGTCTTTTTCTCAGGCTTTTCTTCCCCCATTTAAAACGCCGCTTCAACAAAAAGGGAAATGAGTCCAAAAAAAAAAGCTTTTCACAGGAAAAAAAAGAAAATAGAGGTAAAAAAAAAAGTCTCACCGAATCTTCCATGGTGGGTCTGTTTGCTTAGATGATCTTATGGCTTACGGTCGGCGCAGCTAAATGATCGGCCATTTTACTGACCGATCTTTAGTCCGTCGGCCCAAAGGAGATACCCGGACTACAGAGGGCGCCGCCACCCCTCTTCAGCCATCCGAGAAGCCTCCTCAACAGTGGTTGCTCCTCCAGAGCAACTTTTCGACCCTCTCAGGGGTCTACCGACAAGAAACTCAGCCGGCAAAGGGACAACTCCCTTTGATTGACCGCACCGCCGCGACCCGGAAGCTCACAGCAACTGAATTATTATCGAAGAATCACATCAGGCATTCCAGTTTTGCCCTGAAGCAAGATAACATGATAAATTGGCACTTGTTTATGATATAACCCTATGAATGTTGATTAGAATAAAACCCTAGTAATTCCTAGTAAAGAGCTCCATAATGTTGTGAAGCCAACATTAACTTTAATTGATTGACTGCAACTCCATCACCAGGGACACTAGACTGAAAGATCCCTTCTAAGACACTCAAATGAACTCAGTGTCTGAACAGGAAGTTGAATCTGGGTTTCCCTGGTTCAGCTTTCCCTGGTCCAGATTTAGCATCTTAACCAGTTTTTGTTTTGTTTTGAACTGTGTGAGTGGCTGTCAACCTTGCAAAGTAGTACAGACATAGTTCTATCATTACTGTAAGGTTACATTAACAGAATCTTGCAGGTCTGAAAGTAGATGTTTCTCCCCTCACCTTTACAGTTCAAGAAACTAGGGATGGTCCCTTTTGAGATATTAGTCATAAACCTATTCTTTCTATGGGCTCAGCTGCCCTTTAGCTGACCATTGCCTAGTCTGCAGCTCTTCCTTCTGTCTTCCAACTTTATTCCCACATACCACTGTAGTTGCTCTTAACAACACTGAGAGTACGGCAAAAATATTTAACATAAATAAATAAATAAAGCACAGGTTCAATGTTTCCAAAAGATGTTTATATTTTCTGGGAAGAACTGGGTCTCCACTTGAAGACCAAATAAGACATAGATCTTATTTGGAGATCTAATAAGATATAACTAATGTGGCTCAAGTCTACTCTCTTTTCTTTTTTATGGAAAGGCATCATCAGAGGTTGGCAAAACAACAGTATAGCATATGGCCTGACCCAGTGAGGTAAAGCTGCAGCAATAAAAATAAATCTGATTTGAAATAAACCCTAAAATCTGTATTATCAAATAGTATTTCACTTGAATATGCTAATTTTAATCCCAGAATTGAAAAATGGTTTTCTAAAAAGGACATGAGGTTTTACTAGATTGATATCCCTTGATAAGAAATCCAGATATGCTGGACTACAGCTGACAAAATTTTCGGTTCACAATTCTGGGAGCTGTAGTTCAATGCATCTAAATTGGGAAAAGCTGCTTTAGAAAATTTGCAAAATTTAGGATAGCCGTATAGTGAAACAATAACAATAAATACCTAAGTGTGCTTCAAGCACCTATTAAACCTAACTACAACTAACTTTCAAGGCTAGAACAGAAAATAGTATCTAAGCACTCAACATCCCTGACTAAAAAAAAATGATTATACAGGGAGTCCTTGACTTAAGTTTACAATTGAGCCCAAAATTTCTGGTATGAAGTGAGTTTTGCCTTATCTTATGATCTTTCTTCCCACAAGAGAATCACTGCAGTTGTTAAGTAACAAGGCTGTTAAATGAATCTGGCTTTCCCATTGATTTTGCTTGTCAAAAGGTTGAAAAAGGTGATCACATCACCCAGAGACAACCATCATAAATATAAGTCAGTTGCCAAGCATCGGAATTTTGATCACGTGACCAAGGGGATGCTGCAATGGTCATAAGTGTGAAAATTGGTCATAAATCACTTTTTCCAGTGCCGTTGTACCTTCAAACGGTCTCTAAATGAACTGTTGTAAGCTGAGGACTACCTGTAGTTGGCAGAGTTGAGGGATGGAGTGAAAGTCAACAGATAAAATGAAAGGACTGAGTCAAAGACTTATTTCAAGCAAGCAGTTGTCTGTGTAATTATCGGAAGTCAGTGGCATCTAACTAACTCATGTCCAGTGGCTAAACAAGCTATTTTGACATTTGAGGCCAATTACCTATAAGTTCTTCTTGCTGATAGTCTAAATGCAACATAAATAAATTAAATGTTATGGGTTGCCCTTTCATAATATTCCAAATGCCTTGTTCTGTTAATAATAGGGATGGACAGCTCCATTAACATAGCCAATATGGAGAAATACACCATTTTTAATTTTTGAGCCATCAGTACAGATAGCAAAATTAGCAAGGGTCGTGTGGGGTGAGGCAGGAGACTAGAAAATATTTATGCCGCCTTGAAAACTCCTTCCCTCCCTCTCAGGAATTCAATCTCCCGTTTTGAGAAGCAGACTCAAAACACAAAACCTATTAATACTCACTATTGCCAAAGTCTATCTATCATTTTCTGAAGTCTGAATTTAAACCATCTATTTGCAAGCTCGACTGGTCAGGCATTCCTATTTGGGGTAATATTCAGTAGCATTGTTAGAGGAACGTTATGCACACAGAGCAAAATAGTTTACATGCACAAACATAGACTGGAAATACAGTATATCCAAAATCCAAACAAAATGTAATATAAAGTACATTGCAGGAATCATTTGAACATTATTAGTGTAAACGGGTATATCCAAAAGGGCAGTTTTCTCACTGGGTT
Organism: Crotalus tigris; assembly: GCF_016545835.1. NCBI lineage: Eukaryota > Metazoa > Chordata > Lepidosauria > Squamata > Viperidae > Crotalus > Crotalus tigris. Next base: position 3,157,458 of record NW_024096464.1, on the reverse strand, counting down.
GCATCAACCACTTCTTCCTAAATATCAGTGATTATTGATATTTAACATCAATAATAATAATAATAAACTTCCAAATAAGACTATTTAATGACAACCAAAAGAAGAAGGAACAAATAATGATACAAATGGAAACAAACAGGACCGACAAAGTGAAGGAAACAGGAGACAACTTATTTTGTAGTATCTGAATCACAAATCCCTATCAAGCAGTCTTGGGAAAATTGAAGATTGGAATGAAATAACAAATCTTCTAGGCATGACAAATTCTTTCTGCCTTCCTCTCTGAAAATCCAGTCATTTATTTCCTTTTTAATTTAGATCGGACTTTCTAGAGTTGAGAGATTAAGACTACAAACAAGAATCTGGGGCAAAACCCCAAGCCCTCTTTTCAATTAGTCAAAATATATGAATGTTGCTGGAAGACTCAGTGACAAATACTTTTAAGAGAGGTAGCAGACACGTTTTTTTGCTCCCACAGTACACAGTGACTAGAATTTCCAGTGCTGCAACTAAGGCTGGAAGACAATTTTCTTTTGCAGAATATAAATATGTGAGCCCAGATCTGGTGAAATGTGGCTCAAGATTAAGCTTTCAGCCAGCAGCAACTGTGGTGTAATATAGCTCATAATCCTTAGGGCAGGATCTGCAATCCTGACAACTTTAAGACTTGTGGACTTCACTCCCAGAATTCCTCAGCCAGCTAGGGAATGACTCTAACAGTTGGGTTGACCAGCCATCCCAATTTAGAAGCTTATTATCCAGGATGGCCGATCAGATATAATCAGGAAATTCACAATAGCCCTATATTCTTTTTTCCCCCAACAACAGTTCTCTAAAGTTTGATATCTGTAATTAAGGAAACGCTAGTAGCCATCAGAAAAAAGTGGTTGTTGATAGTCCTGATCTTCATGAATTTCTGTACCCCTTTTAAAATCCTGTAAAATCATAATCATATCTGATGGTAGTGAATTCCACAGTTAACCTATGTGTTGGGATGCCTACTCTTAAAATGGCTCCTAGACAGCCAATGTATCATGCCATAAATTTTTGGAAACATTTGAGCTTTTCCACTTGCTTCCTGTTTAGATATTCCAAATAAAGATATAAACAGGAATTATAATAATTGGAAATGTTGCTTATCTAGAGAAATGCACAATCTTAGCTATATGTTTAACTTATATGAGCCAACTGCCTGTACATTGCTGGCAGCAATTCCATCTCTTCTCAGTATGTCTTTAAATTATGAAACCTAACAATCAAAAGAGGCCAGAAATCTCCAGCCTTTCGGGCTGATGTGCATTTAGAATTTTGGAACATAAGATGTTGCATAATGTGAGTATATTTTGGAACATAATATGGGCACTCTCACAAAAAGACATCACTGCTTATAAGGTATAGATTTATCTGAATGCTCGCTACCACATTTTCCAGCTTGCTCTCCATGGGATGCTCCTCATTCCTTCACTTGCAATTCAAACAAAGCACTGGACATCAGCCATCTACCATGTTCATTTTTTAAGAAGGCTTACAGCATCCATTAAAGCCCAGAAACTTTTTTTTAGGGACGGTAGGGACAAAGAAGAGACTGAAGACTGGATTTCACAGCCTTTCAGCTTCTCATTTTTGCTTATGTAATATTTTTTAAAAAAACAGTAAAAATCAGGAAGGTCAGGAGATTAGTGGCTGACAAAGGAGACCTCATGGATACCTTGTCATCCATACATGCCATGTTTGAGATCCGAGGACTTAGGTATCAACTTTCTAAAATCAATATATTTTGATCCTGTAATCCCAACCAGTCTGTCCTCAAAAATATCCTGTCAGAAAGCATAAGCTGCCCCCCACTTTCATAGCTGTATTTATGGAGTATATAAGTAAGGTTTCTCTTACTAAATACTCATGTGATACACATCTTTCTCTAAGTGATTCTCAAAGATACCAACTGTTTTATTTTTGAAATGTTCTTAACTTGCTAGGAAAGTTTCCATGGACCTGGGTAAAAACTAAGAAGAAGAAAATTGAATTACAGAGAACTACCTACCTATGCCCCACTAGCACTTTTGGTATAAGAATTGCTTGCGATAACAGTAGCCCCAGTTCACTTTTAGCTGGGGGTTCTCTGAGCTTAGGGAGATCAATGCTGAAGTAGAAATCATGTTTTGTGCAAATGTTTCACTTTGCATTCAGCAACAGTTCAGAAGTGGGATTTATGTATTCTGCATGAAATTTTAATTTGATGGAGTTTATTGATGATTGGCAGCTTCTTGATGCAGCCTCCTCCAACTTCATATCCTCTGGATAGCTAGAATTCAACTCTTAATATTCCCAATCAGTCCAAACAGTGGAAAGTATCAGATGGGAAAAACAGACTTCTCTTATCACAGGGGTAGGCAACCTTGGCTCTCTTATGACTCGTGGACTTCCACTCCCAGAATTCCTGAGCCTGAAGTCCACAAGTCATAAAAGAGCCAAGGTTACCTACCAGTCTTATCAGTTTGCAGAGAGTCTACAAATCAGAGCTTTGAGTCTACTTTTAAAATAGACCCCAGACAGAATTACTAGAATAACAATTTGCTTATGGTTGGGGTTTTTTTGCATTCCCAACATATGGTGAAATTAATTACTAGCTTTCTGCTTCTTCATTGAAAGATAGAAGCAGAAGGCCACCCTGTTTTCCAAATTATTGTTCAACACAGAAGTGCATGATAAAAAGATTGGCTGTGTTTACTGTACCCTATGCAGAGAATAGGTTTCTTCAGTAAAAAGCACATTGTGGATGTATTACCAACAGCTGAAAATAAATATGTAAATTAAATATTACAATTTGATTTCACACAGCTCACTTCTCTTTGGTAACACCATGTGCATACTAAAGTCCACACTGGGAGAGCTATATATGCACAATTTGCATGTGCAATTAGCTTGATTGCACTGCACGTTGCATGATTATATGCATACAAGATTTATCCCCCCCCCAAAAAAAAAGATTTGAGAAGCCTGAGTTTAGAATTGTTTGTAATCTGTTTTTCTCTGTGGATGAAATTTAAAAAAGGATGAGAGAAGTGTGAAAAATTAGATTACAATTTAAAATTCAAATTGTCACCTGGAGTCTCCACTTGGAAGCAATTTATAAAAAAGTGACATTTAAGTAAGCCTAATGGCAAGTGGTAAAAAGCTCATACTGGATGATCAGATATCCTGGCAAAAACTAAAATGTTACAGTAGCTGCAATGAAATATCAGTTTAGTTGGTTTCCTCAGTACAAGCAACTGAAAAGCATTTTGTTGTTGTTCAGTCACTACGTCATGCCCAACTCTTTGCAACCCCATGGACCACAGCATGCCAGCCCCCCCATCTCCCAGAGTCCACCCAAACACATGCCCACCGTGCCAATGACACTATCTATCTTATCCTCTGCCATCCCTTTCTCCTTTTACCTTCAATCTTTCCCAACATCAGAGTCTTATCCAATGAGTCCTCTCTTCTCATTTGGTGCCCAAAGTATTTGAGCTTTAGCTTCAGTAGCTGTCCTTCCAAACAACAGTCCGGATTTATTTCTTTTAGGACTGACTGATTTGATCTCCTTGTAGTTCAAAGAATTCTTAAGAGTCTTCTCCACAATTCGAAAGCATCAATTCTTTGGCACTCATCCTTCCTTATGGTCCATATCTCACAGCCATACATTACACTACTGGGAAAACCATAGTTTGACCGTACAGACCTTTATCAGCAAGGTTATATCTCTGTTTTTTAATATGCTGTCTAGGTTTGCTATAGTTTTCCTCCCAAGGAGCAAGCGTCTTTTAATTTCATGGCTGCATTCACCATCTGCAGTGATCTTAAAGCCCAAGAAAAGAAAATCTGCCACTGCTTTAATTTCTTCCCCTTTTATTTGCCAGGAAGTGATGGGACCAAATGCCATGATCTTATTTTAATTTTATGTTGAGTTTCAAGCCAACTTTTGCACTCTCCTCTAGTCTCTAGTATTAAAGTTCTTTTAAATTTTAAAATATAAATAATATGTTGGTATTATGACCCCAATAGAAATACATGTAATTTTCTGCTCCTTTACCTCTAGGGTTCTAACTTTTATTAGAACATTACCATTATTATGCACTATCTCCTTATCTCCTTCTCTAACCCTACGATCTTTGCATTGAATTACAATTTCCATCAGTATCAAGATGATGGCAGTTGTAATTCTATACACCTGCAAGGCATCAGCCTGAGGAAAGTATGATTAACACATAGTTCAAAGGTAAGGAAGGCTACCTACTACAAAGTTCCCCATCAGTGCAAACTGAAAAATTAAGGTTGCTGTATCTTGATCAAACAGAACTTTGTTGCCAACTTGTGATCACCCGGAATTTTGCAGCCCAGACAGAACCTGATATAAGATATTAGAATGCAAATACACAAACACACATACAGGATTTTTTTCAGCAAGCTTTTCCTTTTTCCTTATGTTATGAATAATTATGATTTCAACCTTATTTTCCTTTGGAATGATCCCTGGAGAAAACTGTAAAACGTAATGAAAATAAAATACAGTAAATGGTTTGTATTGGTATTTTTATGGAATATATTTACCATATAAAGCTCAGGACTATATTGGTTGGAAACATGTGGAAGAGGCCTTCTCCCTGGAGTGGATAGACAATGGCTAAAATGATGGTGATGAGATGGTATATATTATGTATATCAAATAGGCTGCATACAAACAACATGCTAGACTAGGCTCCAATGGGAGTACAGTAGATATTTATGGTTCAGCAGGTGGTGGTGAATCAAACATTGTCTTGGCATGTTGCATGGTTTATTCCATTATATCACACAGTTAAATCAGGAGGAGCATATGTTATGTGAATACAGCAACCACATCTTGTTAACTCAGATTTAGATTTAGCATACTGCATGAAGCCACTCGTAAAGTATGTGTAGCTTCTAACAGTGAAATATCCAAGTTTACTTGGAAATAACTTCCTCAGTAAAGCTTTCCCCCCCTTGTAAATGGTATAGGATTTAGCCTTATAATTATAAACTCCTCTGTTCCATCAATTTAAAGTTCCATGGATCAACCAACATCTCAGGAATCGTTTATGTTAAATAACCTAGGAAAATAAGATGATAGAATAAAGATAGCTTATTCATTTGCTGCCATATTATCATTTACAAATATCTGGCAGCTTATTTCTTTTATTAAAAAATGTTCTAAAATATTTTAGGACACCCTAAAATTATTGTTGCCACCGTGATGGAATGTAATCTGAAGTTAGAGGAGGGAGGGGCTATTTCCCAGGGGGGAAAGAAACAATGGAACTTGGAATGTCTGGTATGCAGAAACAGGGCAGAGATCAGACCTCCCACCCACCCCAGCCATTCACAGAGTATATCTAGCAGTTATTCAGATTGTTGCTTTAGTCTGGCAAGATTCTATCTGTAGGCAAACAATAATAAAGAACTACTCAGAAATAACTCCACATATTGTTTTTGGTTCTTTGGGCCTGACAGCCACCATTTTTCTGCTATTGTTGCCCATCCCCATTGATCATTAGGCAGGCAGATGAACCATGTCTGGACCACCACTTGGTTCCTCTTTACAGTAATTGGGTATCACTTGGATCTCTCAAAATCCATTCCTCAATAGATACCTGTTGGCTGGGGGATAACCAGGGTCATGTATACATTGTCCTCTCTCGCCTCTTCATGTTAATACTACCTGGACAGAAATATCTGAGCCAATGCACTGTGCACAGTAGTTTAATCCTTAAATGTGGACTGTTCGTTAAATAAAGTATGGAACAATTTGGATAAATATTGTAGATGCAAAACATAGAAGGTAAAATTGCCTTAAAAAGTAAAAAGGGTTTTGATTTCTAATATAAACAAGTTCTATATCTTGGAGGACTAGCCTTAATTTGATTATTATTGATCTCTAGATAGATCAGGAAGCACCAACCATCTGTCATTTTGCTTTTATGTTTTATTAAATTTTAAAAATATTAACTATGGCTCAAGAACCATTGAGATGGATAGACTGATCTTACCACCATTTAAACTGTTGTGAATGTATATTCCTGAAAAACAAGAGGAACCAGAAGCAGTTTCTTGACAGAAATGCTTACTCAAGTCTACAAGCTTCTTCATATCTACCTCTAAATTTAAGCTTCCTGCATTATCTGAGAAGTATAACTACTTTATTGGTTCCCATTATTTACTTTTGAGTTGTTTATGAAAATGCCCTATGATGAACAACACCCTAAGTATTTCACAGATGATACAAGAAGCTTTGTCATATCACTTGGAGAAAAGCAGATGTATTTCCCAGTCAGCCACGCTTATGAATCAGCTCATTTGAACATACCCCTAAACTTATTTACCTGGTAATAAATTTTACTCAGTTAAATGGATTTATGCAAATAACAGCTTCAATATTGTTCAGGGAGGAATGTAAGGTGACCAACTTTTTTACAATGAAAAGGAGGACACAAATAAATTGAAGAAAAAAATATCGTAAAAGCTGGCTCGGCCCATGGAAGGTCAACTGCCCGCCAAGCCCCCGCCAGCACCACTGCCTGCCTTGTAGAGTGGGCCCCGCAGCTCCCAAAGCACCAGCTGTGCCAGCACTGGCCCTGGGGGGCAGCCCATCGACACACCCCGCCTGCAGCCTCCCTGCCAGCACCACTGCCCACCCTGCGCAGCCCCATGTAGAGAGGTCCCTGTGGCTCCCACAGCATGGGGGGCAGCCGGCCACTGCTGCCCCTCACACCCCCGCCCGCAGCACCCCCGCCACCCCTGCCTCTTGCATCCGCAGCCATTATTGCCCTAGCAGAGCCGAAGATCAAGAGAAACATACCACTCCAGTCTCCTCCAGGTATCTTCGGAACTAACTAGGAGATGGTGTAGTTGGGTAGCAGGGAGGGGTGCTAAGTTCCTGCCAATTCACTTTCGCTGCAGACAACTTGCATGTGCAAAGTTTGCCAGCTGGATGTTTTGGCACGCTTAGCAGCAATTCCTTTTCGAAAGCCAATAGGGGGAATAACACAGCTCATGCAAAAGTTGAAAAAAAAAACCATCAAAAAAAGGTGCCGGAACGCCATTCTGAGTGTTCTATGAGAAAAAAAAGGCCTGCAGATTAGTCTTCAAATATCGAAAAGGAGGACATGTAGGAGGATACTTTTTGAGGGAGGACAGAACTTACAAAAGGAGGACTATCCTCCCTAAAGGAGGACGGTTAGTCACCTTAGGAATGTTGTCTTCCATCCTTTTGATGCATGCTTCCAATGCAGCTGGAGGATCTAGGCAATTCGTTTTAAGTGTATTACCAAGTTTTCCCCAAAATAAGACCCAATCAGAAAATAAGCCCTAGCATGATTTTTCAGGATACTTGTAATATAAGCCCCATCCCAAAAATAAGCCCCAACTAAGATCGGCAGCCAGATGGATGCATGTATTACCATATTTCCCCGAATATAAGCCCTAACTGGAAAATAAGCCCTAATGCATCTTTTGGAGCAAAAATTAATATAAGACCTGGTCTTATTTATGGGGAAACACGATAGTAAGAAATGCTCATAGTTCTTAGTTGCATTTTACTAATAAAAGAAGTAAAACACCTGTCAGGAATCTCCTGGTCTGTTTCACCCTGTATTAAAAGCCATGAGCATTTGTTAATTGATAGTATTTTTAACATGTAAATTTTGAATGTTGCATGGAGGGTGGCATAGTAGATTTCCCTAATGAAAATCTCTCATACAGTTTTCTGCCAAATGGAGCAATAATATTTTTTTGCCCTGCATAACAACAGACAACCGTTTGAATGATTTTTGGCTGAGAAAATAAATGGAGGACATGTTCCAAACTTCCAGTTTCTGCAATTCTATCAAAAGTAGAGGCAGGCCACAGCAAGTATATTTTAATTTGTAAAAATCTCTACAACATCTAACTTGACCCAGTTAAAAAAGTAGAATAGCAGTATATAGTCTTACGTGTTAGAATGGGGAGAACAAATATCTCTAAAGAAAGGGAGTAAGAAAAGTTCCTGAATTTCCACTGTATATACGGCTGTATAATTTATTTATTTATTTTATTCAATTTCTACAGTCACCCATCTCAATCAACGACTCTGGGCAGCTTACAATAAAAAAATACTACAATTAGAACAATAAAAACATTTTAAAATAATAAAAACAAGAAAAAATAATTATGGGCAATTTTGTTCTCTGACTCTTCTGACAACTTAAGCAAGCGAAGGGCAAGCAAACTGAAGGATAATCAGCAGGGCTAATATGAATAACATAATTAATCTCTTCCAATCTTTTCTGCACCTGGAAGAGCCTAATGTGAATCTTTGGCAATACTTTGCCACTGACTTCTAGGATTAGAAATTATTTATTCAGAGAATCCTGTTGTGACAATCTTGCTGAATGGCTGGGAATCGATCCAGACTAATTAAAACGTGTACAGTTAAACAAAGTCCTAGTGTTTTCAGCTGTAAAGGATACATTTCAGCTTGTTCGGTCTGAGGCTCTTACCCGTTCTTTCCAATTAAAACAGCCAGAAATACCGAGTTGACAAGGACTGTGCTGAATACCTCTTTAGAGGAAGGTATAATCCCATCAATCAATAGATCCTTTGTTATATCTCTGTTGAAAAAAAAACTCTTCCTAGATCTCAACAGATTGGTCAACTATCAGCCTCAGCTCTGCCAGTCTTAGGCAATACAGGTAGTCCACAACTACAACAGTTCATTTAGCATTCAGAATTATAAGGGCACTAAAAAAAATGACTTACGACCATTTTTCACACTTCTGACCGTTACAGCACCCTCATGGTCACGTGATTTACATTCAGCTTCTTGACAACTGGTTCGTATTTATGATGGTCGTCATCTGATCCCCTTTTGCAACCTTCTGACAAGCAAGTCAACGGGGAAGCCAGATTCACTTAACAACCGTGTTACTAACTTAACAACTGCAGTGATTCACATAACAAATGTGTCAAGAAAAGTCGTAAAATGGGGCAAACTCATTTAACAAATTTCTCACTTAACAACATAAATGTTGGGTTTAGTCGTGGTCTTAAGTCAAGGATTACCTGTACATGTAAGTCTTTAGTGCCATTTAAACACCAGGGTGTGTAGCATTGGCAATTGCTTTCTTTATGCTAGATGATAAGATACTGAGAACTAGAAAGAGGAATGGAGGCCTACTGATTTTATTGGTTATTTATTGACTATTTACTGAATAATATTTAATTGCACTGATCGTTATGTTCTTCTGGACTTATGCATTCTAGAAATAATATTATGATAGTACTAGTCTTCTGAGGGCCAGTTCCAGAGATTGGGGACTTGGGGATCCAGTTTTGCATTTTAGTTAATAATTTATTGTTTCCTGCTGAGATTCAACTTCATTTAGATATATGGCATCTACATAGAACCCCTGAGAGAGACTGTCAGGGGATTGGGTTAAATTGTCACCATATGCAGATGACATGCACTTCGACTGCTCTTTTTCATCCAATACACTGTGGGCCTTCTGAATTACTGACAAACAAATATAGCTTTAATGGAAACAAGACGAAGATGCATCTGTTCAAGAAGAGACAAGCTGTTTGTCACAGATCTATTCTGTTTTGCAGGAAATGGTATTCTAAGCAGGAATGAGATTCATATCTAGATTCTTTCTGGACTCTGCATTAATCCTGGATACTACATGGTGTCTTAGCTATGAGTACTACTGACCCACTTAAGATGTATACAAGTGATATAGGTCTGCCTATGGTGGGCAAACACCATTTTAGAACCAGTGCTGTTAACATGTTAGAGCAAAGGTCCCTAACCTTTTGGGCACCAGGGACTGGTTCTGTGGAGAGAGGTTTTTCCATGGACCGTAGGGTGCGTGGTTTTGTGTGTTGCCTCCATCTTACAGATGGGGCTTTGCTTGTTTGTGCGGACTGGTTGCTGGCATGTCACAGCCTAGTACTGGTCCACAGACTGGGGGTTGGGGACCACTGTGTTAGAGTAATCACATATCTTAAAGACTGGGCCATTCACTCTCCCTTATCTCAAAATTACCCACAATATTCTTCTGAATTTTCAGAAGAAAAGCAGAATAAAAATTATTATTTATTAAATTTCCACAGAGGCCTTCTCTGCTACAAGGTGACTGTTCTAAAAATGAAATCAATAGATTCATTCTGACTGGATTGATATTGTGTTCTCAACATAGGTTTACTTGGAGAAATCTCCAGAAGCTTCAAGATTTAGCAATGTTTAACAAATTGATTCAGCTGCCCTGTCATCTATCTACTTCAAGAACTATTCAGAATGATTAGCTGTAAAATCCTACATGGTTTAAGGCCAAAATAGCTTAGGGGCTGTCTTCTTCCAGATCATCTTACCTGCTTCCTAAATTGTGAAGAGAGGCCCTTCCTATGTCCTCTCTAGGATGAAAGTACATTTGACGGAATAAAAGAGAGAATCTTTCAAGTGCCTGCACTTACCTTATATAACAATTTGTCTCATAACCTATCTTTTAACTTTCTATGCCTTTGGGCTTTTGTTATTTGTGATCCGAGTTGACAAGCTGCTCAACCTTTCACTTTCAACTTCAAATACTGAAAGCATCATCAGCGCTTCCATTGCAACATTAAGTCATAAACATTTCAATTAAAATAAAAAACATCAATATAATTGTAAATCAAAAATGCTAATCCCAGATCTCAGTCAAGAGGTTATGCTGCACTTGAGCTGGGTTTAAGACCTCTTGAGCCCACCTTAGTCATCCTGTTTGATTGTAGAGAATTGAAGCTGCATTGTGGAATAGCTTCGCTGAATAATCCATTAGGCTAGTTTACACTAATGCAGCCTATGATATTCACCAAAGGTTGTTTTGTAATCCAAGAAACTCTGTGACAAAGGACTTTCATTATTTGTTTGGCCAGGTACAAAAGTCACCAAATGTGATTTTGTCATCCAAAGGAAGTTCCATGGTTGCAGGACAAAAACCTACAATCCAAACCTTTGATGTAACGGTGATCCAGTTTCCAATTGTCTCCTGAATTCAAAACAGGGAAGAAAAATCTCTGTTCCTGGCCTACCCCCCCCCCATCCCAAAACTCTGATTTATATGGAACAAAAAGGGTATAAATAGGAAATAAAAACACAATTTTACCATGTTTGATGGGAAGGGATTTTTTCTCTGTTTTATATTCTGCCATATTCATGACAGTCATTTGAATTTCAAGAACTGACAGTATAAAAATGTGGCCATAGAAAAAGAAAAAGGAGAGACAAGAGAAAGGTTACTTCTTTCTCCAAAATAATAATGCTTTCTGAAGGAGATGATGCTTAAACAGGCACATATTCATTAATCATCTTGTCAAATCTGCAATCCGGAGTGACATGTTTGGAAAAGGGGCTAGCCATTCATTTTGTAATTATTTAAAGAATAAGAATGCAGGAGGAAGCCCTTTGGCTCAACCATGCTTTTTAGGAAAGTAATTATTTATGCTTATGCTATATCAAGCAAACACATGTGCCATACTTTAAGATTTGGCAGGTATCTCTTCAAGCTGTATGAGCATACTTGATGTGAAAAGCAATCAGTTGTACAGCTCCCAATATTGCCCACTGAAAGTCAAGTGGCTAAAATATAATGTGCCGTTGTAGAAAAGATCATCGTTCTAAGTGCACTTCCTCTAAAGTAAGCATTACAATTAATGGTACTCTCAGATAAATGCAAAATCTTTTATCAGACTTGATTGACTTACTCAGGCTTAAATAGAGATGGTAAAAAGGGTATTAATGAAAATGAGGGAAGGGCAAAAAAAAAAGTTGAAGAGGGATGGTGATTAAAAGTAAGATCTTTTAATTCCAAGCTGCAAATTAAAATGCTGGAGAATTCGTTGAGGTAGGCAGGCACTGTGATACAGTTAGTTAAGTCAATGCTCCCACTTAGTCCTCTTAGTAGGGATTTCCCAGAATTACTGGCATTAGAGACAAGAAAAGTATTAAGTCATCTGCTCTCTTCCTCCTTTGCTCTTCATGGCAGGCAAGATGGGTTTGTCTCTTAGGCATGCTATTTTTCTCACGTTGCCGTTTTTCCTTTGAAACTAGCCCAAAAATAAACTACTCCAGGTTCCCCAGGGGCTAGTCTTACAATCCAACTGATCTCCAAAGTAGAAACTTACTTCACAGCCTAGAATATGAAATTAGGTCACTGCAATTTTATTCTACTTTCTTATGTTCTGCTCAGCATTTTCTCACTGTTTCCCTCACTGGCTAGTGTGGAATAAAGATCCTCCTGGACTGGGAGAATCATAAACCAAAATGCCCAGATTTATTTTATTTTTTAGATTTTTGTCCTGCCTTTTCTTCATACCTCAAAGTAGCAAACAAAACCCCTTCCTCTTTCTATTTTCTTCACAACAACCCCGGGAAATGAGCTGATGATAACTGCAGTTTTAGCTTCTAAATGACACTACAAAGAAATTTAACCATTACTTTTTTTTTACATTTTATGATTTGTCATTAGGAAAAAAAATCACCACTCTGGGAGCTGGGATAAAATTGTGAGTCAGTATAAAATTCAGCCTCAATGACATAATTTTCCATTTAATCCATTCTCATGCAGATGGAACATTTTTTAAATTGAGACTATAATCTTTAAAATCAATGACCAGCTTTGTCCATAACTCACTCTCTCTCCCTCTGTCTCTCTCTCCCCCTCCTCCCCCTCCCTTCTTCCTTCCCTCCCCCCATAAAGGGGGAGATGAAGGAAAAGCTTTCCTCTCCAACTGGATACCCTCCAGATATTCTATACAACTACTGGAATTCCCCACTGATATGAACATCTGTTTATACAAGGCAAAACAGAAAACATACTTTTTTATATGTGTCTCAGCAGGTAGCAATATCCTGTTTATTCCCAATCTGAAAAGCTAAACAGCAATGTGCCTTAGCACTTCAAAGTTTGAAAATGATTTGGAAGAATAGCTGCAGCCCTCCTATGAGCAAAATCTCAGAACTGCTCTGCTATTGATTAAAGCCACTCTTCTTTTATTAAGCTTCAATACAAGGCTGAAAAAAACATGCAGTAGTTTAAAGGAGAAAATTCCAATGAATGCAACTCCTAAAAGCAATCCCATTATTTTTTCTCACTTGGGCCAAAGAAGGAGAAAGGGTCTATCCCACAGGATGGTGAGCAATATTTATTTACTATTTATTTTATTAAATCAATTTATATAGCTGCCCAACTCACATGTTGGTTACTTCAGGTAGCTTACAAAATGTCACATTACAATTACTGCACGTCCCTCAGATGTCTGTGAACACTGATATATAGTACTAATATAAAAAACCCAGCATAAAACAGCATGTTTTATGCTGTAAGTTGCCCAGAGTCATTTCATTATGAGGTGAGTGGCACAGAAATTTAAGAAATAAATAAAATAACATATGTAAGTCTTCCCAGGGACATCCCATTATATATTCAAAGAATATTTCCCAAATGGTCTCCAAATTCCACAATTCCTAGCCAATTTATCTGGGGAGGTATCTGGTTAAGGAAGGCTATGGCAGAGCTTTTTACCACCAAATGTGCTGGCTATTAGTCTGACTGGTTTAAAAAATGGGTTGAACCAATTCATGGAAGGACCAATACTTCTTAGCCTTGATGTTGGTGTGACTACTTCTGAAGGCCATATGTTGGGAGATTAGTGGGCTTCCTTGTGCATTTAGCGGGCCACTGTGAAAGCAGCCTGCTGGGATCCATTACAGAAAAATTCTGCATGTGTTTTTATCCTTTGTTCTGTTCATAGGCTGAAGCAGGATTCTTGCTTAATGAACAGCAGAAAACTGCTAGGCTTACAAAAGATTCAGAACACTTTGTCCAAAATATTTTCACACAAGTACTACCTTATAGGTAGATCTCCCTACATAGACTGGAGTGGAAGGCTAAACAAGGAAAGAGAAAAAGGCAAAGTTAAATCACTTCTCTGTTTCCCAAGAAAACTATATGGGAGACTTTCACTGCGAGACAATCATTGACCCGCAAACAGCTACACTTCCTCTATGAATGCCTCTGCAAACAAATCACCCCCAAAAGCATATGCTGCCGACCACCGATCAACCATCCACAAGTATGGAAACTGGCCTTCCAAAACGGGCACAAAATGCTTCAATTCATGATCACTGATGTCCACAACTACCTGGAAAAATATATGGACTTATATCTGGAATCATCAGAAGCCAGGACTTCTACCCTTCTACCCTAGGGGCTTAGCTCTGCCACTTCACGTCGACTTTTGAGTTCATAAACGTCACCTCATTATTCCACGTTGTTAACAATAGTAATCTTCCCAGAATTTCTCTTTTGCCTGAGGCTACACATTCCGTACTTTTGTTGCTTTATCAATACCTTATGCATTTTTCAAGTTTAGTCTTCTTAATCTGATCTGCTCCCAATGTCCATAATTGGACTGTGCGTGGGCACATGTGGAAAATACTTGATTGAGGAAATGGTGTGTTGCTTCAAAGGAGTTTCCTTATCCTTATTTATATATTGTTCCCTATTGTTCTGGCTTGTTTCTATGGCTTCCCTGAAGCTTGCAACCTTTTCCTCATTATTTTATCGGCAGTTAAATCCCTCTATTCATTCATAAATGCACATAAAAGAAACATCTCTCTATTCTTTGCTGCACCTCACTGATCTTTCTCCAAGATGGGGTGGGGGGAAATGCCTGTTGCTATACAGTCCTTCACTGTGTAAGAGGCCAATAGCCAATTAGAATATGAGCCAATTAAATACGAGCCAATTCAAATAACTCAGGTAAACCTTCATAGCACATTAGAGCCGACATTCTCCCTAAATGCCACTTCTTCACAATCACCAAATTTCACCAACGTATTTTTGCCAAATTTTGCATCTGTAAAAATTATGGATCCTTCTAGCCCGAACATTAATCCACCCAGCCCATGCTCATGCATATAGATTTATCTCTGAATATTTGTTCTCATCACTTATCTGAAGTCAAATGAACCAGATGGGACTGGTCCAGAGATCACGTGAGTGATCATAAAAGAAAGTTCAACCTGCCATATAAAATTAGGGTTGCCACCTCTCTTACACCAATTTCCTCTGTTCTCCTGACCTCTTTGGATGCTGCTCTTTGAATTAATTAATTTGCTTAAATAAAAGTCATTTTAAAATGGCTTCATTGTCTAGCTAGAAAGCTCTTAAAGGGAAAGGGGATGAATGATTTATTAAAGAAAAACAGCCAAGGAATAACACACTGGTTAGATGCATATAGTAACAATCTGATTATTTCAACCAAATCTTTCTGCCCTGTTCAGAATCCTGTCGATCTGGGAAGCTGCCAAATAGAGGAATTTTGAGTTTTGAGCACTGACTATTGAAATGTTAATACATTAAAAAAAATTAAGTTTCATGTGGGAATCTTAGTGTGGGTTTGGGCAAAGATTCAGAGAAGTGCAGGAGCTTCCCTCCAATATTCCTTAATTCAATATTGTCCTGGCTCCCAAATTTTGGTACTGCTCTGCGCACTTCTGCAATCTCTGAGATAGATTTCCCCTCCTCCCCCATGTTGAACTTCTTATTCATAATTTAGCTTTGTCTTTTGGCTTTGGGCCAAGGAATGCTACTTGCTCAAAAACAAAAAGTGGCATGACCTCAGCAGATCTAAGGCCCATGGTTCTTTTGCCGTGGCAGTGTCTCAGGTCTGATCTGGTAGATATCGTCCCTGGCTTTCTTGGTACAGGAATGAAAGTTACTTTATTTTTCTGGTTCCAAAATTGCCTGACACTGCTTTTATATGAAGATGTTTGCCTCAGGAAAATAATACAAGATCAACTTCCATGCCCTCCAGAAATGCTGGATTTCAATCTGTATAATGCTGACTAGGAGCTGTGAGAGTTCCATTCCCAATATACTAAAAACATACAGTTGAGGGAATTTACATCACACGATTAGGTGCAGCAGTCTATTCTAAATGCGTCTTATGAATGGAATGTGGCACTGAGAATATACCTTGTATGATTTTTAATGAGACTCTTGTCTGCCACCTAATACACCATAATGAGTATTTTGTTTATTTCTCTCATCAAGAGAACACTGGTTGGAAAATAGGAAGCATAAAATTGAATCTGTGCCCTTTAAGATACAGGTTTAGCATACATATTGTGTTAAACTATAAATGATTTAATTACAGCTATTAAATAAGGTACAGTTGACTATGTTTTAGTGGCTGGATTAATACAACACAGTGAACCAAAGTCAAACAAATCATGCTTTGTTTTTTGTATGTTATGTGAACCCAGTCATTATTGTTGCCAATGCTGTTGTCATTGTTTGATAGGATCTTTCTGATAAAAATGTCCCAAAGGTGCTTTTTCAGGAGGCAACAGGACTTTCTTGTTTTTCTTTGAAGATGTTTCGTTTCTCTTATCCAAGAAGTTTCTTCAGCTCTGACTGGATGGTGGGGAATGGAAGCATTTATATATTCAAATGGTGCAGGAGTATGAATGGATTTACAGAAAACATTGCAGACTACAGGAGCTATTTCTGCTTCAGTTTGAGATCCAGACAACACAGACTCATCCCCAACATCCCGTCCATGTCTTCAACAATAAAGGGACACAAGTCAGAAAACATCCTGCAGCCAAGAAGGCTCCACACACATTTGCACCACTCAAGTGACTCTGGGGACACAGCCAAACTTCCAAATGGCCTCAAAGACTCTCTTAAAAAATGCAAATGACCCAGCGGTCTGCAAGAATATAAATCCTTCCATTCCCCACCATCCAGTCAGAGCTGAAGCAGCTTCTTGGATGAGAAGCGAAACGTCTTCAAAAAAAAAACAAGAAAGTCCAGTTGCCTCCTGAAAAAGCACTTTTGGGATAGCCATGACCTAGATGACTGAGAACCTCCACAGACATTCTGATAAAAATGAATGTATTCCCTAGAACAATTAAAATGGTGGGCTTATTGTTCTGGGAGGTGAAGGAATGACCATCTTCCCAAAACTGCAGTTGGAACCTTCTAAAAGGATACTGGGTATGCATGCTTCCTTTTCTAATGACTTAAATATTGCTTGTTAACTGCTTTCCTGCTTTCAGAACCTGTGAATTGACTGAAACGAGGAAACTTTAAGGATTTGTTTATAAATAAGAGATGGGATATGAGAAAAAGAGATAATTTGTTTTATTTTAAGTGAGGGCGGTAAGTTGCTAAAAGTATTTGTTCTTGTGGGTGAAAGCAGGAATCATTTCTTTATATATTTCTTTTCATTTTCTTTATTCTTTTTTTTCCTTTTTTATTTTCCCTTTTTTTCCCTCTTCTGTACTTCAGGAAAAAGAATTGCAAATCACGGTCACATGACCATGGGGTGCTGTAAAGGGAATTAATATGGACTGATTTCTGAGTGCCCAAAATGTGGTCACATGACCACAGGAGAGGGGGAAGAGGACTAACATTTTACTTTCAGAACCAGGCAATAAGTTGCTTTGGGGGGGGGGTGAGGGGTGTTTCTGGAAAGTGTTTTTCCAAAAAGCAACTGAACTTTCTTTTTTTCATTAAAAATGTTTCACCTCTCACCCATCAAGCCTCTTGGATGAGAAGTGAAACATTTTCAAGGGGAAAAAAACAAGAAAGTCCAGTCCCCTTTTAGAAAAGCATTTCTGGGACAACCATGACCTGGATGACTGAGAATCTCCATTGACACTTGGAGGAGGGAGGAGGTCCTGTCGTAACTCTGAACAGTGGCTAAGCAACTGGTCATAAATTGTATTCTTTTTATACTGTATGTTTTAGCATTGGTAATTGCTTTAGTACTTTTTGGGTATTTGAATATAAATTGATCTTTTCCAGTCTTTTAGATCCTGCTATGTTGTCCGTATCTGTTCAAAGACCACAAGTAGTACTTTTGCTGTATTATTTTGCAAGTATTTAAATAGCTTTGCTGGTATTTTATCAACTCCTCCTTACCAAGCTTTACTACAGACCCTTAACTAGATTTTCTTGTTCTCAATACTTTCACATTTCTCAACTAGCTAGAAATTTGTTTAGTAGTTCCTAATCATATTTTAGACTATTTCAAATTAAACCTTTTAGAGCTGCTTAAAGGACAAGGCATAAAAAATAGTTAAAAATTAAAAGCAAATTAACAAAGATATGGTAGAAATACTACTTTTTACCCCAGCATTTTTTTTTCCAAATTCAGTCTTGCTTTTCTTCAGCAGGATTTAAACAAAATCTTGCCCAAATGCCTAAAGACAGTTTCCGATGTTCACTTGGTCCCAGCTAAAAATGGTGCCTAAGTTCCTGTCAACTAATTTCTGTTTGGGAATTACAGGAGTCTCTTCTTGCTTGAGGGGGAGAAATGAATGGAGTTATGACAGCTATCAGATGTAAGTTCCTAGATAAAATCTGATTGTCCTAGTTCTGCTATTAATAATTGAATAACTCCAGCACCAGCTCTGAGAATGGCGTGAATGTCAAGGATAACAATGTCTGGTCCACAACAAACTAAAGAGTAGCATAAACTCAGTTCTTATTGAACGAAATCTAGACAATATTACATCAGAGAAAGTCTCAACAAACTGGTGAAGTCAAGAAAGAATTGTCTTCTGGAAGACATCCTGTTTTAAGGTAGCTGTATTTCAAAACCTTTCCTCAGGAATATTTTATTTCACAATAAATGTATATATAATTCTCATTTGGCATCTTCTTCCTTAGGATACATATCTGATATGGAAAAATTATTTTTTCTCAGTACTTAAGTCATATTTTAGAGTAAAGCATTGGATACTTTCACTGATTCATGTGAATATGTGTGAAATATGTAGACATAAATGACACCAGAAATTTAGTCATGTTTTAAAAGTCATTGCTGGCGAGTCCTATTTCATTTGGCTTCAAATTATTATTTTTATTTAATACAAGATCTTACATTATCTCTAGTTTTGTTAATACAATTTTAGCAAATAAGATCTCTTTTGTTTTCTACTGAACAGGGGGTATATTTATCTTGTTAATGAAGGAAATGTTAGACTTTAATTGCTGGATTTTATATTTCCAGAAATGGAGGATCAAAATTTATTCTCCTGTTTCTTCTTCTCTGCAATTTGTGGAGAATTCTTATTCTAATCCACTCCAAGAATCTATCCATTTTTTTCCTGTTCCTACTGTTCTGATTTATGAATCATCTTGTATCATAAAGCATTATTGGAAATTCAAAAGGTTATACATTATTTTATACAATTGCACAGGACTTAATAAAGTTACTGCTTTAATATAACACTTTGGATCATTAATGATGTGTTAAATTCTCTCCATGCCTCCAAAGGCCCATACTGCTTTTAAAAAAAGTTAACTTTATCAATGTTATCACAAATATTTGGAAGTTGGTATTCTCCTAATATGAGATTACAACAGGCTAACATTTCTCCTATACTGCTTAAGGTTACAGAATATGCTCCCTCAGGAGATGTGCTAAATGCCCATCTTTTGGCTTTTAGAAAAAGTTCCTCTTTCCTTGTTAATAGCAATGTAATCTATTTTCATGTTGTTTATTTTTATTTATCTTTTACTGTTAGTCCCTCGAGTGCTCTGTTTGCAGAAAGGTGGAATGCAAACCAAATAAAAGCCGTGATATTGTTAAAAGCTTTTGATTAGGAGCCTGACACAGTTGGTTATAAGATGGGCAACTATATAAATGCTTTTAATTAATTAATAAAATTTTAAAACAAGATAAATCTTTGCAAAGCCACTTTCCTTACAGCAATGCCTTTGGCATTATTTCTGTAGCTTTATTTCATTTTTAATTCTTTTTTCTACAATGTGGAGCATATCTGCTCCTACCATTTCCCATACAGAAAAACAGTTTCAGCTAGCATCATAAACTAGTCCAAACTTAGGTACAGCTGTTCTTTCCATATCGTTTTCCTCTTCACCAAGACAATAACTTTGAAGATGTTGATGGGAAAACAGGCTGGATAAACAAACTACTGTAGCAGAATAGTGAAAGTTTCAGACAAAATCTAACAAACTCAGTTACAGAACAAACTGTCTTGTGTGAAAGGGATAAAATTGCCATATATCTATGCATAACCCAGAACAGTACGACTCTTTCACATTTTTTGTTCAAGGAGAAACAGATATTACTGATTCTATAGAAACTTCATATGAAAAACTGAGCAGAAACTACAAGCCATGTTTACATTTCTGTAAAAGCTAACAATCACTGCTCCTAATTATTATAATCTCAGCTATCTTCTCTGATCTTCAAATGAAATGTATAGTAGCTAATGTTTGTACAAGATGCTATTGTGATTTGTAATTTATGGCTTAGTGTCATAGTAACCCACCCAATTGTGGCCAACTCAATAGCCTTTGGTTAAGCAAACCATGTGTTAGTGCAATGTGTAACTCCAATCATTATACATCAGTTCATATATAACATTAACTTTTTGGTCTGAATTGTAAAGACTCCCTTTAATTAAATTTGACAGTTTGTGGTCACTTAGATACATCTATGTAGTTTCTTGGAATTGCTATGTAAGTACTATGGAAGTAATTTGCCAGGACCTTCTATTTCAACCTCCCAGTCTAATGCACAAACATAGGCGTTTCTGATCATTTAACATCTAAATTAACCACGACTGACCCTGCTTGTGGTGACAATGCAATTATTGGCATCTATTGGCTCTGTTTATGAATAGCTTCCACAGAAAATCTGTTCCTGTTTGGTTAGAAAAGCTGAATAAGATAAAATAATAAAGGTCTAGATCCATGGTGGTGAACCTATGGCATGTATGGTGGCGAACCTATGGCACGCAGAGCCCTCTCTGTGGGCATGCGCATCGTCACCCCAGTCCTAGGCCTTCAGCTGGGTTTTATAAAACCTTTTCGCTTTAGGCCTCTGCCACCATGTGCAAAAAAAAAAAAAAAGATTCAATCAATCAATCAATTTCAACTCACAGGAAAAAAAAAGATCTCGCAAAGTTGGAATTGATTGATTGAACTTTTTAGTCCCATCCAGTCTGCCGTTACCACTGAAGCCACACCCACCCAGCATCCAACAATACATAAGTGGGTTTTGGGTTGCAGTTTGGACACTCGGTCTCTAAAAGGTTCGCCATCACTAGTCTAGATATAGCCATCCTCCAAAATCTAAGAAATGAAATCATCAATACATTGACACAAAACCAATGGCTTCATTCTCTCATGTCTTTTGGGTAGACAAAGCCAGCATAATTAGATTACCCTAAGATAGCTAGGAGTGTTATTTTGATAAATCAATCATTTCATTTCAAAACTGTTGTGAAAATGTAGCCATCTGCCCTTGTCAAGCTTCCACCTTATTCCATGTTAATGGTTTGTAAATGTCAGCAAATCAAAAACAAATACCTCTAAATAAAGTGAGTTCGACTGGGAATATAAATCATATTTCATTGCACTATTGCTAGCAGCCCAGCAAACAATCCATGAGAATAATTTGGAAACCCAACTTACTGTGCTATTATAAACACATTCTGTTATTATAGCCACAGTTGTGCTTTCTTTGGTGCTAAGTTAAGAAAAACTGCAGTTCAGTGATAACCAAAGACTCATTTCCAGTTACTTAGCCCAATTCCCCAAACCTGCTGAGTACAATTGGCCGTAAATTCCTGCATTGGGCTCATAATGACTCTGAAGAGTACAATTTTGCAGAAGTCAGGGTTAGCCTAATCTAGTTATCCAAACCGGTTGCTTGCTGATATTAAAGGATTCACAGATTGAAAAACATCTGAAGCATGATATATCCAATTGCCTGGTGCATGCTAGAATCATATACAACATAACAACTTACAAATTAGGCACTGATCAATATTCAGCCAATCTAAAATGCCCATGAATCTTTGGACTGCCAATGCCCGGATCCAAGGTGGAGCAGGACTGAATATATTAGATGCCACATCATGCTCCTGAAATTTTGTAGTCAAACACTGACAGTAATTTCCAAAGCCATTTAGAAATGCTGAATATCAATATTACTGATTACAGCATTGCCTTCACGGGTGCAGAAGGCTGCCTTGGAGCTTTAAATCTTTTTGTGACACTACATACAAATAATTATGAACTGTCCTCCAATTGTGCACGAAACAAACAGATTGAAGAAACGAAGGGGAGAAGGGTACAAATGGGTGGTGTATACTGTAGATACCTGGAGAGGCATAAAACATCGACAGCCTTAACTTATGAATTGCCACTTCAGCAAGTAAATGTGTAGGCCAAGCAGAAAGACTGCAGTGCTGGCATACGGTCACACAATGCCATTTTGCTGACCCAGCATATTGCTCTGGAATAACACGATAGAGAGACGTTACTGAATTGGCAGGCTGGGCTTCATGAAAATAGTCTTGTGAGGCTACAGAGGGTCAGTAGGTGATCTCAAAATTATGGGGGGGGGGAAGAGTAAAGTAAGCACTTAAGACAAAAAGTTGACAAGCAATTGTACAAAACTCAACACTTAAGACAAAAAGTTGACAAGCAATTGTACAAAACTCAACACTCTTCATAGGTTCATGCAATTCCATTCTCACTAGGCAAGCTGCCCCCTCCCCCCCCCCCGCTCCAAGGCCTGGTTTATCCTTTTTAGGACAAAATAACCAACCAAAACCCCTGAGAGAGCCAGTTAGCATACAGTATTCTATGATTTGTTCATGCAGTTTGAGAGAATCAGGATAGCTGGAAATTCTGGCAGTTGTGGTTCCACCAAACAGGCAGGGGTTAAACACACAAACAAACAAGCAATTAAATCTTTCAAGAGCTTCAAATTGGAGGTCGTGCTGTGATCATGCTTTTCATTTATGCTGAAAGGGAATCCTTCAAATCATTGGATCTATTCCAGAAATGATGTGGAGTGATAACTGCAATGTAAGTCAAGAGCAGTTTGTTTGAGATATAAAATTAATTCTCTGAACACTGCTGCCAAACTCTATGGGGGCTATAGGCTGCACTCTTAAGCACCTGCTTGAAAATGGACTGCAAAAGAAAGGGAAGAAGAATAAGGAAGCCAAGTGGCCAAAGTACTTTTACCAATATAGAATGATCTGATTTACACCTGACTCAAAGCCATAATACTGTATATTTGCCTTTTGCTTAGGATATTGCATCCCACCAGTGCACTTTTTAAGCTATAATTTATGTCCAGAATATATTGTAAAACTTGCTAACTGTGGTTTATTATTGCAGTCATGAGACATGCAGAACCTACTGAGTTTATAGAAGCAATGTCTTATCACATCTTAAATTATCATCATCATCATCATCTGCCTGATAATATTAATCCTCTGCCATTTTCATTTGTTTTTATATTTATATTTATAAATAAAAATATAAAAACATATTTTAAATATAAAAACCCAAACATAAATATTAGTTTTTATATTTTATATTTATAAATATCATTATAAATATTAAATAAGTTATAAAACATAATTATATAATTATAATTAAATTATGCTTTTGTTACACTTTGAGCCTCCCAGAGATGTCTTGAACTGCAAGATGGACAGCATATACATTTAGTAAATAAATAAATAAAAGTAAAATAAAATAAATCCCTCTGGGAACTGTGTCACCTCCCTACATTCTTCCCCTTCCTAGATGGTAAAATTTGGCACAGTAGATTTAAAAGTTGGGTTCTTTAATAACAGGTAGTTAATGGTTCTTTATGTATCAAGCAAGACTTCCCTAACTGGGCTTCAAAACTCCACACTAACTGACAGTAAAGAGATACAGAAAACTGACTTGTCATTTAGTAGCCATCTAGATTTCTGCAATCCCTTCACAGCAGTCCTAGTATCAGTAGGGCAATAACTCTTATGTCCATCACAAGTATCCTCTCCTTGGACAAGGTGATAAATAGAGTGGGGGATTGCTCACAATAAACTTATCTGAAAGAAGCTTTTCTAAATAATTCTGGCTTCAGGCCTGATTATAATATCAGAATGCCTTGACATATAGGATTTTTTTTTTTTTTAGTCAAAGACTTCTTATTGTGTTGACTCTCTGTATTTCTAAGCAACTTTAACATCAGTGATCATGGGATACTGTAGCGAGTGGAATGACTTTAAAGGGGAGGAATTTGGGAGACATTGGCTTAAAGTAGGTCTATTTCAATCTACAAGACATGGGAGTACTTCTTAATGGAAGAGTGCACTGGTGCTTAAATTGCAATGAGCTACTAAGCCTGACGCAAGAGAAAGATATTAATCTACAAAGTGCCCAAGATTGCCTCCCCCTGAACATTAAGAGAAAGATAGGATATTATTATGGGGACACCCCAATTATAAAGCATAACCCATGCTCTTCAACTAAGTAGCTTTAATAACAATTCAGTAATAATTTATTAAACTTGCATGCTGCCTGACTGCCAGGTTTGCTAGGTGGCTCCCCACAATCAAAACAGAGCAATTGCAATAAAATCAATAAAGTTTATATAAAAAAGACAAACAATGCCAAGAACTAAAGACCAGATGGAATGAAGCAAGGGTCTCACTCTCCCTCACCAAAGGCCTTGGTAAAGAATCAGGACTTCATGGTTCTTCTAAATAATAGCAGAATGGAGGCAATTTGGATCTTGGAAGGAACTTCATTTCAGAGAACAGGTGCTGCTACAGACAAGGTGTGCTTTCAGGGTCCTGATAGATGACACTGTTTATTAAAAGACCTTGACTTCCAGTTCCGGTTCGCGGCATCACTAGTCTCATGGTGAGACTCCTCTCCTCATCGACTAGGTTTCCCTTTGTCGGTGGACTCTTATACGGGTCCAAAGTCACCCTGGAGGATGCGACTTCTGTAGAGGAGGCTGAGGAGGAGCTGCGGCTCCTCCAGCTGACCGGACAAATCTCTGAGGGCCGACAGAGAAGAAGATGCTTCAAACCATAAGTCAGAAAACATTTAAGCTTTTAGTGCCCCCATGGTGAATCCAGGTGAGAATTTTTTCTTATTTTTCTCTCTGTTCCGCTTTTTTCTTTGTTTGTGTGCCTGTAAAGAGCTTTTGAAATTATTTCCCTGGCTTGGAAAGGTGACTTCTGCTTTTTTGGGGGGGGGGGGAGGAAGGCATTTTACAAACACTGAAAGGCTATAAACTGGACACGAAAAAGGAAAAAAAAGAAAGAAAAGGTTTCCTCTCTCCTTTATTTTTAAGAACGTTATTATTTCTACTATATATATATACATACACATATTATTCCTTAAAAGATAGAAAAAAAGAATTGATTTTTGGAAAAGACTTTCCTAACTCACTGAGGACATCTAGTAGCGAAAATTTAATATTGTAACTTTGCTTACTTTTTTTTATGAACTTCAAACATTAAAGATAAGCTGTGCACCTGTGATGCTGTGGGGGTGGATATTTTTACATTAAACAAAGCCTCTACAAAAAAGAAAAAGAGATTTCCTTTTAAGAGTATTAAAATGGAGAAACCTCAGATACAACTGAACTGTGCACTTATATTGGAAAAGATTTATGAGGCCACTGCAGAAATTTGTGCTACATTTAAAAACTGTACTTTAGAATTAAGATCTAGAGACTCTACTACATTTGCTCAAACTGATGTCCAGGTTAAACTGATCATGTTATAAATCAAAATGTACCAGAAGAGGAATCTACAGAGATAGAAGTGGAATTTACTTCATCTGACAATCCCCTCTTCAGCAACTTAGAGAACCAGAAGAAGCAAAGACTAAGACTTCAAAATACAAAGCAACTATATTGCAGAAAAAGACGTTTACTGCAGAGAAAGAGATTTATACTCTTGCAAAGACTACTACAAGCAATAAGAACTGATCTATTGGTTGAAAGAGAAAAAAGACGTTTACTGCAGAGGAAGAGATGTACATTTGCTCAAAGATTATTACAAGCATTGAGAATGGACTTATTGGTTGAAAGGAAAGCGTTTTTATGGAAGCCTGTGTGGCATAGAAAGAAACCCAGAATTAGATTGAAAAACAAATTTAAAAATCTTCAATGGAGTAAAAGGCAATTTTGACTTCATGGATTGTTTTAAGGATAATGATCTAGAATGAAAAAATGCAATTATATACATGCGTGTTTAAATTAGTAAAAACTAATAGATTAAAAGGCATTGTTGGTTCTATGGATTGTTTTAAGGATAATGATTTAGATTTAGAAGTAAGAAATCTACAATTATATTTATATGTCTTTAATTTAGTTTGATGACTTTTTTGTTTTATGGAAATTTGATATGGACATATGAAAATTAAATGTGGAGTGAAAAAAGAACTTGGCTTTATAGAGACTAAGAATGCATTCCTTGGAATAATAGATTGATTTAGACTGGAATTTTAAAATGCTTAATTAACTAGGAGATTTTTGTGTATAATAATACGTCTTGATATGGTATGATAATTAATTGGATGGAATTTGGTTTCTTTAATGAATGGAAATGAATTGTCAAAGACTACTATAAGTAACAAAAATGGACTTATTGGCTGAAAGGTTAAGGATAATGATTTAGATTTAGAAGTAAGAAAATTGTAACTATATACATGTGTAATGTTTAATTACTTAAGAGATGTTTGTGTATAATAATGCGATTTGATAAGATATGATAATATTTTTTTTAATTCAATTAGTTATTATTGGAAGAAGAAATAAATAAGATTGGTGATAAAAAAGGGATG
This sequence comes from Crotalus tigris, assembly GCF_016545835.1. Classification (NCBI taxonomy): domain Eukaryota; kingdom Metazoa; phylum Chordata; class Lepidosauria; order Squamata; family Viperidae; genus Crotalus; species Crotalus tigris. The sequence goes on along the minus strand of NW_024096464.1, from coordinate 3,130,741 downwards.
AGAGGGATTAAGAACTTGAATATATTTGCAAGAGGTATTTGAAGTGATAATATGTTAATGTAAAACACTATCTGATTATGGTAATTGAAACTGATTTAAAGTTTTAATAAACAGGTTTAGTAGTAATAGAAATTTAGGATAGAAATGAAATATATTAAATTTACTATGTTACTTGAAGGAAATAGAGAGATGATAGCGAATGTATTAAGTTGAGCTGTTATTGTGTGATTTCATGTTGGAATCTTTGTTTACCCAAACACCACGGTGTGTCTTAAACACTTTTTGTTAAAACTATAAAACCAATAAAATATATTAAAAAAAGACCCTGGAGCTTGCCAGCCCTGCAAGAACTGAATCAGTCAGGTAGTCTTATAAATAACCAGGCATGTAGGGCTTCATAAGTAACAAGGAGTACCTTGAATCTCACCTGAAACAAACTGGAACCAGTGCAACTTGCAAAACAAAAATATTATATGGGCATATCAAGGCATGCCCTTCACTGCTGGTTTCATTGCATTCTGGACCAGCTGAAAATTCTAGGTGCTCTTCAAGGTCAGACCCATGTAAGAATGCATTGCACAAGGTAATTAGGGCATGAGTGACTCTCTGAAGGGTCTCCCAAACTAGGAAAAAGTGAAATTGGTGCACCAGGTGGAGTCTGTAAAAGTCTTCTTGACCACAACTGCTACCTGTTCTTCACCAGGAGCTATGAGTCCAGGGACACACTCAGATTGCACACCAATGTTAAAATCCAAGATCAAAGATGAATGTCCCCAGATATGAGTAGCCCAAAGCCACTCTATCTTAAGAGGACTGAGTCAAAGACAGTTCCTTCCAGTCCAAACCTTTACAGTCTCCAGGCATTGGGATAGAATCTTGACAGCCTTATTTGACTAGCCTGGGTTTGAAAGATACATTTGGGGCTTATCAGCATACCAAAGATACTGAATCCCAAACTGCAGATGACCTCACCCAGCAGTTACATGTAGATATTGAAAATGAGGGGAGAAAGAGTAGAATGTTGTGGCACCCTCCACAGGAGAGTGTAGAGAGTAATATCTCTTCCCCCGCCCCCACTGTCTCAATACTAAATCTTGGCCTGAAACCCAGGTGAAATGGGTGTAAGTCACCTATTTCCCTGGGGATACTCATGAGCTGCAGAACAATCAAGTGCTCAAAACCTTTCCTAAAAAAAGGAAGGTTGAAGACTGTTTAGTAGTTTTCAAAAACTGCTGGTCCAAAAACAGCCTCTTGGGGGGGGCATTGCCTTTTTCAAGAGAGAAGGTACCACCCCCTCTTTCAGTGAGGCTGACCCCACGGCCCAGATCCAACTGCAAATCACCTCCTACATTGGGCTGTAAGAGAAACCTTGAGAGACTGGAGGACAAGCCGGAACCAAGACAAAGGTCAGACAAAAGAAGCTTCAGTCTGAGGCAGAAATGTCACTTGCGAAAGCATTTCAGGTTTGATCTTCCCTAGTTTTTCTCAGAAACTGTCTAATCAAACGATGTCAACTCATGTCAAAAGCTAGAGCAGGTGGAGGTGTATTCAGACTTGTGAGGTTCTATTGCTGTATTCTTATAACAAAAGTAATAAAGGAAGTCCTTGACCTACAACATTTTATTCAGTTTGAAGTTACAACGGCACTGAAAAAAGTGACATATGACCATTTTTCACACTTATGACTGTTGCAGCATCCCCAGGGTCACATGACTTACATTCAGATGCTTGAAAACTGGTTCATATGTATGACGGTCGCAGTGTCTTATGATCAGCTTTTGCGACCTTCTGACAAGCAAAGTCAATGGGGGAACCCAGATTCACTTAACAGCCATGTTACTAATTTAACAACTGCAGCAGTTCACTTAACAACTTGGCAAGAAAAGTCGTAAAATGGGACAAAACTCACCTAACAAATTTCTCACTTAGCAACATAAATTCTGTGCTCAATTGTGGTTGTAAATCAAGGACTACCTGTATTGGCATTCATAACTTGGGTTTCTTAGTCTGGTCTACCTTAAAGGGCTGACATATCACTGGGTGCTTTTAAGACCCAGGAGGGGCCCAGCAAAGAGGAGGCTGAGCTGACAGCCTGGCCACTTTTACAGAGTCCACCAGCTAAAATCCATCCCAGATCATTCCCCAAGATAGTGCCCCAGGCACCTCAGTCTACCTGGCCTAGTCAGAGTCCAGGTCAAGGCAGATCTGAATGACTTTGTCCATCAGATAGCTTAAATATTCTTCACAGCAGCCCAACAGATGTTGTGAAGCCCACCAACCCACCCACCCAACAGAGAACAGGTCACTCCAAACAGAGCCATCCCAAACAGAGCCACTGATAGCCACCAGCTATCAGTGGCCACAATAAGGACAAAGACATGTTGGCATTTTGTTGTCCTTATCATCCTGAGGTAATCCCTAATATAGGCTTTTACCCATGTTCCCTTAAACACATTTCATGTCTTCTTCCAACAGTTCTCCAAGCATCTCTTCTAGCTTTAAAGAAAACTTAAGATGTATTTACTCAGCTGGACATCAGCAAGATAACAACCACTCTAAGACCAGGTTACCTTTTATATTGATTTTATTTTAAATTACTGCAAAGCTAAATTATTTTGTGTGCTATATTGTAAATGACTGTTTTAATTTTTTTATTAATACATGCACCATTCTGGGTTCCCTTGGGAACACATTATTATAATAATCATTCTCAATAAAAAATGATAAATAAACTGTGGCTTAGCAGGATGGGTAACTCAAGGAAAGGCAAAAGGAAGGAAGAAAACCCTCTCTCAAATGGTCATCCATGGTTAGAGATATTATTTTCCCAGAAATCATGAAAATTACTTATATTTTATCATTGAAGCTGGTGATGTGTCACAAAAGACTAATAGAAGCAAAGTTGCTTTAAAAAAAAATGAGACATCTGCTTTCACAGATCCATCAAATACTGTGATCCATGTCCATAAACTACATTCAAATATGATCATTAAGGAGAATCAATTAAAATCCTCTGCAATATAAGTAATAAATACCAAAACCAAGAATATGAATCTCAGTTGGGAGATTTGCAGATAAATGTCTTGATGAGAGCTTTGGCCATAACATGAAAACCTTCTGTGCACTTATTTAATTTCTTGAAATATTGAATTAGATCATATTATTCCTTGACTGAAAAACAAATGAAATTTGGCGGACAATCAAAGCTGCTTTTGATTAGGACTTTATTAAAAAATATTGGAGACCAGCTGAAAAATTTTCTATGGGCTTAGCATGAAGCTTTTTTTGAAAAAAAATATTGTGTAGTCTGGATAAAAGGAAGAAATGTTTACTTATTTGCTTCATTATTGTGTATAAATATAAAAACAATCCAAAAACAAACTTAGTATTTTAAAACCAAGTTCTGAATTGCTCAACTGTACAAAACTTTACTGAAAAGCACTGATCACTTAAGTTTTAGCTAGAATATCAAATTGTTTTTTTAACTTAATGCAAAAAAATTACCAATGCTGGGTTTATAGAAATAGGCATGATTGTTCTACCCATGGCTTGTTAAATAAAACACAAAAGTCTAATAAATGATAAACTATGATTTATAAAACATAAGGCTGAGTTCACAAATTGTAATAGGCCAACATGATCTTCTATATTATGGCTTGTTTGTTAGATTTATTTGTTAACTTTATATTTTGCCTTTTATTCTGGAGTTCAGGGAAATGTGTATGCCTCGATACTCTATTTTTCCCCCTACAATAACAAACCTGTGACTTGAGGAAGAGTGACCAGTCCAAAACCACAGTATAAATTTTGTGGCTGAACATAAGTCTCTGAAGGTAAGAAAAACCCATTGGACTGCTCAGACACATCAGTAGACAAAAGGATCTCAATAGAAAAGAATGCAGTTCAGGAATTGTAGAGTTCCTGGTTGTTTGCTTGCAGACATTTCATTATCCAATTAAGTAATATTATCAGTGTGAATGAGAATGGAGTTTGCTGCCTTCAAAAATCAAGGAAACCAACCCCCCAACAAAACTTGGCAGGACAAATTTTATACTGCATATAAGCAAGCAGCAGAAACCACACAAATTCACAGTAATGACATTAGCGTGTTGCAAGCCAACATCCAAGCTCACAGAGCACCAAAATCTCTACAAGAGGACCTCCTGACTGCAGGTCTCTCAGTTTTGAAAAGGCTACTGCTGACAAACTCAAAAAAAAAGGGAGTGGTACTTTTGAGGAATCCCACCGATTCCAATTAGAGACCATTAAGCCTATAGCACATCAACACAACTTTCTTAACGGTGGAAACTGTTGATTGGATCACAGACAATAAAGACAGCTCCTTATTTCCTAATCTTCTCTAAGGATACTTCTACACAAGTGCTTGCGGCTACTGCAAAATTGGCTCAGAAATTGTCTAATCAAATTATGTCAACTCATGTCAAAAGCTCGTTGTTTCTGTATTTATACCAGTTTTATTTGAAACTGGAGCAAAACAGTTTTCCAGCACTGGAACTGATGGTCTGCTTTCTTAGTAGTGGAAAATCTTGCCCCATGCATTCCCGATCTACTCTTTTCAAAGCAATAACTCACAATCAATCATCAATCAATCAATCCTAAAAGTTACCTTATATGATCTCTGATCCCCTGTCAAAAAGAAACAGAAAACAAAAGCAACATTTGTCAATTTCATCCCTGCAGTCTTCAAGGACCTGCAAGCAGCTAATTGCTTCAATCAAAGCCATCTGCATTTTAAATGAAATTTCAATATTGTTTGTGCTATAAGAATTCCATTCTAGATGGCCCTGGGCAGCTTTACAAGTTACAACAGCCATACAGTACAAAATAAACATAGCAATAAAAACAGTGTCCATTCAGGGAACAAACTCTGTCCATAATCCTCATAACTCCTGGAAGCCATCCTTCCAATCCAAAGACAGACAAGACAGAACCCTTATGGATCTCTAAGGCAGTGGTTCTCAACCTTTCTAATGCCGTGACCCCATAATACAGTTCCCCATGTTATGGTGACCCCCAAGTGGGTGTGGCCACCAATAAGAGGGAGTAGGACAGCTAGGGAAAAGGGAAAAAAATGGCGGAAAGCGTGGTTTGGCGACCCCCGTGAAATGGTCATTCAACCCCAAATGGGGTCCCGACCCACAGGTTGAGAACCACTGCTCTAAGGGGATATTGTTCCAGAGGGCAGGTGCCAAGGCAGAAGGGACTGCCTCCTGCATCTCCCTAGATGGCATTACTTAATTGAAGGAACTTGAAACAATCAATCCTATCAGAACAAAAAGGATGGACGACACAACAGATAAATGGTCCTTCAGAGAGCTAGACCAGGTAGGTGACTTGTTGGCCTTTCAAAGATCAAGTGAGGGACAGAAAACACAAGGACTACCGGAAATCTACATTATAGGGCAGTGGTTCCTAACCTTTTCTATACCCTGCACCCCTAGAATGCTTCTGATATATTCTCATACCCCCTTACAAAAGTTCAAAATAAAGGCAATGAACTATGCATATACACTACAATTTTGAAAACCCAAGTTTTCACATCTCCTGGAATATCATCTCGCACCCTCAGGGGATACGAGCACCCCAGTTGGGAAATCCCTGTTATAGGGTATAATAATAGAAGCTTGAATGCTTGTCAGAGTTTTTTTCTTCCCCCTTATTCCAAACAAAACCAACATGGAGTTATCTTTAGTTTCTTTCTCACCTTCTCTTTATTTTTAGGGCTAAGATAATATTTATTTAATAATGCTTATATTCCCTTCCCAAAGTTGTCTCTGCACTCCTCTACATTTCGAACTGCACCCAGAAACCAACTGGCAGCCAGTACAGTCCACAGAGCAGTGATGTTATGTGAGCACCATGAAGCTTGCCCATCACTGTGTAAACTGCCATATTCTGAAGCAACTTTAGCTTCAAAGTGATCATCATCATCCTGGAAACGTGGTTTGCAATAATACGGAAAGCACTAGAGATTGCAGTACTATAGACATAGTATCACTGTAGTTTTAGATACTTTTATGTGCAATGTAATGCTGACGCAAGATGGCTTGGATTTACAAATTATCTAGTCTTACAAAGCTTCCTTTCACATCAACATGTGGTAGCTATTTATTTTATTTCCTTTTTGGTGTGGAATGGGGAGGAAAGACATTTTTCTTCCTCCAGCACCTATGGCAGCTCAGAGGGCAGAACACTGATTGAATGTTGGGGTTCAGGACCTCCTGTTGATCAACAGGAAGAAGAACTAAGTGACTCATGGGGTTCTCAGCATGTTCCTTGTGTTTCCAAACCAGCAGGAGGAAAATTGCAGGTTGATTTCAAATTGCTTTGGAAGGATTTGAAAATAAAAACTGTGTGGAGGAAATGTCCTGAAACAATTTGCTTTTGAACTAAATGGTGTTTATTTTGTTCAGATTCATTCCAAATAGGACACCTGGGATTTAAACATAATCTCAAGGATGAGCTTAAACTTCCAATTCCAATTTAACAAACCGGCTTATTAAAAACTCCTAATGCAACAATGTAGTAGTGTCATAAACTTATAAATAGGCAGCTTTTATTTTATCCATTTTCCAAACACACCTGCATAACCATATTCAAGGATCTTGAAATGCCCTTCATCAGGTTTGTACAACCTCCGAGCCGTCAATGTTGGCCTCCCTGGCCTACCACTGCTTAAATTCTCATTCTTTTTACCTACAGCAGTATATGGAAGCACTCCACCGTGCCTCACTGGTAGTCTGTGACTCACAGATCCTGTGTTATATAGGGTGGGCCTCTATTGTGTACTACAATATTCTGGGTAGTCTTAGAAGAATAGGAAACCAATTCAGGATTCTCTCTTGAATACTTAGGTACAAGTAAGATCATATTGTAACAGTGCAACTGTACACATAATGGAGATTAGCCATGCTGAACATTGTGTCTGAATTCATGCAGACTATACTAAGCCATTGTTTACTGAACAAATCACTGCTGATTGAATTCATATAACAAATTAAGTTGTAAGGTACAATTTATAAACCTCCATGGCTAAGTTCACACAACATACTAATGAACAAATTTGTTCAACTGCACAGTGTGTAAGTCCAGATGATATCTTACGTTATGTCTATATGTTTAAATTAAACACATTTAATGACAGATATTCTATTCTAAAAAAAACCCTGGCTCCCCAATTAAATATTTTAACTATGTTTTATTACAAAAGTACAAAAGTATACTGTTTCCATTACATCCTTTTGATTGTTAACAGATCATACATTTGATAGAAAATCTAAGCACAATATAAGAATCCTCAGATGTTCTTACACTGTTACACTTAGTTATGATTGATTGATTTTGTTTATGTGCCAGCAGTCAACCCTGGTGATCACCTACTAATAACAATCTGTTCCTAACCCCATATTTCCGATCTTCCAATGGTGCACCTACTAACATTGTAACTGAGTCCATCCACCTTCCTGCTAGTCATCCTCTTCTTCTTTCTCCTTCCTCCTTTCCAGCATCACAACCTTCTCCAGAGATAGGTCTTCACATAATTTATCTGAAATAAGGCAATTTCAGCCTAGCTATTTGTGTCTTGAGTGAGAACTAGAGGCTGATTTGTTTATTAATCCATGTGTTTGTTTTCTTGTCTGTCCATTGTATTCTCAGGTACTCTTAAATCATCATGGTAAAGGGTTAAGGATGTCAGAGTAACAAAGATGTCTAGCACAAGCCACAATGATGTCAGAATGACACAAATTAAATATTTTCTGTCATTTGGGTGATCTCACTATCCAGTTCTCACAGATATCTATGTCTGATAGTATAAATCAACTGAGAAAAGTCACATTGGAAGCCCAATAAACTTTCTTTTCCAAAAGGTTTCAATAGGAGGTATAAATAAATGCTAGATATTAACTTTGATATTTAAAAAAAATATGCTGAATAAACTCAAACTATAATACTATATCATAATTATAATTTAAGTCTATGGGAACTCTCTAGAAAGCATGAAAGGAGTAATTGTTTATGGAGATAAATTTAAGCATCAGTTTTGAATATACATGTAATTTTAATCCTGGCTAAAGGAGACACTGGAAATTTACCTAGTTTGGTATTCAAATCCACTAGAATACTTCTTGAACTTGTACCTTTTCTCCTTCATTTACGTAAACAATCTCAACACAACAGTTGTCTTTATTGAAGTTAAAATATAGAAAAACTATTATCTTATCCAAAAACAACAATTTAATTCTTGTTACTATCTCTGAAAGAAATAGATAAATCTAGATAAATCATGGGCATAGTTCAGATTTTGAAGAATCCTAATTAAGAGTGCATTTCTGCCAGGGGACAGCAGCAGAGAAATTGGAATCTCCAGTAGAATGATGTACAATGGTTGTTGGCTATACAGTTTTATAAACTTCAGTATTAAATCACATAACAAATTTTTAGAGTATTTAACTTTAGTTCAATTTCTAATTAGAAGCTGTTGACTCATTTTTCTGTCCCTGAAAACAGAGGTACATTAGCACAAGGGATCCAGAAATAGTCAATCTGTGTGGCAAGATATCAAATTAAACTCATAAATAACTAACTTTTTAGCAGATCTATACCTATAATGAGAATGGCATAAGTCTTGAAACAAGCCCCCCCCTAATCTGGCTTTTTGGTAGATGTAAAATGAATTAAGTAACTTGATCATGCAATAAAATCTGTGAGGAGCAATTCATATAGACCTTTAACAGAAAACTGATTTCAGGCATACAAATATAAGCTATTATAATAACATATTATTATTTATGAATAAAAAGAGTTTCACGTACTATTTTGTCCAATAACTATAAATTAGATCACCATTTTAGAGAGTTAATTTATTAGACTGATATGGCCACCTATCTCAAATACATGAATCTGGGGAGGGTCATATCAATCTAATAGATAAATAAATTTGCTACAACTGAGTTAGAACAAATTATTTCCTTTTTTAGAGTCAACTTTTTCTCTCTAGAGTCAACTTTTTCAGTAGCCCATCTACCACAGTCTTTACCAACATGCAAAATCAATCATTCGAAATGTACAGAGGACACTAAACATAAAGTGTTATGGAAATGCACTTTCATCAGGACTTGAATCCACAAATATTTCAAAATCCATCACTCAGCAAAATCTTTAGCAGTCCCACTCAAGAGATTATAAGGATCTTGTAGTCAAGAATCCTCAGATTTCTTCATCACTCCAAAGCAAATGACAAGAGGCGAAAAGTCTGGTTTGACTAAAAGTTTTCAAAGTTTGTATTATTATCAGAATTCTGAATATCAGTAGAGGAGACTATCTGTCACATACAAATAATGCTCAATGTGGAGCAGGGATGTTTAGCTTGCATTTTCTTGTTCATTCTTTTGTGACTCAGATAAATGCCTGTAATGCATCTCTCTGGTGCTCTCTCCCTTTCTATGACTTGACCATGATGTTATTCACTATGGTAGATTAATAGCTTTCTTGCTCTCCACAAAAATGAAGAAATTGCATAGCTTCAATTTCTTCATATGTATGTAGATCATATAAGCCAACATCCAGAATATAGGATGAGCCATGCCTGTTTCTAGGTACTTCTGTTTCAAATCAATTCCCAATACATTTGCCCTTCAATCTTTAAAAATGGAAAGTGTGGAGAAAAAATGGAAATTCATATTTTTACCAATAAAAAAGCAATTAAACAAACCCAGGATCTCTAGTAATTCCAAAATTCCATTAAATATTTTACAGAGATAGCAATTGCTTCAAATTTCAGTCACCCTAGGTTCAGTATCAGTCACCCATTGTAACACATTGTTACTCGACCTTGGCAAATTTAAGAGGAGTAGAATGCTGGGAGTTGAATCTCATTCCTCTTAAAGCCCTCTTAAATTTGCCAACATTGAGAAACCCTGCCCTATGACCACTTAAGATTCTAGAAGTTTCCAAGCACTGTTTAGCAAATAGCCAGATCTGAATATCTTTCAATTTCCCAGAATATTTAGAAGGAAACTAAAATCCCAGATCTCCATGAGTGCAATGTTGATGCTAAGTATGCTCAAGAAGTTCTGCCATAAAATAGGGCTCACTCAAATAATCCAATCCAGAGCATTTGAGCAGAACAGAACAAAATGGAATAACAGAGTTGGAAGGGATGTAGGAAGTCTTCTAGTAGTCCAACCTCCTGCATAAGACCCTATAACAGGGGTAGGCAACCTTGGCTCTTTTATGACTCATGGACTTCAACTCCCATGAGTCATAAAAGAGCCAAGGTTGCCTACCCCTGCCCTGTAACATTCTGGACAAATGGCTGTACAGTCTCTTCTTAAAAGCCTCCAGTGATGGAGCACCCACAACTTCTGAAGGCAACCCATTCCACTGGTTCATTGTTCTCACTATCAGTAAATTTATGAGGAAATTTGCTTCTCTCCTTGATTAGTTTCCATCCATTGCTTCTTGTCCTGCCTTCTGGTGCTTTGGAAAATAGCTTGACTCCCTCTTCTTTGTGGCAGCCCCTGAGATCTTGAAACACCGCTATCATGTCATCCCCCTAGTCCTTCTTTTCATTAAACTAGACATACCCAATTCCAGTAACCGTTCTTTATATGTTTTATCCTCCAGTCCCCTAATCATCTTTTGCTCTTCTTTGCACTCTTTTTAGAGTCTCAATATTTTTTCTTACTCTACAAATTTTTCTAATTCTGCAAATATCATGTGTATCTTGCTTCCCTGATACATAGAATTACGATCAAAAGCAGCTTCCTTCACAGGCCATGCAGGATGGGTTTACAGAATCTATATTCTAACAATCTGAGGGCTGCTAAGTTAAGAAGGGCACATTTTAGAAACCCGAGTGGCAGGTCTAGATTAGATAACCATATATTGATGGCCAAAAATCAAAGATCCCACTAGTAGCTGCATATCCTTCTCTTTAATTTGGGTTTTCCCTTTCCCTATAATCACAGTATCCACTAAATATACCTTCTTACTAAAAACTACTTCTATCTGCAGAAAAGGCATTCCCATAGAACAGAAAGTCCACTAATTCAGGGTAATTACTAACAGCTACCACACCCAGGTAACTACACTGAAATTACAATGACAATTACAAACCTCTATCAGCCAAAGTAGAAGGAAAAACTATTTTGAACCTTGAGATAGTCTGAGCAAGCCATACATGAGTGAAAGTTTCTGGTTAGGAAGACGAATCAGGCATAATAATCTTTCTTTCATTATTTACACAGAACTCCCTCCAATCTCGTCTACCCAAAGGTGAATTAGTAGTAGGCAGCCTAAGACTGCTTTCTGCCAGACAAATATTGAGCCATATAATAGGTCACAAACCTACAGATTCCTCCTTCACCTCTTTCCCATGACGGATGAGGTCAGGCTAAGAGGAATCGGTGGATTTATGTCTTACTTTACAGCTCAGTCTTCAGCCGGGCTAGTTCCCTATCTCTGAATCAAATACAAATGTCTTTTCATTGCAGACTAATTATGAAGATGAAATACATTAGAAAGTATTGTTGGGTTCCCAGTCCTATAACACTCTAAGAGGCAATCTTATTTTAGAGAGCTGATCTTTCCAACTTAGGAACCTCCACATTAGAGCCACAATACATACATTCAGTTGTGCATCTGCTGAGGACACTGTTCAGTATTACTTGAATGCTCTTCCAAAATAAGAGTTAACTATAAATGTGTGGAATCTCAACATATGTGTACCAAAAGCAGCCCCCAAAGCACCATGCCAGTACTTTTGTGGTGACCTCACCACAGAACCACAAGATCTAAAAACAGCCAGGAAAGAAAACAGCAACTAGAATTAAGCTCTTACAGTATTCCACCATCAAATATTCATTTGTCCGTCACTTTTCAGGGACTACTATGTTACTTGGATCAGGCTGAGCAGAGGGCACATCTGGAAAGGCTGTTTCACATCCAGATACAAATGAAGGCGAATATACGTGTCCCAGGATAATGTTGCAGGATCCAATCTGGGTCGGTTACCAGGACCAGAGCTTTTGTATTTCAAGCTTTCGAAGTCATGCTGGAGCCCATCCTTATGGAACTTCTCTATGTGCTTTGGGCTATTCTGTGTGTGGTGTTTACCCCCAGCTTATCAAGTACTTAGGGGGTGAGGGCTTGAAGAAACAACAGCCATCAACACCACAATCTACATCTAAAAAGCTACACACAACAGGCACCATATAAATATCACATACAGAACAATCCAAAGCACATAGAGAATTCCCTGGGAATGGGCTTCAGATTGAGTCCAAAAGCTCAGAAGACAAAACCCATGGTTCTGGTGACCGACCAGATTGGATCCTGCAACATGTCTGGATAATTTGCAGCAGACTCCTTACTTCCATGGGCTTAATGCAGCAATAATAATTCTGCTCCCCACTCCCCATTATACCATTCATATGAAGAAATCTCACTTATCTTTAGCAGGAAAAGGCTGCAAAACATTTCCTAATTCTTGAACCCATGCCTTTTGCATCAAATACTTTCAGAGAAGAGACACAAATTTCACAGACCTGAAAACTACCTAGCTATCCCCTGTTGAAAGAAGCAATAGGATTATTATAACGTACAAAATAAAAAAAGTTCTTCTTGTGTTTGTTTGGTTAAAAAATGAAAAAAGGTTTCGCTGGGCTAACAACTTGTGCTTACAATATCTACATAGGAAAACTGAGAGAAAACCATAACAATTAAATAAGTTAAAACATACCAATGGTACTTCTTCCAATTTACAATAATTTCCAACTCTTTCTTCAAAGGAAACAGCACCCGTTGTATAAATTCCCTTCTTTTGAACTGGAAGAAAGTCTAAAGAAATCTACAAAGCTTATGCAACCATCAGTGTGTGTTAGCCTCTATTTTGGCTGCCCCGGAGGAAGAGGACTACCTCCCTAGGAACTACTACAGAAAGTTAAGGTCCTCCTCTGGCATTATTCCCCCCCCCCTTTGAAAGAAAGGGGCTTTGGTAGGCCCGAGCAGTCAGTCCCAGACAGAGCACGGCCTCCCACCGCCCACCCTACTCCCTAATAAAAGTCCCCCCCTTTTCGTCCTATTTAGGGACGAGGATGGTGCCAGAGCTATATTTGAAAAACGAGGTAAACAGCATGGATGGAGAGCAACAGCTGCCGAAGATTAATCGCACCCATTGAGAGAAAGCGGCTGGGTTGCGCAGCGACAGCCCCCTAAAAGGTGTGTGCGTGTTGTGTGTAGGGGGGAATCCTTCGCCGGTTTCGATTTGAAAGCAATCTCGGATCCGGGATCCAACCAGCAACCGGATCTTCCTTTTCCAATTCACAGCAGCTACTCCTTCTCCGCCCCAATAATCCCTCCTCTACTGTTTAAACGGGGTGGGGGGTGGGGGTGGGGGGAAGCAGCCCCGGCGGGATTACCCTGATCTTTGCAACGTTTTTGCCACTTTGTACCAAGCGGCAGGTTTTCTTTTCCACCCGGCGCGAGAATAAACTAAGGGGGCTGCCTCTGAACCTGGAAATCCAGCTCTGGGGAAAGAAAAAGAAAGAAACTGATCACCGCTGAATTCACTCGGCCTCTTGCTCTCGAGGCCCTCCCTTGCGCTTCGTCTCCGGCCCCGAGGAGCCAACTCTGGTGCTCTCTCTCACTCTCTCGCCCCCCCCCCCCCCCAGTTTCCTGCGGCGTCTATCAGCAAGTTCGGCAGAAATTGGAATCCCGGGTTTGGGTTCAGAAAAGAGCCGCCTCCTGCGCCGAGTGCATCTTAATAGTCACCCTAGCTTATTACTGGATTGATATTCAACCGCTTTCCCCATGCCAAAGCCTGGTCCCGGGTATAATCGCTGTCAGGGAGAGGAGTTCTTGAGCGGGCGCCCAAGCAAGCAAGCGGGTTGCAAAGCTTCAAACTACACCTCGGATGGAGCGCGCAAAGCCAGCAGATCGCCTCTTTCCCTGCAATTTCCCCCAGCAATTTTAGGCGGTCTGAGTGCGGATCTAGAAAAAGAGGCTGCAGCAGCGGCAGCGGGCTTAGCTTCTGATGCAGGTTCAACACGCGCACGCACACATAGAAATTGCAGGAGCAAATACACAGTTCCATCCAGACAGGCGAGAAGAAAAAAAAAAAAAGGGGGGGGGATAAATAACGCCTCGTGTTTTAATTTGCAGTGTTATACCTGGCAGGTTCCTGATGATTGGTTTTGCAAAACCATCCCATCTCTTCCTCCAAGCTGTCAGCATGAAACAGGCAAATATCAAGTCCACTTCGCTGGGCTGCAAACCACCGGCTTGCGTTGCGGAGATGGTGCTATTAAAATGGGAACGAAGCCCCTGACACTTACCTTTCTTCGGGGCGGGGGGGGGCGTTCCTTCTTAACTCCCCAGTTACAGAAGCTTCCCGGTTTTTAGCGCGGTCTCATTGCATCTCGTGGTATATTGTTGCCAGAATCTGCGGGGTGGGGAGGCGGGGGAATCTCCTTGACATGTCGAAGTTGCCTTGCCTTTGGCCGCTACGAGTCGGGAGAACGTAGGGAACTGCTTAGCTTTCGGCCGTGTACTGAGGAATTGGGAAGGGAGGGGGCTGCGAGCAAGGAGCCGGAGGAAGAGGAGGAGGAGGATGAAGAAGCAGAGCGTGGGGTGGTGGGGGAGGAAGGCAAGAGAGGGAAGTGACGACTTGCAATCCAAAGGATCGGCTGGGCTTTTCCCTTCCCCTCTCACACCACCCCCAGTTTCAGAGGTTTCCCAGCATCTCAGCACCAACCGGGGAAGCTCAGCGCCCGCCCGCTCGGCTTGTGGACGAGAGGTGGGCACAGCTCGCCTTGGGCACAACTGCAGCGAGGGAAGGAACCAAGTCAACACAGCCAATCTGCCAGCCTCTCCAAACTCCGCGTCACCCTGCCAGCCGGGAGCGAGAACTGCAAGCGAATTACAAGCCCTGCATATTTATCCTTCGCGATGCCGAGCGCGAGGAGGAGGAGGAGGAGGAGGAGGAGGAAGCCGACGGGGGAGGGAAGGCGCTTCGGATTCAAACGAGGACTTTGAAGCAAATCGCGAGGCTGGAAGCCACAGGCAAGCCCCTCGCTATAGGAGTCCGGCAATGGGCGGCCTTTCGGCCGCAGAGGGAAGGACAGGGAAGCGCTCGAGCTTGGTGGCTTCAACTCGGCCAGAGAAAACCCGAGAGGCCAGGGCGGGTTGGTGGGTGAGGAGCGGGCGCAGACGTGGCGAAACGTACTAGCTAGCCCGAGTCCTTTGCGTTTGCCAAGGACCTCCGGGAGACCTTAAATTAGCCTTTGGAAATTGCTTAGGAGAGTCCGCCTTGGCTGATGTGGCGTGGCAGCCTTGGGGAAGCCACCTGACCTGCTGGTCGAGCACAGAGGAGCGCATCCACTTAGGAGTCTTTCTTCACCATAGTCAAATAACTACTTGGGAGGCAGCGGGAATATTTGAAGGCTAAAAATAGGACGTGCCGCCTGGCAAATTACTGTTTGACTTTAGTAAGGAATGAGCTGGCTGGAAAATGTGGATTTGTTCAGCCTGGAAGAGGTTAACCTCTGAATGTTGGAACTGAGGGAAGCCAAGCAGAGAAGTTTCCTGACCCAGAATTGCCTCTCTGTATTTGTCAGAAGCAAGCATGGGGAAAGGAGCTTGAAGAAATCTGGCCTAGCAATTCTTCAATGGTGCTTTTTATAGGGTAACCTCCTCTGATGTGATGCCTTCTAAATGTAATGGACTACAGCACCCATCATCCTTTTGCTGTTCCACGGGAGCATATTCCGCTGCCCTTTAGAATAAATGAGAGATGTGCACACAACACCCAGACTTAGGTTTTTGCAATAATTCACCAGGCTAGTTTTAAGATGAAGTGCCCTAATTTTATTTTGCTTTGTAAACTGCAGTGAGCATTATAGAGAGTCTGGTGAGCCAAGCATTTCTGTAAAGCTTGTTTCTGAACAACCTCTATATATTTTCAATCATCAGGAGATATATTACATTTGCCAGAGACTGATTGTCTCTGATGAATCCTAAACCACTCTGTGAACAGCATTCAAGACCATTTTTATGGCCCAAAACCTCTTGCTAAATTTGGAGAAAGAGGCTGAACCCCCCAGGGAGTAGAGCACTTAGACCCCAAAGTGTACTGCTAGAACAATCTCAGCCACTTCAAGATATGTGGAGTTCAACTTCCAGAATCCCCCAGCAAGAATATTGGAAAATTCTGGGTTGAATTCCACACATATTAAAGTGGCTGAGATTGAAAAACACTGTACTGTAGTGAGAAACAGGCTTACTTCTAAGTAAAAAAAAAAAACTTGCTCAAGAGTAGGATTTTATTCATAGGAAGGATTAGTTCCAGTTGAAGCCATGGTGAGATATCAGGAATCTTGGTTTTACAAGTTCTTCTTTCCTAGCAGCCAATGCAAGAGCTGCTTCACTATATTTCTGATTATTCCTGGATTCATTATAGCCTCAGATCCTGAGCCGCCTCAAAACACTGCTTTTGAACTATGAGCTATGATGCTTCTGTCTGAACTCTAGGTTTGCATACTGTTGTTAAGTTTTAGATGGACTGCATTCCTAATCTAGTGGCTAGCTTGATTGCAACTATTTTACACTGCCTAAGATAAGGTACTAAAGAGTTACAGGTTGTCAGTAAGTTAAGAAGAATGTCCTGTTTTACTTAATTCATCTCTGCCACCCACTAAAGTATGATGAATTACTCCCATGTATCACAGGGAGGCATTAACAGAAGAGATGCGCTGTAGGAAGGATTGAAAGAAAATAAGACAGGTGGTAACATGCAGCTGCTCTGGGAGGTACCTTCCAGTATACGGAGAAAGTATATGAAGCAGCAAAGGTCAAATGGCAAATTTCACAACAGAAGGTCAATTAAATTGGTGAGGTTTCTGTATTTTGCCCACTTAGCATCCGTTGGTCATTTTAGGTGGGTGCAAACATGTTTCCTTCCCGTCCTTGGATCATCCTCCATGGCCACTTTGATTGCACAGGGACAAAGATTGGAACTTTCAATCTAGTGCAGTGTTTCTCAACCTTGACAATTTTAAGGCATGTGGACTTCAACTCCCAGAATTCCACAGCCAGCATTCCAATGCTGGCTGTGGAATTCTGGGAGTTGAAGTCCACATGCCTTAAAATTGTCAAGGTTGAGAAACACTGATCTAGTGCCTTTGCCTGCACAAGGAGGTCAAATGAAGGTCAAAGTATAAATATTGGGGAAAGCTCAGTGGTGGAAGAACTGACACTTTCTAATTACTCCTGTGTTCCCATTAGCCAAAGAAGAAATGGATGGATATTTCACTTCCGTTTTCCCACCATTTCTCCCCTGTTTTAATATTTCCCCTGCCATTGATTTTGTTCCATCGTTTCTCCATCCTTTCTTCTATACTTTTTTTTTAACCACCATTGGTTGGTCAGTTATAGAAGACAATCTTCTATAGGAAGGACCTGTATAAGGAAGACCTCTAAGCAGATCTTTTCCCAAAGGAAATCTTTTCACGAAAGGAAAAGCACAGTATATTCTTTTGAAGTCCTGGTGGTGCAGTGGTTAGAATGCAGTATTGCAAGCAAACTCTGCTCACAGCCTGGAGTTCAATCCTGATGGGGCTCAAACTTGATTCAGCTTTCCATCCTTCTGAGATCGGTAAAAAAGGGGGACTCATATTATTGGGGGCAATATGCACACAGAGAGTGCTGTAAAGCACTATGGGGTGGTATATAAGCCTAAATGCTACTGTTGTGCTATTGCTTTTTGGTCTATGACTGTACATTCTTTAATCAATTAAACACAATATATTATGATCAATGCTGACTTTTCAGACTATAGGACAGTATCTTAAAAAGCTTTTTACCTATGCTTGTGTTGTAGAATTCCTAATCCTAGTTTCACAGTAAATTTTATTAAGCTTCACAGTTTTGCAATATCCCTATCATGACAAAGTGACAAAGCCATTAACAGTTTGTTATGTGGAGAGCAAAGGTAACATAAAAATGTGCCAGTGTTCTAGACAGGGCATAATTTACACTTAATATTATTTATTGATTTGTCTCCTGGAACCTCTCTTGGAAGTTTGTTTATTATCTATCAAATGTATATTTCCAAATCTATATTAATTGATACATTTAGTCACAAGACACTGTATAACAAATATCAATAAAACAATTCTATGTAATGTCTTATTTTGAATGTTTTCAAATAAGGCTTCTTAAAACTTTAGACTTATTTTTAAGCATGTTAGATAATTTTGCACTGCATTTAGGCTATAAAACTCATTTGGGCTCCAACCCTATTTAACTTGGGTGTCAAAAAATAACACCCTGAACAAAATTTCATTAGCGCTCAATTCCAAGAAGGCCATTTGTCTTCTCTACAAAGGCTGTATGTTTTATTCCTGTGTAAATAGAGAATAGAGGGGGTTTTTTCCCCTAGATTGTTATTTACAAAACAACTGCAAGCTGCTCCAATTAAAACAAGCAGTTTTAGATGTTGCAAGCAGCAGGCTGAACCAGTCTAAACAGTCACACCTGGTTAGTATTTGGATGAAAAAAACTCCAGCCAAGAACCAGAACTATGCCGGGAAATGGGAAAAGGAAAACAGACCTTGGAAAAAGGCAATAATAAACCACTTGCGTATTGTTGCCAAGAAAACAACGTGATCATGTCCATGAAGTTTCTAAGCAAGTGTTTCTTAAATCTTGGCAGCCTCCTCCTACTTTCCCCACAACAGCCCTGTGAGGTAGGTTGGACTGGGAGAGAGTGACTGGCCCGAAGTCGCACCCAGCCAGTTTTCATGCCTAAGTCACAGTCTTCCCGTTTCTAGCCTGGTGCCTTAAGTCTTAAAGGTTGAGAAGCCTTGCTCTAGCAATCTTTCTAGTCTGCATAGACTGAATATTGCTTAAATCAGGGGTAGGCAATCTTGGCTCTTTCATAAAAGAGTCAAGGTTGCCTACCCCGGCTCAGATCAAAGATATTCTATCAAAGGCTTTTTTTTATTGCTGCTATTGTACTTATTTGGGTTTTTACTTTTTTCTTAAAGGGCTTAATAACACAATGTACCTTAGAATACATTTCTCTATTATCCAAATATTTTTCAATGCTGTCAAATGCTTAGTTCATTATTAAGGTAACAAAAACGAGAAAAAGACTAAATGATAGCCTTTTTGATAATAGCTCTCTCTCTCTCTTTTCATAGAAGTTGTGTAACACATATCCGTGCCTAAGTTACTGTTTTTTAGAACAGTGGTTCTCAACCTTTCTAATGCCATGACCCCATAATACAGTTCCCCAAGTTGTGGTGACCCCCAACCACTTATACATCACCGGGTGCCAGGGGCGTGGCCAAAGAAAAGGGGGAAAAATGGCGGACAGCCTTGTTTGGCGACCCCCGTGAAATGGTCGTTCGACCCCAAATGGGGTCCCGACCCACAGGTTGAGAACCACTGTTTTAGAAGAAAGCCTGAAGAGTTGAACCAGTGACAGCAAAAGATTAACTTCAAAATTTGTGTTGATTAAAAACAATTAAGCAGCCTTAGATAATACCTACCAAATTGTTCTTAAAGAACTTACTGATCTTCTAATAAAATATATATAACATGTCCCTAACTTCATCAAGTGACCCAGAAGTCTATAAAATAGCCAGTATACTGCTAGTTTTAAAAATGAGGTCCGGAAGATTATATATTACATATTTTACAGTCTATTCTGGGTGAATTAATAAAAATTACAAGTGAAGAAAAATGGATGAATGTATATACAGGTAGCCCTCAACATAGGAGTGTAATTGAGCCCAGAGATGATCAAAAGCCATGCCAGTTGTTAAGCAGGTCACTATATTACCGTCATACAACAACAACAATTCACTTCCATAATGTTCCAACCTCTCTTGGCTAATAAAGCCAAGCACTGCAAGAATATATCTCCCAGGACATAAAGGCTCAAATAAGTAGACTTATTGTAGTAAAACTATAAAGTCATTGTGAATAAATTTCAGGTAAGGCTATGTATCAAATGTAAGCTTAAGTAGTAATTCAATATTCAGATTTCCCACACTCCTCTCTCTTCTGACCATTCTAAGTAAAAGGCTAGAAGTAAAACTTTTTTTGAATGGGAGAAACAGTTTGCACCTGTTCCTTATTTTATAACTGGCCTCATCTAGTATCAGATGGTTTATTTCTCTGTGAAAACTGTCACGAAAGCACTAAAGCCTAGAATAATTTGTACAATATGTGTTGTTAGTTGCGAAGTCGTGTCCGACCTATCGCAACCCCATGGACAACATTCCTCCAGGCCTTCCTGTCCTCTACCATCTTCTGAGTCCATTTAAGCTCACACCTACTGCTTCAGTGACTCCATCCAGCCACCTCGTTCTCTGTTGTCCCTTTCTTCTATTGCCATCAATCTTTCCCAGTATTAGGCTCTTCTCCAGTGAGTCCTTCCTTCTCATTAGATGGCTGAAGTACTTGAGTTTCAACTTCAGGATCTGGCCTTCTAAAGAGCAGTCAGGGTTGATCTCCTCTAGGACTGACCAGTTTGATTGCCTTGCAGTCCAGGGGACTTGCAGGAGTCTTCTCCAGCACCATAGTTCAAAGGCCTCAATTCTTTTGTGCTCAGCCTTTCTTATGGTCCAATTTTCACAGCCATACATTGCAACAACCGTGGCCTTGACTATACATACTTTTCTTGGCAGGGTGATGTCTCTGCTTTTTAGTATGCTGTCTAGATTTGCCATACTTTCCTCCCCAGGAGCAAGCATCTTTTAATTTCTTGGCTGCAGTCCCCATCTGTGGTGATCTTGGAGCCCAGGAAGATAAAATCTGTCACTACTTCCATTTCTTCCCCATCTATTTGCCAGGAATTGAGAGGGCCGGATGCCGTGATCTTGGTTTTCTTAATGTTGAGTTTCAGTATAATATGTAGCTGACCTCATAAATTTATTACACAAAAATGTAGTGATGGCAATCCTCTTGGACAGCTTTAAAACAGAGGTTACACAAATTCATGGAAGATTAATAAATGAATTGCTATGAGCATTTGGATTAGATCATATATATTGTGCAAACCTCAGAACTTCTTTATTCAAAGAAACCAGTTATTTTAAGATCAAATAAATATTCTGGATGAAGGCTTATATTCCTCAAATGCCTCTATAGGAGGCTGTCTTAGCCACTGTTCTATTATTTGCGGACAGACTTTGGCACATGTGTAAAGTTCCCTAGCCTCATCCCAAAGTCTTATTATCAGTGGTGTTGATGATATTTATATGGCTGCAGTGCTGGAACAGAACCAAGCCCCTGTGTTTAAAGTAAACTAGACAACCCATGAACCCTTAGATCCCCCTTTCAGAGACATTTCCTTACCAGATTCCTCAATAGCAATAGCATTTGGATTTATATACCAGTTCATAGTGCTTTATAGCCAGGGCTTTTTTTCTCATAGAACGCCCAGAATGGAGTTCTGGCACCTTTTTTGGATGGAACCTTGTAGGATAGGCAAGGCGGGTTGTATGATGTGTGTGAGTTCCGGTACCTTTTTTTTTTTTTTTTTACAAAAAAAAACACTGTTTATAGCACTCTCTAAGCGGTTTACAAAGTCAGCATATTGCCCCAACAATCTGGTCCTCAATATCTTCAATAATATAAGGGCTTTTAATGAACTGACTTTACTGGAAAATCAGGGATACATTTAGAGATGTATCTACCCTGAAACAGCCTGTGTTGAACTGGATAGTACAGTCAAACATCAGCACAGGAAATGTTATGTATATGACGTTTTGTATTATGTCATAAACTGTTTTACAAAATTTGCCAAACTTTAATTTCACAAGGGTCATACTGTAGGTTCCAGATTTTGGATGCATTCTGTAAATTAATCCATTTGAGGCACCTGGATCTAAAAGGTTTTGCCCTATGGTGCACCATTTCACCCAGTTAAAGGTTGTGGGAATGTGAGCTTTAGTAGTATGTATATGATGAGTGAGGTAAGAATTGTAGAAGTATCTTTACCCTGCTTAGATGATATCTTTTTTGCTATTATTTTATATTTCTTCCAAAAGTCACTAAACAAGCTTTCTCTACTCTGGAGCCTTCTAGAATAGATCACTGTTTCCCAGCTTGTTGCTTTATGCAAACCATTACATTCTCATCAAAAGCTTTTGCAATTACCACCAGATGAAAATCACTGATCCACATTACAACTGCCAGATGTGCAAAAGAATCTTAGTTCATTGTGGCACATAAAATTGCCATTTAAAATCAGCTAATGCTCTAATTACACAAGAATATTCATGAATCAAAGTCTATTGGCAGTAATGTAATATCAGATATGATGCATAATACATATACACAATTATTTTACTATTAGGCTCTAAAAAAGCTTCAAGGGGATACTTCATTTCAACAAATGCTTGCAAAAAAGCAATGTATCCCTTCTCTCAAGGCCACTTCAAAAAGCAGAACAGTAATGTTGTTCCATTTCAAGGCCTTGATTACCATGGAAGCTTCCAAGTTCTTTCCCCCCATTTGTTAAAGTTCTTAATTTATTTTAAAACATTTAATGAATTAAACAAATGACTATATAAGGGGAAAAGGTGAGAAAAGGCATAGTATAAATAAAAATATCAAGAAATAAACAGAATTTACAGTGTCATTTATTAAATAATCGAACATATAAAAAACAAATTCATACCATCCTGAAAAATAATCATAAATTGTTTGAATTTTTTGAAATTTTAAGCTGTTTTACGTCTTCAGTTATATACAACCTTATACACTGTAAGTTGCTCAGAGTCTTCTTGAACTGCGAGATGGGCAGCAAGTAAATTTAATAATCAACCTATCTATCAGGTCAAAGCTCTAGACGTTATTGCTATCGAGGTTACTACTATTTATTATTATTTCAAATAAATGCACATGATATAATGAAAAAGAAAAATGGAAGAATAACTCCCCCCCAAACAATCAGCAAAATCTTTCAATTGGCAATAGGCAACATAGGAAAGAATCTTGAGGGGTCATAAATTATCTTGAGAAGAAGGGTGATCTAAGTCCCTGATAAAGCTTACGCTATGCCTTGACTAAGTAAATTGGGCCTCCTCTGTATGGAGCCCTCTTGAAGATCATGTATAAAACCATTGCATACCCCTTTCCCTGCAGACTCACCAGTGGGTCTCCCCTGGGCCAAAGTTTGGATGATAAACCTCTTAAATACAGCTGCCCTCCTTCCTCACTTTGGCTGGGGCTGATGGAAATTGTATACTAGAAGATTCGGCTGCAAGGGACCATTTGATCACAGGTGGCACTTAGAATTCAGCTTCTTTGCACATCAGGACAGGAGTATAACAGCTATTTGTCATAACTGCTTCTGGCTTAGGTGATCCAGATTTTTATTTTTCTCTTCTTCCATTTCTCCCTAATCTCCGTTATTGATTGTTCTGTCAAGAGTAATACAATGGCTATTGCATTTTGCCTTTCTATTTTTTTCCTCATTAAAACGTCTTTAAAACCTAACCACTAAAAGGATGACTTGTTTTACTTCTCTGTGGGTTTTTCACCCTCTCAAATCCTTTTTGGTAGAGCAGCTTCACTTTACTATTGCACTTATCTGCCTTGTTCAGTTAATGCAAGAGATTCCTACTCAGCACAGGAGTCACCTAAGGTTAGGGTTATTAATACAAAATCTTGCACAGCAATGGACACTTTGTGGTGCTTATGTGAGTCTGTTGCCTTTTAATTCCATTCCTACAGCAGCCTCTCAAGAAAGTTTTGTTCCAAAAGCAGATAGCCAAATTATATAATAGTTCTCACTCTCATTGCTAATCAATGGGAGGAACACAATATATAAGTGTAATACACCAGGTTTTCCTGGCATATCATTAACAGCTTCACCTGATGAATTTTTATTGGAATTGAAGCTATTAAACTACTGGAACATTGCCAAGAAAAAGACTAGCAGTTCCTATTAAAGGAACCTGGCTCACCTCAACTCAATTCGGGATCTCGAAGAAAGGAAAGAGAAAAAATGGATGGAATAAGTTACCACAAGGGTTCTAAGCGAACACACTTGTACTTCAGGTCCTGCATGAGACCTTTGTTAGCTTTCAAGTACTTTTTTGACCATTAGGGCCTACATACCTTAGCATCAGAGTATGTATGTGTTTTGTTTTACACACACATACACACACACATACACACACAGAATGCACATGCCCTTTGAGTCAGCTGATGACTCCTGCCAACTGTCTGGTCTGGTCCCTGCAAGATTTTTGGAAGTAGTTTGCCATTGCCTGCTTCCTAGGGCTGAGATAGTGTTTCTGGTCCAAAGTCATCCATCTGGCTTTGTGCCTTAGGCAGGATTAAAACTCACGGTAGTATCCTAATCACTATGCTAAATTGGCTCAAGCATCACAGTACTTGAAGGAATACTGTACCTTTCCCATCCAATTTTTTTCATACAATTTGGACATTCTAGGAGAACCTGGTTATGATCAGTCCAACTTTGGTGAAATAAAGGGGGTGGTCGTGGTGGTGGTGGAGGAGGAGAAGGAGGAGGAAACTTAACAGTGCATCTTTCCTCCTGTGCCTTCTCCTCTGAATTTATAGATCTTTCAAAGGAGACCTTGGTTGTCCTCCTATAAAGCCTGTAAAATAAAATCTGTGTGCTTGATAGTAGATAGTTCATAATGGTGAAACTCTTCTTTGGGGCGGGGCATGGTTGACATTTGTTCATGTAAGGTCATTCTACTTGTTGATTTCTTGTCCAATCATAAACCATAGCAACAATCCTTGAACTCACATAGAGCTATAAAAAATGATAGGTATTCTGGAACGTATATGTATCCCTAACAAGAGAGCAGGTATCAGTGTGTGGGAGTGTCTAGCAGTTATTGAGTTAAATGCTAGGTATGTTGATGGGTCAGTGGGAGGAGTCTAAAAGGTCATTGGGAGACTTCCTGGACACAAGCCACATGGGAATCTCTTTGTCTGTGAGAAGCATGGGCCATGGAAGGTCACACAATAAGCCTGAGTCGTTATAAAGATGGTATGGAAGAGCATCATAATTTTACCTAAAGGGATGGTCTAAAGAAATGGACAAAAGATGTATTTTCCAGGAGTATCAACCACAGCATGAATGCAAGTAATCTTTCTCATTAAAACATATTTTATAATAGGAGGACAAGTTTCTCAAGAAATCTTACTGAAATTGGTTCGCTCTTGCTTGGACTTTTCCAGATGAATCCCTCTTTAGTATCAACATGGTAGATTCATGAAGCATAGTCAGGTGATCATATTAAAATATTATTCATTACTCCTTGAGCTGGCAGAAAAGGATGCTAACATAAAATGTGCTGCCTTGATTTATGAGCTGTTCTGTTACAGCGGTGAGGCAGGGGTCTCATGTAGTCCCAAAAGTTTTATGGAAGATATTAAAAAAAGTGACAGATGGATTTTCTGGCTTTGCTTCATCTCCCAGCAAGCATTTCTGCCTGTGAGAACCACAGATCATTTTTCCTAGCATGCAGTGGGGCAAGTATGGGCAGGTCCCGGGACAGCATCTTTTGCCATTTGTAAAGTTTCCTGGGCAAATGGTAGAAGGAACAAATGTAATCTGTTATCTGGGTTGCTTCTGAATATGGGTTCACTGCTTTTCTGAAGCCGCTCTAAACCTGTGTTCCAAATTAGCCTGGCTTGTCAGATCTCAAGCATGGAGGAAGAGTGTAGGGTGAAGTTGGAGACAATGGCTGATAAGCAGTGAACTCTAGCCTCAATTGCTGTCGGGCTGTAGTGACAACAAATTCAGTACCAGACTTGTAACCTACAATTCCAGAAGGACCCTGCAGATAGTCACTAGACTAGAACCAAGCAAAATGCTGTGCCCTCCCTTCACCAAGTAGACCATAAAAAATATGGGCACATGAAATGTCTTGATGGTAAAAATTATAATGCACCAGTGGTGGCAGAACAGGTAATACACCAGCTAGAAGAACCTGGCTGTTTTCTTCCATTTAAATCAATCTCTTGTATGGTACAGGACAGGAGGAAAGTGCTCATCAGAAAAGCACTACCACTGCTGTATGTCTAATGCTCTTTCAAAAGAAAGCTAAACCTGGGTTTATGAGAAGCCCACAAAGATCCTGGTAAGTGTTTGATGTATGACAGCCGATGCCACTAAGAAAGTCAGATGTCTGGTTTTCCTATAGCCTAAATCAGAAATCATCATGGAGGGTAATTCCCAGCGACTGGAGAGGGAGTGGATCTACCCTACTAAAACATTCTGGAAGAGCTGGGCAAAGCCATATCAGCCCTGGCCATATCAGCAAAACATCCGGGATGAAGTATGCTCAATCACATTTATGGCCCCAATTGTGTTTGGAAAAGAGGAAAAGCCTACTTCAAAATCACAAGGAGTTATGCTGCCTGGACATTGTGAGCTGGACATAAAGAGGAAAGCAGTCATGTTTATATGCATAAACAGCTACTAGGTCATGGTCATGCTTGTTTGGAGGGGGGGCATAAAGATAAGTCTCTAATGCAGCGTTTCTCAATCTTAGCAACTTTAAGAGGCATGGACTTCAGCTGCCCAAATTCCCCCACCCAACACAGCCATAATAGTTACCAGAACAGCAGAGAATCTATCTACCACCTTCACTAATCATAATTTTGCCATCCAGAGTGATGGCATGTGGGCCTGAATGCAGACCTTCCATCTGCAGGGTCTGGCAGTATTGAGGGATAATTGCCTTCCAAAAACAAGATTATTTACGGAAATCTGACCATGGTAGAGCTTCCCTTCTCGGTCTCCAGCTGCAGCTATGGCTAATCATTTCCATGGTGTATCAAGAGGTGTGAAATTGCTGTTTAATTTTATAAGTGTAATTTCCACACAAAAGGTGAAGACCTATAGCCTCAGTGTGGCCAATGCAATCACAGCAACCAAATCATTCTCACTTTGCCTAGTCGCTCCACTGACCTCTTTCGTGGATATGTGGAAAGAGCTTTTTATATCTTGCCCAGTGGCACGCAAAGCAAAAGAGAATGAGAGTTTCCAGCACAAACAAAATTGTTATTGTGATTATGAGATTAGTCCATTGATTGAACACCTGTACATCATCGTTATCATCATATCAGGGTAGGGACTGTAAAAGAAGACACTTAAGGATTTGCTTAGGAAAAGGCAATATGAATATGGAGATTTGAAAAATGGGCTGGACAAACCCTCTGAAAATCTTGTCTTATGTTGTTGGTTATTGAAACCCAGAGAGGACAATGTGCAAATTGTATCACCTGCAAGCATAGCTTATATTTCTAACAATATCTCTGGGCTCTATCCATCTTAGAAGCCTAGTTAGAACACAGTATAGTGGATAAGCTTTATGAAAAGCTTTGTTCACCATCTTGTCTAGAGGTATTTTGTGATTGGCTACCTCTGCCACGGCAACTGCTTTTTGAGCATGTCCATAACATGCTCTCAGTGTTTCAAATGCATCCTGGCCCCCTTTTGTGTTAGCTCCTGAATTCAATGCTTAGTTATTTATTCATTCAATATGGAGATGAAGATGGTGCCTCAAGTAGCTGGGACCTTTGTCTTGATTTAGCAGCTTGGTCTCAGTTCATGGGTCTGAAGCCTGAAATGTTTCAGGTAGAGAGAGTAGGATCACATAGGAACATACAGTATAATATAGGATCTGAATGACCTCCCCCACACCTCATTTGACAAGTTTAATCAATTTGTATATATTCATTCTTGTGATCAGTGGGTGGCTGAAAATTCTTACAGAGATGATCACATGTATCTTTAGTGTAGCAGATGACCAGATTGAGCCTGAGGGAGGGGTCAAATGCGTCATCAGTCTCGAATCCCTTTGTGCCCACAAGACATCTAAGTCCAGCCCACCTTGAATTCCCTTGACTCTTATCTACTGCCATTTTGCTTTGACCGTTAGTAGTTCAGATACTTGTGGAGCACTTAAGCTTGCAATAAACCTTTATATTCATTTGAATTGCCAGGACTCCTGATTTCCCCCTGCTTGACATTTAGTATACATATATGCTACCTCCAAGCAATAGTAAATGTTTTAAGAATCTTCAGTTCCATTCTATTAATGAAAACCAAACATGCCATTATATTAAAACAGGGGTGTCAAACTGCCGGCCCGTGGACTGGACGCATCATGATGAAACTGTGCCCACCCCATTGCCAGCAATGGGGGGAAAGGTCTGATACATCATGCAACATCACTTGACATCACGAGTTTGACATGTCTGTATTAAAACATATGTTAATTTTCTTCAAAACCCTTCCCAGGTGGAGTTAAGCAATTTGTCCTTTTGCAGATCCATGCAATTTGTATTAGCCTGTTTGCCAATAATCTAGCACAGTGGTGGCGAACCTATGGCATGGGTGCCAGAGGCGGCTCTCGGAGCCCTCTCTGTGGGCACATGTGCCGTTGCCCCAGCTTTGCCTCTCCCTGTGACCACCACCTCACCAGCAGCCCTCCTGGAGAAGAGTCGCCCCCGAGCGGGGTCCACGCAGAGCAGTGCAGCCAAGGTCATGGCAGCCAAGCAGCATAGACAAGACTCTGCCCTCATGTCCCATCACGCACAATTGATGCTGTGGGGCATGGGCAGAGGGCGTGGCTGCCATGGCGCTGCTGGGTGATTGCGGTGGGCCCTGAAGGCAGTGAGTGGCCCTGCAGGCAGACGGGGTGGGGGCAGGGCAGGGGGGGGAGCAGGATCGGGGCCAGTTTTGGGGCACTCGGTCTCTAAAAGGTTCGCCATCACTGATTTAGCACAATGCAGCATACAGATGACATCTGGGAATTAGAGAAGACAAACATTCTTGCTTCTAGTTTAGTAGTGCTTCTTCATGCCTTCTTGGTGCTATGGATCATTAACTTTGCACTGCATCTTTTGAGCATCCATTTTGGGCAAGAACTGGACCTGGGTGCAAGCTAGCCAAGTCACAATTTGATGGGCAGAGAGGGATAGGGAGGTTCTTGATATCTCAGAAAGATATATAACATTCATTTCCTTGCTCCCCTTCTTTTTCTGTGATGAATGGTCTGATAATGACAGGCAGTGGATTCAACTGACATGCCTAAAGACTAACAGGAAATTGGACACAAGATTTGACACTGTCTTTCAGAGGCTTTTGGGGTCACCAAAAGACATTCCATCAGACAGAAAACTCAATCTCATTCCCTTTGGCTTCTGTCATGGAGCACATGTTCAATTTCCTGTCATCGGCTGTTATTTCTGTTACACAGCCATGGAATAGGAGTGTGAAGACAAGCCAATTTAGGGATTTGTATGAATAAAATGCCAGCTTATATGCACACTGCCCAACTGACTGGGAAGTAAAACCTGTTGCTATTGCTCTTTTTGTTTTTAAACAGCCAGCTCCTTGAAAGCAATATTGAGAATCATTTACCGGTAATGGAAGACAGAACCAATATCACATCGGAAGTGCTGGTAACAAAGAGGAGAAGAGCAGCTCATAAGTTTATGAAAGAGGAACTATAGAATTTTTTCCCAGAAGTCAGGCAGGTTCTCCTTGAGGTCAAAATCCTCCCCTCTGTTATCCTCTTCGTCAATCATCAAATATTTGAATGCTTTAAAATCCTTTTTCTCTGTATACGTATATGCAGCGATCAGCCACCTTTAATTATTTTCTTTGTGCTGCCTTCAGTATTCTGGAAGGGGAGTTCAGAAAAATAGGGTGGCTCTTCCTTAGTTCAAGAAGGGAATGTAATGAACTGTGAGAACAACCTTGGGAGACAGGAGGAAGAACAACAATCTAGACCAGTGTTTCTCAACCTTGACAATTTTAAGGCATGTGGACTTCAACTCCCAGAATTCCACAGCCAGCAATGCTGGCTGTGGAATTCTGGGAGTTGAAGTCCACATGCCTTAAAATTGTCAAGGTTGAGAAACACTGGTCTAGACCAGTAGTTCTTAACCTGGGCGATATTGCCCCCCAGGGGGCGATTTCATTTTTCAGGGGGGCAATGGAACGAAAAGGGGCGACACGGGGGCGAAGGAACGAAAAGGGGGCGATATGGGGGCAATGGAGCGAAAGGTTTTGGGGACACTTTTGAGACTTTTTCGTACAGTGAATCGCTGCATATCTATCGTACAAAAACATCAGATCACTCGCTATTAGTGGATTGAATTGTGTTTTCAAACGTTCCTCCAGCTAGCTTCAGTAGAGAATGCCATACATATGTGAATGTGCATCGCTTATCTTCATGCGCATTGCACAGCAGCCTCTACCCATACAGTGGCACGCCATTGGCCAGAATATGGGAGATATGGGGAAAAGACTGGAAATAAACTATTTGCATTGATATGTCCTGATGATAATTTTAAAGAAAACAAAAAAAGTGTTTTCATAAATTGAAGAATTATTTCCTATGTTGTGATTGAGAGGTTATGTTGGGGGAGGGGGGTGATGATAACTTCCTCATTGGCTCAAGGGGGCGATTTGTTCAAAAAGGTTAAGAACCACTGGTCTAGACCACAGTCAGATAAACTATATCTCAGCCCAAAAAGGAGTGGGGGTTGGTGGAGATAGAGAAAGCATATTAGAAGGAACTCTCATTAGTTTCCTGGAAAGTGAGGCAAGGGAGAGAAGAGGTGATTTCCTAGACTTGCACAGTTCTGTTTCTGTATCCTTACAATATAGGTAGTCCTAACTTAACTATGGTAATTGGGATTGGCAACTCTGTCACCAACACAGTTGTAAACGTGACATCACATGTTCTCATCGACTTACGACAGCACTTGGGGCAGTCCCACTATGTTATAGTCAAGAAATAAGCCTACTTTTATTGTTGTTATTTAGTAATTCAATCACTTCTGATTCTCAGCTTCTAAGTAGTCTTGCAGGACAGCCCCACGTAGAGTGTATTGCAGTAGTCAAACTGTGAGGTTTGACTGTCTGAATTCTACCCACCCCCACCCCAAATCTTTCTATGTTCATTGCAGCTATAAAATACCTATAAAAGGTTGCCCGTATCTATTCTGAGAGCAACTGAGTTTCAAACCTGTGCCTATGGAAATATTTGTTGAAGAATAAAACAACTTGATAATGTGACTAAATGTTGAGATAGAAATTCCTTCAAAATAAATAGCAATGAAAATGCTTAAATAAGCACAAAGGAATATCTTTCAGGTGTCTAGCAAGGCTCTTGGGGTAGAGCATTTAAGAATTATAGGTGCCACTTCAGAAGAAGCTGTTTATTTATTTTGTTGGCCATCCATCTTAGTTTTCAGATAAATGGAGAAGGTTATCTAGAGAGGTATAGTGATAGAAAAGCAAGTTTTAAAGCAATTACCATCTCTTTGCATTGTCTTCAGTAGGGAACAAGCAGCCAGTATGAATCCAAGTGAGCCATATCAGCCCAAATTCTGAACTCTGCATTTTAAACTACTGTAGCCAATTTGTTAGCCATCTTCAAAGGCACCACAGCAAATGGGAGTTTATCATAACACACAGGTAATTATGGGAAGACTGCTGTTTAATAACTATGCCATCTGTTCAGTGAACATCCAAAATAGCTTGCCAAAACAAGATAGGAATGCACAAATTTATTTTTAGAAAACACTGCATTACCCAAAAATAAAAAGAAAGGGTAAAACAGGTAGTAAGGGAAAGCGACAATCAATCAAAAACAATAGCTTCATTCCCTCTTTCTCTATCATGGCCATTAATCACTCTGAGTTGCCAAGGAGTATTACATGCCATCCATCTCATGCGGAGGAAAGGTTGGTTCTGTAAAAGTAGAAGCTTATCTTTGAGCAAGGCAAGATTTTTGCAGTGCATCCACATTCTGCATTTTTTTCTCCCCCAAGTTTATTCTGTTCTGCTCACTGAGCTTACTCATAAATAAATGCATTCATTAATGGAGGCCTGCCTCTTCATCCACCCTCCCATTTTCTAATCATTCCCATGATTCTTCAACTTTGCTGTCACCATCTGCAGATCAAAAACCCGCTCATCATATTAGCTCTATATTTCGGCCTCTGATGCTCACAGAGGGCCCTTTTAGGGTTTATTAAACAACTGCTTATCCTGAGCACAAAGAATGCTAGCCAATCAGCACTTTCTGCTTCAAACTTTCAATTGCTGAGTTTACCATTTTCCCTTCCAAGAGAATTTCCTGCACTTTGTAAATTACTTTTCCATCTTCATTCAGAGAAAGAGGTACATTTTTTCTCTTGTGTGCTCTCCCTCCCCCCCCCATACATACACAGACACAAACACATATACATATACTCAATCATGAATTTGTCTACATGTATTTGTGTGCAATTTTCTGGTGATTTGCAGAATATTCCTCCTAAAGGACTGACAGAGCCAGATGCAAAAGAAGATAAGTATTGAAAACAGCTATCTCAGTTTTTGGCAGTGTTTGGGCTCAGAAACTAAGCAGAATCAGGACTCGGATGGGTAGCTGTAATCTAGGAAGTCTAAAAAACCTTCCCAGAAGAAGGCAGGGTCAGACCACTTCTACATTGTTGGCAGAAAAGCCATGCTCTGGTTTTCTATATAAAGTGAGAAAAAGGCTTGTCAACCTTATAAAACATTTCTCAAAATGGGGGGGGGGCATGGAGACAGTTGCAAGAGAAGAATGGTTTTTCAAACTGATAGTACTCCAGCCTAAATACATTCAGTGGGATATCATTTAGAACATTCAATCCTCTTTATTACAATTGCCCTATTGTAAATGCAGGCCAGTTGCCCAGTGCCCAAAATGCAATCATGTGTCCATCTGTCTGAATTCTAAAGTCCCATAAAAGCTGCTATTATTATTATTATTATTATTATGGATCATCGCACAGTCAGCCAGATGTTCAGACTGGATTTGGCATTTTGTCTACCTATCGAGTCCTTACCCAGGACCTGAGATAGGCAGATGTGGATGTTTGATGGTATTACAGATATCGTCGCAGGATGGAAGCAGTTCCTAGTAAGGCCGCCTTTTGCAATTGACTAATAGCGAATTTGTCAATGCCAATGGTGTTCAAGTGGTGCTCCAGTTGTTTTGGGATTGCACCCAAGGAGCCTATTACTATTGGTACTACCCTTGCTTGCTTTTGCCACAGTCTTTCTATTTCTATTTGTAGGTCTTTGTATTTTGTTATCTTCTCCAGTTCTTTCTCTTCTATTCTGCTATCTCCAGGCACTGCCACGTCCACTATCCAGACTTTTTTGTCTTTCTTATCGACAATTGTTAAGTCTGGGGTGTTATGTTGCAGGTGCTTGTCTGTTTGAATTCTGAAGTCCCAGAGCAGTTTAATTTTATCATTTTCTATGACTTTCTCTATTTTATGATCCCACCAGTTTTTGCTTACAGGCAAATGATATTTTTTGCAGATCTTCCAGTGCACCATTGTTGCTACTTTGTCATGCTGCTGCTTGTAGTCAGTCTGTGCAATCTTCTTGCAACAGGTTGTTATTATTATTATTATTATTATTATTATTTTGCCATTGCTATTGTTATTAAGTGTTTCCCTTTATAACATCCAAAGTCAGTGCCCTTTACTCTGTCTGATGCATGGGCCAGATCTGGTATCAGACATTTTATATGCTGTTATAAGCCAGTGCTCTGACTCAGAAGCAGAAGATTTTATCTTGTACAATTATTTTTCACTTCAATTAGATAAAACAAGCAACCAGCTTTTGCAGCAGCCTAATGAAAAGACCAATCTGTCAAAGCAGAATTAATATTCTTCAAAATGGAATGCTTAAAATATCGTCATGCTGTTAAAAAGGACTCGTATGGAAGCAGTCTCAAGATCTATGTATCAGTCACAGTCATTACTAAGAAAATAATCACTTCAAATGCGGCACATACTATATGCAAGAAGGATTTTGAAGCAATTACTGTGTCATGCCAAAAATTATATATAACATTTTCCAAATACGGTACCTTGAAAAAAACATTCACACAGTCTGCAGGAACTTTTTTCAACCTGACACTGTCTATGTTGGTTGAACCCTAGGCTGATTTTCCCTACCCTTCTCCATCACATCATGCGATGTGATAACCCAGGACATGTATTATCTAATGCACACTTTGTCATATCACATGGAACAAGTAAAAACACACGTCTTCTGTGCTCATTCAGTCTGCACTCCAGGAGTTCTCAAAGGGTTTAGCTGATTTATTAAACTAGACCAGGACTAGACAGCCATTAAGAAAAAAAAAGGACCAATCAAGGACTAACAGCAATCCAGACAGAGAGATATTTGCATGTCCTGAGAAGGGAGCCCCTGGCTTTTAGTGGGAAGCCATGTATTTGCCATGCCTTGCCTAGTGAGACAACCAATTCACAGGCAGGGTTAATAACAACAAGGCATCTTTGGAGTTAGAGTCACCAATTTCTGGAGATTATCCAGATATGTTCAGTATACTCAGGAGCCCCACTATGAGCATGCCTCCTCCTTATTTTTATCATTGTCCAATTTCTTGCTTCATCTCTGGGTGACCAGAGAGAGGATGATCCCTTTCCACCACCCTGGAAACAATAATAAATTATAAAAGATAATTTTCTCCCTTTACATGTCACCCAAACGTGGGTGCCTTGCCATGCCTAATGGCAAGAGGCAGCCTCAATGCTACTTTATATTTACCAGAATGATTTTTCTTGATTTTTCTCAGAGCACACTGATAACTCTCCTGCAAAAAGCAATTTTCAATTATGCACACTAGAAATCATTTTATAACCAGACCAAATGCTTGGATTCTCCAACCCAAAATTGCCTGCCCTTTATCTTTTCAAACTGCCAGGTTAGACTGAAAGAAACTGAGGTGAAAAAATATATTTAATACACGAATCCTTCTAGAAACTAGAAGGGATACGGGCAGTTCAGAAATGTGAAAAATAAATAGCATTGCATAGCACATTAACCTTTTTCCTTGCAAAATTACATGTTATGTTCAGAGAAAGAGACTGTAGCTTTCTATACGCTTAGATGAGCTCTTTCAATCAGTTCAACTGACTGTGCAGTGATTTTAACATATCTAAGATTTATGGTGGATTGATCCGGAAAAGTCCACCCAACACCTCAAATAAAATCCCATGTCCCAGAGAGCAAGCAGGGTAATTGAACTTGTAGAAACACAAGGGCTGTATCAACTATATTAAACTGCTTTTGTGCTAAAAACAGCTTTGGACCTCTGTGTTTGCATGATCAGCAGGGCTGGACAGTTCATTTCTGGTTCAGCTACAGTACAGTATAACCAAAACTGCTGCAAGGCCAGGCTTTTTAAAGATACTGTAGTCCCATTTTCCCCAATGGGGTGAGGGAATGGTTTCACTTGTCCATCCTCTTGACTCTAGAGCTGCAATTCTAGAACAACTTGCCACAGCCAACTAACCATGGCCAACTCACCAAGCCAACTTGCTGCAGGACAACTCACCACAGCCAACTCGCCACGGCTAATTCTACCACAGCCTTTTCACTATGGCCAACTCACCATAGCCAACTTGCCATGGGACAACAACTCACCATGGTCAATTTGTAGTGGAACCAGAGTTACAGTAATATCAAAGAAATGTTGTAATATAATCATTAAAGAAAGGATGCCAAAGGAGGGACAAAATGAAGTGTGAATGAGAAAAAATTATTAATTTTTAAACATTATTTTAAATAATTACATTCAATCGCTGAATTGTTCCACAGTGAGTTGTCCAGCGCTGAGTTAACCGTGGTGAATGAGTTGGCTGTGGGCAAGTTAGCTGTGGCAAAGTGACCTTGGTGAATTGGCCAGGCCAGACAATGTGGCTGCAGCGAGTTGTCCCATTCCGCTTCCCGTTTCCCCTTCTCTTCTGTAGGGGAGAAACTGGCATAGATTGTGCCAGACTAGTTGTGTTGGACTTGTCCTTTCTTTTTCTTTTTTTCTTTCTTTTTTTTTTGTGCAGGGTGGAGATAGGATTTTTGTTGCCTTGGGATCTGCAACAGCTTGGGCTGGGGCAGGGATTTTTCACCCCTTGTTCCAAGCATTTCAAAACCACAGAAACGAAGGCAATCATGCAATTGTCTTCAAAGTGCTTCTGAGGGTTTGGAGAGTTCTGGAATACCCTTCCTTCTAAAAGGAGGGCTGGGGGAGTAATTTCAGAAAGATCAAGAGGGCAGCTGCAGCCCTCTTCTTGACTTATTTGACCCCTACCTGTGGACACACCTGAAGGAAGGGCCTTCTTAGGACTTCCTGATTATTGCTACCTTCCAAACCATGGGCCCTGAGCATGCTCAGTCTTTGTCGGTTTCAGGTGTTTTGCTTACTTAAGGTTTTCTTCCCCCCCCCCCCACACACCAAAAAAACCCTGTTTTCTTTTAATGTCTGGAAGTTGCAGTGGCAACTGGATTTTTTTCTTTGCTTGTTTGTTTGTTTGACAGGTTTCAAAGAGAAATGTGCATTGTAAAAACCTTGAAAGAATTAGCACAAGGCAAACTAAGACCCTGTACCTTCTTTTTTTTTTTTTTTGGTCACCATCCCTGTACCACATGCAAGACAATCATTAATGGTAAAAGACATCTGAACATTACTCATTCCATTGATTTGGATGTGATCTGGAAGCCGATGGCTCTGACCTCATTGCTCATGCAGATTGAGATCTAGCTGAAGGGATGCTGTCTGAGCAGAATTCTCATTATTGTCACTGGCCCAGCTAAAAATAGCTGTCTTACCCAGAAATAAGACATTGAGTCTCCTCCCTTCTTCAAAGGGAGCAGTAGCTGCTCCTTCACAAATAAATATCAGCTTGCAAATGCCTTCTTCTGCAGGAGATAACACTAGCTCAGTTCTTCTTTAGCCTGGCATCATTCAGAGAGGCTGTACATTACATCTCTTTTGGATGGAATGTGTATTGTGACACATTTGGAAGGTTCCAAGTTGGGAAAAGCTGTTTTAGGACCCAACAACATCACTCTGCAAGAAAGGTAGTTAACTTTCTGTAACTCACTGATGCTCTTCCCATTAGTTTTTAAATGCAATTTCAAGGTATTCTGGGATTCTCTGGGGTGGTTTGATTGAATTATGCTCATTCTGTGACTATTGCAAATAAAAGAACACTTGCAACCATCAAATGTCGAGCAGTGTTTGTGTGGTATAAGAGAAAAAGTTGGCAAACGTGTATTTCAATTAATTTCTCATTGGTTAATTGCTGAGCACTTGACTATAGTTAAATATGTACCTGCCAGTGCTGAAAAGCATGTTGCCTCAAAAGAGATGGCTTGGGATGTTAAACTATTCTTTGTCTATGACAGTACAATAGGAGTTTGTTTGGTGTTGGGATTTTAGCTTTGGAGATGCAAGTGATCTCTACCTATTCCTTTATTTAGTCTTCCTTTTTCCCCCAGGAGAACACAATTCCTGCAGGCAAACAAACAGGATGAAGCTTTTAGAACTGCACAGGTTTTCCATTTGTGTGATATTCTATACCACCTTTATCCCTGTCTTTATGTGTGTGTGTGTGTGTGTGTGTGTGTGCGCGCGCGCGCGCACGCGCGCCTGTGCTGCAGTCAATGAAGAATAATCTCATAGGGATGGTGCAAAAAGTACAAGACCATCTGCAGAGTTGATGTTGAAGACCAAAAAGTGTTAGATCAAGGGCTGATGCAATCCACAAACTCAAAGGTTTCCATTTCATCCATTTGTATCTGCCAGTGAGTGACAAGACATATCGGAGTTATTTATCATGCCACAATGAACTTTCAAATAGAAAACAGTCACATAAAAGGAGCAAAGAGGGATTTTCTTTGCAGACAGGGAGTCTTCAATATACCATTTCAACTTCTATTGTTTGTGAACGAGGCAAGCAAGAGCAACCACTCCCATTTCTCTAAAGGCTAAATAATCAGCTATCTGATATATGACACACAGAGGCCACCATCAGATTTTACAAGAGGAGGATGGAAAGGTTATGTTTGTTAGATAACAGGTTAGTTAGAGGTGCTGTATTGTGCAACTTGACTGGTATCCTTCTACTGGTGTAGAAGGAAGAACTGCCCTGAAACAAAGAAAATATTACATGAAATTGTCAAGGTCAGCTTCCTTCCCCCCCCCCCCCTTTGGAAGTCTGACAGTCAGGAACACAGCTTAGGTACATACAGGAAAAAAGAGGAACAATTTTTTTTATCTCCCTTAGAGCTGTGTGCAAGCTGGTATGTAGGTTTTAAAACAGATATAGAAGAAACCAGAGCAGGGAAACAAGGGTTGGTGGTCTAGTGCAGTGGTTCTGAACCTTCTTGAACGAATCGCCTCCTTGAGCCAATGAGGAAGTTGTCATCGCCCCCCTCCCCCAACATAACCTCTCAATCACAACATAGGAAATAATTCTTCAATTTATGCAAACACTTTTTTTGTTTTCTTTAAAATTGTCATCAGGACATAGCAATGCAAATAATTTATTTCCAGTCTTTTCCCCATATCTCCCATATTCTGGCCAATGGCGTGCCACTGTATGGGTAGAGGCTGCTGCGCAACGCGCATGAAGATAAGCGATGCGTATTCACATATGTATGGCATTTTGTACTGAAGCTAGCTGGAGGAACATTTGAAAACACAATTCAATCCACTAATAGCGAGTGATCTGATGTTTTTGTACGACAGATATACAGTGATTCACTGTACGAAAAAGTCTCAAAAGTGTCCCCAAATCATCTCGCTCCATCGCCCCGATATCGCCCCTTTTCATTCCTTTGCCCCCGTGTCGCCCCTTTTCGTTCCATTGCCCCCCTAAAAAATGAAATCACCCCCTGGGGGGCAATATCGCCCAGGTTAAGAACCATTGGTCTAGTGGTCTAAATGTGGCAGGAGATGCTGCTGGAGTGAGAGGTGATTAGATAAGATGTGGAGTAGAAAAGAGAGACAGGAACTAGATACAGGTGGTCCTTGACTTGCAAGAGTTCGTTTAATGACCAAACCTACAATGGCACCGAAAAAAGTGACTTATGACCATTTTTACACTAATGACCGTTGCAGTATCCCTGTGGCCATGTAATCCAAATTCAGTTGCTTGGAAACCAGTTCATATTATGAAGGTCGCAGTGTTATGAAGATCATGTGATTCCCTTTTGCAACCTTCTGACAAGCAGAGGTTGATGGGGAAGCCAGATTCAGTTAATAACTCAACAACTGTAGTGATTCACTTAACAACTGTGGCAAGAAAAGTCGTAAAACGGGGCAAAACTCACTTAACAAATGTCTGACTCAGCAACATAATTTTGGGGCTTAATTGTGGGTGTTAAGTCAAGGACTATCTAATTCTTGGATTAGAAGAGGAAACCAGAATGAAGCCTGAGGCAGCTGAAGCCAGAAGAAAAAAAATCTGTAAAGGGATGGCAGAAAGGAATACACAATTCTGGACTATAAACAGTGGCAGAACAATCAACAAGTGGTTTAGGCATTGCAAAACTGGGCAAGAGTGACTTAAGAAGGCCAGAAAATAGCAAACTTGGATTCGGCTTGAATCAGGTAGACAGAAAAAGTTGTTAAGAGTGCTAAGCCTGTAGATTAGGATATGTGGGAGGAAGAAAGAAACTAGAAGCTATTGTGTTTTGTACTGCAAAGTAAAGAAGTCTGAATCATTTAGTTATAATTCTACTAGTACACTTTGTTATTTAGTTATCAAATGTTAGTAGATTTTGTTAGTGTACCTATGTACATTACACGCACCACCCACCCACATGCAGACAAGCACATGCACACACAGACTTATTAGAATTGCTGTAAATATACTTTGCATCAAGCTTGTATAGTAATAAGCAGCACTGTATTCGTTAGCTCTATGTGTCTGCTGTTTTCCTTTTTTTTTTTTTCAGGTATTAGTTATACTACCCAACTGTGTCTCATTGGCAAATGATCTGATACTCCTTCTCTTCACCTCTTCATCCAAGCTATTAGTAAAAATATTAAAGACTAAAAGTTTTCTGACAGCCCATTTGGTATCTCTCTTCAATTGATATTGATGAATGCTCTCTGAATATAATTTTCATGCTGGCTATATATTCAGTTAACTATCTTGCCATCCAGCCTATATTTAACTAATTTACTAATTAGAATGTCTTCGGGTACTCTGACAAGTATTTTGCTGCAATATATTATATCTATACATTCCCACAATCTTTCAGGCAGTTATCCAATTAAAAAATAAGGTAAGATTAATCTCACAAGATTTTTCTTGATGAACCCATCTTTATCTCTGATGATTATTACATTGTTTTCAATGTGCTTATATTTTGATTTCTAGCCTTTTCCCAGATATTCACATCAGGTCTGTAGATCACTCAAACACCTCCCCCCCCCATTTGTTCCTCAGCCATCTGGCACTTAACCAATTTTCCAGGATTTCTCAAGTATATTAGATAGTAGTTCAGCCAAACTACTGAGTTTCTTTAGTACTCTAGAATTTATCTCATCCAGCCCTGGAGATTTATTCCCAGGCCATGTTCCATCACCCTCCAGTTTCATTCCTGCATCTCCTCATCACCATTATCTAATGAAACATATATTTTCTTGTTGGAAAAGACTGAACTAAAAAAGAGTAGACTAACTTTGTATTTTCCTGATTACCTGTTAGTATTTTTCATGTTCACGGAGAGGCTGATGTAACCCTCCTTTCATTTTCCACATATCTAAATAAGCATTTTTACTAAATCCAATATTATTCTGAGCTTCGGCTTTTCTAGCACCAGTCAGTTTGGGGCTATTGGTATGGGCTAGTGGTGGCTAGTGGTGGCGAACCTATGCCTCTTGTGGGCATACGTGCTGTTGCCCCAGCCCCGCCTCTCCCCACGGCCCCCTCCTCCCCAGCAGCCCTTCTGGAGTACAGTCCGCCCCCGAGCGTGGCCCATGCGGAGCAGTGCAGCCAAGGACATGGCAGCCAGGCAGTGTAGAAAAGACTCTGCCCTCATGCCCCATCACACACAGTTGATGCTGTGGGGCGCAGGCAGAGGGCGTGGCCTCCATAGTGCTGCTGGGTTGCCTGGGTGATCTGTGGCAGGCCCTGGAAGCAGTGAGTGGCCATGTGGGCAGGCAGGGTGGGGGCGGGGCAGGGGGTGGAGCGAGGGTGGGGCCAATTTTTGGGCATTCGGTCTCTAAAAGGTTCGCCATCAGTGGTATGGGCCCTTCACTGATGACTTCACTCTGTGTGCCGTTCTTCCCACTGCACTATTCACATGGTATTTAAGAATTTTACACGGTATTGAAAAAGGTCCTTTAATTTTAAATGAAATCTGGAATCTTTCATAACTTTTAGTTATCTTGCTCGGTGAGATTTAATAACTGTAAGAAAAAAAAAGATTGAACTTATATCATTTGAAACAGCAAAATATATTCAGCAAATAGACTAAGATTTACAAAGCTCATTATAAAAATAATGTATTACTCCGATGAAGGATTGTTTTATTATGTTTGATTAAATCACAACTGCTTATTAATGTGATTCACAAACAGTTTGGTCATGTTTGCTCAACAGGGATGACTAAGCTATTACTTCCTCTATTTATCACTCTTGCTTCCACTAGCAGGGCACAGTTGGGAATATTCCAATCAATCGACTGGCAACCAATTTTGCTGTTCTCCAGCTGTTACAAAAAAGTTTAGAGACTGATAGTCCCTTTCCCCATTTTGGGGGAATTTTGTATTTTGTTTGTTGGTGTGAAAAATAAACGTGGTGGCACAAACTGAGAGTACCCAAGAAAAGTAATACAGGGGAGATAACCAGAGCCAGTTTGGTCTAGGACAGGGCTCTTTTATGACTCATGGCTAACCTGGCTCAGGAATTCTGGGAGTTGAAGTCCACGAGTCATAAAAGAGCCAAGGTTGCCTACCCCTGGCCTAGGAGTTAAGGCATCGAGCTAGAAACTGGGAGACCGTGAATTCAGGTCTCACTTTAGCCATGAACACTACCTGGGTGACCTTGAGCAGTCACTCTTTCCCTATCCAACTCAACTTGCAGGATTGTTGTTGTAGGGAAAATAGGAGGAGGAAAAGGTGTGCTGGATAGCTTCACAGCCTTGTGTTATTGTAAAAATAATAAAGGTAGGATAGATAGAAACAAATAGACAGACAGATAAATATAATCTATCCATTTCTTCTTTATTTTTACCCATGGGGCCCATTGAATTAACAGAGTAGACACAGAGGACCCTCAATTTTTACAAAAGAAAAAGCAACCAATATCGATAATAATAATATATTCAATTTTTTAAATATCGTACTTTAAAGGATATTTGACTTTTAAAAATCTGTTATTCTCTGAAAATTCTTTCATTTTTAAACTGGTGGGTATTGTGGCATTTGTAAGAATAGAATAGAATAGAATAGAATAGAATAGAATAGAATAGAATAGAATAGAATAGAATAGAATAGAGTTGGAAGGGACCTTGGAGGTCATCCCGTCTAACCCCCTGCTCAGGCAGGAAACCCTATAACGTTTCAGACAAATGATTGTCCAACCTCTTCTTAAAAACATCCAGTGTTGGAGCATTCACAACTTCTGGAGGCAAGTTGTTCCACTGGTTAATTGTTCTGTCAGAAAATTTCCCATGCATATGGCTTAACATCAGGTAACTAGAAATAAAATAAAATGTTAAATAATTCATTGATTATAATTAATTCTATAGTAAATGAATGAATATTAAATATTAAAATCCTATCAAGCATCTTATTATAGAAGAGAATTTGCTTTATTGCGAGTTTCTTCAAAAAATGTATGCCTCCAATTAGGTCACTCTCTTGAGACACCTTTGTCTTTTACCTGTTTGTGAAGTACTAAATTCTTTTGCCACGAATCCATTATTTCAGACCAACCTCAGGAAGAAAATGACAAAAAAGGCACTTTGGGTTTACTTGACACAGAAATCCATGTGAAATAATACAGTACACAAAGTATTGATTAATAGCCATATGCTCATTATGTCGGGAAGATGTTAAAAATACTTTCTGGAAAGAGGGGAGCAGGGTATTATAAATCCAAATTTAACTCTAAGTCAATCTAACTTATAAAATTGCATCTTACCTTTCAAAATAGAAGTACAGATCTTAACTCAGTTTTGTTAATTTCTTGAATTTTGTTACTGTATGAATATGTCGAGGTGCAAGGTGTAATAAGTGAATGGCGGCATTTATAAAATGAGCATGGAATTCAGATGCACATTCAGCCAAAAACTGAATGGGGCAGAGGCCTTGCAGCTATGCCAATTTTTCTAGAAATGCTGGCGTTCAACAGCCATCTGGGAGCTAGTAATGGACTTCTCTCCTCTCAGCAAAAGATCTCCAGACTGTGGGAGATGAAAGTTCTTGCAACAATTTAGGACAGCAGCAATTGGGACCTGGCTGAAAGTGCTATAAGGCCCGCCAGCCAGCCACAATCCCAGCCAAATCTGACAGCTAAAAATCTGCCTGAAAATTCCCCATTTCCTAGGAATATGCATATGGGTGTGGGGAGGACAGTCTGAGCAGGTGGCAGCATCTTAATTATTCTTGCATGGGCTGGAAATTTAAGCAGGGTCAGGCCCACCTAGTGCCAAGATTGAAGATTTCCAGGGAATTCCCAGAGCTATTGGTAGTATTTCTTGTTCTAGAGGGTATCTGTCTATCCCACTGTATTGTGACCACGTGTCAAGCCCAAGCTGAGAGGCAAGACAGTGAGATCCAACCAAGTTCAATCCTTTATTTGTTTGCATGCAATAGAGAGAATTTTGTCAAATTAAAGCTATAACTTTTTAATCTACTAGATATAGCCTGAGAGATTTTAGAGTATGGTTGCCCTGAACCTCTTCCCCCTTCCCCATTCTAAATCTCTTTCTGTGAAAGCTTTGCATTGGCAAAATCCTCCCTCTCTGATGCTGCAGGTACATCACACCCTACTCTGGTTCCCCTCTATCAAATAATATTCCATCTTCTTGGCCTCCCAGAAGGTTGTGAAGACCTGGCTGTTCTTTCAGGACAGGAAGTGAGTTGAGTTGAACCAAGGACAGGTACAGCTGATATGAAATTGTTTTGGTGCCTGATTAGAATGTGGTGTTTTTAAAAATACATTATATGGTTTGATTGTGGTTAGCCATCCGGGCTTAAGATGTGTGACCATCAAAAATCTTTGAAATAAAGTAAAATATCCTGAAAATTGAGAAAGAATCAGAAAAGCTGTTAATGGCAAACGATTCCATATTGGTGCCAAGAAAGCTGTAAGGATGTGTCGATGAAGTCACCAGCAGCGAAGCACAACCTGAAGCAAACATTTTATTTATTTATTTGATTGTTTGTTCATTTATTTTTAGGAAACATTCCATGAAATCACCAGCAGCCAAG
This sequence comes from Crotalus tigris, assembly GCF_016545835.1. Classification (NCBI taxonomy): domain Eukaryota; kingdom Metazoa; phylum Chordata; class Lepidosauria; order Squamata; family Viperidae; genus Crotalus; species Crotalus tigris. The sequence continues at coordinate 3,086,393 of NW_024096464.1, read as the reverse complement.
CACAACCTGAAGCAAACTTACTTTATTTATTTATTTATTTTCAGGAAACATTCCATGAAATCACCAGCAGCTAAGCACAATCTGAAGCAAAATTTATTTATTTATTTGTTTATTTATTTTCAGGAAACATTCTATGAAATCACCAGCAGCCAAGCACAACCTGAAGCAAACTTTATTTATTTATTTATTTATTTATTTATTTATTTATTTATTTTCAGGGAACATTCCATGAAATCACCAGCAGCCAAGCACAACCTGAAGCAAACTTTATTTATTTATTTATTTATTTATTTATTTATTTATTTATTTATTTATTTATTTATTTATTTATTTATTTATTTATTTTCAGGGAACATTCCATGAAATCACCAGCAGCTAAGCATAATCTGAAGCAAAATTTATTTATTTGTTTGTTTATTTATTTTCAGGAAACATTCTATGAAATCATCAGTAGCCAAGCACAACCTGAAGCAAACTTTATTTATTTATTTATTTGTTTGTTTGTTTATTTATAGGAAACATTCCATGAAGTCATCAGCAGCCAAACAGAACCTGAAGCAAACTTTTGTTTGTTTGTTTATTTTCTGGAAACATTCCAGAAAGTACAACCTGAAGCAAAATTCATTCATTCATTCATTCATTCATTCATCCATCCATCCATCCATTCATTCATTCCATGGAATTAATTTGTGAGTGGAATGAACTTAGAGACAATGTAAACAAAGTTCAGAGAACTTTCATTTTTTCCCTGCCCTTCCTTTCCCTAACAATCTACAGAGAAATCACATTGGTTACCTTTGTAGGAAGTAGAAGTGGGAGATTCTAACTCTGTTTCAGTAAAGACCTGGACCTATTAATAAAGACCTTGACATAGCAGTATTGTATCAAATTATATTAGTAAAGGAGTTTCCCTACTTGGTATAGCTACATATAGTTTAAACAGAGAGGTTTAGTAGTGCAATCACACTAAATTGTTATATAATATGCCAGGAGTTCTACTTTAAAAAACAGATGGAAGCAGAGCAAAATTTAGACTGTAGTTTAATTTACATAAATAAAATGTATTTATGCAACAAGGGTATGTCCAATATGCTTCATCATTTTTTCATATTATAATATGAAAGCAGCTTTTAGGAACAGTCTTTGAGGCCTACATCCAGGGCTTTTACAGGCCTCAGATAGTATAGATGATATTTGATGGCTTAGATGCCAAATAGCGCAAGAAAACAAGAGACTTTCTGCAATACAAGTCTTAATATTATCAAAATGTCCTGGGGGGGGGGTTTCTACATAATAAAAAGAAATCCTCAGAGATTTAAGTAGAAAGAAGTTTCTTAATACTTGAGAATTGCACAGGCAGTCAGTTTTTGTGGAAGTGAAGATGGCACTGCTCCTATTAACTTTTTCGGGATTTTATTTTTCTTTAAAGCTGTAAGTCATCCAAAATCATTGACAGGGATTGTGTGTAAAGAACCCAATCTATATTTAAATCAATAAGGCAACTTTGTATTCTGTAGGCCCGCGACGATGAACCTTTTGGGCTCAGCATATTAAAAATTCAAAAAATGCCAAACCTGATTCTGCTAGAATGTTATACCCTACACATACACACACAAACACATGGGGGGGGGGAGAATAAACAAATACTTAGGTAATTGTACCTCATTCTTGTGTACTTTTGGAGGCTCCAAAGGGGGCATGAGAGCAAGGCCCTCTCACATGACTTCCAGAGGGTCTAAAAGCCTAACGTAGCACTCAAAATGACATGGCATGTCATCTGTGATGCGTATGTCATATGTTTGCCATCACTGCTTTTGGCACATTGTAATTAGCAACAAAGATGATTAGGGGACTGGAGGCTAAAACATATAAGGAAAGGCTGCTGGAATTGGGTATGTCTAGTTTAACGAAGAGAAGGACAAGGGGGGACATGGTAGCAGTGTTCCAATATCTCAGGGGCTGCCACAAAGAAGAGGAAGTCAAGCTATTCTCCAAAGCGCCTGAAGGCAGGACACGAAGCAACGGATAAAAACTAATCAAGGAGAGAAGCAACCTAGAACTAAGGAGAAATTTCCTGACAGTTAGAACAATTAATCAGTGGAACAACCTGCCTCCAGAAGCGATGAATGCTCCAACACTGGAAGTTTTTAAGAAGAGACTAGACAGGCATTTGTCTGAAATGGTGTCAAACTGCCGGCTTATGGGCCAGATGCGTCACGTCAAAACTGTGCCCACCCCTTTGCCGGCAATGGGGAAAAAGTCGCGATACGTCGCGACATATCATATGATGTCATGAGTTTGACACCTGTGGTATAGGGTTTCCTGCCTGAGCAGGGGGTTGGACTAGATGACCTCCAAGGTCCCTTCCAGCAGGAGCAGCAGCAGTAGCAACTTCTTCTTCTTCTTCTTCTTCTTCTTCATCATCATCATCATCATCATCATCATTCTCAGTTCAGGCTCCAAAATGCTCAAAACACAGCAACAAGGTATTTCAAAGTTTTGAATTTCAGGATGCATTTGTAAAGAAAGTATTATTCTAGTAAACTCTGTTCCCAGTTACATTTACTCTCTGCATTAGTTGAATTGACTCAAATGAACAATGGAGAACGTCACTAATGTACTGGAAGAAATAAACAGTGAACAAAACAAAACTTGTGATAGCTCTTATTCATGATGTTTTCTCCTGCTCTTATCTAGGTAAATACTCCACGTACAGTCCGATCCCTGACATGATTATCCAAGCTTATCTGCATTCAATAGGGTTTACTTCTCAGTAAGTATGAACAGGGATTATTATACCACAGCTCAATGCCGAAATCTAAGTAACTTTAGTTTTTTCTATGAGCTGGAATAGTCTTAGACCAACAGGTTTTACAGTTCCATTTATTTTGTTTGCCACTTGAACTTACATTAATGAAAGATGAGATATAAATATCTCTGAAATAAATATATTTTAAATAAGGACACATACAAAATGGCACAAGTGAACAGAAAGCCTCACATGAATCTAAATATATCCAGAGTGTGAGAAAATATTGCTGGAAGACACTGTACCTAATGTGAGAAAATATTGCTGGAAGACACTGTACCTAAAACTGCTGTGTTAAAAAAATGTCCATAGCTTTATTGGATGACTTGTGGCATGTCAACATTCTTACTGGTTTCATAGGAAAAAGCTGCCGCTAGCAAATTGCAGAGAATGAGGCCAGTGAAGAATGAAATGTTTGGCAGGAAGAATGAGCAATTTATGGGCTACAGTAACTCCTGTGGCTTTATGAACTTATATTTAGTTAAATGCCACTGCTGTATAGAACAAGAAATTAGTATATTCTCATGTAAACAAACAGAATTCTCCTTGGTAAATGATCATTGGATGGTTGAAATGCTCTGAAGGAAAGTAACCAAGGAAAATAACTGTTAGCTTTCCTCCATATAGAATTCAGTTGTCCAATATAATAGATTCCACGCCTAGCGCTTGCACCTAAAAGGATTTTTGGGTAAGAAGACAGGGGAAGATCTCAGTATTATGAGTACAGAATTCTCAACTCAGAGTAATTTCTATTCAGAACAGAAAATACCGGCTGTAATTCTGAGTCAATGGCCTGTAACAGGACTTACTTTTGGTTTGTTGAATAAATCATGGCTAGGCAAACCAATACTGGCTAGGCTCACACAGCATGAGAAAGAAATGGGCTATCAACCACAAAAATCTCTGGAAAATCAGGGCTTAAACTTCTTTCCTCTCTTATTTAACATGTGTCCCGTCCTGTTTTTGTCAGAGGCACCATTTAAAGCTGCTATGTGAATATGTATGTGAAGCCACTGGAGAAAAGCATATGGTAGTTTGGGATTTGGTATCATTAATATATTAATGGGCCTCCTTCAGGTCCCGTCAGCCAAGCAGTGCCATTTGGCGGGGCCGCGGGGGAGGGCTTTCTCTGTGATGGCGCCCACGTCTTGGAACCAGCTCCCCCCGGAGATTAGGACCGCTCCCACCCTGTTGGTTTTCCGCAAGCTGCTTAAGACCTGGCTTTTCCGGCAGGCCTGGGGTTTATAAAAATGTTACTGTATTGTTTGTCTTGTTAAGTTATATTGTGTTTTTATTGTTAGCCACCTGGAGTCCTGCGGGAGTAGGGCGGTCTATAAATTTTAATAAATAAAATAAATAAATGGTAGTTCTCTCTCTCTCTCAGTCCCTCCATCCCTACCCCCTCTCTCTCTTGGGAGACCATGAGTTCAAGTCCCATCTTAGGCATGGACTGGGTGACCTTGGGCCAGTCACTCTCTCTCAGGCATAGGAAGGAAGCAATTGCAAACCACTTGTGAAATGTTGCCCTCAGGAAACTTGTTCTCTTCATAAGGTGAGACAATTTCTAGAAAAATTCTAGAGGAAATTCAAATGGATGAGGCAGACGAAACTACACAAAAACTCCAACAGGCAAATTGGGAACTGAAAGGGATGATACTGAATTAGGTTCTACAAATATCAATTTTTCTGCGTTATTGACTTGATTGTGGGTTAGAAATATTAACCTGGAATATAAACGGAGCAAATATTCCTCAAGAGAGGAAAACAATTCATTATTTGAAAAAAAAAAAAATTAAAACAAGCCATAACTTGCCTATAAGAGACACATGAGATGAACACAAGACATTCAAGACAGATGATGAAGTAAGCTACAGCTTCTTCATCTTTGTTCATACTTTGCTTACTTCAGCATACAATAATGCTCTGTTTGGGATGGGGGGGGGATCCCAATGCAGCTGCATACCTTATGAGCCCTTAAACCAGCGGTTCTCAACCTATGGGTCGCGACCCCATTTGGGGTCGATCGACCTCTTTTGCGGGGTCGCCAAACGCGGCGATCCGCCATTTTGTCCCCTCCTCCGGGGGGCGGTGCCGCGCACGCGCGCTGCGCGTGGGGGTGGCGGCGCGCAGGGGCGCTGCCGCGCATGCGCGCCTCCACATGCGCGCCACACGGGGCGGTGCCGCGCCTCCGGGGGTGGCGCCGCGCATGCGCGTGGCGCGGGGGGCGCCGCGCATGCACGCCGCACGCAGGGGCCCCGCCCCCATGCGCGCCGCCGCCGCGCATGCGCATAACGTTTGTGTGACGGGGATCGCCGTCACACAAACGTTGAGAACCGCTGCCTTAAACTGACCCTGATGAGAACATGTAAAACTTTTTTCTTTTGTTCAATCATATCCGATTCTCAGAGACTGCCTGGACAACTCCCTGAGGTTTATGTGGCAAGGTTTTTCAATAATGGTTTGCCATAGCCTCCTTTCTAGGCATGAGAGAAAGGGACTGGTCCAAAGTCACCCAGCCTGCTTTATTCTTAAAGTGGGACTAAAACACATGGTCTCCTGGTTTATAGCCTGACGCTTTAACCATTACACAAAACTGGCGCTCAAAACTGGAAATCATTATGGTTAGCAGTTATTTTGATTATGTGCCTCAAGTTGGAGTGAATTCTTCTCTTTAGGACAGATGAACCGCAGAATGAGAAAAATTGAGCATCACTTAATTTACCTTTAGAGCAGTGGTTCTCAACCTTTTTAATGCCGTGACCCCCAACCGGTCGTAAGTCGAGGACTACTCAACCGGTCGTAAGTCGAGGACTACTCAACTGGTGCAGCACCATTTGCAGAATGGGACTTTTGGCAGGCTCAGCAGGGCAGAGACAGCCTGGACAATTCCTATCGGCTTTTGAAAGCCAATAGAATTAGACTCTATTCAAGAGAGTATATACTATTGGCTTTCAAAAGCCAATAGAATAAAAGGGAGTAGCACAGCTAAGGAAAAGGGGGAAAAAATGGTGGACTGCGTTGTTTGGCGACCCCCATGAAATAGTCGTTCGACCCCAAATGGGGTCCCGACCCACAGGTTGAGAACCACTGCTTTAGAGACTCTCATGAGCAAAGTATGTTAGAAAAAGTGAAGTTAATGTGAGTTCCTCAAGAAACCCTATTTTAATTACATCTATTAAGTAAAGTTGCCTACAAAAGTTAGAAAGAGTTGCAAACATAAATGGATATGGATGGAACAAAATGTTGTCCTAATAACACAGATCTAATAAAAATGTAAATGTCTGAAACTAAATGTAGGACACAGCCTATATTTACGACAATATGTTACCTTTCAAGTCATTAAGAAGAAGTCTAATAAAAACTCATGTTTTTAATTAAATTCTTATCTAAATTTATTTGACTAGCATTATCAATAATCACTGCAAAATTCAAAATATTTACTTACAAGGCTTCTGCTTAGCCATGTCAAACATAGCCATATTCTTAGTAGCAGATTCTATTAATTCACCCATTGTATTCATCTTACAGGATAATTCAAGAGCACAACTAGTTAATTAGTTAGGTTGGCTTTTAGGCAGCACTGTACTGCTACTGCTGCTTCTCTTGATCAGATCCAGTCTCTTCCCACGGGCGGGGCCCTCTGATGTTCTTCCAGTCATCAAATGAGGCATTTTTCATTTTCTGTAGAAAAAAGAAAGGGAGACAGGAAATCATAACATAAAAATGTTGTTTATTTGCCGATTTCTACAATATAAATGCTATTCAATGGGAAGTGTTCACACAACAAATTAAAAGCATCATTAATTAATTGAGTTAACCCCATTTTCTGGCTTCACACAACATACTGAACAATGAGCCAGGAGGGCTCATACAATGCATAACATTCCAGGTCCTTGGGAAGGATTCAATAGGTGCGTGAAAATGCCAAATCCAGTCTAAATATCTGGCTGACAAACCACAACAACAATATTACATAATAATTACTTTGTTAAATAATATGTTAAATTTAACCTAATGTTGATGTAGATTTAACCTAATGTTGAATAATAATAGATGTAGATTTAACCTATTGTTGAATAATAATATTCAAAGTTGAAATATAAAGGTATAAACTGGCCACTGGGTGCCATACCAAAAAATCTTGGACAGCACTTAGAAAATCTGCACATTGACAAAATTTCCACCTGTCAATTATAAAAGGCCATACTGCATGTATATACTGTGCCAATACATTATGATATCCTAAGTTCTTGCAAAGAACTTAATGCGGGTGAATGCCAACATCATGCAAAGAACTGGCAGTATATAATAATACTTGCAAACAGAAGAAGAATGACTGTGGCAAAACAAAGCAAAGATAGTCACAATAATAATAGGTGTCTTGGGTGCAATTCCAAAATATCTGGACTTAAACAGCATTGATAAAGTCACCCTTAGTCATTTGCAAATGGCAGCTTTACTTGAGACACCTTACATCATGAGACATTTCCTTTAATATTATTAAACAGCATCATCTGCCTATTCCAGATCCTTGTGAAGGACTTGCTAGGTGGACAAAAATGCCAAATCCAGTCTAAACATCTGTATGACTATGTGACCAATTATAGTCTAAAATAATGATCAGCTAGTTTGTGGAGATGGTTAAGGCATTATGCAAACTTAGCTATGATTATAAAAGATTATAGAGATAAATAGTAAGCAATTTTCCAAACATGAATTCAAATAAAACAACACCTCAGCACAATCACACTTTTTCTCTGTAGCTAAGGTAAAAAATTGGGATTCTTGGGTTAGATGGTTATAGTAGGAATCATTAATTTCCATCTGGCTCCTTTCAGCCCCTTTTGCTGTGCTCAAAAACTGTTATTATCTTATTACAATTTCAAGAGAAGGTAAAATCTACTACATAGAAAGCAAAAACCAATACCCCTCCCCTTGTGCTAAGAAGCATCTCCCATTCTAAAGTAGTTCTAAACACCTTTTATCTAAAATAGTGTGTTTTGTGGGGTGGAAAAGGAAGGGAAGGAAATGTGTGAAAACATTCTCTTCTGAACATGATCCACCAGTCTAAAACAAATTATGTCTTCAGCTCTCAGATCAACAAAATGAAATTCCTAGCTCAAATCTAGGTAATACTAGGGAATCTCTAATACATGAAAAATAAGAGATTGCTAAATGAAAAATGCAAGATTTTTTAAAATACAAATGACAACATAATGTATCCATCTCAACTCAGAGTAGCATCTCATTTTATTAGAGTCAGGAGTGGGCAGTATGGACATCTTAGCTAACAAAAATAATGCAACTGATTCATTCAGGGTTCTGAAAGAAGGTTGAAACATTCTGTGGAGCTTTGAAATAGGCAATAAAACATACTTTTAAAACTCAGGGAGAGTGAAATGGGAATGTTTGATTGTATATTATCAGCTAGAAATTCACTTGCATCTGGATACCCCAAATTAATAGATTAGACACAACACTCCCAGCTTTCAAATTATATCATTATGTTCCAAATTAGAACATTATGTTACTGTTGCATCATTATTATCCTTCAAACATCTGAAGTGCAATCTGATTTAGACAGGGCACCTTGCTAAGCTTGTGTATTTCAATTAAAAAAAATACTTCCATACTGCTTTCCTACCTCTAGAACTATTGGAAAAATCAGAGACTTTTTTGTGTGTGTATGTTTAAATATACCGTACATATACACAAAGAGCGAGACAGAAAAAGCAGAGGTTTAATTTATATGAGTTTCCCACATAGTGTTAGACAGATCAAAAAAAATAATTTTATTATGTTTTTCAAAGATACAAAATGGATTACAGCATTAAAATAAAGTAAGTCAATAAAATTCAATGCCATAACAATTCACCAATTGTCTAGTCACCATTGTCTAAAGTCTTAAAATAGAGAAACATTAGCATGAGGAGAGTTTATATGGGAACAGATTCTTATTCTGTTCTTTCCTCTTTGGTCATTTGACTGACTGCGAATACCTATCTTGGGTTTATTTTTGATGTTATGATTATTTTTGGGTTTAGACACTAATAGATTTTGGTTTTCTTTTTATTGATGTGATATTCTGCCCAGTACAACAATTTCAAGTTGGACTGATAAGTACTGTAAAACTGATAAATTTATCTAAAGCCATTACTTATTTCTGTCCATTCCAATTCATGATCTTTAAGGGGAGTGACCCTGAATTCCCATCGCCCCTCTTCCACCCAGCAGCCTAGAGACAATGAAATAAGTGTATCGGCTAGAGATACTGAAAAGCTATTAAATTTTATTGGGTAGAAAGAGGTGCCTGAGATTTTCTTTTAGCTTCTACAGAGGACCAGATTAAAAATTTATGATAGTGAATATTCCATCTTTGTCTGTCACCACTATCTTCTGTCTAAAAGCTAGGAGACATACTTCATTAGTGCAAATGAAAGTGCATATACCACTTAATCCACTGTAATCCAGTTTTGCTATTGTTTTCCTTGCTTCCCATCTTATCAGTGGGGATATTTGTTTTACATTATTTTTGTTGAAAATGAATTAAGGAGCAGGATTCTTTTGCTGAGTGGGTAAGCAGCAGTATTGAATTAATTCGCCTGAAGAATGTCAAAAAAGTATCATTTTTGAGGTTCAGTTTTATAATTAGCAATAGCACTTAGACTTATATACCGCTTCACAGTGCTTTACAGCCCTCTCATAGCGGTTTATAGAGTCAGCATATTGCCTCCAACAATATAGGTCTTCATTTTATCGATCTCAGAAGGATGGAAGGCTGAGTCAACCTTGAGCCGGTGAGAATTGAACTACTGACAGTTGGCAGAATTAGCCTGCAATAGTGCATTCTAACCACTGCGCCACCACAGCTTTTTACTGGAGCATTTTGCTATTCCTACGGATTGGGTTACATATAAAATTTAATTCGGAATAGGATTTATGTCTATTTAAATAATATGTGAATCCGTTTGATTTGGGAGTTCCAAAATCTAGTATACATGGTGGGCACCAAATGAGGCTAGAATTGTACAGCTGGTCTAAGGGGCTGATAGATTAATAGTCTGTATCACTAAACAATAACACATATTTGCAATTAGCTACCCTATCTTAAAGAGCAACACAGATACCTGCACATCCTAATTAGATCTGCAGCTTTTCTTAACTGTAAAACTGTGTTTGCAGCACTGTATGAACATGAAAAATGGGGGTTGCATCCAACAAAGCTTTGAATTTTCAAAGCAATTTGTTTTTTGCCGGATCCTTATGAATCAAAGTTAAAGTTTATTTAACTTTAGACATGGGTAGAATGTATATTATAACCAAGTAGCCATATAGTAAAGTAAATATACCAATATCATACCTCATATTCCTGTTCCAGGGTCACCTTACTCTTTTTGAGCCTTTTTTCCAAGTCTGGATCCATCTGATTAATAAAATAAAGCAATCAAATACTTCTAATCACAAAGAAAACTTAACCTAAGAAGGACTGTAATTTCCCCGCACCTTCAAATACCACATACTTCCCTGTATAGAGAAAAGGAAAAGGAATTCTTACACAGTTCATTCTGAGATAATCATAATTCCAACAGGGTCTATCATAAAAGGTTTGGCCAATAATTCATGCTTAGCATGAAAACCTTAATTATTTCATATAAGAGGGGGAAAGATTATTTATATCATTATAAGCATTTTATTGATAATCTTTCATATTAATTTCTATTCATAAAATGGAAAGTTGAAATACATCTCAAAGGAAGTTCAGGTTTATTTATTTTCATAGGCAAAACTGTTCCCTAAACTCTTCTTTGTTTAGTCCAATAGCAATCACAAAATAAATAGCTCCAGATTGCAGAAGCCTCATTAAAATTCAATGTCTCAAGACTGATCATATTTACAAACTCATTATCCAAGGGTTTTTTTGCATGCTGGAATGCTGGTGAATTGAAGAGAAATTCAACTGCCAGAAGTTAACTATAGCATATATTAAGACACTGGGTTCTCAAAAAAATACTGAATTGATTGAACAAATTTTGCGTGCCTGCTGTAATGCTTTTAAAGTGATAAGAAATTCTAGAAGTACGGGGGGGGGGGAAAGGACTAGTAAGACATAGGATCAACAGTGAAGTACAGGTATTTGAGATTGAATGCAAAGTGAAGAGGGGGTGCTTTTGTCATACAGATAGGATGTTTGAATGTAATTATCAAAAACGTGCTCTCCCTCTCCTTTTAGTATGCCATTCTGAGAGTAGCCTATAGTGCAATTTATTTTTTTTTTGAAACTAATTTATCTATTTCTTACATTTTGTTCATTCTGGCGTAGCTAAGGTGGGCCCCATAAAATATTTAAGTCTGCCCCAATGTATTATTTCAGCTACATTATCAGAAAGGTCACTTGTTCAAACAATTACAACAGAAAGACATGCTCATGTCACCTGTTATCATAACCCACCCCCTAGTTAGCCAGTCTTATTTTCAGATGAATTTTAGCTGTGCTATTATGACAGGCTGTGAGAAGAGAAGAGAAGGGAAGGGAAGGGAAGGGAAAGGAAGGGAAGAGGAGAGGGGGGGGAGGACAGGGGAGGGGAGGGGAGAGGAGAACAAGGTTTTTTTTCACTAAACAGAAAAAAATGTCTATATAAAATATTGTGATTACTATTACCAACACTGTGTGAACAAAGATATGGAAGTGAATTCTGAAATGAGCTGTTCTAATCCTATATAACTGGAAGAGCTGAGGAGCTAATTCTTGATTTAAGGCAAGTTTAAAACTGGAAGAACAATGAGGGTCTCTTGCCCACAGAAAAGCAAGCTTGGCTTTAGCTTAATTTTTAGGACATAAACACTCTAACTAACCCGCCACAATAGTTTTCAAGTGCAAAAACTGGATCCTGGGACCTTTTTAGCCTTGTTGGTAAACTTCCATGAAGCAGCCAATTAGCTGTTGTTGCAGAAGAGCAATAGGTTAAATGGATTCTTTGCAGCCAGTATGGTGTAATGGTAACAAAGATCATATAGAGCAGCCAAGGTTAAATTCCACTTGTTGTAAGGATCACTGAGTGACCTGGGACCAGTCAACTTCTCTCAGGCTAATTAATCTCACAGAATTGTTAAACGGACCTCTTTTAATTATAGTGTTACTTTGAGTGTAATTCCATTTTTACTGTTTTTAGAAATATTTTTTATGGTTTTATCTTTTTCAATTTTATAAGCTGCCCAGAGTTGCCGCGAGGCAAGATGGCGGCAAACACATTTAATAAATGAATAAAGAAGAAAACCTCATGAATAGTTAAATCACAACGGCTCTGGTACTTAAGATTTATTTCGTCTCTCTGACTACAGTCATGATTCCCAAATGGAGTGACATAAGCTTTGGGAAAAAAGAAGACAGTTAACATGGTCCAAATCAATAATAATAATAAAAATCAACCTTCTACAAGGCAGAAAATACTGTAATGAAAAGCTATTGAAGAACAAGATGCAAATTGTAAAAAATATGAGATAGATGTGTAGAAAGATACAAGGATACATCCTATACAACAGAAGAAAAAGTTTGAAATTCAGAAAATTGCACTACAATAAGCAAAAAGGGTAAACAAGCTTGCTCTGAAGAGAGGAAAGAGAAATGAAGGTATGCCTGACACCAAGAAGAGGTTAAAGAAAGCTGTGACCATGCAGAAGGAATAAACTTTGAAGCACAAAAAATGGTAATACAGGTAATCCTCAACTTACAACAGTTCATTTAGTGACCGTTCAAAGTTGCAGTGGCACTGAAAAAAGTGACTTATGACCATTTTTCACACTTACGGCCACTGCAACATCCCCATGGTCACGTAATCAAAATTCAGATGCTTGGCAACTGACTCGTATTTATGATGGTTGTAATGTCCTGTGACCGTCTGACAACCAAAGTCACATGGGGAAGCCAGATTCACTTAACAACTGTGTTACTAACTTAACAGCTGCAGTGATTCACTTCACAATTGTGGCAAGCAAGGTCATAAGATGGGGCAAAACTCATTTATCAAATGTCTCACTTAGCAATGGAAATTTTGGGGTCAACTGTGGTTGTAAGTCGAGGACTACCTGTATCTATGAGAGAAAAATATTCTAGAAACCTATTGAGGTAATCGCTACCTTTTATGAGGCCATCTGAATAGCTTGTGAATTGTGAAGAACTCTTTTTTCAAATAGTTAATTAAATGATGTGCTCTCTTGAATGGACTTTTTTCAAATGTAAAAATGCTCTCTGGTTCAGAAGAACTAGAAAATCATATTGAGGCCATTTATTTACCACTTCTCCAATTAAAATTGTGTCAAAAAGGGTTTGACTCTGGTTAAGAAATGCACATCTTGGTATTTAATTCTTTCTTTTGGAACTGTAACTCTGCCGCTGAATAGCTGGCTGACTCATCTGGATATAATGGAAGAATAAGGGGCAAGGGAATAAGAAAAGTAAGACACCTATGTTTAAAATATTAAAAGACAATTCCTGAAGGTGCCTTTGTAAAGCCTGTTTAATATGCTGTACCTGTACTTTTACAAACCACTTAAATAGCCTGAAGTGCAAGATTTGAAACAAAATGCCCTTGAGGCTTGGGTGCAAAAGTGGAAATGTTTTATATTGCAATGCTTCAAAACTTTCCTTCTTCAAAAAGAATATTCTTGTGTGAAAAATTAACTTTGAATATGCAACATGGACTCGCATCTAATACTGTGTTTTTATAGACAGAACTTTTAGGTCATCATAATTTCTTCTACACATGGGCTAACATTTGACTTTTGTTTTTAACTTTGTTTAAAATTAGTTTGCTCTATAAACTCTTACTTTTCTTTCTATGTGGCCCTTTGGAGCTCCAAGTGAAAAAAAAATCTGGCTACATTGAAATACTATAATCCCAAAGATATTCCTCTTTGTGACTGTCCAGAGAGACATTTCAATCAAATTCTATTACCTACCAAATAGATATTATCTACTGCACAGCAGTAATTAGTTTCAAAATGGTGCATTTCTGAAAGCAACTAGGAAATCTAATTTATGTAGGCTGTAAATAAATTATGGAATTTAATCCAGTCTTTTGATTTATATATGAGCTGAAATGTTCTTGACGATTTCATTAAAGGCATTAGACCTTTCGTCCAATTGATTCATTTTTCCTTGATGGTTCAAGATAATAAAATCAGGACTCAGTTCAAGATTTGTTAAATATCAGCTAAAATAGCTTCTGTAGTGACATCTAGTAAACTTTTACAACAGTACAGGGGAAGTCTGTAAATTAAATATTTATCTTGTGCTTTTCAAACTGAGGTGTTTTATAAAGATTTAAATTTAAATCACTTCTAAAGCCCCTAGAACATAGGTTCCCATCCCCGACTCTGCAGCCCACTACTGGGCTGTGAGTTGTTCAGAACCCGGCCACAGAAGCAGTGGGCGAGTGAGCATCCCCACTTGCACAAGTAGAGGGTGAGTGTGTGCGTGCACATCCATGTGCGCGAGTGGCGGCTACATGTATCTGCCACATATGCAAATGTAGCTGCAGTTCCATTTGCATGTGTGGCAGACACATGCAGCCGCCACTCGCGCACATGGAGGTGCATGCACCCGCTCACCCGCTGCTTGCGCAAGTGGGGATCCTTCCTGGCCGCTCACACAGAAACATTCCCCCTCTCCACGGTCTGCAAAGCTGGAAAGATTGGGGAACTCTGCCCTATAAGACAGATAAAATAAGGACCTTTATTGTTTCTTTTATATCAAAAATGATGGGATTGTTTTTTTTATGCAGTACTATTTTGTCTTTGTAATCAGTACCTTGGTTACTCTGAGGGTAGTACTACAAACATATTAAGATGTTGGATTCAATCTCTATAATGCTTTAGATTTGAACCCATAAGGGCTTTATGGAAGGATGTGTGTGTGTGTGTGTGTGTGTGTGCGTGCGCTAATGCAACACCTATCTGCACCCATTTCAAACAACTGTGTTCTTTTCTAGAACCGTGTTGGAGTTGGATAAAGCAGCTACATGATTCTGGGGAAATGATTTTAAAGAATTGCAGACAGATGCTAAGGTCATGATCCCATGCACTATGAAGCCTTATTTTAAATTTGAATATGAAACATTACAGGGCCTATCAGATTAAATAATGTTTATATTTATAATAATATCTGTTTAACCTAGCCAATATTGCTGTATAGGACTACTACACTCAAATCCTTTACTTTTTAAATAAAAATAAATGAAATAAATGCCTCTTGTGTATATGACTAAAGAACAAGTGCTAACTTTTGGAAATGACAGGAAGTAGTCAAAAGTCCAGGAATCTTACCAATAGTCTGATTCAGAATCCTGTGTACTAATGGCCAACAGGCCCAAGCAACTGTGTGTTCTTTTCCAGTATATTCAGAAATCAAAACTGATGCATATTCAATTATGAATTATAAGCAATTGCCACTATAAGCAATTATAAGCAATTGCCAAGAAAAAACCCAAGGGAAACATCTTTTTTCTTCCCTAGAATGAACAATTTCAGTGAAAGTAAGCCCTGATGTTAAAAAAAAAATAATTAAGAGATTTAGGGATTATAATGCACTCTGTAGTATTCCATTTGAATGTTACAGAGAAACATGGAGTAGTCCACATGATCAGACAGAAAGGTACAGCTTCTTATGAAGATGTAATATAAATGTAATATATATTACATCTTCTTGTGAAGATGTAATATAAATGTAATACATCTTGTGAAGATGTAATATAAATGTAATATAAATTATAATTGCAACATTCACTCTGCATTCAATTTTCCGAATGATACGTTTTAGTAGCATTTAATCTGTTAGGTGTTATGATGATTTGAAATTCATGCATTTATAGAAGGGTTCCTGATGCTAGCTCACAGGAACATAAAATTCTGAGGAATTGGAAGAAATATATGAATGCATTATATGTTCACAATGAATTTTGAATAAATTATCATCTGCACATTGTCAACAGTTCTTTCTTATTTCCCAATATTGTCAGATTTTACTTTCCTGATAATAGTGTATGTAAAGCAATTCCAGGTCCATCACGCTAATCAGGAGCTGCATGTTGACATAATCAGTGAAACTTCTATCTATTCATTCATTCATTTTGGTAGGTAACTAGATAGATTTTAGAGAATGAACTCAGATATTGCTGTTTGCAAAACATAGTTTATGGCTCACTATACTGACTGAAACTTTCCAGTTCTATTTAATAAATCATGCTAAACTACAGAGCAATGTTCAAACCACATAATTATTAATAGACTTTATTCTCCAGAATTGTCTTAATTAGCAGCTGGGATACATTAAGGTATTTCTTCTTGCCCTGATATTATATACTGTGGTTACTATATTTTATACCATTAGTATACTCTAAGCTGTTATGATCTCTTCTGAATCCTCTGATTCAGAGAATGAAAGAGCAGATCATACGAACCATCAGCCTGAGGAATCAGCAGGTAATCACTTGCCTCTGACAGCTCTAGAAGATAAAGACTTATCTTAGATAATGAGAGATTCTGGCAGGATGCTTAGCCCCCAAACATGTCAGAAGCTATGGAGGGAAGAGCTTCAAGAAGAGAGCAATAATGCCCCTAATCAAGCTTTCCTAGACCTGGGACTATACAAGAACAACCTCCATGCCTTGCTCTTCCATTAGAAGCAACACTGCAACTTCTATTGCTATTTTTCCTTGTCCTGCATTCATACACTTGGCATGACATTCAGACCAATTCATGCAATTCCCTTGTGCCAAAAGCTTTGTCTGTCATGACTGCCCTTATCACGGTATCTTCCCATCCCATATGGTTCTGAAACAATATCACTTTGTGGGACCCAAAGGTATGGCCTTTTCAATAGCAACTCCTTCCTTTTGGAAGGATCTCCCCCCACCCTTCCCGTACATGGTTGACTCCAACCCTGCAGATGTTTGGAAAGGCAATTAAGACTTGGCTATTTCCCTGGGTCAAGATAAATATAGTTGCCAAATGGTGAAGTTTAATGCATTTTAGTCTTCATCAACAATTAATTGCTTCAGCTTCCTGTACTGGTGTGTGTAACTTTTCTTTTGTATTTTTGTTTAATGATTTTGTACACTGCCCTGGGTTCTACCTTTCCTCTGATAGTAGAATGCTGACAATTTATTTCAAGGCCAGGCCTATTGTTCTCTTAATTGCTCTCAGGAAGTATATAATATGGAACTAAAGTCTTTCAGACTTTATTCACACAGCTTTCTCTTTTGCACTGATTGGCACAGAGCTTGAATTTCCTTGAGTATAATGGCAGAAAAACTGTACATAAATGTAAAAAAAAAATAGATGTAGACTCATAACCTATCTTTTGGGCAAAATATGGGATGCAATTTTGATTGATTGATTGAATGAATGAATGAATAGGTTTTGTCGTCAACATACTGTTCTCTTGGGCTTTGAAAATGGGCAAGAAAGATACAATAGAAAGGACTGGGAAACAGTTGCTACCTTGCAGCTTTGTGTGGGATGAAAATTTCAAAATTTTAGCTATCTGGGTTTGGGAAGTAAACACTGAATCAATGAGTTTGTCCTTCCATTTAAAAATTGGCTAATATTCTTGAATCTTGTATTTTACAAGGAGAAGAATTCTGCTTACCTTTCCACGAACCTTCTGAATATCATATCGAATCTGTGCAAATTCACGGAGCCCAAATGACCCACCAACTATTAACACCTAAAACATTAAAATAAGGAAAAAATAATCAGGATAGGAAAGGAGAGAACAGTCCAAAACATTGTATAAAATTATGAGAAACTATCAGTCCAGCATGCTGATTTTTTTGCTCAATTATAGTAAAAGGACTTCAGTAATAATACATGTAGATGTTGTTATATATTAGCATCCTCAATACAAGGATTACAGCCTTCTAGTGTCCCTATCTTTCTGTATCTCATTTCTCTGGAACTTTAAATCCAGCAATGTCTGGCTTGTAACAGCTGAAGCAACAGTGATACTAGATGAATTCAGACATCAAGGTAAAAAAGATCCAGTTACGTTCCTGGAACTTTTCAACAAATTAGGATCCTATATATATGGTGGCCCTTTAGGTTAAAAAAAAACGTGCTATTGTGTAGTTCATCTGTGGACACAGAGGTGGCTCTACAGTCTCACGAAAATATACAGTCTAGCACAGCTGAAGATGAATTGCACATGAGAAACCTGTGTATGATGGATTTTTATGTGGAATAGCCATGGCACAACTCTCTCAGCAGAAGAGACCTTACTCCAGTGGCATGGGAAACCATTATGGCTGGATACCTCTTTTGCTGCAGTAGATGACCAGGATGTTTATATGTGGTGGTCCTATTATATAGTTAAATAAATATTTGCTGCATCTACATTTTCATCAATTCACTTACCGGTTTAGGAACTGGAATAATAAAATGGGAGAAACTGGCATGAAGAAAATAAAATGACCTTTTAGAATGAGATGCCATTAAAAATGCCTTCAAGTTTTAAAATGTAATTATGCTCTGCTATGCCCATTCCGATGTTTCCCTAAAATATACACTGTTAAATCTTTAAACGAATTAAACATCCAGTTTTTAAACTTTAAATACAAAACCTAAAACAGAAATTATCCTCAAATCATGAATCCAAATTGAATTTTGGCTATTTACACAACCCATTTGTATCATTGTTGGAATCATTGTAAGAACTACTTACTACACATATTTTTTAACTAAGTCAAATGTTTTCCAAGTCTAAATTAACGAAATAAGTGTTAATATTCTATATGCCACACAAAATTAACATATAGAATTGTATATTTACCGTGCCTGTTGTAAAGTTATGAAAACATAGTTACATCCTTTCCATAATACCAATAATCCATATATAGATTTGTCTATTAAGCCTCTGAGAATCAGACACCACAGGACAGAAGAAAAAATATAAACAGATGACTATAAACCAAAAGCACATTAGATATACATAGAATGTGTGGTACAAGAGATGTAATAAAAAACAATAGAGTAGAATAATAGTGACTTAACGCCCCCAGATAATAATGCTGAGTGATTACCATTAGCTAGGCTTTGTGCCAGAGCCAAAGACGCTTTCCTGGACAAGAAGGAAGCCATGAGATTATCCATTTACTTTCTGGAGGGGTGGTCTGGCATGTTCCAGAGGGATCTTGTCAAGTAGAACACCAGAAGCCACAGAAATTAACAGCACACTCAAAATCTCAGATGAACACCACTAACAGCACTGGGTTTGCTGAACCTACTTTCCCAAACATATTTTGGAGATAAAAGAGTTTATAGTGAAAAGAAACCTTTGACACTTTCAGAGTAATTAATAACAACCGAGTGGCCCTTCAACCAACGTTAAAAAATAGAAATACAAAATGGCAGTCAGTTTGGCCACTTGGGTATCAATACTTTGGAGAGTTTTAATCAGACACTTAATATATAGTATATATTAAAAAGCAATGATGTTAGAATATATTCTTGTTTCATTCCCTTGGATATATGGATGGGATCATTTCCATATAACATATGGATGAACAACAAGAGTAAATCTACCCAAAATATCCCATGGTCTTATCTTAGAGACTAAAATCAAAGATCAGATAAGAATGATCTTTACACTTATTGGCCACATGTAGCACTAAGCAATTATGTATAGATCATCCTGATTGAAACTACTCTTGCTCAACTATTGAATGGTATACATCTTAGTCCATTCACAAAGCTGAGGACAAACAGAATATTCAATTGAGCTTTTGGACTCACATTGAACAGGTGGCAGCTATAACCATGGGGGCCTCTGTGCAGGTTCACAGAGAGGTATTCATTGGGAGTTTCTTTCTCTATTCTTTTTTCTTTCTTCACATTTCTTTCTTCTGGATTATAAGCAAACTAGCAAAAGCTACAGAAATGACAACACAAGGAGGGAGGCATTTACAGAAGGCAGAGGGCAGAAGAAGGAATTAGGCAAGAAAATTGTTGAGGAATTGGAGATGTGTGTTAACAGCAACAGTTACTGGGACTGGGGGAAAAAGCTGACTAATTTAAAAGAAAGATTGAAAGAGAGATGTATAAGTAGGAAAAAGAAAACATGGATAAAAATTGGAATTATTGGAAAATTTTGGAAAACAAAACCAACTAACAAGGAGATAGAAAGGGCTTTAGATAATATGGCTCTTTTAGAACAAAGACAGGAATAATTTTGTTTGAGACTGAGAACAGTTCAAGAAGAACTTGGTGAAGATGTCAGAGAAAGAGCTGTGGAGTCATTATCCAATTTTTTGAATGGAAGATATGTAATTAGAAGTGAATAAAGTGTACAGAATTAATACTATTCAAACATAAAAAGTACCAAGTGATAAACTTGTATACTCTGTTGGAAAGAACATAAGAATAATGCTATGTGGGAAAGACCTCGGGAGATAAGAGCCGAGGTGGCGCAGCAGTTAGAGTGCAGTACTGCAGGCCACTTTAGCTGACTGTGTTCAGCAGGTCAGCGGTTCAAATCTCACCGGCTCAAGGTTGACTCAGCCTTCCATCCTTCCGAGGTAGGTAAAATGAGGACCCAGATTGTTGGGGGCAATGTAAATATATATATATACATTGTTTACTGGTGTACACCGCTTAGAGAGTGCTTGCACTTAAAGGGGTATATAAGTCTCATAAATAAATAAATAAATAAATAAGCCCAAGTCCTCCTGCCAAGAGAATATTCTCTCAAGATCTTTCCAAATAGCATTGCAATAAGAGACAAGGTAATCCAGTAACATTTCAATACTAAATTGAATGAATGAATGAGTGAATATAAATAATATAGATATAATTTTGTTGAAAAAAGATACCAATCAGAATATTACAGAAGAAAAGATAATATACTATTTGATGGGTAAACTTAAAAGGATGACATTCTGGGATAAATTGGAAGGATTAATCAACATGGGTACAGGCACAATTAGATCAAGTGAAGAAATACAAACACAAGACAGATAAGAAGAAAATACACAGCAAGAAAATAAGAGAGAAACCACAATAGTAAGTGCCAAAGGCACAGACTTTTCAAAATGTATAATAAAGCTATGGTTCTTCAGCGTCTATGAGAAATATACATAGTGCTAAATATTGAAATTTGATCCACCTTTTAAACCATAGCAAAAAGGTGTATCTAAATTTATATGGCAGGGTAAGAAACCAAAGATTAAATATAAAATTCTGCAAGATGCAAAAGTTAGAAGATCAGAAATTCCTGATGATAAATTATATTTTGCAGCTTACTGTTTAGTTGGATGAAATAATTAGTTTTGCTGAAAAATAAAAGAACGTTAGAAACAAAAAATGTAGCCTGAATTTTGGTTGGCATGGATTTTTATAGTACGATAAAGTTTAAATTAATGAGATTTAAAAAATCATTATTTGAGAAGGACAATATTGTACCTAGGCTGTGTTCAAAGATACCTTTATTGACCTCAGCACAAGAAGCATTTTATAGAAGAGAAACAACAGATAGGGTTTAATGGCTGATATATCCAAATAGTCCTCGATGTATGATCACAGTTGAGTCCAAAATTTCCATTGCTAAGCAAGACAGTTGTTAAGTGAGTTTTGCCCCATTTTATGACCTTTCTTGCCAGAGTTGTTAGGGAATTACTGCAGTTGTTAAGTAAGTTAAGTGAATCTGGCTTCCCCATTGACTGCGCTTGTCAGAAGCCAAAAGGTGATCACATGAACCCGGGACAGCAATATTGTCATAAATATGAACCAGCTGCCAAGCATCCAAATTTTGATCACATGATCATGGAGATACTGCAATGGCCTTAAGTACAAAAAAACAGTTGTAAGTCCCTTTTTTTCATTGCCATTGTAACTTCAGACGGTCACTAAACGAATAGTTGTAAGTTGAGAATTACTTGTACAGGAAGATGGAAAAATTAAGATTTAGTTAAGAAAACGATGGTAGAAGGACATCGTTTTCATATGGTCGATTAAAAGAAAGGTTTCATGTGATAAAAAGATAACTGGGTTTGAAAAACATAAAACAGAGTTTAACATCGAAGTATGTACAAATGATGAACATGAAGATCACGTGAAGTGTTAACACCACTTTACAATGTCTTGGTAAGGCCACACTTGGAATACTGCATTCAGTTTTGGTCACCATGATGTAAAAAAAATGTTGAGACTCTAGAAAGAGTATAGAGAAGAGCAACAAAGATGGTTAGGGGACTGGAGGCTAAAACATATAAGGAACGGATGCTGGAATTGATTATGTCTAATTTAATGAAGAGAAGGACGAAGGGGTAACACAATAGTAATGTTCCAATATCTCAGGGGTTAGAGATACAAATTCATATAACTATGCAAAGGGTTTTAAAGATAAATATTGTGAACAAACCAAAACCTTTTTTATTGGGACTTATGGACAATGGATTAGAAACGATTTGTGGCAGATGGATTTTGTATATGGTAAGTGCAGCAAGACTACTGTATGCTCAATGATGGAAGAATAATCAAATTCCCACAGTGGAGGAATGGATTGTGAAAATGTCAGAATTTGCTGAAGTGGCAAAACTGACCAGTTGGATGTAAATGTTTCATGAACATTAATAAATGTTTCACGAAGTGACATTAATGTTCCCTGAGCAGATTCTTAAAAACCTATTTCAATTTTCTTTCTAAAAGAAAGCATGTTATGATGCAAAAAGCATCTGCCAAACTCTTATAGTTGGTTATCACTCATCAATAGACCAATTTAATACATTCAGTCACACCTCTGATTATTCGACAGCTTGCTATTCAGTACAATTCCAAAAGTCGAATTCCTTGTTGATAAAATAGGCAGCAATTGCTCTATCTCTACAACTCAACACATGCTGTATAGCCAACAGCACTTAAACTTATATACCACTTCATAGTGTTACAGCCCTCTCTAAGTTGTTTACAGAGTCAGTGTATTGCCCCCAACAGTAGATCTTTATTTTACCAACCTTGGAAGGATGAAAGACTGAATCAACCTCGCCAGTCAGGACTGAACACCTGGCATAGACAGAGTCAGCCTGCAATACTGCATTCTAACCACTGCACCACTGTATCACTGATTCTGAAAGCCAAATCACAAAACTGCATTCTTTTTATCTAAATCCCCAAATTAATGTTCATTGCTGGTAATACAGATCATGCACTGGAGAAAAGGAAAACAGCAAAATTTTAGGAAACGTTTTACTTAATGAACAAATATTTTATTTTCAAGCCTCTTCTGTAAGATTGCTGCTTCTCAAGTCCATAAACCATGAATTGACTAGAGTTATTACTTGAAACCTAAAACTTGCAAAAACCTAAAATTCAAATGTACTTCATCTCTCTCTCCATAGAAATATTGTTCAGTTTCTATCTTAAGAGAAAAATATATTACAATGGCTCTTAAATTTCTTATGCTTCAGACTAAGAGGCAATTTTATTTATCCTGCACTAGGGACCATACACCAACTAAAATATTTTTGCCCAAAATAAGCTATTCTGCACTTTGGCAACATGTGATGACATTTTAAAAATGCAACAGTCTTCATATTCTGTCACTTTTTCTGCTGAATGAAAATGGCTAACTAGAAGTAGCTTTAGTTATTTAACCAATGAAAAATGCATCAAAGGGACTGCATACCCACAAAGAAATATATCATTATTAGCTTCCTTGTTTAACTGATTTTACACATGCTATCTTGCATAACAAAGGTAATGAAACAGGTTTGCATAATCTGGGTCAGATATAATCCAAACTGAACACTGTAATTCATTCCTGACCCTCAATTTTGACTCTCAATTCAATACATGGGGCTTTAGCATGGATTAATAAAGGAGATTTCATTGATAGTCGTAGATTTTCTGGAAAATTTGCATGAGGATTATTTATTTGGAAATATATGGATAGCTATATATATTGTAAATGTTTTCCTTGGAACTTTCTTTTTTGTCTGAAAATTAGATGCATAACACTCAGTTTAAAGTTCACCTGCCACTTTTTGTTGACCTGACATGGACTGATCCTGCAGATAAGAATTCATAGCACTGCAAACATCAACCATACAGTAGTGTTTGGGGGGAGGCAGTAATTATGGTACCAGTTCAGAAATTGATGCTGGAAATAATAACATGCTATTACCATGTCTAAGATGGACAAATAATTGCTTATATATTCTAAAATAACTGGCATTATGAGCACCATGAAGCCACTGCTCTCACATCATTGACCTGTATTAAATATATAAGGCAGTATTTACTTTCTTAACCCTTTAAAGTCAACTTTATGTTATTCAAAATTTCATGTCATATTACAAAGTTTGCAGTTTGCAGACCACATTTTCTCTTGATAAACTACTAAGGTAAGCAATAAATTAGTAAATCATTTATGTTAAATAGGCATGTGGCTAGGCATATTCTTTTTTAAAAAGAAAAAAATATTTATTTTCCTAGAAATTATTTATTTTCCTAATATTTCTTGACTGTAACAGAAATGGCTCATCCAATGTAGTTTATATGGCTAAAAACAACATGAGTTATACTTATTTCCTCATAAGCACACAACGAGCTGTATGACAAGATGAAAACAATAAGGTAGGTAGCTGCCAAGGTTAATGCTGTACTTCTATGAAGAATTGAAGCTTGACCAATCCAAGTTGATCTGCTAGCTCAATTCAACAAGTGGCTACTGTACAAGTGTCTAGAAACCACTCTTATCAGCTCAGAATAGTGTAGTCACTTTGTAGAAGTATCTTCAGGTCAAGGCATTGCAATATTGCTTCAATCAAAGTTTTAATCGAAGTGAAACACTTCATTGAGGATTGGTGCATAACTCTTGACCTCTACACTTGTTTAGAGTAGTTTAATATAGTGTGGATTCTAGAAGAACACTACTCTGCCCATAAACCAGTAATTTTATGGCATCTTTTATATAAGGAAACAAAAGCAACTTTAACATTCTCACCCATCTTGGAGAAACATAATAGAGACTCTATGTTTGCACAAAGCACCCAATTCAGCAAAAGACAACTGGAATAGAAACATGTAACAGCTCTGGGCAAGGAAATGTATCAAAGCATAACAGTCTTGTTAGGTCAGGTCAGAGGACCATCCAATTCACTCTGTAATAATGTCAGTTTGAATGTTTTTGGGAAGCTCACAAGCCTGGAATAGAGAAAAAATAACTCCATCCCAGTAACTTGCCTCCTAGTAACTTATTTTTAAGGTTTCCACTTAAATAGATGGGGGGGGGGTATAAATAGATATCAATATTAATAATCACTCACAATCTCCATGAACCTGTCTAGTCCCATTCAAATTGGCTAACATCATCACAACTGCTGGAAGCAAAATTCCACAATTTAACTATGTTCTATATGTTAAAAAACTTTCTGTAGGTCTTGAGTGTCGCTATATTTCAATGGATAACCTCAAATTTTAAAATGGTGAGAATAAAATTCTTTTCACCTGATCTATGGCATTCATGATGTTTTGCATTTCTCTATCATGTCCCTATTTACATCCCTTTGATCCAAGCTATAGAATTTTCATTACTGTAGTCCTTCCTTGTGGTGAACTGCTTCAATTCCCAAATACATTTTTGTACCTCTTCTAGCTCAATCATGTCCTTCTTAAACCATGTTTACAAGTGTTGTAGATAGTATTCCAACTATGGTATCACATTTGTGTGAAGACATTATTATATTGGCAGTTCTATTTTCAATTCCCTTTCTCATGATTCCAAACATGACATTATAAACTTTTTCACAACAACAACTGGGTTATTTTCACATTGGGTTATTTTCACCCAAATTCCCTTTCCTTTCCATTGATAGTTTAGATTCCACTGTTACACAGTTGAAGTTTGGATTCTCATTTCCCTTTGCCAATATGCATCAGTAACATGTTTATGTTGAGCTTTGTTTGATTTTTGTGAAGCCCATACAGCCACTTTGGAGAGATTCTGTTTGAACTCTTTCACAATCTCTTTTTGATTTTACCACTTCAGATTGACACCACGATCAAAAATGGCCACCTCACCACTCAACTGTATAGGTACTGCTTGGCAGTGAGATGTGCAGCATGTAAATTTAATGTAAATAAATTTATCCACAAAGAACCGTACTGCAGATTACTCATCAGTGTGTTAATTGCTCATTTATTCCTACTTGTTTATTAACCAGTTGCCAATCCCTGAGATCTCCTGTATTTTTTATGTAATGACAGCTGAGTTTTCTGATAATGACCTTTGTCAAAGACTTTTCAATCTATTTTATTCTATATCTATTGGGTCATACTTTTCCATTTGCTTTTAGACACCATCTGTTCCAACATCTTGTCCAAGTTACAGCAGCAGTATGATGCCCTACTAGTTTATATGCTATTGTTTTTATATATATTGGGCTTTTTCCAAAGGTATCTCTAATCCCAGCACTTTCATCTTACCCATACGTTAATGCTATTTAGCTCTACCTGTTTAATAACTGCCTTTGCAGTTGCATTGGATTCATCAACAGTCCAATAAATTTGGCTTCCAGCACTGCCTGACTAGTTTTTCTACATCACTGTTTAATACATGAATAGACAACACTTACCCTTCCCTTGTATGGATGTTTAACTCATAAGTTTGCTTCAATGATATTTATAAAGGAGTGTCAACAGTTTGTCACTATGGTTGTGATGCTTCAACAGCTGGGAATTTCTTGTGGCTGGAGAGTACATGCAATCTCAATCTCTTTCAATACAACAATTTTAGCATGGAAATATATGTACAAGATAAAACACACAAGGAGGTTCATGTGGGGAGAGAGGAGGCTCCTTAAGCAGATTAAGATGTGTAGTTCAAAATTGGTAAAGGAATACAGAAGGCATTTTGCAAATCCAATTTTAACAAGAAGGCAGGCTGTGTTCCATACTGCAAGCGTGAGTACATGGTTCTTTGAACCACACTATAGTCGTTTTGAATTACAGGCTTGGCCAGTTCAGAATGAACACACAACTCTATTGTAGAGAGCCAAAAATAGCTTCCTGTAAAATTTCTCCAAAGAAGGACACATTGCATTTAAAAATAAAATAAAATAAAATAAAATATGCTATCTTCTTCAACTGCAGTAGAACACAAAAAAGGTTGAGTGTTGAAGAATTTGGCATTATTTGATAGATTTGATGTATCATACCTCCTCCCTGAACTCAAGGGAGATCATATGTAACATTCCACCTATTTTTTTTCCAATAACAACCCTGTGAAGTAGATTGGCTGAGAGGAGGTGACTGGTCCAAGGTTATTCAAGGAGTTTTCATGGCTGAGGATAAACATGAACCTGGATCTCACCAGCCCTAGTCCAACATTTAATTAGTACACTACACTGGCTCAATTTTTAAAATTTCTATCCATGTTACAATAAACTATGTATTTCACTTGTTTTTCATAATTAAATAAAATATGGCAAATGACTAAGAATAGTAAAGGTTCTAACCAGTGCTTTTTTTATAAAAAAAAAAAAAAAAAGGTGCCGGAACTCATACACGTCATACAACCTGCCTTGCCTACCCTACAAGGTTCTATCCAAAAAAGGTGCCAGAACTCCGTTCTGGGTGTTCTATGAGAAAAAAAGCCCTGGTTCTAACTAAGCTATGCCAGCAAACCTAAAGAATGAAACAGATTGGAAGAGGTAAATCTACATACCAATACCAAGAAAGGAGACTTAACAGAGTCTGCAAATTATCATGCAATAGTCTTAATTTCAGATGAAAGCAAAATACTGATTAGGATTATTGGACACAGATCACAGCACAATGCCAGATGTTAAAAATTGCTTTAGAAATAGCAGAGGAGCACAACACAATACTACTGATGCTCAATAAATAATTCAGAAAACCAAAGGATACCAAAAACAAGTCAATGTGTGTTTCACTGATTATAGAAAAGCCTTAAGTTGCATTGATTAAGCTGTGGAATGTGCTGGAAATATGGAAATTCCAAAACATCTCATTGTCCGCATCCAAAACATATACACAAGTTAGGAAGCCACTATATGGATGAAACATGACAAAAGAGACTGGTTCCGGGTTGGTAATGGAGTGAGACTGTATACACTTCCCTTATTTATTTAATTTGTATATATTGAGGGAAGATGGACTGAAAAAAGATGACCATGGGTGCACCACTGGAAGACCTGAAGGACCAGTCTGGGATCAAATCCTCCTAGAGAAAATCTGTCTAAGGAACACCAACTTGATTGCACAGGACAAGGAGCAATGGATGGAAACTAATCAAGGAGAGAAGCAACCTAGAACTAAGGAAAAATTTCCTGACACTTAGAACAATCAATCAGTGGAATGGCGTGCCTTCAGAAGTTGTAGATGTTCTGGCACTGGAGATTTTTAAAAAGAGATAGGACAACCATTTGTCTGAAATGGTATAGGGTTTCCTGCCTGAGCAGGGGGTTGGTCTTGAAGACCTCCAAGGTCCCTTCCAACTCTATTATTCTGTTAAAACATATCAGCTGGAAACAAAAGAGTAATACAACATCAAGGCATTTGCTCAGAAGTAAATGCTCCAACTCTTGGTTACTGAAACGAACTACTACAGCAAAGATAGTTAATTACAAACCCCATGAACATAATAATAGGAGGTGATGAGAATCACAAAGCAAAACACTGGTTAATGGTGAAAGTTCTTTGACTAAGAGCAGTGGAATCGTGACAGAATATGCTGAATTCATCACTTTCATTGCACAATGCAAAGTTTGTGTTAAGTAGATCTTTACTGGTCTCTATTTTTCTTGCTTTCTTCCTTAAAGCAATCCTATTTCATTTTAGGATAGGATCCTATGATCAAAATATAAACATTATTTCTTGCTTTAAAATGTGCTTAATTTTGATATAGTGGCAACTGATTTAATCTCAAGCTTTAACAACTCCTCTAAGACTATATGAAAAGTTTTACATTTTTTGTTGTATCCACCCTTTTATTACAAGCCTATCAAGAGGCAATGACTAAAAAAAGTCAACCAATACTATAAATAAAAGTTTAAGCAATGTTGTAATTACATTTGGATGCTCCATATTCAGCAGTTATTTTGTTCCTTAAAAACAAAGGACTCCCATTTATTTCACTGAGGGAGAAAATAAACTCTGCATAGGGTAAGAAATGCACACATTAGAAGAGCTTCCTGAAATTGATATTTGTGTATACAAATGTAAGATATTTGCTTTCAAACAGAAATAGGGAACCATTAGTTCTCAAATACCCTCCCCAATCCACTTTACAGAGCCCCTAATAAAGACTTTCTCTGATGTCCTATTATATCATCCCTGAAACTATGTGAAGAGAAGGACCAGGGAAGACATGATAGCAGCGTTCCAGTATTTGAGGGGCTGTCACAGAGAGGAGGGGATCAGCCTGTTTTCCAAAGCACCTGAAGGCCAGACAAGGCATAACAGATGGAAGCTGATCAAGGAGAGATTCAACCTAGAGATAAGGAGAAATTTTCTGACAGTGAGAACAATCAACCAGTGGAACAGTTTGCCTTCAGATGTTGTGGGAGTTTCATCACTGGAAGCTTTCAAAGAGACTGAACTGCCATCTGTCAGAAATGGTGTCTGCCTCCTGCTTGGGTGAGGAGTTGGGTTAGATGACCTAAGGTCCCTTCCAACTCTGTTATTCTGATTCTGATATATTACTGAGAAAGGAAGGAGAAGTGAGGCAGCTCTCTGAGAACTTTAAGGTTCTCATAATGGGAAAGAGAATCAAATAAAGCCTTCTTCCAGGAACCATTTCAAACACTAAAAAGCAATGGTTTTCTTGGGTTCACTATCCCATCACCTTATCGGGGATCTGGGCAAGATCTGTTTAATTTGTACCTTTTTTAATCTTGTATTTTATATTTTAAATGTTATGTCATATAGTATGCTTTATTTTAACTGTGGTGTTTCTGACACGAATAAACAAATCAGGGATCTTCAACTTAAAGAATATTTCTTTATTGTTTGTGGTTGTAAACTGCTTCAAACATAATCTTCACAACAAAAATTAAACTAATCTAACAAATGTCATTAATTGTCAATATTATGATGTTCCAGAAAAACACTTTTCTTGATAAAACAAATACCACTGCAGGGCTGGAATCTGCACTTTACTTTCCAAAGGCTTCCTGAATTTCTAGGTCTTGATTAGTTTTTCTGAATTCCATAACAATTGGGGTTACATTAGAGGTGGTCCTTGTTAAGCAACCACAATTGGAATCAGCAACTTGGTCATTAAATGAAGTAGTTGATAAGTGAAACTGTGACTGTGTTTATGATCTGATTTGTTGGCGAGACTGGCCGATAAGGTGATGAGCCAGGGGAGGAGTCAAACAGGGAAATAATCTGGAATCCATATGTGGGCATGAAAGGGCAAAATCTGACCCCCGTTGAATGCTACTAAACCTTATCTAGTCTTACCCACCTGCAATAAACAGCTAACTGAACTTTTCAAGTATGGATCTGCTTATACAGGCCTGACCTTACTATAGTTTTTCTTTGCTTTACAGACTTACAAAGGTCATAAATGCAAGAACTAATCAGAAGCTTACTTTTTAATCACTGCCACAAATGTGAATGGTCACTGAATGTGGCAGTTGCTAAATGAGAATTACCTGTAATTGCAGGGCAATGCTGCTCTGGAGGGGACAGAAAGCAGCAAGGTTTTTGAGCTTTGAGCTTTGTTTACCTATTGCCGCCCAACATTATTTCTTATAATCAATAGTTGAAGCAATAAAATTGGACACAGAATTCAGGCCCAGGAATAGGCATGGGGAACAATTTAGCATTCAGGTCAGATTCTTTTTTTTTTCTATCTGTTTCTTAAACCGGTTCTTTTAAACACCATTAAAACAAGCTTATTTGTCCAATTATATAATTTGATCTTGATTAGCAATTTATTATAGCAGTGTCAGAAAACTTACCATCCCAGTGCAGTAAGCAAGTCACACAGGATGAGTCACCAAGTGCTGCAACCCTGACTGTATTGACTGTAGTATTTCTCTTACTACACTTTATAAACTGGAGCACCACCTACTGTATTTGAGAGCCAAGTGCACCATGAGCTGAAAAAAGGAAAGGAATAGTTTATTTTGTCTTTTAAATCAAGTGTGAGGCTTATTATAAAAAAGGAAATGGCAAGGAAATATGAAAACCCCCCAAAGGAGAGCAAGCTTTTACAAGAGGAGAAAGATATGTCCACCTAAGGATCAGTCAAAAGTGATTCCATGTAAACCAACTTAAGGAGGCAGGATGTAACTAACAAAAATATATGCAATAACTTTTGTCCCTTTGAATTTCCTCAGAGAGTAGCAACTGGCTGTGAGGGAAAAAATAAATTGTACCCCCAAGTTGTGGGGTGAATTCTTCCAGAATTCAGGAGCAATCTAATAGCTTCAGACTTCTAGATCCAGCGAGTAGATACAATTACAATTTGGTTTTATTTTGTATGCGGTAAAGTTTTACCCAGTTTCCTTCAGTTTTCTCCCCTCCAGAAGCCTCATAATCATTTTGGATGGGTCTCCCCATTGTTCCTTTTTGTCCCTTAAAATCTAATCATATTCTCCAAATTAAATCCCATTAAATCTCTCCATAGTTGTCGTGTTTTCTTCATTAAATTCTAAATATTATTTTAAACTGATATCTTTGTGCCAATTTGTTTCTTAAGTTTTATAATAAAAAGAGTATTCTTAAAATATTAAATAGTTCTCAAAACAACACGCAGTTTCATGATGATGGCAAAATGCGTGTGGTGATCTTACATGCAAGGAGTGAAATTTGCATTGTGACATTGTAGTACATATTTATCTCCTTATAAATATCCGTAGATAGTTCTCTGGTAAACTGGATGAGAAACCAGCATTCAAATGGAAACGTACCAGGAGGTATGTGAAAAAAATTCTAAGATCAGGGAATTGAATCTTGTTTGAAATTGTAAAGGAGAATAGGGACTATACTAGTTGTATCCATCACACAGAACAAGTTATTGTGCATTGTGGGTTTTAGGCTTAGATCGGATAATTAAACTTCAGAATGGGGCAGGCAAAGATTTTCCCTCTGACATTTTATAAAAGTGAAAGTTGGGACTTTAAAGAAGGATTGAAAGAAGATTGATTTTTTTTCATTCTATATAATTCTGTACTTATTTACATCCTACCTTTATTATTTTTATAAATAACTCAAAGCGGCCAACATATCTCATACTTTTTCCTATCTTCCTCATAAAACCCCATGAGATATGTTGTGTTGAGAGAGTGACAGCCCAAGAAAACAAACAGACAAACAAATGAATCTTTAAAAAAAAAATCAACCCAGAGTTCTCACTTGAGGCACAAATGACTAAGCCAAAGTTACAATATTTGGGGCAATTATGTGAAGAATTCGCTATCTCGGGAAAGGTGGAAGGATGACAAACAAGGACTCAATTGTAGTGGTAACGCATGCACTAACAGATCTGAAAGACCAGGTCAGTGACAACTCATCATGGAGAAAAGCTACATATATAGTCACTACAAAGAATCAACACTGACTTCATGGCACATAAACAGTTAATTTGTACAAGTCATACAACAACACAGTTGTTGTCCTCAACCAAGTGTTGTCCAATACTTATTATTTTCATCCAGATAGCCAAGTGAATAATGGGACGTATGGTCCAGTCCCTCTGGAGGGCTGTGGATTGAGAAACGCTGAATTATTACTGGTATAGGCCATTCATACGAATAGAGAGGAAAGGACACAATCCATATAATGGTGCCCTATTCGGAGTGAAGAACTTTCTAACATTTCCCCATCAAGTTGGCAAACGCCCACTCTCTTTGTCAGACTGACAGGAATGGCATCTAGCGACGAGCGAGCCTCGGCAAAGAAGATGATCCTAAAGGAGATGATCCTTCAATAGGATTTTAGCCAATAGGATTTCTCACTTGTTCGTCCCAAAGAATGCATAGGAGCAGCCCTTGCGCCGCGACTTCCGAGAATACCGTGTCCTCTATAGCCTGCTAACCTGCAACGTGCAACCATTTTCTACCCCCCCTTCCAGTCTCTCCCCCCATTTAGCTGTCCTTCGCTCACCATCATCGGGAGTCCATATTGCAGCGATTTGCTTTTCCGCAGCCTTTGCATCCAGGCCATGGCTCACTTTTTAGCCTCGCAGGGAGATCATCTCTTTACCAGTGCCACGATCCAGCAGAAATTTCAGTCCCCTGGATCCGGAGGCCGGAAGCAACAAGGTTCCGCTTCTCGAAAGGGCGCAGAGGCGAACAGTTGAGTGCAGGACGAGCCTGCAATAGAGGGGGAAACTTGCCGAAGAGACCCCCATAAAATCTTGTGAAGGATCCCTGGCATGTCTAATCATGGAACCGTTCTGCCACTGGTTGATTTAAAGCAAAGTGATATAAAGTTTCGCCACTCCATTCTTCAGATAATTGAAACATCAGATGATGCATCATCCTGCACATTTCATATTGTGCGTCCGCTCGGAAGCAAGTTCGAAAGGGCTAAAGATATATATATGAGAGTAACTTAATCTTTTCAACTAAGTATCTGTAGAGATATTTCTCTTTCTCGTTTCTCTTAACTGAATGAGACCGTTTCCTCTTCTAGTACTTTTTCTGGACTGTGAAACGTTGCTGGTGCTGGACATTGCGTAATCCCAGCATCTGATCTTGGCGATCAAACGGATCACTCAGACCGCCCTCTCTCCTCTTGCTCCTCAACTGACCTTATTAATTTTCCTGCCACCAAGCAGGCTAAATCGAAATACCTCTTTTTCTAGAAAGAAAGTTCTGGTTGATGAATTACATTCTGTCAATAAATATCTGCCTCAAAAATATGCACTGCCCCAGATGCTCTCATTACGGTTGACATGGTAGTAGTAACATAATATTTAGCAGGCAATAAAAGACATGCTGAAACTGGGGCTACGAAATGAATCCAGATCTGAGAACCTGCAGGGATGGTGTTGGTGGTAATGGAATTTCATAACATTGATTGAAAATAAGTGCATTGCTCAAGGTCAGTTGTTTAAAACATTTCAGGATGACGCAGAACATTATACTTAATTTGACCACTAGATGGCACCTTTATGTCAAATGTTGAGTAATATTTTTTCTTCCTGCTTGTAGAGAATTACATTCTGAAAACATGGATGTCATAGAGTCATAAAATCACAGGGCTGGAAGGGACCTTAGAGGTTTTCTAGTCCAAATCCTTGCCCAGGGCAGGAGACCTTATTTCATCCTGAACAAATTGTTGTCCAATCTTTTCTTGAAAACCTCCATTGATGGAGCACCCACAACTCCAGAGGGCAAGCTCTTCCACTGATAAATTGTTCTCACTTTCAAGAAATTTCTCCCTTAGTTTCCAGTTGGATTTCTCTTTAACAAGCTTCCACCCATTGCTTCTTGTCGTATCCTCAGGTGCTTTGGACAGCTTCTCAAATATTGGAAGTCTGCTAACATGTCATTGCTAACTCTTCACTTTGGTAGACTAGACATACCCAGTTCCTGCAACCATTTATCATACGGTTTAGTTTTCCAGTCCCCTAATCATCTTTGCTGCTCTTCTTTGCACCATTCAGCATTCATTGCCCGCAGGAAAATGCATGCATATTGGGTATGGGACCTGCAATAACCTACACCATCACTTCTCAATCTCAATCACTTTAAGATGATAGAGTTAAGCTCCATAATTTCTGAGGCAGCATGCTAATTTAGCATCATGGCATGTTCTGGTGGTCTCCCATCTAGGTTCCAGCAAATTCAATCCTAACTTTTTGAGATTTTGCAGGAGTTCAGTTTACATTAAAAAAAAAATCCAGAATCAAGCCAATACTATATCATACGGCTTTTCAACCAGAGGCTCTGAAAGGAGTGCAAAAAACTAAAACCCCAAGAATTGTTTTTGTCATAGAATTCTGCTTTAGAGAAATAAGAGGAGTAATGCTTGATATAAATATGGGGCTCTTAGTCTTCTACCAAGAATACTGTGTCTTTGACAAGATAATATGTTTTCTATAGAATGACTCTTACATAGATACTTATAGGACAACATCTATGTTTAAAAGTCCACATTAACAACACCACAAATGCATCAAACTGAGATGAAAATCTGACTTTCAGCGAAAACTATCATAACTTTAGTTAATTTTCAGCCAACGTTCACTAGCAATCAATCTTAGAACGGACTAAGTAACAAACTTTAATTTCCAAATAAAATTGGGCCATAGCATTACACTGTTTAAAAACTGAAATGCTGTAAGACTGAAGTTATTTTAATATAGATTTCAAATACATTTTTACTAAGCCTTTGATGTATTTAAAATTAAGTTTTAACATATTTTAAATTATGCGTATTAGCCACTTTGAGTGCCATCTGCTGGAGAAAAAAACGATATATAAACCTCATAAATAGAGAAAAAATAAAGTGTTGTTCTCAGTGTTGTCTAATGATATTGCTGTCAATTGAACCTGCAGTACAGATGAACAGTGTATTTTAGGGTTTTCAGTGCTGGGGACAAAGAGACAGGACTTATTAATTTGATTGATTTATATCCCACTTTTCACTCAAAAGCTCAAGGCGGTATGCATAAAGTTCCTTCCTATTTTTCTCAGTTAACAACAAATTGGTGAGCTGAGAGTAGTGATTAGTTTTCAGTCTTCCAGCCAACTTCCAGGCACTGAAATCTAGATTTCACTGACACCAGAAGCTTATTGGATGAGAAGTAAAACATTTTCAAGGAAAAAAAAACAAAGTGCCTTTTGAAAAGCACCTTTGGGACAACCATGACCTGGATGACTGAGAATCTCTATAGACATCTACATTGGAGCAGTTGTTTGAGCTCTAATTCTAAATTTCCAGGAAGCAATTTAAATACATACATATCTTGCTAAATAATCCAATATTTGTGCGGTAGTAACTTTTGTTTTATCTGCACAAAAATATGTAAATTAAATAAATAGCTGTATCCATATCAATCCAATTACTGATATAGTAGAGAATAACAGGTGATGGGCCACTTTTCTTTGCATTGTTGTTTCTGGAATCAGCCCAAATGTTTTCCCTGAAGACTATTTCCTTTTATACACAACTGGATTGATAGTTGTATCTTATTTCAAGATGAATTATGTGATAGTGCCCTTCTGAGGGCAACAGCACTGCCCCATGCAACTCTCTTCTCTTTTTAGCCACTCTAGCACAAAAGCCATACCATCCAAGACAGTTGGTTCAGATCTGCCCAGTGCAGGGGTAGGCAACCTTGGCTCTTTTATGACTCGTGGACTTCAACTCCCAGAATTCCTGAGCCAGCATAGTCCATGACTCATAAAAGAGCCAACTCCTGGCCTAGTGGTATGGCCAATCCTGCTTCTTTCTTGTTATGACAATATAGGACTAGAACTCACTTAGAAATTGACTTTTGTATAAATAAGAACACAATGTTTAAAGAATTATTTAGCTACTACTTATTTTTAAAAAAATCCAGATGGCTTTATAAAATCAGAAAGAATAAACTGCAATCTAGGAGCAGCATCGAAAACAACAACAAAACTCAGGAAGGACCACAAAGAGTAAAACAGCAAAGAAAAGGCATTCAATATTTTAAAGCCAATACTTTCCAAAAGAAAAGAAAATCCTAAGAGCTGATCCAGACACTTTCATTAAGATCAGCTTCAGAGATAATTCTATTTTAACTCCCACTAAATTTCAGAAACAACTATAAATAATCAAGCTTGGTATATATCCATATTAGTTCAAACAGCATTTAATTAGAATAGAAATAAGCTGTTTATAATCAACTCTCTGCTGCTTTGTGGACTG
The DNA here is from genome assembly GCF_016545835.1 of Crotalus tigris. NCBI lineage: Eukaryota > Metazoa > Chordata > Lepidosauria > Squamata > Viperidae > Crotalus > Crotalus tigris. The sequence goes on along the minus strand of NW_024096464.1, from coordinate 3,049,714 downwards.
CCAGATAAGTATGTAGCTGCATTGCACCAAGAATAACAACATTGTGTCTTAATCTGTACATAAAGGATCACCTTCGAATGATTTCCTCAGCTGGATTTTCACTCCCCTCCTTGTCCAATTAAATTTAGTATGTTTAATGTAGGTCAGTAGGCATTACAGTGAAATGTTTATTGTTTTTCAATCTGCTGGGCTTTTGGAGCCAGGGCATACAAAGGTTATTTTTGAGTCCTATATAAAATTTCCTAGTTTCTAATTTTATGAACAGTTTTTTGAAGGAGCAATTGTCCCATTAAGTAATGCAATGCTCAATGTTGTCTCTTCATCTTTTTCTGATAACAAAAATAATCCAATATATACATAATTGCCACCTGCTGCATTCCAGGGTTTTCAGCTTCTCCTTATCTTTTTTCATATTTGCACTTGCTTGTTTTGATGAGGTAATAGGATTGTACAGCTCCCGCCTGACTTCTAAGGCCTACTGACATTTCCCAGGGCTAGCTCCTCTTAATTTTTCCTCTTTGCCCCTTTCTTGAAAGAGCTTCTGCTTTCTGGTTTCTGTCTTTTTAAATTAGCTACAATATCTGCAATTGTACCATTTCTGAATTGATCCTCATTACACACGTCCCTTTCTGTAATTATAGAACCACAGAAGAATCTGCCTGCGTGCTCAAAAAAAAAAAAAAAATCCCTTCCATAAGTCATGGGCTTGGATAAATATTTTGAATACATTTTCCCCAGCAATTTTTGTTTTATCTTGTATTTTTGATCCAGAGAGTAGGAAGAGTTTTGGTTTGGGATAATTTAAAGTAAAGAAATTTCTTTCTTTCTTCCTTTCTTCCTTTCTTTCTTTTTTTCTTTCTTTCTTTCTTTCTTTCTTTCTCGGGGAATTGACCACCTTATCTTGGGTAGTAGATAAGTACATTTCATATTGCTTTGTTGTTCATTTCTTTCTTGTTTTTTATTTCTGGTTTCGCTTTGTGTTGTTTTTTTAATCTACTATCTTTACATTTGTATACAGTATTTTTCATTTTTTCATATTTTTGTTTTTAGTCTCTGGTGAGTGAAAACTCTTTTTATATATCAAAATAGTATGTGTGTACTTTTTTCACTTATGTTACTATTAGCGTTATGTGAAATTAAATAGGTATCTGCCAAATTTGCTAATTTAAACCTTTTTAAAAATGGAAGTTTCACTTTTCCTATATTTTTGCAAATGTCAGGAAATGCATAATATTACACACACAGCTGCTGCTGGACAGAGGCCGAGCAAATTACATGTACAACTGTCCTACATGAGCAAACTAGGTGAAGTGAATAAGCATTTGGCATCATGTTTATGCAACTGCTGCCCACTGACCATATGCCATTTTATATAAACCATGCAGTGAGTTTTCCATGCACTTGCTGGTAATCCACATCAAGAATTAATGTTTTAGAGCAATAAGAATCAAATGTTCAAGGATTTATGCTTTCTATACTTTCTCCTTTACCAGAACAGATATTCAGGAAAAATGTTAAGATCAATCCTGTAGTTTAAAAGAGAACTTTAAAACTTAAAACAAGGAGAGACGCAATCTAGAACTAAGGAGAAACTTCCTAACAGTGAGAACATTTATTTATTTATTTATTTAATTTTATTTATATGCCGCCCAATCCCAAAGGACTCAGGGCGGCATACAAAATTAAAATTAAAACTAACCAGTGGAATGGCTTGCCTTCAGAAGTTGTGCGTGCTCCACCACTGGAGGCTTTTAAGAAGAGACTGGACAATCACTTGTTTGGAATGGTATAGGCCTCCTGCTTGAGCAGGGGGTTGGACTACATGACCTCCAAGGTTCCTTCCAACTCTGTTATTCTGTTGATCGTTCTGTTAAAAGTATACAGTACCACTTCATGAATTTTAGGAGCATTGTATGGGCATTCTCATAAAAAGAAGTTGCTCATTGCCATCTGCTTAGGCTCCACTCCCTGGAGGCTTTCATCCATCTCCAGCTTACTCTATTTTTTTCCTGTGCAGATGAGCACAGAAAATGAAAGAATTTAAAGATAAAGAGTTTAATCAGATGAGGTAGGAAATCTGACAGGCACCAAGGGAGATATTTATAGACATATTGGTACCCAGAGGTAGAACGTTGCCTATTCTAAAATAAATGAAATTGTATATGGATCAGGCAAATGATTGCAGCATCTAGAAAACAGGAATTTTGTAGAATTTCAGCTGTGCTTCTATATAGCAAGAGTATTAAAATCTCTTAGATTTTTTTCCCCTTTAGTAGGAAACACTGTTGTTATGTTTCTAATAATGATAAAAAAAATGCTCAGTGAATATGGTTAGCAGAGACAGTGCAGTGGCAATTTGGAGCATAAACAGAATAGCAGACAATATGGTGACACTAGTCCTGAAAAGCAAAAACCAAAAACAAAAACCCAGAACTAAGAATAGCAAAAACTGAAGTAATGTTTAAGACGTGTCAGAGACCAAAACAAGCTTTGCTATGTCCGAGTGAAGCGAATGAGAACTACTGTGTCTTTATAAGAGTTCTTAACTCTAGGACTAAAGTATAGCTGTGATTGGTCAATAATTTGATTATCTCGTAACCAAAGATGACAGCATAGATACCAGTTTTTACTTTTTTCAGCTTATTTTTTGTACTTTTTTCATGCTAAATCCATAATTATTATACCCAGGTTATAGTAGATAGGGCTATGTGACTGGAAAAATGTGAATAATGTTAGGCCTTTAAGTAGCTGCCATTCCTACTTAGCTTTTAATGGTGGAGAGGAAGTTTAAATAGTAAATAATAATCCTTAGTACTATTGTTTTGGTGTCCTGTATGGATTTTTAAGATTATGTCAGTTTGTCAGGATTCAGAGTCATTTGGAAAAATATATATCAGGTCATCCCAAAGGAGGCAACTAGACTTTCTTGTTTTTCTTTGAAGACATTTCGCTTCTCATCCAAGAAGCTTCTTCAGCTCTGACTGGATAATGGGAAATGGAAGGATTTATATTCGTTGCGGACAGCTGGTCATTTGTGCAGCCAAGAAGGCTCCACGCACACATCTGCAGTACTCAGATGACGCTGAGGACAGAGGTAAACCTCCAAATGGCCTAAACAATCTCTAAGTGGTGTAAATGTGTGTGGAGCCTTCTTGGCTGCGCAAATGACCAGCTGTCTGCAAGGAATATAAATCCTTCCAAATCAAATTAGGACAGAAATAGGCAACCTTTGTGGGCCAATGAGCACATTTGGAACATTACAAAGCTATAGTTGGATTTTTCACAAATGGCTGCTATGACAGACATAGCCAGTCTCAAAATAGGTTATCCCTATCAGGAGAAAAACTGGTGGAATTTCTTCCCACCATTCTCTGTGTTCTCTTTAGATGCTATTCCCAGCTTAGCTTAGTCCCAAAGGTGCTTTTTTTTTAATTTTTAAAGGCAACTGGGCTTTATTTGTTTTGCTTGAAGATGTTTTGCTTCTCAATAAAATTGAAAAAGGTAGTGAGAAGCGAAATGTTTTCAAGGAACACAAAGAAAGTCCAATTGCCTTTAAAAAAAACAGTCATGACCTGGATGGCTGAGTATCTCCATAGACTGATTCTGATTCTGATTCTGGTTCTAGTTCTGATTCTGACTGACATTCAGCTTATGTTATCTTTGCAATTTAACCGGACAGGTATGTACACTCCTGAATGAAACATCATGATGTATCCACCCATCATTTTTATTTCCCATAAGATGAAAGTTTATAAGTAAAGATTATCCTGGAATCCGGAGATTTGCTTTGTAGCTTATCTTTTTCAAGTTAGAAGAATATTTTTTAAAACATTAAATTCAAGAGGCTCAGAGGACCTTTGAGACACCAAAGGAGAGGTTTATAAGCATAGTGATGGCTGTCCCTGAATTAAATAAATGAAATGCCTAAAAATAATGATGTCTAAAGAAAATTATATACCATAGAATAATCATAATTACATATAAATACCTACATATATCGTGCTGAGTGCACATACAGGAATTAATATACATATAAAAGCATAGCCAATTTGATTATTTCTACTGAAAAAGTGAAAGAATTAGTGAGAATTGATGTGAAGTTGTAAATGTGGATCAAATCATTATTTGGTAATATTCAGAGTAAATTTGGAAGAAAATGGATATGAGACTAAATGAAAGAAATGGAAAAGAGAAAAATGAAAGCAGAAAGCAGGAAGTAAGTACCCGTCAATATCAAAAAGTATAAGAAGAGCAAGACAGAATTAATGGGAAGTGAGAGGATGCAGAAGCTTCTTGGAACAGAGTGAAAAAAAAAAGTACAGTCCTTGACTTACCAACAGTTCATTTAGTGCAGTGGTTCTCAACCTTTTTAATGCCGCGACCCCCAACCAGTCATAAGTCGAGGATTACTTAACTGGTCGTAAGTCGAGGACTACTCAACTGGTGCAGCACCGTTGGCAGAATGGGACTTTTGGCGGGCTCAGCAGGGCAGAGACAGCCTAGACAATTCCTATTGGCTTTTGAAAGCCAATAGAATTAGACTCTATTCAAGAGAGTCTATTCTATTGGCTTTCAAAAGCCAATAGAATAAAAGGGAGTAGCACAGCTAAGGAAAAGGGGGAAAAAATGGTGGACTGTGTTGTTTGGCGACCCCTGTGAAATGGTCGTTCGACCCCAAATGGGGTCCCAACCCACAGGTTGAGAACCACTGATTTTGTGACTGTTCAAAGTTACAACATCACTGAAAAAAGTGACTTATGACCATTTTCCACACTTACGACCATTGCAGCATCCCCATGGTCACATGATCAAATTCAGATGATTGGTGATATTTATGATGGTTGCATTGTCCAGGGGTCATGTGATCTCCTTTTGCAATCTTCTGACAAGCAAGGTCAATGGGGGAATCCAGATTCACTTAACAAGCGTGTCACTAATTTACCAAATGCAGTGATTCACTTAACAACTGTGGCAAGAAAAGCCATAAAATGGGGCAAAATTTCTCACTTAATAAATGTTTCGCTTAGCAACAGAAATGTTGGGCTCAATTGTGGTCGTAAGTTGAGGACTACCTGTATGTGAAGTGAAATTAATAGGAAGCATGAAAAGTGTTGCTTGGTAGAATGATGGTAAAATAAGCTACGTGTGGGAAAAATACATATGATAATATGATTGCTGCAAAAAATCACAATGAGAGAAACAGACTGCATAATGTGGCTGTGGAAAAAATGTATTTATCAAGAATGCAATCAAAAAGAGCAAGAAAAGTTAAAAAATAGTGTAATGCCAAAATATAACAATGGAAATTTAAAAAAAATAGTTTTGAAAGTTACTGAAGAGGATAAAGAGCTGCCTGCAAGATGAATAGAAATAAAAATAAATGTGAGAATAGAATAGAATAGAATAGAATAGAATAGAATAGAATAGAATAGAATAGAATAGAATAACAGAGTTGGAAGGGATCTTGGAGGTCATTTAGTCCAACCCCCTGCTCAGGCAGGAAACCCTATACCATTTCAAACAAATGGCTGTCCAGTCTCTTCTTAAAAACTCCCAGTGTTGGAGCATTCGCAACTTCTGGAGGCAGGTTGTCCCATTGATTAATTGTTCTAACTATTAGGAAATTTCTCTTTAGTTCTAGGTTGCTTCTTTCCCTTGATTAGCTTCCGCCCGTTGCTTCTTGTCCTGCCTTCAGGTGCTTTGGAGAATAGCTTGACTCCCTCTTCTTTGTGGCAACCCCTGAGATATTGGAATCCTGCTACCCTGTCTCCCCTCATCCTTCTTTTCATTAAACTAGACATGCCCAATTCCAGCAACTGTTCTTTAAATGATCTGGAATGAAACGGAAGTGAGGGGCTACTGAAAGGAGTATTTAACAGACTTGGAATTATGGTTGCGTTTCAAAAAGTGGAATTGAAATGTTAGTAGTCAAGAAAACATGATGGAAAGGAAGTTATAAATAATGTCAGGAAGTTGAAGAATGGTAAGGCTATAGGTATACTTAGTATAACTGGAGAAATCTTAAAACAGGGATGTGATTTGCTTAAGGTATGGCTGTGCAGATTGTAATGTGTGTGATGATTTTTTCTGTATTGATGATTGGAACAATGCTGTTATAAGAAAGAGAAAATTGGCAAAAGGGAATGCAAAAACTACAGGCAGATTTGTAAACTATACCCAAATGTTGTTCATTGTTACCTCTTGTGTCTTTTGATTTCTGAATTCTGCAAAAATACTGGGAAGATATTTTTGCGGAATTCAGAAATCAAAAGATACAAGAGGTAGCAATGAACAAAATTTGGAAATGCAATGCAACTTTATGCCAGATAAGGGGTGGGTAGAACAGATTTTTTTTCCCCTTTAGCAGTTCATTGAGAAATGTATGTGTATGAGTAAGAAACTATATTGTATACAAGTTGGTTTAAAGGAAGTATGGATACATCGAAAAGCCATGAATTAAAAAACAACATGTATAAATATGGAGTTCAGAGTTGGTTGTTGAATATGAAAAGAGCATTAGATATGCACAAAATAAAAGGAATAGATTAGGAATTCTTATGGGGATAATTGAAAAATCTTGGCTGCAGATTTCTGCATTGGTGTGCATTTTTGTGTACTAATGATCTATGCTGACTGAAGGTTCAGTGATTGCTGTAACTGTTAGATTTCATGATGAGATATATAGGTTTGAAGATTAATGTGTATTTGGTAAGAAAAATAAAGTAGATAATAAATATGGGAACCATGACAGAATGCTTCCTAAAGATGAGGAAAATGAAAGGCTAAATTTTAAGGTATGGACATGCTGGTAAAAAGGTCGTGTGAAATGGGGTGCGAGGAATGAATATTTGTCAAAATAAACAAAAGCGGCAGCGTATAAGAACATGATTTTGCTTATATTTTGCATAGCAATAAGAACTGGCATGTCAGTAAATTAATGTAGTGAAAATGGGATATGACATCATGATACTGAAACAAGAGACGATTAAGAGAACAAGAAGTAATGCACAGAATCGTATGGTTGAAGCAAAGATGCTTTGCAATGATAGAAAATCATGATAAAATATAGTAAATGTTGGTATGTACTAACTTTAGCTCTATTTCCTTTTCTTTTTCTTTTTCTGATACTTTTAATTTTTTTAACTTAATTCCTTAATTCCCTTTCTGGGAATAGCTGCATGATATTGCTTATCTGGGAGGAACAGTATGAAGGTTATGCATGATATACAGATCAGTGACTGTACTTGCACACCATGCTAAGCTGCTCAAAAGCACCTCTGTGTGTGTATGTGTGCACATATGTGAACATGTGTGTTAAAATTGTCAAGATGGTGACCACAAGATTGAACTCCACCTCTATTTTATATCTGTTACATGAACAATATATATTTTAGAAAGGTAGAGTTTTGATTATGTGGTCATGTTTATCATTCTTTGACCACCGCCACCCCAGAAGCTATTATATATTATTAATGGCCATGCATGTGCTACCCTGTTGCCATCATTAAACAGAGTTACTTATAAGGAGGTGGCAGTTTACTATTCTATCTGGATTCAAAGCAATGCCATCTTGGATGTGGCATGGCAAAGTGCAAATCTCAGTTAAAGAACTACAGATAGTCCTTGACTTACAACAGTTCATTTAGTGACCATTCAAAACTACAACAGTGACTTATGACTGTTTTTCACAGTTGCAACCTTTGCAGCATTCCCATGACCATGTGATCAAAATTCAGATGCTTGGCAACTGGTTCCTTCTTATGACCGTTGCAGTATCCTGGAGTGTTGTGACCACCCTTTGCAACCTTCTGGCAAGCAAAGTCAATGGGGAAGCCAGACTCACTTAACAGCCAGGCTACTAACTTATCAATTGCAGTGATTCACTTAACATCTGTGGCAAGAAATGTTGTAAAAAGAGGCAAAACTCACTTAACAAATGTCTCATTTAGCAACAGAAATTTTGGGCTCAGTTGTGGTTGTACGTCGAGGACTACCTGCACTTCCGGGGGGGGGGGACTTGGAGCACTTCCAAAGTACTTCTAACATGATGGTGCATGCAGGTTCATTAACTGAACGTCACAATTTAGGATGTTGTATAATCACAACGTTTCTCTTTCTTGGTCAAAAAGAACAGACTCAGACACATATTTATAGATAATTTTTGCTACTGTCGTTGGAGAGTAAAGTGTCCTTTAGTCTATTATACAGTATTTGAATTCACACACACACACACACACACACACATACACACAAAACCTGCAGTGGTTGAATAGGAGCACCTTTCACTGATCCTTCCAGTGGCTTAAGAAACTAGTGATTTAAAAAGAACAAAGAGAGAGTTATGTGGAGCTTGCTGCTGGTCTGAGGGAGGAGAAAGTGAAGCTCTAGTTTCAGTTCCTTTTTTCAATATTTAAAGGAGATAACAGCTTTGGAGGAATCGGAGAGAAGGCCTTCTGCACGTATGACTGCAGACAGAGAGTTAAAAGAGCTCCAGATGAAGCATCTGCCCCTCAATATGGCTTCCTTTCAGGGCTGCTGTGTCACATTCCAGAGATCACAGTATGGAGAATGTCAGCTCCAGAAGTTTAATCTCAGACACGTATTGATGCAATTCTAAATGTTGCTTTAAGTATCAGCAGCCCTTTGAAAAAGAGGCAAGGGTTTCATCTTGTCCTGGCAAGGAGGCTCCACGGGTTCTTGGGGAAAAGATTGAGCAGCTGCAGGAAAAGACGGAGGAGCCGCCATTGGGGTGCGGGGGGGGGAAAGGATTGAGGGCTACTTCCGTGGGCAGAGTTCAGACCCTGGTATGCCGGCAGGTTCGCGAAGGGCCTGGGGCTGAAGCAGCTGCAGAAGTCGATGGCGATTCCTCGTCCGTTGTATCTCCCTGCTCTTCCTTATGAAGGCCAAGGTTGATGTGAGTCTGCAGAGCGGCAGGGGTCAGCCATTCCTTGGGGAGGCAGCTTTGCAGAAAGGGAATGCAGGAGCTAAAGTAGGCCAGGCGGTTCACCCAGCGTGGGATTTCCTTCCCACAAAGGATCTGAGAAATGACAGGGAAACATACAAAACAATTATTGTTTGATTTGCAGATAATTTGCTACTGCCTCCTTGTCTCCTTTTCCTGCTGGCAACAGAAAAAAAAAATCACGGCCTTGACTATGAGGCATAGAAGCAAAAAAAAAAAAAAAGAATCCAATAAAATTTACTAACCAATAAATGGATGGGGAGCAAGATGACCGTTCACCACATTAGCCAGCAAACCTTAATCTATGTTTAATCCTTATACTGAAGAATTTTGAGAGTTAAAAATTACTCATACTATTGATACCTGAATGTTATTATTTTTTATCTTAGCACAGGCCTTACAATTAGCCTGAAAATGGGGTTGCCTGCGGGAAAGGGGTGCTCTGCTGTGAACTTCCCTGCAGAGAACAACATCTGGAGAAAATGGCAGGATGCCATATAGTTTTATTCTACATGCACATTCCAGAAAAACAGCAATTTTCTTCCTGCTGTGCTAAGAGTGTATAGTTCAAAATGTGATGAATGTGATGAACACCTGCATTGCATACCAGGAAATGTTATTCTGCGCTGTGCAGTGAAAGATTTAATTAGTAGTTGATTTCCTTCCAAAAGCACTTGACCAAGAGCTTTCTGTGGTCACATGGTTTCTGGTTTTAGGATTGTCAAACCCCCCCCCCCATCTAAGCTCTCTACTATCCTTTGTGTCTTCCCTCCTCTTACACTTAAGCACAGCACAAACATGCTTGTTGCTTTGCTCTCTGCCAGGTCATCAGGTTGTCTTCATTTCATCCCCAGCTCATGCTTGAAACTGCTTAAAGTTTTTGTTGACTGATCTGGAACCATGGTGTTTTCCTCTTTAAGCAAACCACAGGCCCCACCAGGTATTTGGTTTTTTTATTTGTTTGTTTTGCTGTGGATGAAATCTGCATCTCTCTGTGGCACTGAAGATATGGGATGAACCCAGCATCTCTTAGGCACTTCAGCAAGTAGAAGCATACCCCTTCTGCTCTGCCCCCCCCCACATACTACCTTACAGGGCACTGAAACAGGTTAGTGGCCTCTCCCTTGCACTCACTAGAACAGTGATTCTCAACCTTTCTAATGCCGTGACCCCATAATACAGTTCCCCATGTTGTGGTGACCCCCAAGTGGGTGTGGCCACCAATAAGAGGGAGTAGGACAGCTAGGGAAAAGGGGAAAAAATGGCGGACAGCATGGTTTGGTGACCCCCGTGAAATGGTCATTCGACCCCAACTGGGGTCCCGACCCACAGGTTGAGAACCACTGCACTAGAACAATAGCTGATCAGCAGGGATGGGGGGTGGAGGGGCTGCACAACAAAGCAGGAGGGTACTCTATTTGCTGCTTCTTACAGGAACCTTCTCTGCACCTATTAATTGTTCAGGATGCATGAGTTTGATGTCTCCTTACTAGTAGAGTTCAGAGGCTCCTTCAGTCTTCTTTGCCCCTACTCCCACCCCACAAAAAAGGTGAAAGAGCATCGATATAAAAAGCAAAGATGTGTCAAGGGGCTGACTATGGAACAGGTCACAGACTGTGTGCAAATTCCATGTTAAGCTAAAGTGGAAGGGGGAAGCCAACCAGTATCCACAATATGATCTGGAGCAAGATAACACCAGAAAATCCTGAACCTCATTGTTATGGAATCGGAGAAACTATGGAATGAACGTAAAGAGGTTGTTAGAGATGAATGTGACAGAGAGATTGCCAAAGACCAAGAAAGAGAAGAAGGCAAGCTGGAAGTGCATATACTTTATGGCAGTGGTTCTCAACCTTTTTAATGCCGCGACCCCCAACTGGTCGTAAGTTGAGGACTACTCAACTGGTGCAGCACCGTTTGCAGAATGGGACTTTTGGCGGGCTCAGCAGGGCAGAGACAGCCTGGACAATTCCTATTGGCTTTTGAAAGCCAATAGAATTAGACTCTATTCAAGAGAGTCTATTCTATTGGCTTTCAAAAGCCAATAGAATAAAAGGGAGTAGCACAGCTAAGGAACAGGGGGAAAAAATGGCAGACTGCGTTGTTTGGCGACCCCCGTGAAATGGTCATTCGACCCCAAATGGGGTCCCGACCCACAGGTTGAGAACCACTGCTTTATGGTTATATAAAGACTTTCAGTTATGTCAATCCTTTTAAGCTGGGGGATGTGCTTAAAAATATGACAGTCCCAGAACATCTAGTTCTCCTCACCTGTACACAAGTCAAAAAGCCACTATATGTACAGAACATGGTGAAACAGGCTGGCTCCAAGTTGGCAAAAGAGTGAGACAAAGTTATATACTCTCCGCTTAAGTACTCCATCTACATGTAAAATATATATTCAAGGAACTTGGATTGGAAGAAGATAAGCGTGATTTTAAATAGCAATAGCAATAGATGTATATACCACTCCATACAGCGCTGCCTGAGCAGTTTATAATGTCAGCATATTGCCCCCAACAATCTGGGTCCTCATTTTATTGACCTTGGAAGGATAGAAGGCCGAGTCAACCTTGAACCCATCAGGATTGAACTCCAGGGCTCTTTTTAAAACTGGAGGAAATAACATCAATAACCTAGGCAATGCTGATGACACTACTCTGATGAACGGAAATGATCTGCACACTCTATGAAAGTCAAGGAGCACAAGAAATACTAGGATTAAGATTAAATATAAAAAGACCAAATTAATGACAAAGGCATAGCAACCAGCCTTAGAATTGGCAACAAAGATATTGAAGTTGTGTTCAGCTTTTCCCTTTTAGGATGAATTATCAACAGTGAAGGAAGAAGCAGCCAAGAAATTCACTGCAGAATAGCACTTGGTAAAGCAACTATGAAAGGCTTGGAACAGATATTCAGATGCCAGGAAGTATCTATGCCTACAGGCAATCATTACTACACGATACTCTATGGAAGCAAAAGCTGGCTTTGAAGAATTAGGATAGGAAGAGTTTTGAAACTTTTGAACTTTGACATTGGAGAAGACTCTTGAGAATATCATGTATATCTAAGCAAAAAAATAGATCATTAAAGAAACAGCCTAGACTTCTTACTCCAGACACATGAGACCAAGCTCAAATTGTCATATTTTGAACATAAATGTTGGACAGATTTTCTCTAGATAAGTCTATCATTCTAGGAACAATGGAAAGAAAGAGAACAAAAGGATGACTAGCAGCAAAGTGGATGTATTGAATTACAATAGAAATGAATGTAGTATCAAAGGACCTGAAAAAAACAGTTAGGGTCAGATCCTCCTGAAGAAAAGGTATCTGATTGGTCACTAGGAGTCAATACCAACATGTTGACATATAATCATTAATCATCTAGAGTAATTTGTCTTGCACACCTGTACTTCTATAAATCTGATACAGTAAATAGATTAAAATATATTCCTACTGTACCTTCTTTCATTCTAGTTCAAGCGTTAACTTGTCTAACATAATATTTTTCTTCTTTTTTCTGTGTCATTACTCTACAGTAGTAAGAATATTTCCTACTGGGGAATCATGATTTGCTCCCTTTAAAATGCCCTCCCCTCCATTTTTTTTTTACAGAGTAAATGTCCAATAGACACTATCAACTGATCTCCTCAGTCCCCTGCAGGTGCCCATGCATTAATGACTGACCTCCTAAAAGCTAAATACATTGATCTTGGTTAATGTTTGGACTGGAGACCAGTAGGAAATCCCATAGCTGGAGAGAAAATAGAAGTTGACAAAGCACTCTGAAAAAGGGTACTGGCAATTCTCACACTGTTGCCAAGAAAACTATATGTAGTCACCAGTAGTCAAGCTCAACCAAACCTTACCTTTTGGTAAGCAAGAGGATATGATTTAAATTAAACATACTGTAATTCTACAAGCATACTGGTTAGGTTTACATATAACGTTGTGCCAAAACAAGTGAACACTCAAAATAATAGCTTAGTCCAGACATGTCAAACACAAGGCCTGAGGGCCAGATGCGGCCCGTGAAGTGGTTTCATGTGGCCCGCGAAGCCATCCTGGAAACAGTGAGGGAACGGCCCCCTCTGCCTTGGCCCTGGCCCAGACCAGCCAGGAGCCAATGTACAATTTTGTGGTGGCCCTCCATGCTGAAACGCATTCAGTCTTAGCTCCATAAGCCCCCCCCCCTTGCATGGCCTCCAGTGGACCATGCCTTGGCACTTGCCCTGGTCCCACCCCCTTCTGCCAGAGACCCTCAGATCTACCCCACTCCTGCCCAGGCCCCCACAGGCACCCTTGATGCGAACAATGTAGAGCTGGCCACACCTACCCAGTAGGCCACACCCACTCCATCCACACCCACCCAGTAGGCCACATCTACCCTGGCCACAGCTACCTGGCCCCCTGAGGGCAACCGCAATGCTGATGCGGCCCTCAATGAAATTGAGTTTGACACCCCTGGCTTAGTCCAATTTGTGAGCTCAGCCAATTCCTTCCTAAATTCTGCTCATGATGGGCATTTTGGCAAAGGATCGAGAAACAATATGATCCCTTTGGGTGATTTTTTTTATGACTCTGTTTTCATGTTTTGTTTTATTATTTGCTTAGTGTATCACATTTATAAAAAATTAATTGCTGTTTACTAATGATAAGCATCACCTTCAGATGATTGCCAAGCAGGCAGCTATATAAATCAATCACTTATTCTACTTTACAATTCCCAGAATGGGAACCATGGTGCCAGTCCCTTAAAGAAAAAGTTTTGTCACTAAGAGAACACTGCTTTCCATAAGTCAATCAAATCAAATAGAGCAAAAAAAAAAAAAAAAATCCAAAAAAAAAAACAAGTGCCTTCCAGTAACAGCACTTGAGACTTCCAGTGATGTGGAATAATTTCCAGCTTAAGGTACATTTATTTAGCTCCTTTCAGATGCTTGAGAGAGAGAGAGAGAGAGAGAGAGAGAGAGAGAGAGAGAGAGAGAGAGAGAGAGAGAAGGTGCAGCAAATGAGAAAATGCCTTGAGATGCTTAATTCTGCCTCAATATCCCACAGAGACTTTTAGGGGGAAAAAAACCCCCACATCTCATGCCTACACAGCCCAATTCTCCACTGCAAAAGAAGTTTGAATACATTTCAGTAATCTGACCTCTGAAACTGCTGTTCCCTTGCAGTCATCTGCATGAAGCAATCAACTCCTTTTTCCATCGCAGTGCTGCTATAGAATAGGCATTGCGCACTTTCTGGGGAAAGGAAAATTAACTCGTTCCTCCTTGCCACTTGATTCTGTCTAAGTTCCCCTAGATGTCTGCTAGCCTTATAAACCCAGGTCTGTCTTGTGATGTATGTCTCTATCCCCAGTCAGCAAGGGATTGTGACTTGATATCTGTAGAAAACCAAGTGTTAGGGATGGATTATTGGGGGGGGAGGGGGATCCGCTCAACTGTCATAGCAAACAAGTTTTTCATCTGTGGTCCTAGAGACCGTGGAGCAGGTCAAAATGACTGATCTGACCTTTTCCTCTTTTCCATTCTCCTTATGTTAAAAAAAAATGCACCGCAATTTCATGACTGTCCAGAGACACATAAATAACTCAGGAAATGGGAAACTGCTACAAAAGAAACTGCATTTGGTGACCTTTTCTGTGACACTTCATTTAGATTGTACCTACAAATATCAAAGAGATCAGTGTCAAGAGAAATGAGATGTGGATTTTTTCCCCCTTTCCTTCTTCTTTTTTAAAGAGGAAAGTATTTGATCCTTAACTGATAAACCACACTTAATAATTTCAGTGCTCAAGAAAATCAGATGAATGCCACTTTGTTCATGGAATCTTCATCTTAAGAACACATCCACCAAAAGAGTAACTGACAGTAGCGAGAATGGATTGATGTGTCAGTTGTGTTTGCCTATGTTTACAAAAAGGGTGCCGGGGAATCACTGACCCTCTCCAGATGGACAGCTGCGAACACTATCTACTAAAAGATGTTCTTTCATTCCATCTTAAGGAATGTTTGGTGATAAGAAAAAGAAGAAATATTAGAAAAGATGAGAAGATTCCAAAGAATAGAAGTCAGTATATTATTTCCATACATTTCCATGAATAAAACAGGACAATTGCCCAGAAGAACTTTGGACTCTGAATTACACATCCTCTTTTGAAGATAAAGGTTGTAAGAAAATATCAGGGCAAGAAACTGTTTTGGATTGCCTGGATCTTGCCCTGAGTGTAAAAAATTCCTCTTGGATTCTTCACAAATAGAGATCACAGATACTAAGCATGACAGGGTGGGATGGTATCAATTAGGGTTCTCTGTGTGTTATGATAAGTGATTCAGCCACAATGATCTAATCATAGTGGGAATTGTTTTGGCCCAAACTGCTTCACCAACATTGCTGGAGGATTATAAAGTAATACCCAGAGAAAGAATAGAAAGTGAGTCCACCTCTGCCAGAGCAGCTGAGAAGTGATTGCAATTCTTGTGCATGAGATGGTAAGCATTGCCTTTGTAATCTTTGCCCAGTTCCTCCATGATTTTATCCACATCTTCTTCTGTGAAGTCTGTGGTGCCCAAGGCAAGGGATTCTCTGGTTAAAAAAAAAAAAGAGAGAGAGAGATAAGAAAAGTCAACGACAGGAAATGGGCAGGCAGAAAGACATACACCAGGTATGCTTTGAAATAGAATCTCTGCAATGAATTAAAATAGACCAGCTTCTTTTTCAGGCTTCCACATCAGCCTGAAAGAAGATCCTCCTGCTCAAAGAACTGGATTAACATTGAAGAGTGAGCCTTTTAAAGCAGCAACATCTTTTTTTCAGGCTACTTTAATGAATAGTGGAAATGAGGCCTGAATCACTTCATCCAAATCTTTTTCAAACTGCACTATGCAAACACACACAAACATAAACGCACACACATCTCAGTTTGTTTATCTGCCTGGTCTATCTAATGTTTAATAAAGCCTCCAGGCACAGCAGTACTACACATTTAAATATCCTTTTAGATTAATTCACCATAGCATTCACTTTAAAATCCCAAATAACTGAAAGCCATTGTTCTAGTTGGGTCTGTATTTATATTCATCTTAAAGAAATAACGACACACACATAGGGTGTAAATAGTAGTACCACTATAATCACTTAGCATTTACATATCACATACTGTAAAACAAACCCCTAATGTTTACAATGACTATTTTAATACTGAATTTACATGCTCTTGGAGAAAAAGCTATCCCTGCCCCTCTGCTTCCCAGCACAAGGCGTTCTATTCAGGGCTGCCTTTGAATATGATCCACAGTGGGAGCAGAATGCAGTGGGTGGGAATCACTTTGGCAATGCTGGCCCTCGATTTCAGGGGCTGGGTTTGTTGCCCAGGATGTTGCTGAGCAAAATTCCAGATGATACTTTTGATCAAGAAAGCCGTACGTGGCTTGGGTCTAGGTCAGGGGTAGGCAACCTTGGCTCTTTTATGACTTGTGGACTTCAACTCCCAGAATTCCTGAGCCAGCCATGCTGAGGGGAAAGGTAGCGTTTCCAAGCTGAGCCATGTTAGCTCAGGAATTCTGGGAGTTGAAGTCCACGAGTCATAAAAGAGCCAAGGTTGCCTACCCCTGATCTAGGTTACCTTCTTCTCCAGACAGAACCTACTCATCCTTTGCAATCATCTCAAGTCTTCCACTCCAGATATTAGATGGGTGGCCTTTTCTTAGCTGCTCTGGCTCCTTGGAGAAGCCTGCTTTCCCAAAGTTGGGTAACCTCTCTGCTCTTTGCTAGCAAAAGAACAATGGAGATTGTTGCCTGTTTGGGTGTTGTGGTATTTTGCTGAGCTGTTTTCGCAAGGCTTATTTTTAAGCTTAATTAATTCTGATTGTTAAATTCATTTTAGTTCTAGGTCTTAAATCTTTCTTTCTTTATTATATTAGGTGCCACCCGTCTTGTCTAGAGGCGATCCAAATTAATTTGGGTTAATTGTTTTACTTTTAAAATTGGTGGCTAACAATGGTTTTTACATGAACCACCCAAAGTCTGCTGAAAGGGACATGTTCAGTGGTGGGATTCAGCCGGTTCGCACAAGTTTGGTAGAACTGGTAGCTAATTTTTTGTTGCCCAGACTTCCGGAAGCGGCATCCACACAGAGAACCAGTTGTTCACATATTTGAATCCCACCACTGGATACATTATAAAGTATAACGTAAGTAAATACATCTGAATTAGTACTTTTTCAATAGTGGGGGTCATAGAAAACATTTTTGAGCAAATCTCTTCAAATTTCCGTGCAGTGTTTTGAGTATGAGAGAAACTTTGTGTCATTTTTTCCTTGTTTCAAAAACAACGTTATATACCGTGTGTATGTTGCGAATTGTTCATTCAGACTGCATTGGTTAGCCCTGGATTTTGTTTCTTTCTGTGCCTTGTGTTCTTGTCACTGACCTCTGTTTGCCTAACAAAGCAAGCAAGCAAAACGGAACAATTAAGGGAGGCTCTGTGTGGCAGCCAGCACCTGCTCCCCAGCTTGCTTTTTCTAGAAATTCCCCTCCCCCTTGAAATGTATTTCTCCCCCTCATCCAAGGTTGTTGAGGCACATCATAAATTATTTATTTCAGAAGTTTCCAATATTAAGACCGAGGAGTTACTCTGTTGCCTCCCTCAGTTTGCTCTAGATAGGTTAGATAGGCCTCCATATTCAGACATTAGTTTGTCCCTCCCGTTTCTTGGTGATTTAATTTACTATAGTTTAGCTTCCAATATAGTGACAGCTGCAGAGATGTTCCTCCAATTCTTCCACATAAGAGACCTGGGGGTGGGAGACAACTGACCCTGAATCTAATCTTATTCCTCCAGTGACAAAGAACCAATCTGGTAAGTCAGAGAATTGACAGTTCAGAGCATATCCCGATAACACAAGGTGAGATTGTGCAGCAATATTAGTTGATATGCTGTGGGAGGAAAATGGGCATTCACCATAGCAGTTTAAGTGGGGGAAAAGATGAATCTAGGAAAAAAGCATGTGAGAACTATAGCCTGTGTTCTTATGCTTTTTTGACTCCTTAATTCACCATGGATCTGAATTAAAAGAATGCCAGAATGGGTGCAGTCATTCAGGGAGTGGAAGTAGCAAAGGCTTTTTGTTACAGATGCATGTTATTGTAGATGAATTTCTATATGCTGTGCATCTCTTAGTATTGTATATAGTGCATTCTTAACCAGCCGTACACATCACACAGCTTTCTCATTTTATCACTACAACAATCCCATAAAGGAGATTGAAGGATAGTGGCTACCCTAAGGTTACCCAGCCTGGGACTAAAAGAGGTTTTGAAACTGGACAAGAGTTAAGACTGCCCTCCTTACACCAACTTTTCCTCATTTGGTGTCAATCAAATATGGCCCCATTACCAAAACCACCAAGGCAATTCACTGTATTGGCTAGGGATATTAGGGGTTGGCCCAAACACATGGTAGACACCAGGTTGGAGGAAGCTGTAGGATAAGACAGGTTTTAATCCTCTCAAATCCATAATCTGCATTGTTTTAACTGGAGTGGGGCCCCCGTTTAATAGAAAAGGGCTGTGCTTAAGTCTGGGGAATGAAGCTGAGGGCACATTCATTTTAGCAAGATGGAATTCTAGAGGTTCTCTGTTTGCTACCTGTAATGCATTCCTTTTAGGAATTGTACTGCAGTTATTTTCTATTTTCCACCTTAACATGAGAAATTTTGCTGGCAGTTTTCAAATGTCATGGTCAGAAGCAGCTCTGAAGGGTGCAAAATGAGACCCTGGAAGCTTGTCCATGGCTATTTTATAGTATACTATAAAATTAAGGCGACAGCCCTACATGACTGCGTATATGCTGATTTTTGCCTGCTTCCTTGGTTCTCAGAAGGAATCAAAGAAAGGAATGCCTCAGGAAGAAAGCAGAAAACGGGACAATGCCCTCCTGGTGGCCAACCCAGAGAAAAGGTAGAAGACCTCTTACTTGAATTTAAAGGTCTCTCCAAGCTCCACCGCACTGCCTGGTGTAATCTCAAAAATCCCACTGAAAGGATAGGGATGTCCTCCATAGGCAAACTCTAGCAAGAAAAGAAAGAGACTGTAATTAAGAACGTCAGAGCAGCATCTGGCTCAAGATAAGATAAAGTACAGCGTGACACTTTCCACCCACAGTTACATAATTTGCTTCTCTTCCTCCTTCAAAGACACCAGACTAGTCCGCAATCTAAGGTAAAGGTAAAGGTTTCTCTGCTAGATGTGGTCATGTGGCCAGCATGGCTATATGCCAGAGATGCACGGGACACTGTTACTTTCCCACCAAAGTGGTACCTATTAATCTACTTGCATTAGGATGCTTCTGAACTGCTAGGTGGACATTGGCTGGGGCAAGTAACAGGAGCTAACCCTGTTCCACAGAGCTCGGATCTCAAACCCAGGCTGTGAGTTCTCCAGCTGACCAGCTCAGCATCTTTAACCACTGAGCCCCTTAGTCTGCAATCTACTCCAAAGTTTTTTTTTGTCAAACAGGGCATTTTTGCTGACCTGGCTTTCAGTCAGCATCAAGCACCAAGACTGAAAGATGATGGATTTCTGGAATATTCTGCAGCCTGTGCTAAGCCATATAATACCATATGTGAAAACAAATATTTAATATGAATTCACTAAGTGCTATTATCACATCTTGTTTCTTTTCCAGTATTAAAGGATGGCAATCAAATTTTCTACGTGTGCATGTCAGATGTAAATCCAGGATGGTCAGTTGCTTTGGAAGTGTCGTCCAATGATTGGGTGGTGGTAGTGGTGATGATGACAATGACGATGGAAGATGTAGTAGTAACAAGACTTATAACAAAATACTGATGCATGAAATGGGGCTATGCATGATATTTGACTCTCCTTAAAATGTCCTCTTCTTCCATCCCATTTTCCATTAAATCTTCCAAGATTTAATTCTGGGGCCCTTGAGCAGACTCAACCTCATTGAGCTACTTTGATCCCTAAAGGATTATTTCCCTAATTTTTCTTCATCATAGCTTTGTAATAGAGTTACTTATATAAGCAATAGCATAAAAATTGTTTAGAGCAAAGGAGAAAATTTATCAGCCTGAAACTCAGCAGAACTCTCAGATTATCTTGTTGCAATTTGAACTTCCTTTGGAATCTGCTCTGAGAGATAACTCCAATGACTAATAAGGTAGTCAGATTCCGGAACCAGGTGGCAATATATTTTTTCTTTACCCAAAAGCCAGAACTAGCTAGTCTTACTCCCTAGTATTTATTTTTAAAATAGGACACTGCTGAATAAGTATATAGTTTTGCAAATGAGGTTGCATTTGTTCTTGAATTAATCAGAAACAGTTGGACTAATTATGCCCAATTCTTAGCAATAGCTAGGAATTATCAGATTTGCAGCCCAGCAAATCTGGAGGTCAGTCATGGGAATGCTGAGTGATATATCCATTAAAATACAAAGCAGCTTTTGCGTCAAGAGCTAAATGACAAAGATCTCCTTTCCACTAAGAGCTTAAGACAATTTATTTGAGAATGTTCATTCATATTATCCCAATAGCAACAACCCTATGAAGAAAATTGGCCAAATATCACCTAATTAGTTTTCATGATTGAAGATGAATTTCAGTCGGGATCACCACAATCTTAGTCTAACACCTCTATCACAATATTTCAAGTTCTGTAAAGCTATAACGCCGCTCTTGGCTCCTCAAGGCAGCTCACCACTTCCTTGTTTGCCTGCACCCTTGAGCCACAAGTCCACAAGTCATAAAGGGACTATAGTTCCTTAACTCTTTAAGCAGAGGTGGGGAACTATGGTCCTTTTATGACTTGTGGACTTCAATTCCCAGAATTGAATCCCACCCCTGCTTTAAGGTGACTCATAGCTCTTGGAACAGAATGGTATAAAATTGCAGAGTCTGTAATTTGAGTTGCCTTCTGCCTCCAAAATGGATTCAGCATTTATAAAATGCAAGAAAAGACAATTTTATTTTGCAGTGAGCTATTGAAATAAAGGAAAATATCCATATTGCTAGAGATTTTCCATTTCAAAGATTGCTGCCTCCAATCTCAGCCACTCCTGATGATATAAGGTAGGGGTGTCAAACTCGATAGCGTCACGTGATGTATCATGATGTATCATGACGTTTTTGCCTTTGTGAAGCTGGGGTGGGCGTGGCCTGCATGTGATGCATTTGGCCTGCGGGCTGCCAGTTTGACACCCCTGATACAAGGCATTGGCTTGCAGTTTTAATGTACCTGATCATATCTGCAGTCATTTTGCTGTTTACAGCCTTTGGATCAGCCCTGATGACTGTGGACAAATGTCCACCATCTCTGTCTGTCTCAGCAGCAATCCACAGTTCTTTTAAGGACATTTCAATTATCCAGATCATGTCCATCTGTTGTCTTCCCCTTCTCTTACTTGCCTCAACTTTGCAAGCATGGATTGTCATCTGTTTGTATCAGATGCCCTTAGTAGCTGAATGCTGCTTGCTGTTTGTTGCCTCAGGGGAGCCATCCA
Organism: Crotalus tigris; assembly: GCF_016545835.1. Taxonomy (NCBI): domain Eukaryota; kingdom Metazoa; phylum Chordata; class Lepidosauria; order Squamata; family Viperidae; genus Crotalus; species Crotalus tigris. The sequence goes on along the minus strand of NW_024096464.1, from coordinate 3,028,216 downwards.
TTTTCATTTCATTCAGGAACTGATTCTTCTTGCAGTTCATGATAATCTTAGTAACCATTTCCAAATCCATAATTCAAGAGTATCTCATATCCCTTGCTCCTTATAAGTATCTAGTTCTCAAGGCCATACATAATATCATTAGAAAAAAATACATTAACTATGGTAATCTTTAAACATTTCTGCAATTTTAATCTATCCAGTGGGTTTCCATCTACACTTCTGCTTTCCTAAGTGACTGCTGCTCTTAACATTTCATTTATGCAGGAGGGGGTGGGGTTTGAAACCTATTTAAAAAATACAATTTTAATTCTTCCTAAAACAATCTCAAGAAGACAACACCCTTTTTAAAAGTAGAATATTCCAGCAATTTTCAGGCATAATTCACGGAAAACTCCATACCTCTACCGTAGATCTCAATTCCAGAATGGAAGACTCCAATGCCCAATGTGGAGGTGTATTCATTTATCCAGTACTAGAGAAAGACAGATTTAAAAGCATTTGATGAGACAGCAATGCTTGGATAGGTTTTTTTCCCCTTTCCTTTTATCCTGCACGCTTTGGATTATGAAGGTAAAATATAAAACCTTTAAACAGTTGAAAATAAAATTGCACAAAAGGTAACACATTTTTAAACATCCTTAAGAATAGCTTGGTCAACAACCTAATGATTACAAAGGGGCCAGTTCTCTTGAAAGATTGATAATTGGATGTTCTCCCTTGATTCACAACAGGTGTGGAAATGAAGGGAGATATATCTGAGGGTTTAGAGCTCTAGGATGGAAACCTGCCTGGCACAAAAAGAAAGCCAGAGTTAGATTTAAAAATGGGATTCAGAAATCTACTTAATGGGTCAAGCAGTTTTTTTAGAGATAATGATTGCTTTAACATTTAGGATTTAGATTTATAATGGGAATTAAAACTAACTCTTAGATTATAACTTCAAATGTTATATGGAAATAGATTTGTGACAATGAAAGACATTTTGCTACTAAATGAGGAATTACTAGGATGAGAAATAAAGTAAGAATAAAGTAAGAAGGTAAATTTTGGATTAATATGTATATTTCAGTTACATTAATTATCTTATAATGAAATGAGGGAAATTAAGGTTATCTGAAGCTTAAACATTGGTTATAAAAGGCTAAATTGGAATATAAATAAATTGGAATTAAATAAAACCTAAAAACAGGACTTGGATATGTATAACTAAAATGTTATTGATAAATGTGATGATTGACTGAGCTTTAGCCATAAACCTATTAATATGAATATGATACAATATTTGTGGGAAATAGAGAGGGAACTCTTATTGATGTAACCTGAGATATATATTTATGATTTTGTTATTGGACTATTGATTTACCTATCACCACACTGCTTTCTAAGTATTTGGATGTAAAAATTTGAAAAATTAATAAAACTTGTATATAAAAAAGAAAGAATAGCTTAGTCAGCATCTGCTTAGAAGAGATTCAAATGCTTCTAGAAGAGTTACTTCCTGGGTTTTTGAATGCCATGACACATTTCTGGACTGCAGTTGCCTACAATCTGTTGAACAGCAGAACTGAGTTAGAATACAGGTTGTGACAGTATGTCAGAACAATCACAAAACCAGTCTTTCACTTGGTAGAATTGTCACTGAAGATCGTCAGGGGAAAGGGGTGGAAGATTAATGGGCTTGCACAAGAAAGGGCTGGTGTCCTGAGGTACATAAGGATGGAAATGGGAGCTCCCTCAGATTTCAGAATACTGTATGTTGATTACATGTTGATTACAGCTGAGCAGAGAAAAAGAACTGCTTACTTAAAGTAAAACGTACAGTAAAGGAAACTCAAGTGATTTTGGAAAAAAAAAAGTTGAAACATATTTCACTTGACTGATGTAATGACGACAACTTGTGTTAGCTTACCAGCCATTGTCATCCAAGCCTGCATCTATTAGCCTGGGCTTTTAAGACTTTTCTTGATAGCTTGTAAAGGTATGTGGGAATGTCCTTGGGAGACAGGCGAGAGAGATGCAGACTGGACAACAGCATGTAAAGGATGTCTTAGTCCACAGAAAAAGAGGATGGTGTGGGAAACATTTCAAAAGGAACCCTCCCTAATTTTCTGGAGAGTAAAAGGAAGGGAGGGGAGAAATACTTTCAGTCTAGCAACATTCTGTTAATGTAATCTTATAATAAATAATTAATGTCCCTGCTTGAACTTCTTGTCTGGATTACATTGCTGGGCTAACATATATCTGCAGAGATCTATCAGAAGGAGGATGGGACTATCAAAGAGAAAACATCACCCCCACCAAGACTGGCAGGGCGAGCTACTGTATATGAACAGCAAATCCCATTCCCTTCTAACACTGAAGATCTTACCTAGCCAGGTAATGAAACATCTGCACAAAACAACCAAGCTCAAAGAGCACCAAGGTGTAAACAAGATGGAACTTGTATGGAACCTTTCTCTGCCATTTCTGAGGCATCTGCATTTTGCTTGGCAAATCTCTGTAGGTCTTTTGAGCCTTATTTATGTGAGAGATGAGAAGGGGAGAATTGTGAAGAAATCCTTACGCATTTCTCCTGCGGAGCCTTGGGCCAGCAGATAAGATGGGAGGGAGTAAAAGGCTTGGGTGAACTTCAAGGCAGGGGGCTTCCAGGACAGGAGTGACTGGAGGTAAGGCCAAGAAAAGATTCTCTTTGGGTACTTTCACTGTTGTAGAAGAAATGGCATTGGCTGTAGGGTGTGACAATAGAGCAAAGGGGCTCTCTGTGAACTGTGGAAATACGAAAGTTATAGATGGATGGAATTTCATTTACTCTCTAGCTCTATTTCAGGGATTGAAAAACTAGGGGACCAAATTCTTTCTTACAGCTTTTCAGTATGGTTTATAAAAAGTACCCGCTAGGTAACCATATTGCTTCAATTTAAGTAGCGCTCCCCTTTCTCCTTCCCTAAATTTTGCACTTACTGTGTCATCACATATGTATGGGAATATTGAATGAGTTGCCACATAAGGTCTGGAGGGGGTGGTGATATTTTGAGAGAGAGATAATGAATAGTTAAATAAAATTGCATAGATTCCAAGACTCAGCCAACTTATCTGACTGCTAACTTTTCACAAAGTTTACTCTCACTATTCTTCTCCTAATACATGCTCTCTTTCAACCAAACTAGGAAGACCAGACCAGGAAATCAACTCCAAAGAAAACTAGAAAGTACTTTTATTGAGGTTGGTTATAATAACAGAACCTTGCAAGTCTGATTATGTATCTGTACCGCCTCTCCTTTCTTATACCCCAGTGCATCAGGGCTGTATCTGCCTGAGTCACTTCTGAATGGTATTTTATTTCTTAAAGCTTAAAAAATGTTTCAACCCTCCCCCCTCTTTGCCTAGATAATGGTTTTTGTATGTTTCCATCACAGTCACCTTTCTAACTCTCTACATTCATTGGTATGGGCAACTAGAAATCTTGCCTTTGCCAGCGACAACTTAATTGTACAGAAAGTGATTTGTTGATCAATTTTCAAATCCTACAGTATGTAGTATACACACATTGCAATGATTTTTCCAGCAATTTAGTCCCCGTTGTGTTAATAATTTTCAAGCAACTTGTACTGGTTTAAGACTATTGTGATTCTCTTCTTACTCATCACAATGAATAAGCCTGCTAAACAAAGAGAATGAATCTTCAATCTGTGTGTGCTATATAAATTGGCAAAAAAAAGTGCTTATCATGAAGACATTGCTGGGTGAATGGAGTCAAGAGAGGGTTTAGGACAGTGGTGGGCACGCGCACTGTCACCCCAGTCCTAGGCCTTCAGCTAGGTTTTATAAAACCTTGTCACTTTAGGCCTCTGCCGCCATGTGCAAAAAAAAAAAAAAAGGTTCAATCAATTTCAACTTCTTGCAGGAAAAAAAACAGATCTTGAAAAGTTGGAATTGATTGATTGGACTTTTTAGTCCCACCCAGTCTGCCATTACCACCGCAGCTATGCCCACCCAATGGGCCACACCCACCCAGTACCTGACGATGCATAAGTGGGTTTTGGGTTGCAGTTTGGGCACTCGGTCTCTAAAAGGTTCGCCATCACTGGTTTAGGACTTCAGTATATTGGGACAGTGTTAGGATTTTCTAAGGTCAGATTTTCACTTTTGAGAGACATGCTCAAATTCACTTTTGAGAGAGGCATTCAAATAAATATGTTACAGATACTTGATCTTCTTTCCTTTGTTTATATTGGAATAAATACATAGTTTGGGGAGGGGGAAAACTCCACAAGGATGAAGATAAAATTCAGGAAGCATATAGGCTGTTCTATGATAACGAAGAAAGTGAAATTAGATGCATGTTACAGATTTAATATTTTCTTCAGATGAAATCTCAGCCTTCTGTCACAGATATTGAAAATCTAACCCCTTCTGAATCCCTCTCTGCATTTTAATATGCCCAGGGGCTTATTTCATACATTTTCAAACATAACAAATGTCTAGAAACCTGTTCAGATTGTCAATATACTGGTTTTATTATGTGCTAGTTTCAGAATCTCTGATTCCGATCCTCTGATGATAATGAATCAGTTGGCAAAGTTAGTTAATTTCTCTTGGCTAATCAACTAAGTTGCTGTCAACCAATCCCTCTGCTTCAATGGAATTTTCTTGCCATCTGGATTGTATATAGCTACCATCTCTGGATGATCCTAATATGTTGGAATATCAACTACTGTAATATGTTAATGCATAATGATATGCATAATCCACTTTCCTTGCCTTTCTACTTGCATTATTGATAGTCTGCTATCCCTAGTAACTCACTAAGTATCTGACGATGCATTCTGAATGTACATTATGGTTGCACATAAAACAGAGTTGTCTTATTATTCAACAAACAAACCTCAAATATCCTTCAAAGGAGGCAGCTGCAACCCAAATAATGTAAATTCCTAATTCCAAACAACCTTGCCAGCAAATTTCCACACCTAGACAAATGTCTTTCCTTACAGAAAGCCCCCTTCATATTCCTTGGTTTCTGGCTGAGAAATCAAGGACATTTAGGAAAGTCTCAACAAGTGACAACACCTGGTTCATCTTAGGTAGACTCAGAAGCTAAGCTGAATTGGGTCTGGTTACTATTAGAACAGAAGACCTTCGATATGGGTCTGATTTCATTCTTGCCCACAATAAAGAATCTAATCCAGAATCTAAGTTTCTCTATGAGACTTCTGCGGGGCAGGGGAGGGCGGGGGGAGGGATGGTTTTTGGGTACTTGGTGTCTAAAAGTTTTGCCATCACTGTACTAAGTATATACTATACTATACTATACTATACTATACTATACTATGCTATGCTATGCTATGCTATGCTATGCTATGCTACGCTACGCTACGCTACACTACACTATAAATGTTCCCAGGTAGGAAAGAGGGAAACGATGTGTTTTTGAAGATCTCTTAATGCAAGTGCTGTGACTTATAGTGTGTACTTTCATTGGATGTTGAGAAATAAGTAAATAATGGTGGTTTTTGTGTGGTGACAACATTGGGCACTTGGCATTCTGAGAGGTCCTTGGTTTTCTCTGAGCTTGTTTACTTGCAGACATTTCATTACCCAAATTAGGTAACATCAATGCGTGTGATCAGTGCACTAGCACTGATGCTGTTACCTAGTTCAGGTAAAGAATATATGCAAGAAAACAACCCAGCTCTGAGAGCCCCCCTCATTTCAACCCTGAGCTATTCTCCTCTATTAGTGCTTGCCATTCTGACACCATCACATTTTGCTGTGGATATACCTGGCTGTCCTGGTTAGAAAACAATGGATAATGGTTCAATGCTTTATGTGAACTCAGCCAGATTTGGTAAGTTTAGTAAACCATGGTTGAATACCCCCATGATTTAGTGAGGTTTGGGAACCCTATGAAAACCTATACAGCAGAAACATTTCATCTGTTTCTGATGTTATGGCTGGAAATGCCACGGTTTGGGTAGCTAAAATGATGTCACTGGTACAACCAGAGGAATTTCAGCAAGCTTCGGGGAAATTAATTTTTGCAGAAGTACAAATCTTTAGGGAAAAACTTACTGAAACTACTGAAGAAATTGGTTCCAGCCTCATTACTGTTAGGAGAAAAAGCAAAACACCCCAACGATGGACAGAATTCTGTAGTAGGGCTGCAGTTGAGATGATGCACACAGAAGCTTTATAACAGCATTAAAATGTGATTCAATTATAAAATAATGAATGACAAACTTCACTTAAAATTAATGTATTAAATTATATAATTTATTTTTTTTTAAAAAATACAGTCCCAGCACACAATGTATATCCACATCTACATCTATTTACACGCGCGCACACACACACACACAAATCCCATTAATAATGTCTGGTTTTTCTAATTTTAAAACTCTTTATATTATCATGTTAGCCCATTTATAGACCCTGTAGGTGGAAAGCTGGACATAAATTTACTTAATTGGCTGATTGATTGAAAACCGGCCAGTAGGTTTTTCTGATGCCATTAATAATAGGAAAAAAGCATGCAGCTTGGTTCTTGACAGCTACCTGATCATCTGATCAGATCCTGGAGACCAGACTGCAAGGAGAAAGAGGGATGAAGCACATGGAGTCATAGAAATGATCCATTAATATGGTGCAGGTGAAGGAATATGTGCTCATTAGAGGAACATGAAAATCAGGAGCATCTGCAGAAGACGCAGGTAAAAAAAATGTAGGATGGACTTTGATCAAAAGGTATCAGCTGGCATCCTGACTTTGAAATTGAGCCTAAAATTCCTTATGTCTGGTCTGTGGGAGATTTACAGCCCCCTTGTGTGCTTCCTGGCAACCAACTGTACTGACACAGAAAAGGTTGGTCTGCTTTTGGTGCAGCCCGTCATATGGGCCCAGCCATTGTGGTTTGTGAATCATTTGTGCAATTACCTGTCTCTGAAGGTGCAAGAACAGAAAGAGACAATAATCACCCTCCTTTCCTGTTTCTTGTAGTGTTTTCTTTTTAAAAAAATAATTGAGTTGTAAGGATGATTTTTGTGGGGAGGGTTGAGGAAAGCATGAGATGTTCCCCTTTCTTCATTATATAAAGAATTACAGTTTTGTTCTGTATCCCCTTCATATTTGTTATTCTGCCTGGTCTTTAAGGAATTGCTAAACCTGAATCACTTCCTTTTGATTTTCTCCCAAATACAGAAACATGGAGCATATGTTCTTTGGTCCCTTCTCATGTTAGAATGTAGTTAGATGGGTTTGCCTATCTCTATACTATTTTTCCAGTAAAAAGGTTTTTCATACTGTTATTGTTACAAATCCTCAAAAATCCTTGCCCAGGTTAGATTTCAGATCTCAGAAAAGCTCAAGCACATATGAGGGATGCTTCAATTTACAATTGAACATCCAGTCCATGAGGTTGAGGCCCAAATGGTGCATGCTGAAATATTATACATATTTTCAGATGTCAATGATAATCTAGTTTCATATTGCTTTCATACTCTTTTTTAATTTTAAATTCTTCTGTTTATATTGGGTAAGGGAGCAGAAACATATAAAAAAAGCAACTTGAGCTGAATTTTAGAGGAAAAGTGTTGGGGATGAAGAGGGTGAGGAACTGTCTCTCAGTGCAACACACGGGGAGAAAGAATTCAGAAGCTAAGCATCACATACAGCTTGTGACATTACTGTATTCATAAGCAATGTTAAGAGTTCGAAAATGAGCAACAGTACCTAATCCAAGTCTTTATTTTAAAAAAAAATTGACATTTCCTCACTGCCACTATCTCTACTTGTGCAAAAACCATTGGAAGCTTCTGTGATCACCTTCTTGTCCACAAACCTGCCTGAGAATGGTACGAACTAATATTCTTAAGAGAATGCAATGAGTAGCCTCCAATCGGGGCCTTGCAGTCCCATCCATTGGTTTATTTCATGCAGTGTACATTTGCCTATGGATCCTCCCTTCCCATGAACTGATGCTGGAAACAGAAAGCAAAGCTGTGAAGGCACAATCGTCTTTAGCATTCAGAGCGTTTGTTGAAATGAGAGCATTTTGGCATGATGCCATGGCAACTCAACTTCTACAGGGAAGAGAGAGAAGCTGGCTTAAATCCAAGAGTTGGAACAAATCAACTTTCCATCAATGGGAAAATGGCCTGCCCACAAGTTCGGCAAAGCTTCACTACTGCAAGTAGTAAAATGGCCTTCTGGTTCATTTCTGAGCCAGAAATGAATCCGCTGAAACTGAACAAAGATGACAGTGTGAAGCTATGCACAGGGAGGGCTACTTTGGAAGGACCTGTTGTGCATGTTTTCCTTACTGAACAACTTAAATTAAATTTGACATTGAAGTCCAATAAAATGTTCTGCACACATGTGCTTCCTGAGGAGATTTTGCTTCTGGATATGCCAAGCCCTCATAATAGAACTTTGTGAGGGTCCAGATGTTGTCATATTTCATTTATACCTTGAATTAGGGCTGCACATGTCTTCAAAAATTGTACTTTGGAATGCTTGGAGATGGGGAAGAAGCACATTTGTTGCACATGTGCCCGCAGGAAAAGTAGCCAGGAACAACTTTTGAAGCAGTTATGTAGGGCTGGAAATCTTTAAAAAATGAAAAAAAAGAAAGGTTTTGTTATACCTCTTGTTTTCCAAAGAACTGTTTCAGTCTGAATCAAAGGATTTGCAAACTCTATTTTGAATGCTTCAAAATCTGTTCTGTCAAACTTTCATACTTCTCATTCCCTTCTTCTTTTATCATCTTGCCTGATAAATGTTCTGGGTAGCTTGAAGGCTTAGGTGCCATTTTCAGATATTTTGGTTGCCACAATGAATGTATCATCCAGCTAAGGTTTTGGTATTTTTTCATCAATGGATCAATAAAGATTGACTTTTATTTCTATTTGTAACCCAATATGCTTTACCCACTGCTGCTTTTAACATTTTTCTTTCCAGAAAGAATCAGTGAAGAAGAAAAGGTCATGATGGCTACTTATCTCTTTTGATGAATGGTGTTTAGATTCCCCCTGAAATGGTATTTTAGACTTTGGATTGAGCCAACTGGTGAAAAAAAAAGTCTTGGAGTAGGATGTGGATTTAAACTTGGATTCCAATGTCCTATAGGATTATTAGGTTTGTATAAAAATTAGTAGTATTAGACCAGTGGTTCTCAACCTGTGGGTCGCGACCCCATTTGGGGTCGAAGGACCATTTCACGGGGGTCGCCAAACAACGCAGTCCGCCATTTTTTCCCCCCTTTTCCTTAGCTGTGCTACTCCCTTTTATTCTATTGGCTTTTGAAAGCCAATAGAATAGACTCTCTTGAATAGAGTCTAGTTCTATTGGCTTTCAAAAGCCAATAGGAATTGTCCAGGCTGTCTCTGCCCTGCTGAGCCCGCCAAAAGTCCCATTCTGCAAACGGTGCTGCACCAGTTGAGTAGTCCTCGACTTACGACTGGTTGGGGGTCGCGGCATTAAAAAGGTTGAGAACCACTGTATTAGATGCAAAGAACTGAGTTCAGAATAATTGCTTTTATTTCACTGAAGATCGTCCTTTTTAAACACTGTCTGCCAGACCTCAGTAGGCTTGAACTCAAGGGTTACTTGATTGTTCCTGGCCATGACTACCTGATTTACCTTCCAACAACTTGTTCAACTGATTTTGTTCAAAAGAGAATTCTTGTCTTTCTGCAGGAAAATGTATGTAAAAGTATTTTTTGGTAAAACCGGTCTATCAGCAACCTGGTCTATCCAACTATGGGACAGAGCATACTGCTTCCGCTTGTACGCAAACTTTTTTAGGGCAGAGATGCATAGCTGGACAAGTACCATTCTTGGGTAAAAGCAAATTGGTTGAAGAAAATCCCAATATATTTTCATAATGAAAAGCAGCCTTAAGCTCCTCAGAGAAATATGAGGAAGTATTTACAAAAATATTTAAGGATCTGAAGAATTGTGGGAGGAAAGTGGCCTTAGACATCTACTCAAACAATCTGTTTTGCAGTTTTTTAAAAAGTCTGTCAGGGACTTGTGACACAGACATCTTTCCATTAATATATGGCTCTATTCTCACTGTGCCAAAACCAAACAAACCACATTATGCTCTAGTGTGCCATTTAAATTCAGCCACTGTGTCATGTAAAGTGCACAAAATGTATAAAGTGGAAAGTTTGCTCAGATGTGGCCTACCGCAAATAGTACGTCCTGCAGCTACAAATCATTTGAAGACTGCTCTGAAATATGAAAGAGATTCATATTTGCAAAGACAAGCCCACCCCCTCTTGCATTTCATAGAAAAAGGCAGGTTAAATCTCCTTTTCCTCCACTGGGATGAGGAATAGAAAACCCATTGCTGACTCTTGTTAGAGAAATTCCCTTCCCAGAGTTCCTCTTTCAACCCAAAGCAAAAGAGTTCTGATTCCTGCATTTTTTTTAAAAATGTAGTTTAACTACCGCTCAGGACAAATGGTATTTTCAAATGGCCCATCAAATCCGTCGGCATAAAAATTAAGACAGTTTAAGAATAAGATGTATCCACAAGAGATAGATGTATAACTCACACAAAGCATCAGAACACCCCTAAATAATCTCCAGGTTGAAAACTAGCCCAAATCATGATTCCTCGAAGTGATATTGATTCCATAAATCAGCTGGGTGCATGGAAGTGGAAGGGAAGAAAGGGGGGGAGGAGGAAGAGGAGGATAGCCCTGCCATGAACATCTTGAGCTTGTAGTAACCATGTATAAAATTACAATCTGGAAAAGGAAAGAAAAACTGAGATTGTTTGAAAAATATAATGAAACTCGATGTACGGATTTAATAGCTGCGATGTCAGAGCCTCAGTTATTTGGTGAATAGGAGATAGATAAAGAACGAAGTGCATGAGCAGAAGTTTTGCAGTCAATCCCTTGCTTGTAATGAGAACATGAAAGGAATCCTGCGGCTCCAATCTTTTGACTCCAGTTCTGATCCTACAGGGGTCAATCAGATAATGGAGAGTTTTGCATTAACACTGTGCATGCTCTGGAAGCAATGAAATGTGCGTAGAAAGCAGCCACACCTAGCAGCCCATTAACAGTCCTCAGCCCCTGATCTTTAAGTAACGTGCACAAGGAGCCTTGCTCTGAATTGAATCAGAAGGAGGGGGGACAAACAAAGACAAATAATCTAACCCTTGGCTCTATTCCTCTGTCCTGTTTCTTTGCTTATTTCAGTGGGATACAAGAAAATAAAATGTAGGAACCAATCACACATCTCACTTCCTTTTAGCACTCTCTGTGTGCAGTATATAAATAAACCTCTTCCAAGTCTCTCACCATGACATGCAATTATTTTGCAGCATGTAATTCACTTTAAGCATATATTTCTGGAGTCATTAAAGCTATTACCAACTGGAAAAAATAATGCATATGGAAATTTTAAAAGTAAAGTAATGACTACTTGCATGCTTTCTGGCATGCTGGGCCCTTTTAAAAAGTTTCCCCCTCTCTTCAATCTTTTTGTTCATCAGAATTCATGCAAGATTTCCCACTATGTCCATTAATCTTTTCAAAATCTCATAGGCTTGTCTTAGTAAAACAGAATTATATCTGTGTTGTCCCCATTCTCATTCTTTAACATTTAAGTGAAGTCATCTGGATTTAAGATTAGGCAAACTTTACAGTATGTCCATGAATGTAAAAAGAATCACCATATACAGAGTTTAAGAACCACATCTACCATATATGCTTATGAGTGATGCCTATCACTAATGAAATATAAACTTGGTTCATGCATGCTGGTCATTACATAAAAAATACAACTTTAAGTGAAAAATATGTTAATCATACATGGAAAAATTATCTCAATTAGCCTTCAATTATAAGACTTCAACCCATCTAGAGTACAGAAATCAAATCATTAAAGTCACAAATTTATTTGGCTCAACTCTATCCATGTTCTATATCCATTGTGAGACAAAGACCACTTGTTTGGCAAGGAGAACATCACATAAGTCTGATTCAAATCAATTCATAGTTCCCACATTGTACTACACCATAATTGACTGATGCGTTATGATTTTTGAAAGGGCTCCAATTTAGTTTAGAATTTCTGGACTGTAAACTACTTTGACAAAATCTTTCCACTCAAACATGTCATAAATATCTCTTGTGGAAACCACTTTTGGACTTTTCGCTTTGTTCAGCATCCATTCATTCTTGTCCCTATCTACTGGTATGCTTGTTTACAACTCATGTTTCTTAAGAACTCCATTCAGTGGTATTTGCAACATAATGATATTAAATCAGTGACAGATGCATGATTGTACAAACGTCACAATTTAGTATGTGTTAAGAGGCTAACACAAATAGGTAAATCATAGCATTTGTGTGATTACATAATCATACAATGTCTTTGGGTTGCCACAAAAAAAAGGAAGTCAAGCTATTCTCCAAAGCACCTGAAGGCAGGACAAGAAGCACAGATGGAAACTAATCAAGGAGAGAAGCAACCTAGAACTAAGGAGAAATTTCCTGGCAGTTAGAACAATTAATCAGTGGAACAACCTGCCTCCAGAAGCTGTGAATGCTCCAACACTGGAAGTTTTTAAGAAGAGACTGGACAGCCATTTGTCTGAAATGGTATAGGGTTTCCTGCCTAAGCAGGAAGTTGGACTAGATGACCTCCAAGGTCACTTCCAATTTATTACTATTATTATTATTATTATTATTATTATTATTATTATTATTATTATTATTATTATTATTATCGATCATCGCACAGTCAGCCAGATGTTCAGACTGGATTTGGCATTTTGTCTACCTATCGAGTCCTTACCCAGGACCTGGGATAGGCAGATGTGAATGTTTGATGGTATTACAGATATCGTCGCAGGATGGAAGCAGTTCCTAGTAAGGCCGCCTTTTGCAATTGACTAATAGCGAATTTGTCAATGCCAATGGTGTTCAAGTGATGCTCCAGTTGTTTTGGGATTGCACCCAAGGAGCCTATGACTATTGGTACTACCCTTGCTTGCTTTTGCCACAGTCTTTCTATTTCTATTTGTATGTCTTTGTATTTTGTTATCTTCTCCAGTTCTTTCTCGTCTATTCTGCTGTCTCAAGGCACTGCCACGTCCACTATCCAGACTTTTTTGTCTTTCTTATCGACAATTGTTAAGTCTGGGGTGTTATGTTGCAGGTGCTTGTCTGTTTGAATTCTGAAGTCCCAGAGCAGTTTAATTTTATCATTTTTCTATGACTTTCTCTATTTTATGATCCCACCAGTTTTTGCTTACAGGCAAATGATATTTTTTGCAGATCTTCCAATGAACCATTGTTGCTACTTTGTCATGCCGCTGCTTGTAGTCAGTCTGTGCAATCTTCTTGCAACAGCTTACCAGGTGGTCCACTGTTTCTTCAGCTTCTTTGCATAGGGGGCACTTACTGTCTGTTGCTGTCTTCTCAATTTTGACTTTATATGCATTTGTCCTTAAGGCTTGGTCTTGTGCAGCCAGAATTAGTCCCTTGGTCTCTTTCTTCAATTTTCCTGCTCTTAGCCATTGCCAGGTCTTGTTATTATCTGCTTTCCCAGCTATTTTTTTTTAATGTATTGGCCATGTAGTGCTTTGTTTTCCCATGCCTCTATTCTGTTCTTCATTTGGTCTTTCTTGTAGGCCAGTTTGGTCTCTCCAGTAGTTAGTAAGCCTTCCTGATATACTAATTTCAGTGCATCTTCATGATTGTTCTTCAGATATTCTTCCAAAGCCATTTTTTCTTCTTCAACCATCTGATGTACTTGTAGCATTCCACGCCCACCTATTTGCCTCGGTAGATAAAGTCTATCAATGTCACTGCGTGGATGAAGGGCATGATTCATTGTCATTATTTTTCTGGTCTGCCTATCCATTGCTTTTAGTTCTGCTTGAGTTCAGTCCACTATTCCAGCTGTGTACCTAATGACTGGGATTGCCCAGGTGTTGATTGCCTTTATGGTATTTACTCCATTGAGTTTGGATTTTAAGATCTTCGTCACTCTCTTGATGTATTCACCTCTAATCTTTTTCTTGACTTCAGTGTGCTTGATGTTGTCAGCTTGAAGGATATCCAAGTATTTGTAGTACTCTTCCTCATCCAGACTCTTAATGTTATTTTCGTGGGGCATCTTGATTCCTTCAGTTTTCATTATTTTTCCTTGTTTGATAGTAAGTGTGGCACATTTGTCCAAGCAAACTCCATTACAATATCTTGGCTATATATACGGACAGTGTTGAGCAGCGATTCTATTTCAGATGATGTTTTTCCATACAGCTTCAGATCATCCATATAAAGGAGGTGGGATAGTCTGGCAGATGTTTTTGATGTTTGATAGCCATGTCCTGAGTTATTGAGTATTGTTGACAGAGGAAACAGTGCAATAACAAATAGTAATGGTGATAATGAATCTCCTTGAAATATTCCTCTCTTGATATTAACCTCTCCCAGCCTTTCACCATTGATCTGCAACTGTGTCTTCCATTGTGCCATCGATCTGTGCACAAATTTTCTGATGTTTCTACTGACTCCTGTTATTTCTAGGCACTTTATTATCCAATCATGTGGCAGAGAGTCAAATGCATTTTTGTAGTCAATCCATGCCACATTCAGGTTGGTCTTCCTTCTCTTGCAGTTTTCCAAGATCATTTTGTCTATTAGGAGTTGATCTTTTGTTCCTCTGCTATTGGGGCGGTTTCCTTTCTGCTCAGGTGGAAAGAGATTGTTTTCAACTAGATGATGTTGTACTGCATCAGCTACCACACCAGTTAGTAATTTGAAAGTTGTTGGTAAGCAGGTAATTGGCCTGTAGTTACCTGGGGTTGCCCCTTTTGCTGGATTTTTCATTATTAGGTAGGTTTTCCCAGTTGTTAGCCACTTTTCAATTTCTCCACCTTGTAGTATATTGTTGAACTGCTTGGCAATGAGTGGGTGTATAACAGTTAGATGTTTCAACCAAAACCCATGCAATTCATCTTCACCTGGTGCTGACCAATTTTTGATTTTTCTTGCTCTTTTTTCTACCATTTTTGTTGTTATTACTAGTTTTTTCATTTCAACTTCTGTTTTATTTGCATCCACCTCTTTTAACCAAGCCGCATACTTGTTGTATTTCTTTGGGTTATCCCATATCTGCTTCCAGAACTGCACTGTTTCTTCCTTGTCAGGTACTGACTGATTCTTTGCAGTTTCTCCATTGATGGATTGGTAGAAACGTTTCTGATTGGATTGAAATTGGAGGTTCTGCCTATAGTTTGCAATTCGAGCTTCATATCTACTGATTTTCCTGGCTATAGCGGTTATTTGTTGCTTTATTATTTCCAGTGCTTCCTTGATCTTCCTTGTTTCTAAGTGGTATTTCTTGATTAGGTATTCTTTGGTCTTCTTGTTCTTCAGCTTCTTTTCTTTCATCTGTTCTAGCTTGCTTGCATGTGATCTTAATTTGCTGATCTTATTTTCTAGTCTAGCCTTCCATTTTTCTGGTGCACTGTTTGTTTGTTTTTCTTCTTTGTTGATTTTGCATCCCAGGTATTCTGTTATAACTGCAGCTGTGCTGTACGTTAGTTGGTTTGTTTCTTGCAGTGAATTGGTGCTTATACTTGATATTGCAGTATTTGCATCTTTTAATGCTTGTGCTAGCTGTTTCTTTGGAACAAGTTTCAATGCAGGCAGCCTTATTCTGTTGTTTTTGTGCTGTTTTAGATGCTCAGTTATTCTTTGTTTCAATTCTTTTATTTCTTTAGTTAGAGGGTTTTGTTCTTCCTGAGGAAGTGGTGCCTGGTTTCCAAATGAGAACAGTTGTATATCTCTGCTGGATTCCTTCACTGCCAACTCCCCCTGGTTTGCCTCTACATTCTGAATTACTTCTGGTAAGGCTTTGATTTCTTTGCCCTGGGTAAACCTTTGCAGTTCGTCCAATTCTGTTTCTGTGAATATTTTATTTCATGTTATAAATCGGCGTTGATCTGCTAGTCTCTGTTCTGTTATTTCTGATTCTGGATGTTGTTCTTTCCAGAATTGGTGCATTCGTTTTAGATATCCTCTTCTTGTTGGACTTGATCTGTAGTAACAGATCATTATTTCTTTGTTTTCCATCACTGTGTATCTGCGACGGGTAAACACCTTTTCTTACAGTAGTTCTGCAGCTGCTGGCCCTGGTTGCTCAGCCAACAGTCCTGAGTCCTGTAACCCATTTTTCACCAGATATCCAGGAACTCCAATATCTAGTGTGGACCTTGTTAACCCGGGCGACGTCCGAGCCGGTATGGCATTCTGTAATTTACGTCTCACCATATTTTTATGGGAGAGACACTCTTTGTCTGACTCCTCTGATGAGACCTGTCCAGTATGGTTGAACCTCTGGCATAGCTCTCATCTTCCTCAGAGTACACAAGCCCCACAACCACGTCAAGGTAGTGCCTCACTGGGGGGTTATTATTATTATTATTATTATTATTATTACTACTACTACTACTACTACTACTACTACTATCCATCATGGATTCCCATGTTTTCATTCCCATTGCATTTAGCTTATCTTTATATTTTTCTTGAGAGAAGAATGCCTAGCCATGTTTGTTTCTTTTGCTAAGCATTTAGTCCTTTAAAAAGATCATACTTTACTTATTGATTTTTTATCTATTTATTTTCTATCCTGTCGTTCATTTAGGATCTTAAGATGGTTCCTCCAACTATCTTTCTCCACAAACAATCTTTGAGGTAGGTTGATTGAGAGAATGTGACTGTCCGAGTAACCCACTAAGTTGTTTTAGGTGAGGAGTGACTGGAATCTGAGTGACTGGAATCTGGGTCTCTTCTCCTACTTTAATATGTTAACCACTACACCACACTGCCTCTCACACTATCCTCCTATTAGCATGTGCATATCTTAACTTTTCTTCACACAAACAAATTTAATTTAATTTAGTTTTTTGCCATTGATATAAAACTTGCAATTGTCCTCTTCATTTTCTCCTGCAAACACACTTATGTTGGTCTTTGATACATTAATTTTTGGATCCATACTTTCTCATTGCATCGATTCAACATTCTCTACAAACCATTTGGGTTCCCAGCCAACAGCACAATTTTATTTAGATACAAAAGTGCAGACATATTCACGTCTCCAACCGATGCACATATAAAGTGCACACATTCTTTATATACTGTATATGCTGACTGATAAGGAAGCTAATAATAACATTTTATGAATGGAACTATATTGTAAATACATTTATTGTTGTAACTATGGGTCATAACAAAGATGGAACTATATTTAATACTTTATTCCAAAATGGACTTCAGTGGAGGCCTTTTCAAACCCCTGTCAATCCTATGATAGTCATCTGGCTTCACAAGAGACAAGCATCCCAAAAGTACTTTTTCAAAAGGAAACTGAATTTTTCTTTCTTTTTTCTTTGAAGTTTCCTTGAATTTCTATTGGAAGAAAAGCAAAATGTCTTCAAGGAAAAACAAAGAAAGTCTAGTTGCCTTTTGAAAAAGCACTTTTGGGATAACCATGACCTGGATGACTCAGAATCTCCATAGACACCAGGGGAAACCTTATACTTTCTTTAGGTAAGAGCCAGCTCCAGGCTGAATTTATAGATCTAAGCTATCAATCTGAGGGTTTTTTTTTTAATTAAGTCAATATTACAGTCTAAAACAAACCAAGCAAACCACATTAGGGATTCAAGGGATGCATTAACTCATCCACTGTAGCTTAATCAATTCTCCTTGAACAAACTATAGCTTAGCATAGCAAGTGACGCCTAGAGTATATTAACTGCAGCACTGAAATTCAAAATGGCAGGCAATTTCTCAGGTGCTATGACCAGATATTAGATTGGACAGAGTTTGGATTCAGTTCCAAAATGAGTTTAGGAGTATACATAGCATGTGGATACAGCAACTCTCTGCAACTCTTTATAGCATCTTATCCCAGAATTATGTGATAGGTCAGCCTTGCAATCTAGGAAAGGCAAGTTGAAGATTGGAAATTGCATTCCCAATCTCTCCAAAGCACTTTTCTGGAAATGAAACTGAAGCACCACAGAGCCCTATCATATAAACAAACAGCCAAAGAAATAAAATGTCTGAGTTTTTGGATCCAAAAATGCCTTTGATAACTAGCTTACACTGATACATTTATTTTTGGATTTATTCGTGTTTTTTTTAAAAGATGAAGTACCTTAAAAATGATAAATAGCCTATCTTAAAAACATAATTTAAAAGTAGTTACATATATCAGATTAATACAAGTAAATAAAAACTATTAAAATATCATATCAGAATTCCAGGAATTATTAAAAATGGCCAGGAAGCATCAGGGATTAAAACTAGCAAAAATCCATTTATTCAACAACCATCTTGTAGCACAAGTATAAAAAATGTAATTAAAATTGCTTGGAGGCGGTCACCAGCTGTGAAAAAGTTATTACAGTAGCAACTGGGCTTCTACTAGGACAGCTTGGGGTAAATCAGTGGTCCCCACACTACAATATGGAAAAGCAGGCAGAGAAAGACCTTGAGACCATCAGAATAACAGAATAGCAGAGTTGGAAGGGACCTTGGAGGTCTTCTAGTCAAACCTTCTGCTCATGCAGGAGACCTATACCATTCCAAACAAGTCCACTCTCTTCTTAAAAGATGGAGCAGCCACAACTTCTGAAGGCAGGCTGTTCAACTGTTTAATTCAGGGGTCTTCAAACTTGGCTCTTTTATGACTTGTGAACATCAACTCCCAGAATTCCTTAGCCAGGCACGCTGCCCAAAACTTACACTTGTGTTGACCAGTTCCCAGTAACTGGGCTCTCACATTATCCTAAACACATTTAACCCTGGTTTATTGGATAAACCAGTGACTGAGCTTGTACAGCATTGGAAACTCTACAACATTGTTTACAAACTGGAATATTATTCCTATTTACTTGACAAGTTTCTTCAGTATCTTCTATTTTAATTTTTTTAAGTTCCCTTCCAAGAGGCTCCTTCTGAGCATGTTCTTTTGGTATCTGCTTCATCCATGAAATATTTATTGTTAGTATGATCTTTTTCCAATCATGGATCATGGTCAAAGTTATAATTAACAACCTTAGACAGTGCCTTCCAATTGGCAGCTTCACACCTAGGATCTCAGAGTTTACTATTCACTAAAGAATGGCTCAGTGCAAGCACAGAGATTTTTTTGAATGAGATGAGCTAGAGGTACACAAAAGCAGGTGCTAATTAAAAATGTATCTTTGCCGATGATAATTTATTTATATAGTGGAAATGTATTTTTAGAAGTGAATTTGGGAGATAGAGATGAAGGAATGTTTATTTTCAGAAAGTGGCTGCGAAGCTGCAAAGACAATCGGTGCTGTCTTGTTCAGCTTCAGTTGTCTGATTTCATTAAGCTGTGACTTTGATGCCTTTTTTTAAACCAGGAATAAGCCTTGGTCTTGCAGATGAATAGATACTTAAAGGATGCACTGCACTTCTAATAATTTATCCAACCTTTCTATAGGAAAAAGGAGTAGCTGCAGATGGCTTTGATCTGTTCAGGAAAGAAGTGAGATAGAGAGATTTCTAGGGCAAATTTATTGAGACTTCTTGGTAAATGGGCTGCAATCTCACCAATTAACTGGGAATAAGCTATATTACACTTACTAGGACTCATCTTGGAGTTGGCGTGAACTTTTCTCAGCTGATATGCTTGCTTGTTTCTGGGTTAGCATTCAGGAAAAATACTTGTATCTGGGACCCTTACTTTGGAAGAGACTAACGTTTTTCAGTATTAATGGGCTTCTGTCTTTATGAAAAATATAGTGAAATTTTGATAGATTGATAATGTGATAATATAATAGAATAAATGTTTTTTTTTAAAAAAAATGGATGACTTAGATCTTTTATTTGGTTAGGTTTATGCAAAGATTCTCCTTCTAGGGGTTAAAGCCAGGGCAGTGATGAAAGAAGGATTAAAACTATTTCACATATTGCACTATCCCAGACACACTGAAATAGCCATGATTCTGAAATGTTGGTAGTCATAAATATACTAAGACAAACCACTCTAGGTCTTTTGCACTTTTGCATGATCCAATCTGCCCATTTTCTCTGTGATCTGCTCCTCTCCGTCACTCTGACTGTAAATTTGATCTGCAGTCAAATTACATTTTAATGGAAAAAGAAATGCTATTCAGATCAAATTTCTCTTTGTGCATGTAGCAAAGAGCAGTGCCCGCCCCCCCAACCTTTTGGGCACCAGGGACCAGTTTTGTGGAGAAAGGTTTTTCTGCAGAACAGAGGGGGTATGGTTTCATGTGCTGCCTGCATCCCCCGGATGGGGCTTCGCTTGTTTGTGTGGGCTGGTTTCTGGCATATAATGGACCGGTGCTGTTCCACAGACCAGGGGTTGGGGACCCCTGGCAAAGAATATAAGCCAAGTTTATATTTCAACAGGTGATTGTTTTTCTAGGAGTATTTGGCAAGACAACAATATGCAATTTATAAATGGGAAAATGATCAAAGAAGAGTACATAATTCTTTAAAATATTGCCTTTGTATGGGTAATGAATACAATTTGCCTATATATTCCCCAAGTAGGCATAAGTAATTTACTCACACATTAAAAGACAGGTAACCTGATACTGTGCATACTGATCTTGCAAATGGTTTGCACTAACACTTTTGAGCACAAGCAATATTTTCATAACCCAAAATGCAATGACTGGTTGCCAAGCAGTGTTGCTAAGCATAATCTCTCCATTGGTGAGAAAAGAGCTATTGAATGCTATGATGCAACCACCCACACCATGGACTCTTTAAAACTGCTTAAAGCCTGGACTGAGAATTGTCTACCTAGCTACCTACCTACTTACCTATCATTAGAATTATAGCCACTACTATGGTTAGTTTATCAGGGGGAGTCTCTGTGTGGGTGTAATATTTTCCAGATGGGTATGGCTTTTTTATTTCATCGTTTCTGTGTCCTATGATGTAAGCCACTGAGCCATTTTGGTGTTGGACTTCTACAGTTTTCTGTCAGCATCTAAATACGTAGTGATTTATCAGTTCAAGTGTTATAAAAGAAAGATTGGTGATAAAAGCTTTCCAAAACCTTGGGATGTGTATTACTTCTGTTAGTTTTAACATGAATTAGAAAGACCTTTAACTGCTGTGTTCCAATCTGCTGGAAAAGATGGCATTATTTTGTTTCCAAGTAGTGGTCAGAAAGAACTGTGCCTGTAGTTCTTAAGCTTTCCTTTTTAGGCTGAGAACTTCACCCTCATTGGAAGGATATTGAGACTTCCCCTGGCAACGTGGCACCCAGATTGTGTCTTCAGAACTCTCAAAAAAATGTACAACTAATAAGCATTTAAAAGAAATTTGGAATGGTCACATTGCATGAAGTTATTGAATTTCATAAGTTTTTGAAGTTCCTGCTTGAATACTGCAAGCTTTTAGCTGGAAAGGCAAAACCTCATCTGATCCAGCAATCTTCTAAAATGTTGGTTACATTTTGTTTCATTTCATTTTAGTGCTTATTCTATGGTCTGCCTATGGATCATTAATGGAAACCGCTGATCTGGTCCAATATGAATAAAAAATGATCCAATCGGCAAGGCTCATCTCAAGTGTCTTCTGATCATGATGCATTTCTGAAAACCATCTCAGCAATCAGACTGTGGATAACTTCCTCATGGGATTCTCAACAACAATGAACAAATATTTGTTTCCCTTCCTAACTCTGATAAATAAATGTGTGTTGCATTTGTGGCTTTCTTACATAGTAACATTGTTGTTTTAGTACTGCCTCCTAGATGGAAAAAATGAAAGATCCATAGATAAAATAAAGGCACAACTTAGTCAGTGCAGTATGTACACAGCTATATGCCAAAGTGATCAGTCACAAACTTGCTTAATTGGACATATCAGCTGTTTAGCCATGGCTAAGTCACTCCTGCTGGCATGAGAGATCAATTAGTCAATTTTTAAAATCAGTTTTAGTGTCATTTGTTCCACTTGCTTGGACCACCGGGCAAGAACTTGTAAAAGGATACTCACCCTTGCTTAGTTATTCCTATTGCAATCCATTAACTAGAGTAATTTCTATTTCATAGAAAAAAAAACCCACCCTTCCTTCCTTCCTTCCTTCCTTCCTTCCTTCCTTCCTTCCTTCCTTCCTTCCTTCCTTCCTTCCTTCCTTCCTTTCTTCTTTCCTTTCTTCTTTCCTTCCTTCCTGCAGCTTCTGCCTTATTTTTCTATGGGTTATGGGAACAGTTCCAGTTTTATAAAACAGTTAGCTTGCTTGGTGAAATACAGCTGCTGATTTTCCTTCTTTATGTAACCAATTCTCCTTTACCATTGGCTATTCTCCCTCCCATGTTCTGAACAATTTGGTCATTGATCCACCTACATTTTAATTAGGTTGAGCATTAAAGATGCTCTCTGCTAGGAAACAGAATTTCAGAAATATTAATATCAGAAAACACAGAAAAGATTACTAGCATTTGCCTAATTTGGCTTAACATCTAATATAAAGCCTCATTCACATGTAGATCACAAATGGATGGCTTTGGTAAAAGTAATGACTATTAGGTTTGGGCTTAATGTGAGTTAATCATTTGAAATACAAATTGTACATGCATGTTAAAAATGGTGATTTCTATTTAAGAACCCTAGTTACCCTTTTTCTTTACTGATTGCCTTCTCTTTCTCTCTTCCTTCAAAGGTAACCAGGGTAAATGGTACTTTTTGGATTCACACAGTTCATTGAATTACAAACCATGCCACAGAACTCAAGTGAAGATTAAAAGTAATGAAGCCCAGCATGGTTTGTGTGAGTGCAGCTACTAGATCTTTAACTGATCCAGATAAGCTCATTGTTTGAACTCATTGGGGAATTTGTATCTTGAACCCTCCAATTGAAACTATCCTTTAATATTATTTTATGTTATAACTGCTATTCATACCCTGGGGTCACTGCTTTGGATTTAGAGTATATATGTTTCATCTAGACCAGGGGTAGGCAACCCTGGCTCTTTTATGACTTGTGGACTTCAACTCCCAGAGCTGGCTGAGGAATTCTGGGAGTTGAAGTCCACGAGTCATAAAAGAGGCAAGGTTGTCTACCCCTGATGTAGACTGAGCCTTGTTAGATCTATGATTACAGATGGATCAGTGTTGCACATGATTAGTGATCTGTTAGGGCTACCATATCTAGGCTGCAAAAATCCAGATGATTATTAAATGGCAGTTACTGCCTAATGACCATCTGAGTTTTTGTAGCCCAGAACTGGCAGCGTTAGTTCTGTTCACTAATGTTTGGAGTCCTGTAGAATCCTTTACTTTACCCAAAGTTATCTTGGTTCCAGGTTAATAGAAACTGAGATAAAACCTTCAATAAGAAGATCCCTTGAAATTTTCTTTACTTGCCTTTTGATTATATGGCCAAATGTTAACTATTTAAAGAAATTTCCAGGAGATTTGGCATAGTTGGCAAAAGAATGTATCATTATTAATCTCTGGAGTATTCTAGTTCAATTAAACATCTGAACAGCCATGTACCTCTCCCATCTTTTCCTTAAATTATGTTTGAATCTAAGCAAGACAATATCTTCAGTCTTGTGCAACACTTTCAAGTAAAGAAAGTGTCACATAAAATCCTAATCTGCCTTTAGAATGGAGGATTTCTTTTTCATAAAGTAAGTCGAACTCTTAGATATTGGTATAACTGTACTTATTTTATGTGACAAAAACTAAATCTTATATACATGGTTCTCCACTCCAGCTATTAACAATTTATTAAAGGCAATGTATTTCCTTCTGGTACAACTATCCAGCAGGTGAAGAAAAATGTCTGCAATCTTTAAATGCACAAGACATCAAGGCTTCAAGAAGAAACCATTTCATATCTGCACAGATGCTCATAATTGTGCTAAGCATCCTCGGGCTAAGCTTTCCTTTCGCTAAAGTACTCCCATGTGCTGAAAGAGGATCGTGACAGCCATGGCAGAGCTTTAAATCCATGGTAATTGGTATCCCTCCCACCTGCCACAATTGCACTTAATCTGTTTTGTGACAATTGATGGAGCACTAGTATTCCTCCTCTCCCATGCACATAAACACACGTACATACACCCTGGAGTGCTATGTTGTACACTCACTATATAATTCATAGAAAATTGTGCATTATATTCAAAATTCTCATAACAAGACCGATCAGTTGTACTTTTAATTCACTCAAAATGTAAAATGAATTATTACCATTTTTTATGGTACTAAAAATCCCTATTTCCCTAGTTCAAATGAGTAACCAGTTCTCATCACTGTGTATAATTAGCTGGGTTCATATTTAGCAGTAAACTATAGTTTGAAATATTGCTTCTTTGGTTTGTGGCTTTTGGTTTGATCCCAGCTATGTTATGTATAAACCATAGCTAATAACTTAGCATGATACTTGGACTCTGTCAGTTGTAGTTTATTCAATGTGTTAAGATTAAATAGGCTGGGATTTGATGCAGTAAGTGAATCCAGCAGTGGTGTGAGACTGGGATATATGATCATGACATGATTTAATAATTAAGGAAACAAGAATGAAATAGAATATCTGATACCCTTGAGTACAATCTAGAAATATTATTTGGTCCAGAAACTGCTGCCATGGCACTCTGATAAGAGCCATAATGATCTCAGTGAATTATAACATTACTGCATACATGATTTGAATTATATGCCATTTGGTCCCACCATATCATGTCCTCATGGAAGAAATGGTGTGCATATACCATTGATTTGTGGGATGCCAATTGCCTTACTTACCTCCTTCAGATTGCCCATGAATGTTGCTAGGTTGTTACCAGCAATTACCAGGAAAAGCTAAATTATTGTTAGTTCTTTCTTATCTAACAGAGTTCTTATCTGTTTGGTTCATATGCAATTCTTAACCTAATTTCAAAAGTTGACTGTAAGAAGTCTATTTAATTTTTGAGAAGCCCTCTTTCTTTCCTGGTAGCCTATTGGCAAGGGCTGAAAGGGAAAAGCAAAATAGCAAGTTTTAGAAAGAGTAAGAAAGAAAGGTGATCTTTGAAACTGGTTGAGGGATATATATATATTTTTTTTAATTGAAAATTTTTAGGTTTTACAAAAAGAAAAGATTTCCCTCCCCCACACCCTCCCACCCTTCCCCTCCCCTCCCCCAATCTTCCCAGAGCTGAATACAGGCTTAATTAAAAAAAATTTAAAAGAATCTTGAAACACTTATAAACCATAAACAAATCTAAATACGTTAGTTAAACAAATTATAAAATAATTAACAACAATATATAAAAAAATACAAGAAGAAAAGAAAAAACAGAAAAAGAAAAAAGAAAAAAATAAAAATAAAAGAAAATATCTAAGAAATATCTTAAACTTTAATTATAAATTATTCAAAAACTAAGTAATATTTTTTTATATCCAACTTATATTGTATGAAATCTATCCATCTTTTCCATACCAGGAGATACTTCTCCTGCGATTGATCTTTCAAGAAAGCCGAAATCTTTGCCATTTCCGCCAAATAAGAAACTTTAAAAAACCATTCTTGCAATGTAGGCAAAGATTCCTTCTTCCAACATTGCCCTACTAACAACCTGGCCGCTGTAATTAAATTTAACATCAATATAATCTCTTTACTGTCACAATCAGAAACAATACCTAACAAAAACAATTGTGGGGTAAATTTTATCCTTCTTCTGAAAATTCTTTGAATATTCCACCATATTTTAATCCCAAAAGCTTTTATATTTTTACATAACCACCAGATATGGTAATAAGTAGCATCCAAACATCCACATCTCCAACATTTAGGCTGCAAGTCAGGATACATACGAGACATTTTTTGTGGATCAAGGTGCCAT
This sequence comes from Crotalus tigris, assembly GCF_016545835.1. Taxonomy (NCBI): domain Eukaryota; kingdom Metazoa; phylum Chordata; class Lepidosauria; order Squamata; family Viperidae; genus Crotalus; species Crotalus tigris. Next base: position 3,002,322 of record NW_024096464.1, on the reverse strand, counting down.
CTGTAAAACATTTTATAAAAATTTTCCCTTAAATTTTGGGCTTGTGTAAATTTAACATTCCTCACCCAAATAATCTCCCAGGTATCTAATAAAACCGGTTCCTCAAAATTTTGTGCCCATTTAACCATACATTCTTTAACTAATTCTGCTTCTGAATTCAACTCTACTAACAATGAGGGATATATTAACACTGGACTTAGAGTTAAAACCTGAACTCTTCTTGTTGGGAATAATGACAGAAAAATGTGACAAGGGAACAATCTACCTGCTGCTACACATCCTGACTGCAGCTAGGCTTGCTTTTGCGCAAAAATGGAAGAGCAAGGAAATTCCCACAGAGGAAAAGTTAATACATAAAATATTAGCATGTGCGGAAATGGACAGGCTCACAATGATATTAAAAGACAAATGTGGATCAGTTTATTATGAAACCTGGGATAAATTTTACCGCTGGAGGAATTTGAAGAGGATGGTCGGGATTAAAGATGAATGTTAAGATAGAAATATATGTTATTTTAGAACAAGTATTGTAAATAAAACTTAGATGTATATGTAAAGATGAAGAATTGATTGTAAAAAGTGGAATAATCTGATAAGAATGTATATACTGGCATGTCACATTAAATCCAATGTTTGTTTGTTTTTAACTATATTATAAATAAAATTTGTAAAAAAAAAGAAAGAAAGAAGGGTGCTCTTTTTCCCTCCCCCCTTCCACTCCCAGAGTTGGTACAGCCCAAACTAGAAGAAACCACTCCTTCTTGAGGAAACATGGAGCCTAACAGTCCTTTATAAATCCAAACCTACCTGGATAAGAGCATCTCAGGATTTGCTCATCCTCTGAGAATTTTCTTAGCCCAAATTTTTTAAAAAAACATGATTAGATATGGGTCTTTTCTAGCATTGTGTGCAAATCGTGGAAGACAGCAATAGCACTTGGACTTATATACCACTTATATAGTGTTTTACAGCACTCTTTAAGTAGTTACAGACTCAGTGTATTACAGCTTACAGAGTCAGCCTATTGCCCCCAACAATCTGGGTCCTCATTTTACAGACTTCAGAAGGGTGGAAGGCTGAGTCAACCTTGAGCCAGTCAGGATTGAAGGAAGATTTAGGAGCACTTTTAAATAAGCATTTTTTAAATCAAGATAACATATCTATTCTGCTGCTTCATCTTTTTTCCTAATTGTTTCACTTTAATTGTCTTTTGATTTTTGTCATTACTTCGGGTTTTAACTTCTTATGTGAGCATTTGCTTTGAGAAGTGGAATATGTGAGGTATTACTATAAGGAATAGCTGGCTCAGTGTGGGAATTGCTGGGTTCAGGGTTATAGGAAATGTGTCCTGATGAGAACATATTTCCTTGATAAATCAAGCAGTCCAATGTAGTTCAATGTTCTTTCCAACTTAGCACAGGTCAATATGTGATTATATTGCTAGTTGTTATATAACTAGCTGTCTTTTGCTTTGATCCATTTTTACAGCATGTGGGAGTACCTAAGTGACTTTGGCTGATTTCAAAAAGGAAACTATCAGGAAATTCCAGGACGGTAGACTAGATTGGGAAACTGAAGGAAAAAAAAAACATTCCAGAAGGCGGCAATGGCAAATCACATTCATATTCTGGATGAAAATAGGAGGAAATTTGTGGGAAAATAGAAGGAGGAAGATGTGCTGGATATGTTTGCCGCCTTGGGTTGTTTGTAAAAAATAATAAAGGTGGGATACAAATAAATAAAAACATTTTCTTCAAGATAGATATGTCATGCAGTCATAAAAAATTGGAATTAACTTGAAGGAGACTTTGCCTTTAAATTACTTCATGAAAATCTTGTTAATCTAACAAAACTAAGTGCTATTTAAAGAGCATCAGCCATACTTAAATTGTTCAGTGTGATAGACCAACCTGCCTTCAGAGGTTGTGAATGCTCCAACACTAGAAGTTTTTAAGAAAAGACTGGACAACCATTTATCTGAAATGGTATAGGGTTTCCTGCCTGAGCAAGGAGTTGGACTGCTCCAGTGGATTGGAATCCATTGAATTCTGGATATAATGCCAAAATAGCGTGTTAATATCTAGTAATGTTCTTTAGTCATACAAGGCTAAATATTAAACTTCTGAAGCTTAATAAGTTAAAAGATCAGTAATGTCCATTTCAATATATATATATAGTGAAAGATAACATCCATTTCCATCCCATATTTCTTTTTGAAATTAGAAGCAAATTGGATCAAATTTCCAGCAAGACATTTAAGAATAATAGTGGTCCCTTTCCATCATACGTTCTACTGAAAGTAATGGGCTTTACATATAAAATAGATTATGATCCATCTTTTCAATGAACAATTGTTCCCAAAGTAGATACAAATGGTATCCTGACTTACCTGCCATTCTATAAAAATAACTCCAAAAGGCTACCAATCAAGCTAAAAGCAAGCATTTTTAAGTTCCATAAATCAACATAAGAGAAATTTAAGCTTGTGCAACATTTTCATATTAAAATAAGCAAACAGGCATACATACAAAGCAAATAATTTTGGCAGGAGCATACCAGCCAAAATGTTCAATGTTCAATGAACAAATGTTCAAAATTTGCTACCACTAGAAGAAGGCCATAGATTTGAGCACAGCAGTGAATGATCTTGAGCCAAAGATTGTTCTCACAACACACACATGGGACATATATATATATATATATCCAGATAATAAAGATTAGTATCAATGAAAAAAATGGGAAGTCTGAAGTACATTGATAAATTTAGTTTATATCTTTATATATATATATATATATATATATATATATATATATATATATATATATATATAAAGATATAAACTAAATTTATCAATGTACTTCAGACTTCCCATTTTTTTCATTGATGTTACTAATCTTTATTATCTGGATATATATATATATTTTAGCTAAAAAAAAATTTCTGTGCCAACATTTTTCAACATGATAGATCAAATAACAAATTTGTTCTAGTAGAGAATCTTTTACAAAATACCAAATTCTAAACCTCTAGGCTATTACTTGATATGCCATATTCATACAAAACTGGGGATGTTGCAGGATAAGAAGATTTCTGCATTCAAAGATAGGATATGGGAAGTGGGATAACAAAGATATATTTATCACAACATTATAGAGATATTCATGTCTTGCAGCTCAGTCTTCCTATGCCAGAAAACAAATAATGCTGGTAGCCAACATGGGGGCAACAACCAACAAAAAGGGAAATGTGCTACTTACTTGCAAGCAACCCAAGGCACAAGGTGCAATTTGGAACAGTTCTAGTTCAGTCTTATAATAGAGTAAGACCTTTATGTTTCATTAAGGGAACAATCCTTTCTTTTTCACAGGAATTTTTAATGTTTCTCTTCCTGATTTACATCTCTCTTATTAATTATGAAATCAGCTTGAAAACAAAATGAACTGAGATGCTTAAGATTACTGTGAGTTCCTAAACACCAGGAAAAAAATGATGTCCCAAATTACCACTTTACATTAATCAATCCTAACAGATGGAGAATTACTGAATATTCTAGGGTTAGCTGATTCTTCTATTCAGGACTTTTCTCACTGAAATCCATTAAAACCTTTTACTATAATTCATGTCTTGATTGAATAATGGAGCTTTTGTCTTCATAATTTTTTCATAAGTGGAAATGAGCATTTTAGAAAAAGCCAGCAGTTGAATCTAAATTGACAATCAAATTGGTTGTTATTTTGCACATCTGCTAATCCTTTGAGTCTTGGATGATAAAATACAGAAGAGACATCTTCTTAGTCAAGAGAAGCTCATTTGTGAAAGTATCTTCTATTAAGCATTTAATATTGATAATCCAGGGGAAGATATAAGTTAAATTTATCAATGTACTTCAGACTTTCCTGTTTTTTTCATTGAAGTTACTGATCTTTATTGGATATCTTTTTTTTCTATTCACTCTAATCATATTGTCTCTATTTATTATCAGCATCAAAAAGATTTAATGTAGAAAAACAGTGAAAAGTATTGTTGATCCAAACAACCTAAAGAGAATATGTTCAGACACCAATAATACTTTTAAAATAATCACACACAATTAAATGAATTTCACTATAAAGCAATAATAAAAGACATGCCAATTATCTTAAAATATTTGCAAAATACATGAAAGAATATCTTCAATCAGGTCCTAATGTGGAATGCTAAGCAAGAGATTGCATGGTTATTTTGCAACAATCCTTATGGAACACTAGTGTATTTGTATAAAAAAAAAGATCAGGCTTTATAAGGATTTCTATGATACATTAGAATATTTCACTTCACCCCACCTACAAAGCTTCCTTCTTAGTCCAGAGCACTTAATTGTCTAGAAAATTAAGGACATCCAGTTCAAGATATAAGCCATACAACTTATAGCCTTTCCTCTACCTGAGCTTCTAAAAGGAGAGAATCTTTCCAACCGTAATTTCTTAACTGCATCTTTAATCTGATGTGATGGGCTCCCTTCAAACTACAGTACTTTCTGAAGGAAGTCAGGTGTGGGCAACAGTAGCTTCTCTGCCATCAATGGCTCTGGAGATTCACCCCAGCCAAATGCCGTGCATGCTGCTTGGCTTATCATAATAGCTTCTCTTGCCCAATCATATCCCAGAATTGTCTCCCCTACCTCCCATCCTTGAAACGAAGGCATCAGCTTGTTACTTACTCACCATGTCATAAACATTCAAGATCACCGGTTCATTTGCCATTGTAGATTGCAGTGATGCTTGGATTGAAGCCCTTAAATCCCTGCCAGATGTGGTGATGCCCAAAGGGATGGGGTTGTTTCACCCTTAGTTACAGAGGAAAGCCAGTGCCCATGCTATTGGGGAAGTATCAACTATGGCGAGAAGGTCCGGAGAGGGTTTTCCAAGCCTTTTGATGCCAAAGTTTCTTGGTAACGAGGCTCCTTTTAAAACTCTCAGCTGAATATTCAATCTTTTAAAAAAATCATTGCAGTTGATTGATATGCCAGTGTTTGTACAGCATGTTCCAAGTCAGTCCCTATCCTCCTGTCTCCTAATGGCAAATCATAACTAACCACCACCAAAAGATAAAGTGGCTTGCTTTAAAAATGAGTCCCTCTAAACCTTCCAGAAGGGGAGAAACGTAGAAAAGATTACAGGACAGGTGGATGGATGAATCCAGACCAGACATTTAGCCAAACTTGGAATACTTTAAATGGATATCAAAATGTGGAGTAATATGGAGGAAGGTATGCTGAGGGATGGGAAGGGGAGAGCTTAAAGCAAAAATCTGCAACACATTTCTAGCCTAGACCAAATCCAAGCAGACATTTACAGAAAATCTGAGTTCCTATGTATATTGAATCTCTAAATTGAGCAGAGGGGAAAAAAAATAAAACCATCTACCCTGCTACTGTTTTGTTTTTCTTGAGCCTCTATCCGAAAATGTAGAAATAATAAAACCTATCCAGGTGCTGAAATTTACCTTTCAAAGCTTCAGTTCCTCCTTCAATCTAGGGATTATTTGAGGGGAAAATGGGGAGGGGAGGCTTTGATACCAATTCCAGCTCAAAAATAAATCTATAGGGAGAAGGGAAAAGAGAACACGCACTAAAGCGGTTCACTCAGTCTCTGAACCAAAACAGGGAGCCGAGAGGGAACTGTCCAGGGTACTGAAGGCTCTCTAGCCATCTATCCCATGGAACAGCACTCTTGGTAACCTTTAAGAGAATCGCGTGCAAAGCGCTCTCCGGGTGTCGATGGCAAAACCGTAGCAAATCAGGAAATGCTGAGCACCAAGTCTTGGCTCTTCTCAGCACTTTGTACAGGAAGCTAAAACCCCTTTTTTCCACACCAGTTTCTCTCAACAGGAACATTGTCCAGTAGCTGGAAAGAGCTGAAGAGTGCCACTCCATCTTTTCCTGAGAGAAGGCATCTCCAAAGGGAGAAGTTTAAAGAACCAGCAAACAAATGAGAGCAGAAGGAGCAGATATTACTTTTGGTGGGGGTAGTAGTAGTTCGGGACTTTCTCTTATCCCGCTGCTGGCTAGGACTCTCTGGTCTGGCAGCGCTGCAAATTCCTGCTGGAGTCTCATGAATCCCATTCAGATTAGATCTGGAGGCCAGAGTAAATTGTGAAATCCATTGCGGTAAATTTCTTCCTGTGTTTGCTCCTCCCTCCCCTCCAAAGCATAGTGAGATGTGCATTAAAGAGAAAGGAGGGGGAGCTTGGGAAGGGAGTGAGGGGGGGCTCTTCCTGCATCCAATGAGTTTCAGGGAAGGGAAAGAGAGCTGACCTTAAAGCTGGAGAAGCGCAGATCCTGCTGTAATATCCAAGAAAGGGTGCTGGGATTACCTCATCGAAGTGGGAGGGATAGCTGAAGCGCTCTGCCAGCTTGCAGCCAACCACATCTGAATGAAAATTGCAGAGAGCCTGTTACATCAGCATCACCCAGCATTCCCCTGTCTTTCACAGGCAACAGCTGCCCGATTTTTCCAGCTGTGGGTGGATCATTCAGCAGAAGAGAAAAAATGTGTTAGCATCCACCAATCGCACGACAAGAATCAGCACTCGCTACAAATCAAGAGAAATAAAAAAACGGACTTGCCTCGGGCAGCATATATTTGTTTTGGTGCAGGCAAAAAAGGAACTGACAGAGATTCGTGTTTCAGGTTATTTGAAACTTAGTTAATGATTTTATGCACTATCATTCACATATTTTCTATGTTATTTTGAATTAGAATAGAGAATTAATATATACTTAATATATTCAGTATAGGACTGGATAATTAATCCAAATGCATATCCTATATATTTAAGCTATCAGAGCATGCTTCAAGTGCGTTCATATACAGGTGTTTATATGTGCAACAAACAAGCATTTGTAAGCTTGCTCCATGTCATCTGCTGAATTAAATTTTCAAAAGTAGCTCCACTTTTTTGATAACTTAATTGTATTGGAAGTTGTTTGAATCCCAAACTGCTAACATTCTGGTTGAATACAATCTCTCTCCTCCCCTCCCCCCCAATCTAAGAAAGAATAATATTCTTTTAGAGGTAAATTTGATTTCTAAAAATCCATAAATTTGTTTTCTGCTTTTCATTCTTTTTACTAATACGTTATGTTTTGTTAGCAGCTTTATGGTAAATGCATAAAAAGATTTGAGGATCACAGTTATATGTAAAATGTTACTGGAAGATTTGGAAGACTGGCTGGTTCATCCCTACCTACATCCTGCTCTCAAGGAAGGATTCAGCCACTCTTTTGAAGATCATCACATACGCTTAAGTCAGTGTTTCTCAACCTTGACAATTTTAAGGCATGTGGACTTCAACTCCCAGAATTCCACAGCCAGCATTGCTGGCTGTGGAATTCTGGGAGTTGAAGTCCACATGCCTTAAAATTGTCAAGGTTGAGAAACACTGGCTTAAGTTAAGCATTTTCTTTGGCATTTTCTAAGGACACCAACCATAGTCTGGTACTATGTAGATGTGTTGAATTTCAGCTCTCAGAATTCCAAGAGAATACATCAGTTTTAAATGGGGAAAGAGTTTACATGTGCTGGAAGTTTCTTAAAGCAGATTTCATGGAAGAAATAAAGTGTGAAAGGCTAAAGAGAAAATATATGACATTTACCAGCAAGTCTGAAGACTGGAAAAATCTATCAATTCAGAACAAAAGCAGATTGTATCCTCTAGAAATAGAAAACCTGACCACAGGTCTTCTATCAGCAAAAATGAGTTCATTGTTGGAAGCAAATACAGTAGTGGCCAAAATTCTGGAAACCTTTGGGGGAAAGTGTACAGTAGAAATGCCACCTTTAACCATTTTTCTTCTAATTTCTTTATAACTGTAACCTTGTTCACTTAATAATACTATTATACATCACTTTCTGGGCAACCAGTCAACTCTTTGCACCCTTACTTTAATTTTAAAGTAATGAAAAGCTCACTAAATGAAAGAAAAAAACCCCAACCAACTTGATAGCGATCACATAACACACTGACAGATGTCCTTCTCTCAGCTTCAATACGTGACATCAATAACTAGATCCTACTGTGATCTGATTGGCTCATTGCCAAAACAAGATGACACCTGAGTGGCTCTCTAAACACTCATGCTCATTGGCTACAATCAGATGAAGGAAAGCTACCTGATATCAACCTAAGCAAGTTGTGCTTCCTTTTTCTGGTTATTTGGCTATAACTTTTCATAGAATACAGTACAGATAATTGAACAAATTATGTTGCATTACGTTCTTGATTAAATTATCTTTCCATTGATATATAATTTTATGGTACTACTCCAAAAATGGTGTTATTAGCCATCAAACCTCAAAAATACACTTTTCCCAAAAGGTTTCCATAATTTTGGTCACTACTATAATTATCATCTAGGTTTAGATTTTCATCCACAAACTGGGAATAATAAGAAATTGAGGCTGAATAAATAAAAATAAACTATGTTTGGAAGATTTAATGTAATGAGCCACCACATTTTTTACCAAACCAATTATCACCACTACAATTTTTACCCAGTTTGGACCAGCATGTGTTCTTTTCATCCAGCTGACCAACATTTTAAAATTACACTGCAGAGCAAATGGAAGAAAACATAAAATGTCTGGTTTATATTAAAATGTTTATTGAAATTGTCAGAATTATTTTCATGGGTTGTGTTGGGTTGAGTTGGGTTGGGTGTAGCAGAGGTCACAATAAAGGAATGCATCATGCAGGAATCAAAAGAGGGCAACTGTTCAGATGTACAAAACTATAATTTAAAGCAGTGGACCTCCCAGGGCGACATGCCATATTTCTAGAAGGTCACAGTAAGTTTACAAGGGGGCCACCCAGCTTTAACTGTCAGGTTTATGATCAATTTGTCACACTCCTCATATTTGATTCTCTGTGCTAATTTCAGTAGCATAAATATTGAAAATTATTACAATTTACAATAAATATCTTAACATTATTATCACTGTGTTTTGAGAATTTTTAGATACTTCATCTTCCTTATCACTTCAGCACTCACCAGCCTTTTTGCAAGCCATAAAATAAAAGAATCACCCCACTGATGTTAACTGTTATTAATAACTACAGATATATATATTTGATTGTTGTGCTTGCTGTTCCAAAGGTCATAATAAAGGTTTGATTTGAACCACTCCTAGTTATGGGTGTCTTCGTTTTCCCAAAAAATAAATAAATAATAATAATAACATCAGAGTATCAAAGTTTCAAGGGCTTCAGTTGAAGGTTAATAAAGATGGCTTTTCCTAACTTAGCTCACTTTAGAAAAGAGATTTATTCCCTCCAGTTAAATTTGCTCGCTTTTGGCTACCAAATTTTACTGATGCCGATTAAAGCAAGAGAAGGTTTAAGGGTGTTCAGGGATTCAGATTCATATTATTATTATTAATAATAATTATTATTATTATTATTAAGATTATTTCCATCTATTTAGATTAGCTTCAGACACAGCCTTAAATGCTGTTATATTGTTATTTCTACAGTGTTACTCTTTCTAAAAATATTGTAAATTGCCTGGTGAAAAATTTATTCAAAATGCAGGACATAAAGAATTGGTATTATGCAGCTACTGTTAACTAATAAACAATGAATAGTTATGTTTGGTTTCTTCCAAATATAATAATGGAGGTTCAGAGTTTTTTTCATCTTTGAATTAAAACTTATGTTCTGAAAGAAATTGCTTTCTATTGGAGCAAATGGATAAGTGTATTGTTGATGAATTGGAACTACCAGATGCATAAGAAGTGAATCAAATGGATGTGCATTATGTAAGTAACTGATGCAAATTCCAAGGAGGATGACAATACATTTAAATTTAGTTAAAACTAAATCTAACTGAATGATCAACATACAATAGTCAACTAAGGATTTATAATATGATGCTATACAATTAAAGTGCACATTTGTCAAAAGTTTTTTTCCTTCCTTTTTAAAGACCCTTCCCCTAATTCTGACTTCAGGCAAAAAAATTGCTAAAAGAAGCAGCCCGATTCTCTGCTATTAATTTGCAATGTTCCCTCTGCTGAAATTAAATTCAATCAGTTTTAATCAGCAACAAAGAGTGTACTTGGCTCATGACATTGATGTCATGTCTTTGCTACTCTTATTGCTAACCATTTTTGAAAGAAAAGGAATATTATTCCCCAGAGCACATTCTTCATTCAGTTTTAAATACTCCCCTAAACTATTGAGGTTCGCATCTACCCACAAACTCTCAGACTTAGTCATGCTACATCTTGCAGCTGGACACAGCTTTCAAAATGAGAAAAGTATGGCAAAGAAAATATTCATGTATTTATTTCTACAGCAAAGGCTGTAAAGAGCTCCTCCAAAAGTAACAGGTTTTTTAAATTATTTTATTTTTATTTTAACTTTTTAACCCTTTCTAACCTTTCATTTTTAACCTACTTTTAAAAATTTTAACCTATTTTTAAACCTCTTTTAACCCTTGCTTGACTTTTTATAAAAGTCACAGACTTTTTTAAAAGCATAGGAAGGAGCCCAGAAGCTGGAGTCTAGTGGAATTGTAATACAGCTCACTAAATGGACTTTGGCCTGATCGGAAAAATTGCGACAATGCCCAGACAATCCAAGATAAAAGACTTTTTTCAGGTAACAGACACTGCAAGTTAAGTCTCCTTCTCTCTTTTCTTCCGCCCTTGCGACCCCGGCAAACAAACCTAGCTACCTTCTGGATTGGGAAGAGCAAGACTGCTTCTCGGTGGAGGAGGGAGTTGCAATCCCAGGGGAGAACAAGAATAATACTAGGAACAATTCTAAAGGAGGCTTTGAAGTTGGTTGCTAAAAATTGTCCACTAACAGCACAAACAGTCTCTGCTAAATTTGACCAGTTCCTGGAAGCAAATGGAGGGATCAAAGAATTAAACTCCTAATGAGAAAACATGTTAATAAGCTAGCTGAAGAAGTAAGCAGCAAGGCTCACATCCCAAAGCTTATCCATGATATTTGGTCAGCCTGTGTGAACGGGGGTCTCGGAGTGAGGAGGATACGGTAGAAAGGCTGGTCTTGCAGAGACACAGGATCTTATTCCAAGTGGCTAACACCCCTCTGAATAAGGGTAGATGGCGCAACAGGAGAGTGGATCTCTCTATCCCAACTCTTATGCTGCAAGGTATACTCTAACGAGCTAGTAGAGAGTTCCTGACCCCCTGACAGAGAAGTCTGCAAAAGAATATTGCTAACCTTTGGGCAGACTGTTCTGCCATCAATGTCATTTAGGCTTGAGACTTCATTAAAGAAATTTTGTATTTGGCCAAGGCAGGTATTTCACACGACCCAGATTAACGTCCCTTTAAAGTCCCTGTTAAATTAATTAATTAATTAATTAATGTCCCTTTAATGTCCCTGTTAAAGTCTGGGCAGAAAGCCAAGACAGTGAGGGAGGATGACATATTTGAAGTATTCTTGATCACGTTAGGTCACCATTCTTGCCATGTGATTTTAGAACAGAAAACAGAAAAGGAGAAAATGAAAAAAACTTCCAATTTAGGGGCAAAAATCCATTCCATTCTGCTCATTGCCATGTTTGATCTAGAATGAAGTCCAGATGTTTCCACACATCTGCATAAATCTCCCCTTTTACAGTGTCCCTATTCAGAGTGTCTAAGGACATCTAGAGCAGTTTAATATATTATTTCATAAGTACTTTTTGTCACTGTTTCATACAAGTAGTCTTCATTTAGCAACTGGCTTACTTAGTTAGTTACAATGGTGATGAAAAAAGTAACTTTATGACCAATCCTCATATTTATGACATAAAGCTGAAGGAATATGTCAATGAAGATTCTTAGTCATCCAAGTAGAGTTGTCTGGAAGGGAATCATGGCAACTGGACTTCTTTTCTTGTTGGTTTGAAATGTTTTGCTGCTTATCAAAGTAGCTTCTTCAGTCTGAGTAAGTTGGTTAGAGTTAACAGAAAAACCGGGTCATTCCATTCACAGCCAGTGTATTAAAGAAGCTAAAATGGATATTTGGAAAACACCAGATTGTTGTGCTCTTCAAACCCACCAACAAACTGAGGTTTGTCCACCCTAAAGATTGGACACCAAAATGTAAGAAGAGTAATGCAGTGTATGCCGTTCAGTGCAGTGAAGAGTGTTCATAGCTTTATCCAAGAGTATGGCCCAGCACAGGAGAAGTAACACTATAGGACCAGAATCAGCAGTATACCTTCATTGAGAAGAAATTATTTTCTTCTGAGGAAAATAAGAGGGTGAAGGTTCATTCTCTGAGCTTGTGGTAGGTTGGTCTTGTGATAGGGAGATTACATCAGATCAGAATTGTTGGGAGGTGAACTGCTGGAGGAGGTGCTTGCGTGGGTTGGTTGATGGTGCTGTCTCTGGTTGGCTATGTGGTTGATTTGGATTCTGAGGGGTTCGTAGGCTGGTTGTAGGTCAATGTCCCCATCAGCAGATTTATCACAAGACCCTCACACCTGACCCATCACAAAACCCATTGCAAGACCCTCACTTGATAAAACCACATCTGAAGTTCTTATAAATAGAAGAACACTGACATCCCCTAAACCAGTGGTTCTCAACCTGTGGGTCGGGACCCCATTTGGGGTCAAACGACCATTTCACGGGGGTCGCCAAACAACGCAGTCCACCATTTTTTCCCCTTTTCCTTAGCTGTGCTACTCCCTTTTATTCTATTGGCTTTTGAAAGCCAATAGAATAGACTCTCTTGAATAGAAATGTTATTATTGAAATGTTGTAATGAAATGTTCAGAAACCAACTCACAAGCTTGGAGAATGAACCTTCACCCTCATCCTACACCTGAACTACAGATATTCGCCACTATTGCAATAATATATTTGGGACAGGGAAGATAGATGGTTTGAGAGAGAAGTGGAGGAATCCATTTATGCCAAAGTGCAAAATCCTTCCCTCGATAGAGATGGAGGCCTCAGACATAACCTGTACCCCATTTTTTATGCTGCTCTTTCATCAGTTCCCATAAAGATTAAAACCAATTCACAGATTCACCAGGGAGGCCACACTTAACAACAAGGATAAGGATTTATGAGTTGGAACATTTACATCCGAATCACCTTTACCTACTCCCCTAACCAGCCTATCCAGATTAGGTGAGAAATGAAAGCTCCCTGGAAGACATATAGCCCCCTCCCCACCCTTTAACCAACTTGCTCAGACTGAAGAAGCTACTTGGATAAATAGCAAAACATTTTGAACCAAAAGAAACACCCAGTTGCCATGACTCAACTTCCAGACAAAGCTGAAGGAAGCTTATTAGCACAGTTATGATGTCACTTAGTGACTAGTCCACTTAATTACTGAGTTGTGGTTGATAAATGAGGATTAGCTGAATTATACTATTAATACTATTCAGACAGTCCAGTCTCATCTACATGAAGATATGTAGACATCTTCTTCTTGTTGTGCCATATCCATTATCGGACGTTAACGATCATGTTGGCGATCCTGTTTTTATCAGCAGCCGCACGAAAAAGTGCTGCTGAGTTTTGTCCAAACCAGTCCCTTAGATTTTGAAGCCATGATGTTCTTCTTCTGCCTGGACCTCATCTGCCTTCAATCTTTCCCTGGAGGATTATATGGAGTATGCGGTATTTTTCTGGGTGTCGCATCACATGTCTGAAATATTCTAATTTTCGTTTTTTAATTGTTTTGATGATTTCCCTTGGCTTTCCCAGGCAGCTTATCACTTTTTATCACATATCTGAGTCTAATTTAAGCACAGTTAGTCCTCAGCTTATGACATTGACTTACCACTCATTGCAGCAAGGAAAATAATAATAATAATAATAATAATAATAATAATAATAATAATAATAATAATAATGGCACTACCTTGACGTGGTTGTGGGGCTTGTGTACTCTGAGGAAGATGAGAACTATGCCAGAGGTTCAACCATACTGGACAGGTCTCATCAGAGGAGTCAGACAAAGAGTGTCTCTCCCATAAAAAATATGGTGAGACGTAAACTGCAGAATGCCATACCGGCTCGGACGTCGCCCGGGTTAACAAGGTCCGCGCTAGATATTGGAGTTCCTGGATATCTGGTGAAAAATGGGTTACAGGACTCAGGACTGTTGGCTGAGCAACCAGGGCCAGCAGCTGCAGAACTACTGGAAGAAAAGGTGTTTACCCGTCGCAGATACACAGTGATGGAAAACAAAGAAATAATGATCTGTTACTACAGATCAAGTCCAACAAGAAGAGGATATCTAAAACGAATGCACCAGTTCTGGAAAGAACAACATCCAGAATCAGAAATAACAGAACAGAGACTAGCAGATCAACGCCGATTTATAACACGAAATAAAGTATTCACAGAAACAGAATTGGACGAACTGCAAAGGTTTACCCAGGGCAAAGAAATCAAAGCCTTACCAGAAGTAATTCAGAATGTAGAGGCAAACCAGGGGGAGTTGGCAGTGAAGGAATCCAGCAGAGATATACAACTGTTCTCATTTGGAAACCAGGCACCTCTTCCTCAGGAAGAACAAAACCCTCTAACTAAAGAAATAAAAGAATTGAAACAAAGAATAACTGAGCATCTAGAACAGCACAAAAACAACAGAATAAGGCTACCTGCATTGAAGCTTGTTCCAAAGAAACAGCTAGCACAAGCATTAAAAGATGCAAATACTGCAATATCAAGTATAAGCACCAATTCACTGCAAGAAACAAACCAACTAATGTACAGCACAGCTGCAGTTATAACAGAATACCTGGGATGCAAAATCAACAAAGAAGAAAAACAAACAAACAGTGCACCAGAAAAATGGAAGGTTAGACTAGAAAATAAGATCAGCAAGTTAAGATCACATGCAAGCAAGCTAGAACAGATGAAAGAAAAGAAGCTGAAGAACAAGAAGACCAAAGAATACCTAATCAAGAAATACCACTTAGAAACAAGGAAGATCAAGGAAGCACTGGAAATAATAAAGCAACAAATAACAGCTATAGCCAGGAAAATCAGTAGATATGAAGCTCGAATTGCAAACTATAGGCAGAACCTCCAATTTCAATCCAATCAGAAACGTTTCTACCAATCCATCAATGGAGAAACTGCAAGGAATCAGTCAGTACCTGACAAGGAAGAAACAGTGCAGTTCTGGAAGCAGATATGGGATAACCCAAAGAAATACAACAAGGATGCGGCTTGGTTAAAAGAGGTGGATGCAAATAAAACAGAAGTTGAAATGAAAGAACTAGTAATAACAACAAAAATGGTAGAAAAAAGAGCAAAGAAAATCAAAAATTGGTCAGCACCAGGTGAAGATGAACTGCATGGGTTTTGGTTGAAACATCTAACTGTTATACACCCACTCATTGCCAAGCAGTTCAACAATATACTACAAGGAGGAGAAATTGAAAAGTGGCTAACAACTGGGAAAACCTACCTAATAATGAAAAATCCAGCAAAAGGGGCAACACCAGGTAACTACAGGCCAATTACCTGCTTACCAACAACTTTCAAATTACTAACTGGTGTAGTAGCTGATGCAGTGCAACAGCATCTAGTTGAAAACAATCTCTTTCCACCTGAGCAGAAAGGAAACCGCCCCAATAGCAGAGGAACAAAAGATCAACTCCTAATAGACAAAATGATCTTGGAAAACTGCAAGAGAAGGAAGACCAACCTGAATGTGGCATGGATTGACTACAAAAAGGCATTTGACTCTCTGCCACATGATTGGATAATAAAGTGCCTAGAAATAACAGGAGTCAGTAGAAACATCAGAAAATTTGTGCAAAGATCGATGGCACAATGGAAGACACAGTTGCAGATCAATGGTGAGAGCTGGGAGAGGTTAATATCAAGAGAGGAATATTTCAAGGAGATTCATTATCACCATTACTATTTGTTATTGCACTGTTTCCTCTGTCAACAATACTGAATAACTCAGGACATGGCTATCAAACATCAAAAACATCTGCCAGACTATCCCACCTCCTTTATATGGATGATCTGAAGCTGTATGGAAAAACATCATCTGAAATAGAATCGCTGCTCAACACTGTCCGTATATATAGCCAAGATATTGTAATGGAGTTTGGCTTGGACAAATGTGCCACACTTACTATCAAACAAGGAAAAATAGTGAAAACTGAAGGAATCAAGATGCCCCACGAAAATAACATTAAGAGTCTGGATGAGGAAGAGTACTACAAATACTTGGGTATCCTTCAAGCTGACAACATCAAGCACACTGAAGTCAAGAAAAAGATTAGAGGTGAATACATCAAGAGAGTGAAGAAGATCTTAAAATCCAAACTCAATGGAGGAAATACCATAAAGGCAATCAACACCTGGGCAATCCCAGTCATTAGGTACACAGCTGGAATAGTGGACTGGACTCAAGCAGAACTAAAAGCAATGGATAGGCAGACCAGAAAAATAATGACAATGAATCATGCCCTTCATCCACGCAGTGACATTGATAGACTTTATCTACCAAGGCAAATAGGTGGGCGTGGAATGCTACAAGTACATCAGATGGTTGAAGAAGAAAAAATGGCTTTGGAAGAATATCTGAAGAACAATGATGAAGATGCACTGAAATTAGTATATCAGGAAGGCTTACTAACTACTGGAGAGACCAAACTGGCCTACAAGAAAGACCAAATGAAGAACAGAATAGAGGCATGGGAAGACAAAGCACTACATGGCCAATACATGAAAAAAATAGCTGGGAAAGCAGATAATAATAAAACCTGGCAATGGCTAAGAGCAGGAAAATTGAAGAAAGAGACCGAGGGACTAATTCTGGCTGCACAAGACCAAGCCTTAAGGACAAATGCATACAAAGTCAAAATTGAGAAGACAGCAACAGACAGTAAGTGCCGCCTATGCAAAGAAGCTGAAGAAACAGTGGACCACTTGGTAAGCTGTTGCAAGAAGATTGCACAGACTGATTACAAGCAGCGGCATGACAAAGTAGCAACAATGGTGCATTGGAAGATCTGCAAAAAATATCATTTGCCTGTAAGCAAAAACTGGTGGGATCATAAAATAGAGAAAGTCATAGAAAATGATAAAATTAAACTGCTCTGGGACTTCAGAATTCAAACAGACAAGCACCTGCAACATAACACCCCAGACTTAACAATTGTCGATAAGAAAGACAAAAAAGTCTGGATAGTGGACGTGGCAGTGCCTGGAGATAGCAGAATAGAAGAGAAAGAACTGGAGAAGATAACAAAATACAAAGACCTACAAATAGAAATAGAAAGACTGTGGCAAAAGCAAGCAAGGGTAGTACCAATAGTCATAGGCTCCTTGGGTGCAATCCCAAAACAACTGGAGCACCACTTGAACACCATTGGCATTGACAAATTCGCTATTAGTCAATTGCAAAAGGCGGCCTTATTAGGAACTGCTTCCATCCTGCGACGATATCTGTAATACCATCAAACATCCACATCTGCCTATCCCAGGTCCTGGGTAAGGACTCGATAGGTAGACAAAATGCCAAATCCAGTCTGAACATCTGGCTGACTGTGCGATGATCGATAATAATAATAATAAAGTTGGAAGGGACCGTGGAGGTCATCTAGTCCAACCCCCTGCTCAGGCAGAAAACCCTACACCATTTCGGACAGATGGCTGTCCAGTCTCTTCTTAAAAACTTTCAGTGTTGGAGCATTCACTGCTTCTGGAGGCAGGTTGTTCCTTTGGTTAATTGTTCGAATTACATTCTATGGCCACCTTTTGGGGGTTTGGCTATCTTGTTAAATAAGAAGTAGAATCTGGAGATAGTGTAAACAAATATGGACTGTAATCCTTCTTTCCTTATAATGAGATTTGTAGTAATAAATAAAATTGTCCTAATAATATTAAATTTTGGATGCCTCCCAGGAGTTCTAAATCTCAAAATCAAGACCATTGAGCTTGTACTATTAATATTCCAGAGGACAAATTCCCACTAGATTCTATTATCATAGTGATTTTAATGCAAAATAGGGGATGATAAGTACACAATAGAAGAATAGTTGAAACTTGACATTGATGTCCTTTCCCTTATACCACGAAGGACTCTAAAAATAGGCTCTAACATTTAAAGTTATTTTACAAATGGATTTTTAAATTCTGAATGGCTCTTGCCCCAAGATTCTCCCAATAATTTTATATAATTATCCACAAATGGAACAACAATAATTGATTATTTATGTATTTGGCAAACTAGGAAACATTGAGGTTTCCTACCCTGAGGCTGTAGTGATCCCTGACCTATCACATACCAATATATTAGCTTTGAAGATAGTGGAATGTTGAAAATGAATAATGATCACATGCTTTCACTAAATGTTTCAGGCCAAAAAAGAATTAAATGGTCTGTTAATTTAACTGATAATATTGATGCAATACTTCACCCAAATCATCCAGCAGATTTTGTTTAAATTGACTGATGTTGATCCAGCTTCTCCAATTATTCTGATTTCCAGCTTGTTAAGCAGTGCCTTCTGAAGCAAATGAATTTCTTCACTCCTTCTTGCTTCAGTTGGTCTACATTTTTATCCAGTCATGTGCATTCCTTTAGTTTATCTCCAGAAATGTTTTTTATATTCAAATAATGCAAACAATAATCTATTATTTAAAAGCAGGGTGCTGAAGGTCTTTGATCCCTGAAATTGTTTAAAATAAATGACCAAAAAATAAAATTTTCCCTGGTATACACTTAATAAAACCAAAACTGAGTTGGAACATTATCTGAGATATGTTGCAGTGCCATCCCTCCAAGAGGCACTTACAAGACTACAGTTCAACAAACGGCATCAGCAACTAGAGCGGGCCCATTTCTCAATATCCCATCTAATATGCGCTTTTGCCCTTGCTCCAAGCAAATTGTAGATTTTATCTATTATTTATTTTTACTGCCCTATTTCTGCTTTAGAATCTGGAAAGTTTCTGGAACCCCTCTTGATAAGAAGGGGTTTTGTCTTGATTCATATAAGACTGAATATCTAATTAATTCAAACAAGGAGACAGTGCTGTGGAAATGACCAAGCTTTTGTCCAGGCTACTGCTAAACAGAAAGAATATTTTATCAAAAGTTCCTGTTCTTAATATTTTACTTTTAATATTTTACAGTGTTACTATGATAGCACTGTTTTAATGTTTTTTATGGGTTTTTGTACATTTTAATGCATTTTATGAATGCTTGACCACTTTTATGCAGGTTTAATATTATTTGTTAAAGGCAGTATTAACACAATACATAAATTGATTGCTACTCCAATATTCATGCTCTGATGTGGTGTGTGCCATAATCTGCCAGCAATGCCCTATTACATCTTTAATATTATCAAATCTCTGTAGAAGATAAGATAAGATATAATCTGACATCAGAAATGCCAAAACTCCGTCAGGAAATGCTTCAGTTCTCCAGGACAGTCTACCACTACCTAAAAGTAACAAGAAATTAGAAGTACTAATTTTAGTAGGAAAATGGTGTTAAAATTCATTAGAAGATTGAACATCATTTCTCACCCTCACAGATTTAA
The DNA here is from genome assembly GCF_016545835.1 of Crotalus tigris. Taxonomy (NCBI): domain Eukaryota; kingdom Metazoa; phylum Chordata; class Lepidosauria; order Squamata; family Viperidae; genus Crotalus; species Crotalus tigris. Next base: position 2,982,775 of record NW_024096464.1, on the reverse strand, counting down.
AAAAAAAAAAAAAACTACCAGAGTTTCATTTCACTACATGAATTAATTAGCTCCTCAGTGCAAGAACACTTTCTTTATTTCAGCAAAGTCACAATAGAATTACAGAATGTAAAGGGTTGGCAGGAAATCTCTGAAACTCAGTGTTTCTCAACCTTGACAATTTTAAGGCATGTGGACTTCAACTCCCAGAATTCCACAGCCATCAATGCTGGCTGTGGAATTCTGGGAATTGAAGTCCACATGCCTTAAAATTGTCAAAGTTGAGAAACACTGATCTAGATTCCACCTCTTGCCCAGATTTCAACTTCAATTTGGAGTAGAGTCAGGGCGGCTGGATGGACTTGAGCAGCTATTGGCTGGATCCCCTTCCTGATGCCCTGTAGCGATCACAGCAGAATTTTTTTTCTTTGTACTCTAGGAGAGAAACATCTGCCGCTACCTAGGACTGAACTCTCAACCTTCTGAGTGGGAGGTGAGCATCTTCACCATTAGGCCACTATGCCGTTGAAACCATCCAGATTTCACCTCTTGCCCAGGTAAACTGCACAAAAACATGGTAGATCCAAAAGTGATTCTGGAGAGATGCAAAGACTACCTGTGAAAAAGTCCTAAAACACCACAGGGTCTAGATCTCTGAAGGGAAACTTGTTATATTTCTGAGTCTTTGCTCACTATTCTCACTCTTAGTTAATGTTTTGAATTCAGAGATCTAGATGGATCTAGAGATCTAGATGGATCTCTGAATTCAACACATTAACTAAGAGTGAGAATAGTGAGAAAAGACTCAGAAATATGACAGGTTTCCCTTCAGCGATCTAGACGCTGCTTAATAACCCAAGGAAAGTGCCATAGGAAGTTGGTAAATTCAAAACTAAAATAGAATCAATTTTATGTGAAACAAAGATTAGTTATCCATTACGAGTAAGTGAACAGTATATTTTGCATGCAGAAGTTAATATATAGGTAAGGGGAAGGCTTGAAATATCTATTTATCCTGATATTATCCATGCAAAAAGTATTAAGGCTAATCAATTACCTTTAAGAGAATATTGATATTCTCATATAAACATATACTGAAAATTGAATAAAATCAATTTTAATGGGGTTTCAGTGACAGAAAATCAAATTTAAGAAGTCATTTAAGCAATAACTTACAACTGCTTTAAAGTAGTGCCAAGTTCGATACATTTTAGAAATCAAGTCTGGTCCTATAGTATAAAAGTTGCTGAAAGCATTTCGATTTTTTTTCTCATCAAAATGGCTATGACATTCTTTCCTTAGCAGAGCCACGACAGATGAGACATCCTACTCTGTCGAAGAAAACACTGCCATGTAAAAGAAGTTTAAATGCTGGATCGTGGATCTTTTCGTAAAGCAGTGTTTCTTAACCTTGACGACTTTAAGATGAGTGGACTTTAATTCCCAGCATTCCGCAGTCAGCACATACTGGCTGGGGAATGCTGGGAGTTGAAGTCCAGTCATCTTAAAGTTGCCAAGGTTGAAAAACACTGTTGTAAGGCATGTGCTCCTCTTCCTTGATCTTTCCTTCAAGCTGACATGAAGCCCTTCAGGTCATTATTATAGTTATATGCAAGGTACTTCCCAGGGAGGCTTATAGGCATAGTATTTGTGGAGCAGTGCCTATACTTCAGAATCACCTTCAGCTTAGCTGAATTTGAGCCCTAAATTTTGGGATTCTAGAAACTATGAAAACAAATCAGTTTCAGACGCCTACGATGATACATGGAGCTTAGGAGGGAGGGAGGGAGGGAGGGATTCACTCATTCATTCATTCATTCATTCATTCATTCATTCAATTTCTAAGACCATTGATTCACAAAACATCTCTGGGCAGCTTACATGAGGATTAAAAACATCAAAATAGAAAACTAGAAAATCAAAACAGAAAAGTAAGCTTGCTGGGGAAAAGACAGATCTTTTAGGTTTGCATGTAGATCTAACCCATGCATGCACTACAGTCTTTAGATGTGTTTTATAATGTAATCTGATTTTTTTAACCATGAATGTTTTACTTCCTGTCTTGCATTATTGTAAACCACGTGGAATTGTGGTGAGTAATACATCTAATAACATTCTGATGGGACATACAGTATTTTCAACACTTAAGTTGGACTCAGATCAGTTTCACATAATCTGGAAAGTGTGGAAAGTTTCAGGCTTTCGAATATATATTTTCTGCATGTTTGTATACAGGTAGTCCTCGACTTATGACCACAATTGAGCCAAAATTTATGTTGCTAAGTGAGACAGTCATTAAGTGAATTTTGCCAGACTTTCTTGTCACAGTTGTTAAGTGCATCCCTGCAGTTGTTAAGATAGTAACATGGTTGTTAAGTGAATCTGGCTTCCCATTGACTTTGCTTGTCAGAAGGCCGTAAAAGGTGATCACGTGACCTTTGGACACTGTGACTGTCATGGATATGAGCCAGTTGCCAAGCCTCTGAATTTTGATCTCATGATCATGGGGATGCTGCAATGCTCATGTTGAAAATGGTCATAAGTCAGTTTTTTCAGTGCCGTTGTAACTTCAAATGGTCACTAAATGAACTGTTGTAAGTCAAGGACTACCTACATTGGGTGCATGTTTAAGGAAGAATAAACATAAGAGAACTTTCTCAGGTAATCAGGGGAGTAGCAGATGGCAATAATCGTAGACAGGTTGAAACTACAAAATAACTAACGCATAACACTCCAGCTGTGTATTCCCGTAAACCCCATGCCATTTATTCCCTAGTAAATGATAGTTGTTGCCACCAAGGAAAGTCAACACTGAGGCGGCCTTAGTTTTGTCAGGAACTGGTCTACAACTAATGATGACATACTATTAGTGGATGTTGTGGTACACCTCTTTAAGTGAATAATAATGAAGCCTGCAATTAAAGCCTGCAGCTGGAACTGAGAAGAACTGACTGGATTTGAATGGGGAAGCAGACTTTCCTCTTGAGTGCTCCTTGTGCTCAAACCAGCCGAAGCATCTCTAAGGCGGAGGAGCACAAAGGAAGAAAGTGAAACTGATCTTCCATGGTCTTAAAAAGGTTTCGTCACTGTTGCCCAATCTGGTGCTCTGCCAGTAGCTGGCATACAGTCACATGGGAAATATGGTGGAGTTCTGGAATTTAAATATGGCAAGGCAGCCTTTGCCTGAAAGAAAAACAATCCTTTAAATGGCATTGGTTCAGAGAGTGACAGCATTAAATATTAAGGTCAGAGCAGATCTTCCCATTAAGAGAAATACTGCATGGGCATGTCATTTTCTTGGCACAATGTGAGAATGCTTTGTCCTTATCTTCGCCTGTTTGATGTTTTTCATTTTTCCAATTTAGCCCACCGCCCTGGCATTTCCTGATAATCTCCCATCCAACTACTAATTGGGTCTGGCATTCTTGGTCTTTTTCAGATCAGCCCAAGTACACTAAGCACTCTCAGCTGCAGAAATAGCTCCATCAAACTTTTAAGGCTGCCTCTTTAATTGAGCCTGATACCTAAAGACTTCATAAAGCACAACTTTTCTTCTAGATCAGACATGTCAAACTCACGATGTCACGTGATGTCGCGCAACATATCGGGACGGTTTTGCCATTGCAAGCAATGTGGTGGGCGTGGCTTCCAATGATGCGTCCGGCCTGCAGGCCGGCAGTTTGACACCCCTGTTCTAGATTGTCCACATTAATTAATGGTGCATCAGGGCTAGCCTTTGGAGCAAAAGGCAAGGGCCACAGTCAGCAGAATGAACAGATGCTTTCCATAATACAGTAGGACTGAGGGGGTGGGCAGAATACTTTAAGATAATTAGGACCTACAATTACGTAAAAACTGGATTGATTTCTAACCGTCCTGCTTTCACTTTTAATCTCAGAATTCACAAGCAAATCACTACTTAGGATACAAGTAAGAGCATCTCTTTCAAATTCCTAAATTAATGTTTTAGAAATTAATACCCAGAAGGGGCTGTAAATTAGAATTATTGCTTTCAAAAAGTCCAAAGTGGCTATCAGGGTGGAAGAAAGGTTTGATTATAAAAGCATTAGAAATGGCCAACAAGACCATACATTCTCCCCTTTTATAGAAAATCAAAGCTCATTTTTCCATTCTTGATCTGATAGTTGTATCTTTCTCAGGCAAATGGTGACTCAAATTTATCTTCTCTTTCCAGAAGACTTAATTTTCACTACCGTCTCAGCTATGAGCAATTAATCAAAAACCATTCAACCCCTGGAGAATGAATAGCCTATTCACACAAAAGTTCTTTAGTAACAGGAATACTCTCTTGGAGAAGGGAGACTCTACAACAGTGGTTCTTAACCTTTTTGAACAAATCGCCCCCTTGAGCCAATAAGGAAGTTGTCATCGCCCCCTCCCCCAACATAACCTCTCAATCACAACATAGGAAATAATTCTTCAATTTATGCAAACACTTGTTTTGTTTTCTTTAAAATTGTCATCAGGACATATTGATTCAAATAGTTTATTTCCAGTCTTTTTCCCATATCTCAACTGTGTGAAAAATTTTGGTGCCACCCGGCACTTTATTCCCAAACTTTGTGATACATGTATTTCATTATTATCTTATTTATTTAAGACACTTAAATGTAATCACCACTGAAACAAAATTCAATTGCAAGAAAGTGAAATGCCCGAAAAGAAAAACAGTAACATTTAATGATTGAATTACAAGTGAAATTTAAGACGCAAAAAGAAATATAAAAAGGGCATAAGAACAAACCGCAATGCAGGAACTAAGAATTTCAAGACGAAAACTCTGAAACTAAATTAAGATTTGAGGAAAGTATATATAGTCACGCACAATGTAAAAAGGATTAAAAAGACACAAAGAAAATATAATATCAAACTGGAGTGCACGCTAAAAAAGTACAATACAAAGAGACACACAAAATGTTTTACAGAGCACAACAAAAATTCGAAAACAAAGCTGAAAACTCAAACTGTGACGTCACAGGGGACACCCACTCAGCATGCAATGTTTCGAAAGAAGTGCTCCCCCCTCCATCACTATCCATTCTGACCAATGGCGCACCACTGTATGGATAGAGGCTGCTGCGCAATGCGCATGAAGATAAGCGATGCGTATTCACATATGTACAGTGTTATGTACTGAAGCTAGCTGGAAGAACATTTGAAAACACAATTCAATCCACTAATAGCGAGCATTCTGATGTTTTTGTACGACAGATATACAGCGATTCACGGTACGAAAAAGTCTCAAAAGTGTCCCCAAAACTTCTCGCTCCATCGCCCCCATATCGCCCCCTTTTCATTCCTTCGCCCCCGTGTCGCCCCTTTTCGTTCCATCGCCCCCCTGAAAAACAAAATTGCCCCCTGGGGGGCAATATCGCTCAGGTTAAGAACTACTGCTCTACAATATTGATGGTGCTGTTTCAACACTTTGAAGGATTTTGTTTGTTTTCTGTTTCTCTTGTGACATCCAAAAATGAAATAGGGACAACCAAATTTCATAAAAGAAGCTAACTAGGAAGCAGGCAGCATGATCTGGAGTCAATAGTCTCAATCCCAAAGGCCTGAACACTTAAAGCTCAGATAAAAAGTTCAGATGAAAAAGGGTAGTATACTTAACTGAAGGATGATCAGATTTTGAACCCCTCCCACAATAACTTAACAGGGGAGGGGGATGTTTCTTAGATTCATTGAAAACATGGTAATGAAGACAAGGGTTTGTTTGTTTTTTTGTCCTATCTTCGTCTGGAGCATCATGTTGAAAGTAAAGTAACTTTTCTTTCGGGTAAATAGGGCAGTCTCCATGAAGATCTGTGCATGGGACATAGGTGGTTTTTATAGATCAAAATCAGTACTCAGTAGCAATCCAAAAACTTTTATTGATGATTATTGGGGCTCTTCAGTAATGGGCACCCAGCTGCCAATGTTTGTCATCTATGAGAAGCATCTCCAAGTGCTCCTCAAAGGAAACTCACTATTTGAATGTATTTCTTTAGTCTGAAGAGAAAACCCTATGACAAGTGATTTTAAAAAAAACCCAGAAGGGTGTGTAAGAGGTAGACTATATTCAATTTTAAAAAGCACTCCTAAGAATTGTTGTAAAGGGAATTGGGGTTATTTAAAACTTAATAATAATAATAGTAGTAGTAGTAAAGTTGGAAGGGACCTTGGAGGTCATCTAGTCTAACCCCCTGCTCAGGCAGGAAACCCTATACCATTTCGGACAAATGGCTGTCCAGTCTCTTCTTAAAAACTTCCAGTGTTGAAGCATTCACCGCTTCTGGAGGCAGGTTGTTCCACTGGTTAATTGTTCTCACTGTCAGGAAGTTTCTCCTTAGTTCTAGGTTGTTTCTCTCTTTGCCTTCAGGTGCTTTGGAGAATAGCTTGACTCCCTCTTCTTTGTGGCAGCCCCTGAGATATCGGAACACTGCTACCATATCCCCCCTCGTCCTTCTCTTCATTAAACTAGACATTCCCAATTCCAGCAGCCGTTCCTTATATGCTTTAGCCTCCAATCCCCTAATCATCTTTGTTGCTGTTCTCTGTACTCTTTTTAGAGTCTCAACATCTTTTTTACATCGCGGTGACCAAAACTGGATGCAGTATTCCAAGTGTGGCCTTACCAAGGCATTGTAAAGTGGTATTAACACTTCACGTGATCTTGACTCTCTCCCTCTGTTAATGCAGCCCAGCACTGTGTTGGCCTTTTTGGCAGCTGCAGCACACTGCTGGCTTATATTTAGGTGATTGTCCACTAGAACTCGAGGTCCCTCTCACAGTTACTGCTATTGAGCAAGGTGGCACCTATGCTGTACTTGTGCATTTGGTTTTTCTTGCCTAAATGTAGAACCTTGCTTGGAAATTATAAATATTAAACGTTAAATTTAAATATTAAGGGGAAACTAAAAATTGGGAAAAACTAATCAGGACATTGATTGTCCAAAAAGATTGAATGTTAAAACAACTAGGATATGTATAAACTAAAAAGAAAGTTATTTTTATTTGATCGATATAATAAGAATTGTACTAATTGAAATATGAGACAGTAAAAATCAAGGGGAAAAGAGAGGAAATATTTAATGTAATAGAGACCTGTACTAAAGACATTTGTATGTTATTGACCAACTCAGCTGCTTTTCAAATATTTAAATGTAAAACTAAAAAAAATAAATTTCTAAAAAAAAGAATTGTATCTAAAAGCAGAGGTAAAGACAAAAAAATTTGGAAGGTGTGATCCTAATCCTAAGGGAAATATTCTTAAACTTTCCAACACCAAGCAGTTTAAAATGATAAACTCTATTAACCCCTTGTGATAAATAACAAGAAATAACAATAATACTGTTCACTTCCCCTGATACCTCCTTCTCTCCAACACTTTCATTCTTCCACCAGCATGAAGAGTAAAATCCAGGAGAAAATGAAACTGAAAACCCTGAACTCTTATTCAACATAGATGCCTTTGCTGCTGGCCACAATGTATTCTGCAAAATGCAGTGTCCAACTTCAACATTAGGTACTCCATTCAAGTTAACCTCACAGGATGGATGGTAGCTATTTCTGACAGGAAATTTTGTGATGGAGTGGAAAGCTGTAGTACATGAGCTAGACTAGCAGGGCCCTTTTATGACTTGTGGACTTCAACTCCCAGAATTCCTGAGCCAGCACAGTTGGCTGTGAAGTTGAAGTTGAAGTCCACAAGTCATAAAAGGGCCAAGTTTGAAGACCCCAGAGCTAGAGCCAACTTGTGGTGGCTGAAAGCAATGTGACAGGCCTCTGCCTTTGTTAACTGCTTACAATCCCACAAAGATTTGTGACTCACAGTTAGAAAACCCCAACTGAAGGCATGCATGATCCCTTCTGCTATAAAGAGGCCATGGTCTTATTGGCTGACAGAGCATCCAACATAAAATCCACTTGGATTTTAATGTTTTGATATTTTATTAACTGATCAGATGGGAATGCACAATTAACACATCTTTTTCTTTCTTTCTTTCTTTCTTTCTTTCTTTCTTTCTTTCTTTCTTTCTTTCTTTCTTTCTTTCTGTCTGTCTGTCTGTCTGTCTGTCTTTCTTTCTTTCTTTCTTTCTTTCTTTCTTTTCTTTTCTTTTCTTTTTTTCTTTTTTTGTCTTTGAGTCAGTGTTGATTCCTGGTGACTAGACAAGTCCCTGCAGTTTTCTTGGCAAGATTTCAGAAATGATTTGCTATTGTCTCCTTCTTAGGTCTTAAGAGATAGTGACTAGTCCAAGGTTATCCAGCTGGTTTCATGTCTAAGGCAGGACTAGGACATGATCTCTAGGCTTATGCCTTAAACCAGAGGTCCCCAACCCCTGGTTCGTGACCTAATACCAGGCTGTGGCATGCCAGCAACCAGGCTGAACACACCAGCAAAGCCCTATCTGCAGGATGCAGGAAGCATACAAAACCATGCCCCCTTCAGTCCACAGAAAAAACTTTCTCCACCTAACCAGTCCCTGATACCAAAAAGGGACCTCTGCCTTAAACACTATGATCAGGCTGACTCTTGAATGCCATTTACATCTTGGTAGTGCTTCATGCACTATGTAGATCTTCAGCCTGAATGTCTATGGTAGCTTCAGTCCTAATTAATACAATACCTTTTTTGTTTTATTGTCAACAACTGAAGATGAACAGCCATCCTGGGAATAATCATTTTGTTTTGCCCCAAAAAAGTGTGGTTAAAAATTAGTAAATTGATTAATTTAGTAAAGGTGCAGAGTTAAATTTATTAAGCAGTACCCTTGTGGTTTAAATTCAGGTAATACATGTGTGTGTCCACCTTTTTTATGTATTTCCTCTTAAATTGTTTTCTTAAAAGCTGCCTTCTTGTTCTCATGCATGCAATGAAATCACCACCATTGTCCTGTCTCTAGGCCATAATTTATTATAACTGTTTCCTCCATTTCTTGATAATTCTGCACAATCTACCTTTTCTGAATCTACTGAAGTTACTGCTGCCAGCACAAGATCGTAGTTTATTGAGGCCATTTTAACAGATAAGACAAAAAATAAAAAATAGCTGGTGCAATCTCCTGTTCTAAACACCACTCCATTGCTGTATTGATTGCCAATTGGAGGCCATAATATATCTGAATACCTCTGGAGCTCTAAATAATCATCACAAATTAGGGTAAAAAATGGTTTAGCCTTCTCTGCAGGCTGCAAAATTTAGTCGAAATTTTCAAATGACTGTTTTAAGCCCCAGCCCTGGTTCTTTTCAGCAGTTTTACTGAACCTCTTCTATGAGAATTTGCTGTTCTGGCCTGTCCTGTTCTTGGAACATTTTCATTTAGCTTCACCCATGGCTTCCCATTGCACTGGGAACACTGCAGCTGCATTGCAGTAAGAGTGACTGAGGCATGTTTACTGCAAGTGTCTTCATGGTAAAAGGAATAAGAGATTTCAACAACAGAGACCTAGATTCCTTCAAAATTTATTTTTTTTAGGCAATAAAATATTTATTTGTATACAGTACTCATTTTCTCATTGCCAATCATTAATTTACCCATTTACTTAATCCAAACTCCCAACTCTGCTCTCTTACCCAAAACTAGAGAATTTTTAAAAAAAAATCCAAAGGGACATCTTTGATTGCTTCATGTATTATGGTTTATGTCAGGTGCAGGGCAGGAATCCAAAATACACCGTAGAGCAATTTTATTCTATTTTATTCACTCTACTCAGCTGGTGCTGCCAGAAAAAATGTACAATTAGGAAAAAAATTTCCTCCCTTCTCTCGTTTCCAAACCTTTCTGAAAATGTGCACATGGGTTTTGGATTTGATACTTAAATATTCATGTGTTTCCAAAGCGTGACAAATTTCAGTCCCTGTTATGCCTGTTATGCCTGAAAGGGAAGCAGGAAAAACCTTGCCAGCTCCCATTAAAAAACTATTGTGGCCTAGATCAGAGTTACAGATCTTCTGGTGGCACTAGAGCGTTGGGCGCATGAAGCAATCTGAATAGTTCAAGGATATAAAAGGGTAAAGCTAAGTTTTTTGTGGCTTTGGGACTGGAGCATCTGGAAGAGATTCTTCCTTTTAAGTGTAGGATTAGGAGTTGCACTTCACTGTTCAGATACTCCCTCAAAATGGTAGGAAAGATTGTTTTGATACAGGGAGTCCTCAACCCACAATGCCAATTGAGCCCCAAATTTCTGTTGCTAAGTGAGACATTTGTTAAGTGAGTTTTGCTCCATTTTACAATATTTCTTGCCCACAGTTGTTAAGTGAATCACTGTAGCTGACCAGTTAGTAACCCAGTTGTTAAGCGAATCTGGCTTCCCCATTGACTTTGCTTGTCAGACAGTTGCAAAAGGGGATCACACGATCCGGGAACATTGCAACCTGTCATTAGTATGAGCCAGTTGCTAAGCATCCAAATTTTAGTCACGTGACTATGGGGATGCTGCAATGGTCATGTGAAAAATGGTCACCAGTGACTTTTTCAGTGCTGTTGTGACTTCAGTCACTAAACAAAAAGGTTGTTTAGAAGATGTTGAAGAAGGCTCCGAGGACCAAAACAGGGAACTGCACCAAATGGGAGACTGTTTTCACTTCACCAACTTCTGAAATATGCCAGCTTTTAACATGCCCAGAAAAAAAAGGCAATTATGGGAAATATTTTCGGGGGGGGGGGAGAATGGCAACTAATGGGCACCGTGTAAAGCAGACATGTCAAACACAAGGCCCAGGGGCCGGATGCAGCCCACGAAGTGGTTTCATGTGGCCCACGAAACCATCCTGGAAACAATGAGGGAACGGCCCCCTCTGCCTTGGCCCTGGCCCAGGCTGGCTGGGAGCCAATGTACAATTTTGTGGTGGCCATCTATGCTGAAACGCATTCAGTCTTAGCTCCACAAAGCCGTCTGGAAACAGTGAGGAACCAGCCCTTGCCACGTCGGCCCCGCCCCCTGGGTGCATACAGGGGAAGTGTCACCCTTTGGGAGGAATGAAGAAATGGACCATGCCTTGGCGCTTATCCTGGTCCCACCTCCTTCTGCCAGAGACCCTCAGATCTGTCCCACTTCTGCCCAGGCCCCCACAGGCACCCTTGATGCAAACGATGTAGAACTGGCCATGCCCACCCAGTAGGCTGCACCCACCCTGGCCACACCCACCCAGCCCCCTGAGGGCAACCGCAGTGCTGATCCGGCCCTCAATGAAATTGAGTTTGACACTCCTGGTGTAAAGACTCAATAGCTTCTATTTGATGAGATCTATATTGTTTTTAGATGATGCCCAATGGGACAGAATAAAGATTGGAAACATTGTGCTCTAGATCAGCGGTTCTCAACCTATGGGTGGCGACACCATTTGGGGTCGAACGACCATTTTACGGGGGTCGCCAAACAATGCGAACTGCCATTTTCCCCCCTCAGGGGGCGGCGCCGCGCATGGGGGCTGCGCATCCATGTGACGGGGGTCACCGACACACAAACGTTGAGAAACGCTGCTCTAGATGGCTGTTCCCCACCTACCTTTCACAGATAATTCCTGATTTAATTTTCTCTTCCCAATAAGTTCTCCTCCAGCTGTTTGGAATTCCAACAATGATCATTTCCCAAACAGCACAATCTTGTTGGCTGGAGCTCATTGTCCAATTTGTGGGACTTGGGTTTTTTTCACCCTCTCAGATATCCAAACTCCCTCATTTTCACCCACAGTCCTGATTCTTCCCAGTACTGAGCTAAGCCTGGATTGGTCCTCAAGCTAAATAAAGTTGCTTACCCTTGATTTAAAAAATGAATCATCTGGCATTCTAAGAGAAAGTTACAAAGGGGTTGTGTAGAGCTACCCCATTATTTTAGTCCAGGAGTAGGCAACCTTGGCTCGTTTATGACTCGTGGACTTCAACTGCCAGAATTCTTGAGCCAGCCATGCTGGCTCAGGAATTCTGGGAGTTGAAGTTCACAAGTCATGAAAGAGCCAAGGTTGCCCATCCGTTTTAGTCCTTTTTGTATCCCCTGTAAGAACATAACACCCTGAGAATAAATTCTGTTGGAACAGGCCAAGGGCACATCCGAGTTCAGCATTTGGTTCCTCAGAGTAGCCAGACAGATGCCTCTGAGTGCTGAAAAACAGATGTAGACATACTGCTGTCTACTTACGCCTCTGCTCCTGTTCTCCTGTAATTTGATGGATTTGTTCTCCCATGGTTTTTTTTATAATCTGCTTTTAAAGGCAGCCTAGTTAATGATCAGCACCATATCTCTTTTTATTTTCAGATTAATGATGTGTGAAGAATTTTTTGTCTAAATATCTTCCAATTAGCTTTATTGGATGAGTTGTAGTCCTTCCATTGTAGGAAAGGGAGAAAACCTCTTCGCAACTCAAGCATGGAGTTATATACTTCACTGTGTTCCCCTACCACCTTTGCCTTTTTCCAAACTAAACAACTGGAAAGGGAGGGCTTCTGTCTTGCAGTGGCTTTCCTCCTTCCTTAGGTTTTTGACTCAGTTTAAGGACGACCATGCATGCTAAGAAAATTGTCAGGTTCTTTGAACAGGTTGTCAAATGTACCCCTTGTATTGTATCGTTACAAAGGAGTTGAATTTTCCTACTCTTTCAAAGCAAGTAAGTTCTTTTTGAAGCAGAATTTGTATCACCTTTTAATCAGATTTTAGCAAGCTACTTGTGATGATTCATGACAGCAGGTCTCATACAGCGTGCACTTAACAGTCCTTGGTCGCAGACATCCCCATTTCTCCAAAAAAAAAATATCATTGGTTATTTGAGTGCCCCACTCCCCAGTTATTTGTTTAGACCAAATTTTTGTGACTAATATATTTTGTTATTAATGCAACTTGTTTTGTCCATAAGCAAAAGTCAAACAAGTTCAGCAGCCTACCAGTTCCCACTATGGAGCGGAAACATTTGGGACCCAGCACAAAATGTTGCAATATATCAGTATCCTTCAGAAGAATGTTTCATTTTAATCAACAGGAACTCTGAGCAGGAAGAGACTGAATTAAAACATTCACAGTTGAGAGACTGAAAAATTTTTGCCTGTTAAAATTTTCTGTTTGAAAAGCAGCAGCATCTTCAGCTCCCAACTTCCTTAGTCTGCGCTTGTTCATCGCTATTTTATTCTCTAACCTTCAGCATCATTGGAAAATGAGTAAGGCCCCATCCTCAAGTTGATCCCAGCTCATCAAACTTTGGATGGGCAACATGGCACCGTAACGTTTCTGAAGTAGAATGACTGTGATGCTTTCAGCGAGGATAAAGAATTGCCCAAATACATATGTCCACATTTTATAAGTATGACCCAAAAGAACCAACCCCTGCTTAGAAACGCAACTCCACTTCCCAATCCCAAATACTGTGTATGCAAATAATGTTCAGTAATTTCAATAGAATTTTGTTCCAAACATTTGCTAGAATTTCAGAGACATGATTACTGGGCCCTATGTTTATGGATTACCAAATATTTTTCCCGTCATTATACAGAAGGAAATATTCCCTGATCGTTTTTTTTTGTCTATACCAGATCTTTCTTTTAATGTGTAGCACATTCAGTATCTGAACTGCAGAATGAGAATGTCTAACAATTTCTGGGTTCTGATCTTTTTGCCCTTCAATCTTCAAATTGCATTCACTTTCTTGAGTTCCAGTTAAACAAGTGTTTTCAAAAAGGTATCTGCTTTTCAAGGGTGTGCGTGTGTCTGAACATTCACAGCAACAAATTGGTTTGGCAAAACCAATTCTAGGTACAAAGAGTTTTATATCAAAAGCAGATTCAACAAACTATGTGACTGAAATACTTGGAAATCCATTTATTTACCAGATACTCTACATATGAATAAGATTCTACTAAAGGAGCCATTTTCAGAATGATTCAGGATAACTGTAATCTAAGACAATTAAAGGACAGGATCTACCTGTTCACATCAAAAGCAAGAATTTGAAAATTATCAGCATTGCAGCTGCTCTTATTGGCGAAACAGCCCCCAAATCTTTTGATTTATCCTTAACATAGGAAAAATATGGCAATTTGAGCCCATTGGCAGGTATTATATAGCAAGCAAACACTGTGAAAGAAAGCACGAACCATTTGAACCTCAAATATAAAATTGTGTACTTAAGGGGGGGAGGAACGGGCAGCTGGGTGCAACTTTGGGAGCAGAAAGAGTACAAGGATGAATGCTTTCACATAAGTGGCTAGTGCAGGATTTTAGATCTGGAGAGGTTTGGAGGGTTTCTTAAAATATTTTTCTTAGGAGTGTGAAGTCCATCTGACTTCTGGAACCTTTTTTTTTTTTTTTTGTGGGGAAGCAATTTCTGTGGATAGACCAGACATGTCAAACTCGTGACATCGCGCAACATATCAGGAGAATTTTGCCATTGACGGCAATGGGGTGAGCGTGACTTCCGCATGATGCGTCCGGCCCATGGGCCGGCGGTTTGACACCCCTGGGATAGAGAGAGGAAAATTGTTTGATCACAGAACTTTGGCAGGATGATGTCTGGAGGGGCTGCTAGAAAGGAAGTTCATGAGTTACACATCATCTGAACATTGCACACCTTTATATTGTTAAGAACTGAAGCTTTTTCACAACCAGAGCAAAGGGATCTGGGAGCAGGACTGTGTAGAGCAGTGTTTCTCAATCTTGACAATTTTAAGGCATGTGGACTTCAACTCCCAGAATTCCACAGCCAGCAATGCTGGCTGTGGAATTCTGGGAGTTGAAGTCCACATGCCTTAAAATTGTCAAGGTTGAGAAACACTGGTGTAGAGGATGTTTTACATTCAGCAATGTTAAGGCATTATAAGTAGAAAGCATGGTGCCATTCTACAAACAGAAATTCAGTGTTTCCAAAGAAAAATGCAAGTGCAAAAATATCTCAAATGCCACACAGAATTCATTTCTCATATTTTAAGACTCTGGGCTACCACAGGAATTTTCAGCATATCCCCCATGTTGAAGAATATAATTCTGCCTAGTATATTGCCTTTTTCTCCTCAGATCATATGGAGGGGAAAAAAGAGTGTTTCACAAAACTACACTGTAGAGGAAAAGCAAGTGAAACGTGCAGAAATTAGGCAGGATTATCTTTATCTCAGAAGATCCACAATACTGTAATACTTCCTTGCACACTAAAACCCTGTTCCCAGGGTTCCAGTTTGCATGTGTCCACAAAATTACAGTACTTGTGGAAATTGTCTTTTCAGTCATAACAATCCTAACAAATCCCTCCCCCCAAATTGGAGAGCTC
The DNA here is from genome assembly GCF_016545835.1 of Crotalus tigris. NCBI lineage: Eukaryota > Metazoa > Chordata > Lepidosauria > Squamata > Viperidae > Crotalus > Crotalus tigris. Next base: position 2,967,546 of record NW_024096464.1, on the reverse strand, counting down.
TCACTGGTGTGGCCAGGCCTTCATTACTGAAAAAGGGTTCCCAATAAGGAATGACAATTTTCTATCTCAAGAAAGGCTAGGCACATTCCAGGTCAATGTAATTGGAGGGAGGACAGGCCTCCTTCCACCGAGCTAAAGGGATAGAAAGAGGAAAATACAGCAGGCACGCATCAGCACATCTCAAGCATTCTCCTGTATAGATTTTCTCCTGCACATACATTTTTTGGCATTATGCGTTCCTCATACATCAATTTTCCTTTGCAAAATATAAGAACGGATTCCATTTGAGAATAAAATCAATGATATTTTAAGGAGTTTAAATCATTCAACTCTATAATACAGTCCACATACAAGGGGTTTGCCATCCAGAAAGAGAAGGCATTGTAGCTTTTTGTTCAAGTACCTTGTCATCATTTCACAGATTTTGGGTGATATAAAAACTGCTGCCTTGCTGCATGGCTAGAGAATTACATAGATGTAATTCACACTCTCCAAACGAACAAAAAATAACTAACATGAACACGTACTGCTTTTCACTGGAAAGAGCTATGTGGCACTTAAGCAATTTAAGAAAAAAAAATGTTTGACTCCCCAATCTGAAACAAGTTATGTGGAAGGAAGACTCTGCAAGGGTCTACTTTCCGATCAAGAGTTTTCAACCCACAGATAAAAGCAATGCATTCCACACAATCGTTCCAAAATAAACCATCAGTTGTATACAATGCATTCTTAGAGAGTAAAAAGGAACAGTGCATCGTCTTTTCACGTTCAGGTTGGAGGAAATGTTTTGCCTTTTCAGCAAGAGAACCACTACAAAAATCTAATCATGTTTAGCCATAATTTAAGTAAAGTTTAGCCTGCCTTGCCAAAATATTTTACTCATTAGCGAAAGATGTGCTCATTATCACTTTCATCTCTCATTATGATGGAGAATATTCTTCTGAGAAAACTTAAGAGAATAAAGATAAATCTGTATTTTTTTTTTAAAAAAAAATCCAATACCTTTTTCACTTTCACACTAGATTCTGCATCTGCAATCCACAACACTCCTTTCGATCAGATAAACCTGGTTTCTTGCATTTTCAAGGACATTTTGTTCCCTCTGAGACCCAACCCTCCCCACATCAAAGCTTAACTATGCTGCAATTGCTCCGGAGATTTCCTTCATGTTTCAGAAGCAGTTTTGCAAGTGGCAAAACAGATAGTTGTCTTATCTCATCTGTCAGGGGACATAACATACAAGCTCTGCTCTGTTGCCTGGCTACATGTGAAAAAATGTTGAGCACAGGAAAGCTCGCATGATAAAAGAATAAATCAGAAAAGACTGGACCAATTTTCTTCAGGGCCAGTAAAGTGAGATTGTCCAGGTCGTCAGTTTGCAGATTCTAAATATATGAAATTTGAAACTCACTAAGCAGCCGAAATGTTTAGCATTCTCCAGCCTTTCCCAAAGTGATACCCACCAGGTGGGAAATAATGGGAGTTGTAATCCATCTGAAAGGCACCATGTTGGGGAAGGCTGCATTGAGCAATGATTCGCTATTACTCCTCTCCCTACTGTCAGTCCAGAGTAAGATTTCTTCTGTTTAAATTATTTTACAGATTTATAGGTTTTCCTAGACACCAAGATCTTTGGAAAATGATGCTCGTCACACTCGCTGTCGATATCTAAGGAAGGCCCATAATAGAGTTGCTGCTGCTGCTATGGCCAGCCCTGGCACCAAAACCATAGTCAAAGGAATCCCTCCTGGATCTCCATCTCCTCGGTGGCTTGAGGGACCATTCTGGGGCAGCAGCTGCAATCAGAAGGAGAAGAAAGGCATTAGCAATTGAATGAAAAGAGGAGGTGGTTCATCTTTCTAAGAACATTTAGAAAATCAAAGACAACCCACGTCTTCACGTTGGCAAAATTGAAAATTCTCTTCCAAGGATGTATTCAGCCAAGCTACTTTTGAAAGCTTGTGCATGTCCTAGTGAGATAAGTGGGATTCCCACGTTACGCTTGAGAAAAAGATAGAGGCCTCTAGGGCAGTGGTTCTCAACCTTTTTAATGCCATGACCCCCAACCGGTCGTAAGTCGACGACTACTCAACCGGTCGTAAGTCGAGGACTACTCAACTGGTGCAGCACCGTTTGCAGAATGGGACTTTTGGCGGGCTCAGCAGGGCAGAGACAGCCTGGACAATTCCTATTGGCTTTTGAAAGCCAATAGAATTAGACTCTATTCAAGAGAGTCTATTCTATTGGCTTTCAAAAGCCAATAGAATAAAAGGGAGTAGCACAGCTAAGGAAAAGGGGGGGAAAAATGGCGGACTGCGTTGTTTGGCAACCCCCACAGGTTGAGAACCACTGCTCCAGGGAATTACTTTTCACCGTTACTTTATGGAAAACCTAAAAGATCTCCTTCTCACACCCACCCTATTGAGGAAGCTGATCAATCATTTCCATTTGCAATCACACCAAAACAAGCAAACAAACTGTACTGCAATCTTAGAATGAATTGAAACTCCATTGCATCTCTCTCTCTCTCTCTCTCTCTCTCTCTCTCTGTGTCTCTCTCTCCCTCCCTCCCTCCCTCCCCCCCCCTCTCTTCTGAAAATCTTTCCTGTAAAACTGTAGGTCCGGGCAGTTGCTATTTCAAAAGCTAGGTACCTTTCTTGCTCTCAACATTAATCAAATCAATCTGGCGATTTTGCTATGGCATATCATTATAGATAATCCACAACATTTTGCCACTTGATAGGTTACCTTAAGGTTTCCATTACACCATAACACATATACAAGTGTACATCAGCTTCCCCAGACTGCTCTTGTTCAGATGCGTGAGACTACAACAGTTGTTTGTGGGCCATTTTGGCTGGCAATTCCCAACACATCTGAAGAATATAATATTGGGAAATCTGATACAAGCTGCTCACATTCAACTTCTGTTACTTATCTGTTATGTTTCTCCTTAATTTTTCTTATCTATCTCTTGCCAGACTTACATTGTTTAAGTATCCTAATTTTTCCATGCAGTGGATTTTACTTGGAGGGACTATACAACAGCAGCAACAGTTTAAAGCAGTTTTTTCCAGCATGATGCTGTTCTGATACAAGATACTGCAACTCCCAAAATCCCTCAGCCATTTGGCCTTGAGGATGGGAAAAATAATATCAGCTTGTTCATTCCATTTTGAGGGCACAAACTTAGAAAACAGTGGTTTGTAGCAGAGATGTTCAACATGTATGTTCCTCATCAAATCATGCCAATCTGGATTGTCTTGGTGTAGCTTGGGGTTTTCCTGAAGTAAATTCTTTGAAGTACTTTAGGGAACAGAGAGCTACGAAGGCAAAAAGCAAAAACTAAGGAAGAGGCCTACATACCCTGTGCTGAACCTTTAATGAAACATTGTCACCAGCTGTCCTGAAAAGTTCCACAACATTCTTGTGCAGCATGTTCTTCAACTCATTATCATTAACCTGAAAAAAAACAACAACAACACATAAAGCCAATTAGGTATTCACCATAAAGCTGCCTGGACCCAAACCATCACTAAAGAACAAAAGCCTAATTAGAATGAGTAAATCTACTCAATTAGTTAGAATACCATAATTAGTACAGAGCATTTAAGTAATACATTCCAAGTGTTTCAAAGGCTCAAGTTTTCCCCTTATATTTTCATTAACTGCCAGCATTCTCAGTATATTCTGTACAAAGAACAGCGTACAGTATAAATTAGAACTGTACCTCAGCATTTAAGAACGTGAGCTAATATAGAATACCATCAACTTCAAAGACCTTTAAAATGTTAAGAAATGGAAATAAAACTATGATCAATGATCAGACACAATGCTGTAAAACAAAGGCAGGCAATTTGTGGCTCTTGTAGCCTCTTTTTGTAGCCTTTAGAGCTTCTGATGATGTTTATTGGAAACTGATAGCAGCTCCCTGTCATTCTGATAGAGATTACACTTCCATTTTCATATGTCTCCCAACATAAACACGGTAAAGAAAACAACAAAGGAAACCTCAATTCCCTGCAAACGTTGAGTCCCACTTATATGTGTGATGTGATTGTAGCTCTTGTAATATTCAGTGTCATTCTTGTCTATGAATTGCCCACACTCTAATATAAAAAAGGACATGATAGACGACTCTTCCTTCTAGCTCTAAATGTTTGCTAAAAAAAACCACATCTGCAAAAACTGTAGGTTCCTACAATTCAATTAGCTTAAGTTTCACAGATGAAGAATCATGTGCCCATTTCAAAGGAGAACAGTTATACTTGTAAAGAGAAAAACAATCCTCAAAACAAGGGTGCCTATTTTTTCATGGACCAAAGGCCATATATCACTGCCAACTGGCACGCCAGGACAGCTGTACCAAAAACAGACGGGGGGGGGAGGGGGAGAGAAATGGCAATAGCAACAACACTTAGACTTATATATCAATTCATATTGCCTCAAAGCACCCTCTAACTTAAAAATGTGCTTAAAAATATGACAGTCCCAGAACATCTAGTTCTCCTCACCTGTACAGAAGTCAGAAAGCCACTATATGTACAGAACATGGTGAAATAGGCTGGCTCCAAGTTGTCAAAAGAGTGAGACAAAGTTATATACTCTCCGCTTAAGTACTCCATCTACATGTATATTCAGGGAACTTGGATTGGAAGAAGAGGAGCATAATTTTAAATAGCCACAGATTTATATACCACTCCATACAATGCTGCCTGAGCAGTTTACAATGTCAGCATATTGCTCCCAACAATCTGGGTCCTCATTTTACCGACCTTGGAAGGATGGAAGGTTGAGTCAACCTTAAGTCAGTCAGGATTGAACTCCTGACTGTGGACAGAGTTAGCCTCCAATGTTGCATTCTAACCACTGCACCACCATGGCATAATACTTAAAATACAGTTAAAGTCTCTAGCAGCACATTTGACCCTATACCTTTATTCCACGTGCCTTTTTTCAAGAAAAGGTGCAACATATTGTTAAGGTTTATTCTGCCCCAGAGGCAAACTTCCAAGTCAGACAAGTCACATACGGGATGGATTAGCAATTGAATGAAAGGACCTTTGGACAGAAGACAAATTATTCTCTTCCACTCTTTCTCAACCATTCTGGCTGGGGAATTCTGGGAGCTGACATCCACATATCTTAAAAGTTGCTAAGGTTGAGAAACACTGTCCTATGCAGCTGGAGATGAGGCAAACTCATATTGTGGCTGTAATAAGGCCTGTCCAGATGTTATAAGTGCTTCTTTCTTCATCATTCCCTTCATATCAAAATTAGTTTAAGAAGACAGAGTATTAGATTGGGGAAATCTGTTATATAATGGAGTGACATATCAACAAAATCTTGGTCTTGAATTTTCTTAGTGATACCGATTGGATGGATTTACAGAGCCAGCTAGTACTGTGAAGAGATAGTAAATGTTTCTACATTATTCTCCCCTCCCCCTCCTCCTCCTCCTCCTCCTCCCCCCATGAAACAATTTCACAGGACAGAATTAAATTATTTACTGCTATAATCTTGTCTCCCTCCTGAAGGCGGCCATCAAGTGCAGCAGCTCCATTTTCTTTGATCCGGCTAACGTAAATGCCGCTGTCATTGGCGATATACTGCTGGTCAGTCCCACCAACTATATTAAATCCCAAGCCTAAGAAAAAGATCAAAAGGAAAAGTTTAAATAAAATAAAATAAATGGGATCACTCCCCAGCCCAAAACTAGCAAGAAGGAAAAAACTCGGAACAATGAAACTATTCCTTTCAACTGTAATAAAGCGTCTTGAACCAAATTAAACAGCAATTGGCAACAGTGCCTATTTGGTTATTTTAAATACTTGTACTTCATTAGCAACAGTGCACAGTTTGAATGGCAGCACTCAGCATACCTTGGATGATCCAGCAGGCTAAATTTAGTTTGGCCCCTTTATATTCAACTGTAGACTACATAGGGAAGGGTTTTTTTGGAAAATTCAAAATCACTTTTGTACTATTGTACAATAGTTGTTCTGTGGCAAATTGTCCCATGGCAAGTTGGCTGTGGCAAGCTGGTCGTGATGAGCTTGCTGTGGTGAGTTGTCCTAAACCAGGGGTCTGCAACCTTGACAACTTTAAGACTTGTGGACTTCAGCTCTCAGAATTCTGGGTGCTGAAGTCCACAGGTCTTAAAGTTATCAAGGCTGCAGACCCCTATAAAGCAATACTAAGCAAAATGGTTGCTTCAGATACAAGTTGTCAGCTATGAGACACAAGTTGTGTGCCATTTATTTGACTTAACTTTAACACCCAAAGTCATAAAACGGCTATAAAAATGTAAAACACTGGAAAAATATTTTTCACCTAATGAAGAAAAAAACATTATGGTTACACATAATTTCTGTTTTGATTTGGTTTTAATACTTGTGGTTTTAATATTTTTATTGATGTTGTTTTATCTTCTGGTTATAAGCTGCTCAGAGTTTGATACAAAATGGGCAGATATATGTTTTAAAGAAATAGATCTCTAAAGGCAATTAATACACAAGATAGAGATGACCAAAGCAATGATGTACTTGCAACAACCTTGTGAAAAAGGAAAGAGGAGTCTGAAAACAGGGGGAAGGTATCTGTCCCAAGTAAAAATTGTTAAATGACTTCATATTATTGGGAGTAAAAACTATTTTTGTCTGCTATAGAACTAGAGAAATTGGGAAAAATACAGTTGAATTCAGAAGGGAGAAATCATCTTACAGCAATCCCAGAATAAACATTCACTTTTAAGACTGCAACACATGGGGTATTTTTTCTATTGGTCACAATGGATTAAAATTTACATTCTTTCATATCTTTAATCTAAGAAATCTGGAGCAGGGGTACCAAATGATATCCGGTATCATGAGATATACAATTGTCACTCACTTCTCTTTCTCCTCCCCATAACTTCACTGCTTTATTAACTTCATAATGACCAAACAATATTCAGCAAATACAAACTCCTAACACACACAGAATTAAAAGTGAATAAGACAATCATAAAAACACATGCATGCATGCATCCAGGCACTCATTCAGATACTACAAGGCACATTTATTTCTGGACTAGAATCTGACTAATCCAGATTCTAGCATAATGATTGATATTCCACTAGGTGTCACTAATGTCCAGTAGAGCCTTATGGCTTGCACTTTTAAGATTTTGTTTTCTGTTATTTAGTGGCTACCTTTAAAAAATATATATAAATTCTGCTATAGTTAGTGGAATGTTGATATTAAACTTAGCAATTTTGGAAATGTATGGATTGGAATGTAAGCTATAAATACATTTAATATAAACATAAACACTGTCATCCCATAGTTTATTAAAGAATAAATGAATCAAATTATCCAGACTGCATATTAAAAAACCAGCAAAAGTACAAGATAAAAAAACTACAACAACTCAGTAATTCATTGTTGGGTTTTCCTTGCATGCTTTTGATCCAAACAAGGATTAAACTGAATTTAAAAAAATGTTTGCCCTTTAATTAGAGGATACAGTCCCAAGAATGCCTGTATTTTTTAACAAAGAAACCTAGAATGATCCATTTGGAACAAAGATTATTCCCTAGGCAGCACAGTGTTAATGAGATCTCAGGGAGAATTTTAATGTTGTCTTCAAACTGTATGAATTGTAATATCCAACTTTTTACTGTAACGCAGTAAACAAAGGTATCAAACATAAGCCATCATACAAAAACTTTAAAAAAAACACCCGCAAATCTAAATAGATTAAGCATCACATATTCACTTCAAACATCTGTACATACAGAGAAAAATAAATGTAGTGAGTTTTTTATCACCTTCTTGCTCCAATAAACTTGGAATAGGGCAAGCAGGAATAATGTTTTTTTCATGAAAATCATCCATTAAGTAGATGAGTAAAAAAAATTACTTTAAGAAATACCTAAACAACAGTGAAGCTGAGTTGAGTCCAGAACAAGTCCAGGATGGTATCTTATAAATTGTTCTCACTGGTCAAGCTGATTGGAGCTTCTGAGAGTGGAAATTTCGCAACATCCGAAGATCACAAGTTGTTCTGCCTTAAACCAGTCTGGCTTGACTCTTGTTCTAATCTCCAGTGTGAAAACCAGATATACTGTAGGCTGAGATAGAATTCTCTCACACACATTTTCTGCATAAATGGTCTCTCCAAACCTTCCATTTCCCTTTATAGTGTAATCGTGTATGCCTACTTTGAAGTAAGTTCTTTCAAGTTTAATAGGAACTGAAGAAGCTTCTTGGATGAGAAATGAAACGTCTTCAAAGGAAAAACAAGAAAGACCAGTTGCCTTTTGAAAAAGCACCTTTGGGACAACCATGACCTGAATGACTGAGAATCCCCATAGACAAGTACAGTTTAATAGGAGTTGTCTATGGAGATTCTCAGTCATCCAAGTCATGGTTGTCCCAGGGATGCTTTTTCCAAAAGCAACTGGATTTTGTTTTTCCTTGAAGACATTTTATTTCTCATCCAAGAAGCTTCTTCAGTTCTTACTGAATGATGGAGGATGGAAGATTTTATATTTCTTGCAGTCATCTAGTTTAATAGGTGGTTCCATACAGTGCTGCAGACTCAATGTAGCATTTGACCATACCTAAAATGCCAAATATTTTTGCATCAACTTTCACATATAAAAAGAGAGAGAGAGAGAGATAGCCTCAAACAGAGTTCACGTTCAAGGGAAACCTGTTCTTTGAGGATTAAAATCTTTAAAAGCAATCCTGCCATGCTTCGCTAGAGGTGTTGCCGAGGATCCGAATAAGCCCCTGAAAGCCAAAGGACAAGAGGAGCTGCTTCTAACTTGGCGTGGTTTCCCCGGGCCTCTCCTTCGTATTTCGGGGTTTCCTTCTCCCCCACCCCAACAAAACCCAACCTGACGCATGCCTGCCCCAGAGCCTAGCCGCATTGGGAGCAGCAGGGGCCAAAGGCGGCGGGGGAAGCCCAAGGAGCTGCCCGCCGTGGATTTTATACCTGAAGGTCCTCGGGTGAGATGGATCACTTCCTCCGACAGCAGATAGTCCACTCCTCCGTTCATGCTGCGCTCTCCTGCAGGTCTCTGCTCGGCGCCCTCTCGCTCCGCCAGGCCCTCCGCCGCGCCAGCCGCTTGAAGGTGAACCAGCCCAGCCAAAGTCGAGGAGGAGGGGGAGGTGGCTACAGCGGCGGTGGGACTGCCGCGGCACTTTCACTTTCATCAGCTTCGCACCCGGAAAAACGAAGGCGGCCGCTAAGAATTCTGGGGCTTGTAGTCCTCCCTGTTGCAGACGCGGCTATTAGCCCCGTTGGGGTTGCTGGGGTCAAAACCTCTGATTTTCTTACTTCCGGCGAAGAGACGATGCTTGGTTGCTACCGAGAGATGCGATGGGCGCTGTAATAGAGCCCTGTCCAAGATTCCCCTTGCGCAGCGTCGATGGGACGGCTTGTGCAGAGGCCGGATGGTCTCGTTATTTTTCCTTCTCAGTGTGCATCTTCTTTCATCCCGCGGCGACTGGGACAGGATTCCAGAAAACGCGGCATTGCTCTGCCGATATTTAAACTGGGATCACTCGGAAAGCGGCTCTCTTGATTGTTTTGCATTTTAACTCGAATCTAGATCCCAGTCTAGTTTTTATAGTAACTGATTGCATTCTGCAACCTCATTAAAAATTAAAAAGGGCAGGACAAATGGGACTATTTGCTTTTAGGCTAAATAATGAAGAAAAGTAGATCGAAATTCACGCTGTGCCTCGGAAGTTTTGGCGAAAAAAGCTTTGGGATTTTTTTAAAAAAGTTTATTTTATCCCGTCACGAATATTTCGGAAAAAAATCATTTCTTCCATGGAGACCGAATTTACTTTCATGTTTTTTCATCAAACTGAAAGAGTTGTTAGAAAAAAAAATCAGTATTGTATTGCAAAGACTATATCACTATCACATACTGGCTGCCTTCTAATGTGCTTGTTAATATTCAGTGCTGACTTCTACACCAGAATATTTTAATTATAGTGTTTGAATTACTGTGTATCTTGTTCAAAAATGACTTATTTTTGCATATTATGATAATAAGGTGACCAACTTTTTACAATGAAAAGGAGGACACAAATAAATTGAAGGAAAAAAATATAAATAAAAGAAACATTTTATTCATTGCAACAATAATATAGAATACACTATAATATGATAAATGCATAATAAAAATATTTGTAACAATAACATTTTATATTGTAATTATGCTTACATGCTGTGCCCCCACCTGCAGCCGCCCCGCTGTGTAGATGGGCCCTGCAGCTCCTAAAGCACCAGCTGTGCCAGATCCGGCAGGGCAGCCCGCCATTGACACATCCTGCCTGCAGCCGCCCCGCCAGCACCACCACCCACCCTGCACAGCCCCGTGTAGAGCAGGCCCTGTGGCTCCCACAGCATGGGGGGGGCAGCCAGCTACTGCCGTCCCTCACACCCCGCCCACAGCAGACCCGCTGCCCCTGCCTCTTGTGCCTGCAGCCATTATTGCCCTAGCAGGGCCGAAGATCAAGAGAAAGTTACTGTGGTGTCGCTACTCCAGTCTCCTCCAGGTATCTTCGGGACTAACTAGGACAGTGGTTCTCAACCTGTGGGTCGGGACCCCATTTGGGGTCGAACGACCATTTCACAGGGGTCACCAAACCACATTGTCGCCATTTTTTTCCTTTTCCCTAGCTGTCCTACTCCCTCTTATTGGTGGCCACACCCACTTGGGGGTCACCACAACATGGGGAACTGTATTATGGGTTCACGGCATTAGAAAGGTTGAGAACCACTGAACTAGGAGATGGTATAGTTGGGTAGCAGGGAGGGGTGCAAAGTTCCTGCCAATTTGTCTTCACTGTAGACAACTTACATGTGCAAAGTTTGCTGGCCGGGTGTTTTGGCATGCTCAGCAGCAATTCCTATTGGCTTTCGAAAGTCAATAGGGGGAGTAGCACAGCTCATGCAAAAGCTGAAAAAAACCCCATCAAAAAATGTGCTGGAACGCCATTCTGAGCGTTCTATGAGAAAAAAAAAGCCCTGCAGATTAGTCTTCAAATATTGAAAAGGAGGATATGTAGGAGGACACTTTTTGAGGGAGGACAGAACTCACAAAAGGAGGACTGTCCTCCCTAAAGGAGGACGGTTGGTCACCTTAAATAGTGAATTTGATAACACATTATAGTCTTATATTGTAGCATAGATTTAAGTGCACTGGTAGCTGCAATGACAAAACAGTGGTTACCTGCATGATGATACAATGCAGTCCTCACCTTTTGCATTTTATCTGAATGTTGGATGGAAGTATGTAATTCACAGAGGAAGCATTTTGACATATTTTGTTATTTGCTCCGCCCTCCAGACAATCATTTTTAATCAAGTTATTTTTTTTCCAGAGAGGATGCACAGATTTCTCATATGAAGTTACCATTGCAAACACGATAATATGACATCCTTCCCATCTCCTGCAGATTTGGAGGAGAGGAGACTCCAATCTTTCTGACAAGATTATCACATCTGCATTTCTGCAGACCTGGTTTCTGTTTGGGGCAGAGAGACTGGGGATGGTGGTTGGTTTCTGCCTTTAAAATCCTTTGGGGAAATATATTCTGCCTTCTTAATATTTCCCAAAATATTTCTTTCTCTGGATTCTTCCCACAGTTTAAAAGCAAAGTATTAAATGTGGTGGTAAAACATCAATTGCATTTTAAAGACCTTTTAGAAAAAATGTTATTTGTTTGGTTATTTGTGAGATACAACCACTGCCTCCCTGCCATGGAGTGAAACCAACACAGAATACCGTACAGTATGTTTGTACTATGCTTGTACTCAGAACAAGAATAGCAATGGCTGAATTTAACATGCCTTTTCTTGGTTAGTGAGTTTGTCTTGGTATTAGTCATTCTGATTCCCATGTAAACTTTGGGGGTAGAGATGATTGTATGAAGGCTTCCATGTGAACTGGAGCCCTTAAACTCTGGAGCTCAAGATTATGCAGAAACCATCACTTTGCCACAAGTTTCTTGTTGGTACTGAAAATTTCACTATACTGAAAAAGACTGGGTTCATTGGTGAAGGAAATAAAAGTTATTCTTTTGTAAAATATAACAATAAAGTTCTAATGTAATGATTGAAGGAAATAAAAGTTATTCTTTTAATAATTGTAGAAATAATTGTAGAAATGTAATGCCATTATATGAAACTGTCTCTTTAGTACAAATGTAACACTGTAACGTAAATGTAACAATGCAATGCCAATATATGAGAAGGAATGTTTACTGTTTCCTGTCCATGTGAAGGCACCACAAAAAGTAATTAACAAAGATAATTAATTATGATCAACTTGAGTAGAAATTACAAATAAACAAAGATAAGATCACAGAGTGGAAATTATAAATAAACAAAGATAAGACCACAGCCGGATGGAAGGAAATTGCCAGGATGACTTTTAATGTAAAGCAACTTCAAAGAATATAGAGAAGGGAAATTGGGAGAGTTACTTAGGCATGACTGCATTGTAGAAAAAGTATAAAAAGTATAGCTTGGAAACTGCTTATTGCGCTCCTGGAACCCAATCCATAGGGAAGGATCCAGGAGGCTGCGTTTGCAAACACCTCTCTTCTCTTCTCTTCTCTTCTCTTCTCTTCTCTTCTCTTCTCTTCTCTTCTTATTCTTTTTATATTATTCTCCGATAAAACTTTGTTTTGTTAACCAGACTTGTCTTCGTATTGTGAGTATCAAAATTTGGGGTTTTTACATCTCACAATGGTGACATCACCACATGACTTTACTGAGAAGAATCATTTACTGATTGCAAATGACATTGCAATGACATTTTGTAGTATCAAATGGAAGGAAAACAGTAAATGAAGATGGGAAGAAATAGATGGTAGACTGGGGTTTATGAGCAAAAGACGTGGAAATGGAAGATTATCTACTGAGGTGATAATGGTTCTTGCAGAGAGATTTTGAAGAAGCTTTCTGGAAATATGTTAGTAGTTGCTTTGTTACTAAAACTGCTGGGCAGAAGAACAGGAAATATACAGATCGAATCAATACATTCCAGAAGCAATATCAAACACAGCTACAGTAATGTAGAAATTATTTAGAAGTTGTTTTTCTAAATAAATAATGTTTCTAAAAGGCACTTCATATCATACAAACATGAATACTATTATCATGAAGGGCACTTTTTCAATCTATTTTGAGACATACTTGTTCCCAAGTAATTAATGTTAGACTTAGTCAGTGAGGGGAAACCATCAATTTTCTTGTAACCTTTATTTTTATAGGGCATAATCTGGGGGAGAGTTATTTGTGACTGAAGGTATCCAGTGACCAAAGAAAAATGGGATGAGAGGAAATGTACAGATAGACACTTATGAGTAGTACAAGGATTGGGGGAAAGTAGATGGAATCACATATTATTTATTCTCTTCTGTTATATAGTATTTCCCTCTTCACTTTCAATTTTTGAGGCATTTTTGATTCTCACTTTCAAAATCTTCTAAAAGTCCATTATATTTCTCAATTTGCTATCTTCTCACCTTTCCACCTTTCTATGACCACTTTATGCTATCATTCTTCCTGCTGTTCATTTCTTTACAAAAATATTGTAATAGGAACAAAGGTTCATAATTACTATGATTTTGCTACCATTTTGAGTTAGAGACATTGGCCATTCCCCTAACATTTTAATTATTTACATTTTTATTTAAAGAAAATAGAGGAAAAAATTCTGATATACAGTAAGTACATATTTAAAAGGGAAAAGGAAATGTATCAGAGAAGAAAAAACTGAGTATTAATACAGATGGATAACTAAAATATTTTGAATAACTAGAAATTCTAAAGCAGGGGTGTCAAACTGGCGGCCCCTGGGCCAGATGCATCATGCATAGGTCATGCCCACTCCGGCTCCGCAAAGGCAAAATGTCACATGATGCGATTGAGTTTGACACCTGTGTTCTAAAGTAACATATGGCTAATATATTCTCCTACACCATTAACAACTTACAGCATTATAAGGCATTTTCATATCCATTTTCTACTCAAAACATATCCCTATTACATAGTAAAAAAATTGGATTGGCACAATTGAAAGCAATTAAAAGAGAAAGAAAAACTAAACATAATAAATAATGTATTAAATGAATGCTCAAAGTCAGTGCTTCCTTGACTAATGAATAAATAACCCCAAACTAGGGTAAAAGTTTTTTCTTTGGATAACAACATATGGACCCATTACTCGTCACAACAGGGACATTTAAGTTGACTTAAAATATTGTCATGTATACTAAAATTCGAAAATCTCTCAAAGTATCCCATTACCATGAAAATCAATGAAATTACTAATGGTGGTTTGACATTAAGAATTATGGTCATTCATTCAACAATCGTTTGAAGTTACAACAGTGCTGAAGGAAAGGACTTAAACAACTGGACCTTGGAATTCAATAAGACTTTCTGATAAGTGGCTAATGAAGAAAGAGATTGGAAAGCACTGCTCTAAATAATATGTTGTTGTTGTTAGTTGCAAAGTCGTGTCCGACCCATTGCGACCCCATGGACAATGTTCCTCCAGGCCTTCCTGTCCTCTACTATCTTCTGGAGTCCATTTAAACTCACACCTACTGCTTCAGTGACTCCATCCAGCCACCTCATTCTCTGGCGTCCCCTTCTATTGCCCTCAATCTTTCCCAGCATTAGGCTCTTCTCCAGTGAGTCCTTCCTTCTCATTAGATGGCCAAAATACTTGAGTTTCAACTTCAGGATCTGGCCTTCTAAAGAACAGTCAGGGTTGATCTCCTCTAGGACTGACCAGTTTGATTGCCTTGCAGTCCAGGGGACTTGCAGGAGTCTTCTCCAGCACCATAGTTCAAAGGCCTCAATTCTTTTGCGCTCAGCCTTTCTTATGGTCCAATTTTCACAGCCATACATTGCAACTGGGGAAACCGTGGCCTTGACTATACATACTTTTCTTGACAGGGTGATGTCTCTGCTTTTTAGTATGCTGTCTAGATTTGCCATTCTTTCCTCCCCAGGAGCAAGTATCTTTTCATTTCTTGGCTGCAGTCCCCATCTGTGGTGATCTTGGAGCCCAAGAAGATAAAATCTGTCACTACCTCCATTTCTTCCCCATCTATTTGTCAGGAATTGAGAGGGCTGGATGCCATGATCTTGGTTTTCTTAATGTTGAGTTTCAAGCGAACTTTTGCACTCTCCTTCTTCGCCTGCATCAAGAGGCTCTTTAGTTCCTCTTCACCTTCTGCCATTAGAGTGGTATCATCTGCATATCTTAGATTGTTAATATTTCTCCCAGCAACCTTAATTCCAACTTTTGATTCATCTAGCCCTGCCGTTCTCGTAATGTGCTCTGCATATAAGTTAAATAGGCAGGGCGACAGAATACAGCCTTGCCGGACTCCTTTCCCAATTTTGAACCAATCAGTGGTTCCGTGTCCAGTTCTAACTATTGCTTCTTGAACCGCAAAGAGGTTTCTCAAGAGACAAATAAGATGGTCTGGTACTCCCATCTCTTTAAGAACTTGCCACAATTTGTTGTAGTCCACACAATCAGAGGCTTTAGCATAGTCAATGAAGCAGAAGTAGATGTTTTTCTGGAACTCCCTAGCTTTCTCCATGATCCAGCGTATGTTGGCAATTTGATCTCTAGTTCCTCTGCCTCTTTGAAATCCTGCCTGTACTTCTGGTAGTTCTCGATCCACATACTGCTGGAGTCTAGCTTGTAGGATTTTAAGCATAACTTTACTTGCATGTGAAATGAGTGCAATGGTGTGATAGTTTGAATATTCTTTGGCATTGCCTTTATTTGGAATAATATAATATAATATAATATAATATAATATAATATAATATAATATAATATAGGCTACATAACAGAAATTAGATAATGCAAGGTTACCAAAATCATGACTTCAGTGCCTGTTTGTTTATGTTATTTATCTGTGTGTTTTTTTCTGGACTTCTCCAGCAGGACTGAGTTAACAGAATTTTAAGGCTAAACTGGTTCTGCAGCCAACAGAATGAATAGATGGATTAATGGATTAATATTTACTTCAGTTCAAATCCTGTTGTAATGCAAGAAAAACAAAAGTATCGAGTTTAAAGAAATACAGCAGAAACTGAAAAAAATCCCTTAATCTGTGCAAACAAATTATTCTTAAGAAAGAAACAGAGAAACCAGATATTAAAATATAGAACAGGTTTGTACCAGAAGGCAACAAGAAATATTTATTTAGGAGAGTTTTGCATTACAATTCATAGATAATAATAAATATGTAACTTACACTATTACAAGGTATAGTAGTAGCTAATTCTTTAAAATGAAAACAGAAAAACAACAGGTACAGGAAAAACTGGCCTTCTTTACAACACATGTCCTTGGGAGGGATCTAAAGTGGTGATATATTATTATTCCCTAGGTTACCGAGAACAAGTACACAGCACATAGTGTCATGTTCCATCATTCAGAAGAATGTGAGGCATTGGTTTAGATGATGAGTGGGTTGCATTTTTTGTTAATGTTTGAAGTGCAAAATCTTACATTTAACAATATTCCATCTCTACCTTATCTGGAAGATGAATATCACTTCAAATGAATTTGCTTCAAAAGAGATTAAATTAATTCATTAAGAATTCCATAATTCTTGTTATGCTTTTGTTGGACTTCTTTTGTTGGACTTCATCTAACTTTTAATCATTCATGTCAATTTGAGACAAAATCTATAGGCTAAAACACAAGCCTATAAAAATAACTTTCCTAAAGAGGTACTTTGAATGTTGCTTCTCCAAAGTATCTAAATTAATTCTCAAATGCTCTGATGCTGAATTTATTTATTAAATTTATTAGACACATTATGTCGCCACCCAACTCATATGCAATAATTCTTCACTAAGACTAACCATCTGTGTCTCTAATCTAGGATGAAAATGACACTGAGGAGACTAGGAGAAGTTGGGAAAATATACTGACATTAGAATTCAGATATTTGGGGATTCTGAAAGCTGTAGTTCTAACACATCTAGAGCCCCTCTCCCCACAGCTCTAGTTCCCCCATCAATTCTCACCTTCAGTCATCTGTCACCGACTCACCACAAGGAACTATATTACAGGACTCCTTCTGAAATCTCAAAAAATGAATTGAAATGAATTACTTCATGGTGGATCTCAGTGTTCTCTACTGATTTTTTTCATATTAAGCCATGAAGATAGTGCCTTACCTTGAGACAGAATTTGGAAATATGCCTAGAAAGATTCATATACGGTCAGAGACGAGGCTGCTGAACTCCCAGGATAATGCAAGGAAACATGTCTCCCTTAGTTCTGCTCTTTCCTGCATGTTTATCAAGCAGTTGCATCACAAAATAATGAGAGTTTAGCACACTAAAGTTGGAAATTCTTCACCTCAATGGATTGAACATACAGAGAGGAAGCTTTGGAATGTAAAAGCCCAGCACTTCAGAGCAGCAAAGAAAAAGGCTACAGCATCTTCTTCCATGCAATCTCATAGGTGCCTGTCCTTGCCCATATTAGCTGCACACCTTTGAAGTCACATGCATTTCACTCCAACGCTTTCTTACTAGCCTTTTTGAGAGTCAGATTGAAACTGGGAACAAAAGCTGTGGAACAAAACATTCCACAAAGAATGGGCCTTTAAAAGGAGAATAAAGTTATAGGCAAGTTAAATGGCAAGTAACAGGAAGTTGCTGCTTTCTCTAAAATGACAAAAGCAACATTGCAATGTGCTACCACAAGCTAGGCCCCTTTGAGGCATGCACACAACCTCACCATTCACATAGAAAAGAACCAGGGTTGAATTATGGCTGTACCATGCTGATGACATCAGTCTGACCCCTGTTGGCACCCTGCAGACACCAAGGCTTACTGAACTAGATACCAGTCTCTTTTGTTCAATATTATCCAATATTACAGATTTGACTCATGAATCCTGGTTCCTTTCCCTGACCTACTATGAGCTTTTTTTTCAGTTTTCATTCCTGTTGACTAGATCTTTCCTCAGACTGTCCACTCGACTGTCCAGTCCTATGTGCAATTTGGTTCCTAAGACAGGCACCAAAAAGGACAAGTGCACAAAGAGGAAATACAATTGCTAAGATAATTTTCAGTTTGGGATGAAATCTCTCACGTTCATATAGAGGTGGCGGGCCACTGTCAATACTACCACCATTGCCTTCCTCTTTGCAGTCTGGAGGAGCCCAGCCTTGCTCACAGTGACAATGCTTGAAATTGTTGCATATTCCCCGATTATGGCACTTTGTGACATCACAATCGTATCTCAAGAGAGACACATTAACACACTCCCTGTTAATACACATCATATCATTGCCACAAGGAGTGCCATCTCTCACTGCTCCAATATCGATGATCTTCATCCCACTGTGGTAATCAGTTCCCCAGCATTGTTTATTGCCCTTGAAGGTTTGAACTATGGTGGTGTGATCCTCCAAAGAGGGCAAGCTTTCCACATTTTCGCACTGGATACGACCACATAGGATATTGTTAGGTATACATTTGTTATAAATTCCATGTATAAGGCCACAGTTGCCAAACCGATCACCTTCAGTATTCATTTCTCTAAAGCAAACTTCTGAAGCAACTATTGCTTTGCTGCCAAAGATTGCTTTGCATTGTCTATCATGAGTATGGCAATTCCCTTTATAACAGTATGCACCATCACCACATGGGGCACCATCTTGGACATAAAAATCTTCAGGACATCTCTCAGAAACTCCATTGCAGTATTCAGGGAAATCACAACTGTTTGTCTTATTTCGGCAGATTGTTCCAGTAGCTTGATACTGGCACTTGGCACAACATTGTCCAAAAGCACAAGTGGCCCCTAAACGTAATGTACAGTTATATTGACAACATGGATGCAACTTGCATTCACCTTTGGTACCACAGTCACATTGCTCTCCATTATCTACTACTTTGTTGCCACAGAATTTGAATTTAAATATTTTATTAGGGTCTGGTGGAATTAACAAACAGTTCAGATTTCTTTGACTGAAGTACTCTATATAACTGCAGTTGCTAAACTGATCGGTTAGTACTTGTGTATGGGCCATAATACATTTTGCTCTATCACATAGACAGTATTTTGTATCATGTTGCATGCCAAGATTATGTCCTAGTTCATGGATAAATGTGTTAGAAATGCGATATAAATTGGAAGTAACATATGATTCAACAGCTGATCCCTTGTTATCATCACAAATTGTTCCTAAGTATGCTAATCCTACTTCACGACCAAAATTCTTAAATATAAATAAGTGACCAGCATCATTTGGTAGACGAGCAAGTAATGAGTCTCTTCTCCAATTAGTGAAATCTTCAAGTGTTTCACCGATGTCATCATGAATTGATATAAGATTTCTTTCAGACCATATTTCTAGTCCAGCAATAGACAAACGAACAGAAAGAGGCTCATACAGTACATTTGCAATGTAGAAGATATCCAAAATATTTATAACAGTAAGAGTTTCATTTTTGCCAAATTTCAAAAATCGTTCATGATCAATCACAATAGCAATCTCTGCATACCTCTCATGTGGCCACCAGTTTCTTTTAGATATAATTTTGTTTGGTTTTTTGTCAGGATTTTGGATCATGGCTTCTTGATGTCTTTGCTCTTCCTGTGTTAGGCCGCACATCATTGGAATGACACCCACCTTTTCTTCTAATCGAAAGACTATATGTTGAAATGTAGCAGATTCTGGAAGTGGCTCTATTTCATAAATCTTGTTTTTAAATTGCAGTAGCCCCCTGAGTCCTCCAGAGCAAGTGCTGATGATGGCCAGAGAGAAGGGCTCACCCTCTAGTACACCATTGTAGTAACAGTCATCCATGAAGAATGGATAATCTAGCTGGAGTTCCCCATCCTTACTGTAAGTGAAAATGGGCAGGTACTTGGGGATTAAGCCTCTTTTCTGCCTAAGGTGCATTACAAAATTCCTCCCCTCAATTTGAAACACATAGGTCATAGTCTTGGATTTCTGATGTCCAGATTTGAAGGCTAATGACTTTGGGATGGTTATTTCATAAGAAGCATAAATAAAGCCCCAAGGAGGTTTCTGAGAAGCAGTATCAGTCAGGAAATGTATCAAAAATGTCACCAAGAGGTAGGGAAGATGAATATTCATTTTCTCTGGCAAAGAAAGGAATCCCTTAAAAATACAAAATACATTTTCTAACATTTCATTTCAGAGAAGGAAGACCCCAGCAACTGAGGAGAATCTAGGAACAAATTTGTAAGGCTGTAAACAAAATGTCCACCCCAAAGACGAGGAGGATTCTATGCCTGGCAACTGTAAATGGGCTTTCCTTTGGAATGTGGGCAGAGCTTGGGGATCAAAAATGGAATAGAATGGCAGTCCTAGTCAGGCTTCTTTATCAACAGAATTTGCTCTCTAATTCTGGGATATATATATTTTTTTAGGGAGGGGTGACTTGGGTTGCTAGCACTTCCTACAGATGGCCTTTTGTAGTAAATGTTTGCTTTTCTCTGTGAGTGTAGACTTGTCCCCTATTATTTCTATTCCTCTTTGGACTGATTTGAGCAACTTTTTAGATAAGTCATTTGAACATTTTGATTCCTCTCTCCATGAGCTGATGAAGTAAAAGGCTTTTTAAAGGATGCATAACTATGTATTAATTATTAAGTACTTTGGCATTTCTCATTTGAAAAGGTTTACAAATTATTGTTAGAACCAGTTTTCACCTAAATTAGATAACACCTCTAAGGAGGAATGGATTGTAGGAATATACTGCACAAATATTCTGAATTAACAAAAAGGAGTTTTCTTTCTTTCTCTTTTGAGACCTGGATTTTAAAAAGACCACCTTTATCCCCTAGAAGTTGTTGTTGATAATTGCCAAGTCGTGTCTGACCCATCACGACCCCATGGACAACGTTCCTCCAGGTCTTCCTGTCCTCTACCATCTTCTGGAGTCCATTTAAGTTCACGCCTACTGCTTCAGTGACTCCATCCAGTCATTTCATTCTCTGTCATCCCATTCTTCTATTGCCCTCAATCTTTCCCATCATTTGGCCCTTCTCCAGTGAGTCCTTCCTTCTCATTAGGTGGCCAAAGTATTTGAGTTTCAACTTCAGGATCTGGCCTTCTAAAGAGCAGCCGGGATTGATCTCTTCTAGGACTGACCGGTTTGAATGCCTTGCAGTCCAAGGGACTCGCAGGAGTCTTCTCCAGCACCATAGTTCAAAGGCCTCAATTCTTTGGTGCTCAGCCTTTCTTATGGTCCATCTTTCACAGCCATACAGTTTCTCAATCTTAGCAACTTTAAGATGTGTGGGTTTCAACTCCCAGAATTCCCCAACCAGCATACTAGCAGAGAAATCTGAAGTCATCTGGAGCTGGGAATTGAACTCCACACTTCTTGAAGTTGCTAAGATTGAGAAATGCTGCTGTAGCTAGTGGGGTGGGCAGGTTGAAAAGATACCCTCTTAACTTACCCAGGCATGTGCAGACTTATTTCCATTGCTTGCTCATGTGCCCCATTCCATAGGTACTCTCACGTTTGGATAAGGATGTTGATTCCATGACTGGAAATCAGCTGTCAATTTTGTGATGTCCAAAAGGAGTGAAATTAACAAATGGGGAAGGATGAATTGAAGGATGGCCTGTCCTGTTCCTTCATCAGATGTTAAGGAATCTTAACTGTAGAAATGGCTTTTAGATATGATATTTTAATATTTTAGATAATATTCACTTGGAGTCCCTGATATATAAGCCAGACATTTTGGTACTTGTTTTATTATTTCTCCCCAGGGCGCAATGGTTCATTGGTTAAAGATGCTGACCTCATCAGCTGGAAAGCTGGCAGCCCAGGTTCGAGACCCGAGCTTTGTGTGATGGGTGAGTTCCTGTTAGTTGTCCCAGCTCCTGTCGATCTAGCAGTTTGAAAGCATGCAAATGCAAATAGATATTGTAAATACATTCCACTTCGGTGTGAAGATAACAGCATTCCATGAGCTTCAGCATATAGTCATGCTGACATTATGACCACAAAAATGTCCTTATCTAAATATGTTTTGGATATGATGCCCGGTTTCTCCACATTTTAAAAATACGTCAGTAGAGTAAACGCAGCTAAGGATGTGGCAATTAAACTGAGTAGTATTGGTCACCAGAGAGTCAATATGTGGCTTTTTAAAGAAGAAAAATCACCAGTTGAGTTACATAGCAATGGATCAAGGAAGGGACCGATCTTTGTGCAGGAACATCCACTGCATTCAGAGCTGATTCACTGGTGGGTTTTCTTCTTTGTTAGTAGTGTAGCTATCTGATGAACCTAAGCACAACTGGCCAGCTTTGGAAGCAAAATGGAGGGTTGTCCATTTATGATTGCAATTAAGGTGCAAAAGGGAGAGGGATAGTTTGTATGGTGTATTTGAGTATGTTTCTGGAATAACTTATCTGGGACAAGTGTCTTATAGGTGTTCTGAGAAGGAAAGAAAAAGGAAGGAAGAAGCAATATGGTTCCATTTCTTTTTTGAATTACCATTATAAATTGACTGATTCTTCCTTCTGGGTGAGGGCCAGAGGAGGAGTTGGTAGTAGATGAATGAAGGGCTTCTCTACCAGATGAACAGCAGCAGAGGAGGGAATCTTTGAGACTTTGTTTATATAAATGTGTGGTTCTCTCTGTCTCTGTCTGTCTCTGCCTCTTTCTCTCTGTATATTTGTGGGTGTGGGTGTGTTTTGCAGTTTTGAGGAAGTGGTAGCTGGGTATACACTGATGACACTGAGAGCTAATGTTTCCAGTGGGGGTGAAAACCTAAACAACCCTTTATTTAAAACAGATCAATCAAAGTAGAATGAATAATACAGACAACCATGCTGGAGATGTCTTTCTCCCATTGTCCCTGAGTGGCTTCAAAATACTGAATGTCCATAATAATTCCATCAATAATTGTACCAGGGAAGAGTTAGAAAAGGGTCGGTGGGCAGTGCTCTGACAACCCAAATTATCTATAAACAACAATGTCTCTTGATCTTTCTTTGACAGTATAGCTGGCTATTGCTTGAGGTATCTGCAGTTCAGATGCTCCATTTTCAAGGCTATCCTGGAGAGTTATTTTTCTTTACAAATGAGAGATTTCCTCAAGTCAGTGAACAATACCTGACATAGATCGGAGGGTTTCTTCCTGTTCAAAGAGGCCATTTTTTAAAAAAGGAAATATGTCTGGGACACATTATTAAAACATTGAAATTTCAAATTTCTTTGTTCTTCAAACTGAGTATTAATTCCTGAGCTTATACTGGATGTGTTGTGCACTCTTAGCAAGGGTGAGTTAAACTACTGTTCCTTCATCTTTATATTCCATAGCATGGACTCTTCCCTGAAATTTTCCAGATCTCAGTCCATCCTTGTACCACATAACCAGGCAAGTACAAATAATTGTGAAACAAAATGCACACAGTATTCCAGCTACAGCTGATGTTTTCATATTAGTGGTAGCCTGTACCGTAACTGGAGGTGGCCCACTGTCTATGCTACCTCCATAGCCTGCATTGCTACAGTCTGGAGGGGCCCATCCAACATCACAGTGACAGTGTTTCAGAGTGTTACATACTCCCTGATTGTGGCACATTATGTGATTACAGTCGGATTTCAGAATGGACACATTGAGACAACTACCCTCAATACACATCATGTTATTGCCACAAGGAACACCATCTCTCACTGCTCCAATATCATTCACCTTCATCCCAGGGTGGTAGTCAGTGCCCCAGCATTGATTAATTCCGGTGGAAGTATGAATTATTGTACTGTGATCCTCCAAAGAAGGCATTTGTATATTTTTACACTGGATACGGCCACACAGGATATCCCCAGGATTACATTTCTTGTAAATTCCATATTTAAACCCACAGTTGCCAAAGCGATCACCCTTATTATTCACTTGTCTGAAACATACTTCAGAAGCGATTGCTGCTTTCCTACCGAATATCATTTTGCACTGCATATCATGAGTCGTGCAGTTCCCATGATAGCAATATACGCCTTCATGGCACACGGCACCATCTTGCACATGCACATCTTTTGGACAGTGCTCTGACGTCCCATTGCAATATTCAGGAAGATCACAACTACCAATTTTCTCTCTGCAAACAGTTCCACGTTGACGATATTGGCAGTTAGCACAGCACAGTCCAAAGGCACAAACAGCAGCAGGACGAAACTTACAATTAGCTTGACAGCAGGGATCTGACCTGCACTGTGATTCTGACCCACAGTCACACTGCTCTCCATTTTCCACTATTTTGTTACCACAGGATTCAAATTTAAAAGTTGTGTGAGTGTCTGGTGGGACAAATAAACAGTAAGTGTTTCTATAGGGGAAATAATCCTTATAACTGCAGTTACTAAATTTATCAGTCTCTGCTGCATATGGTACCATAATGCAATTAAGTTTTCCACAATGACAAAATTGATCATCATGTTTCATTCCAAGAATGTGTCCCTGTTCATGGGCAAATAAGACAGAAATAAAAAACAAACTGAAAGTTCTATAGGATTCAATGGCACTTGCCCAATAACTGCTACATATAGCTCCTACATATGCAAGTCCTATGGTTGACCCAAAATTCATGTATGCAAATAAGTGACCAACATCATTTTTTAAAATGTTAAGTAGATTGTTTCTTCTCCATTCATTAAATAATACAAGTGTGTCATCTGCTATAGGGGTAATGTCTATGAGATTGTTTTGTGACCATATCATTAATCCTGCTATTGACAAATGAACAGAAAGGGAATCATAGAATGAATTTGCAGTGTGGACAATATCTAGAACTTGCATAGTAATAAAAGATTCATTTCTATGAAACTGCAAATATCGCTCATGATCAATCACAATTGCTACTTTAACATATCTCGTATGTGGCCACCAGGATTTTCCCAAAACATCTTTGTTTGCAAGATGCTCTGTTTCAGGAATTATGTCTTCTTGATGACCCTGCTCTTCCTGTCCTACTCCACAAGCCATTCGGACAGCCCCTTCCTCTACTTCTAACCGAAACACCACGTGTTGAAAGGTAGAAGATTCCTGGACTGGTTCAATTTCATAGGTCTTATTTTCAATTTGCAAGAGACCTCTCAGTCCTCCTGAACACGTACTGAGGGTGACTCGAGAAGAGGACTTTCTCTGTATAAATCCATGGTAGAAACAATCGTCCTTGATAAAAGGGTGATCCACCTGGAGGATCCCTGCTGTATCATAGGTGAAGACAGGAAAGACCTTAGGGATGAAGTTCCTTCTTTGCCTGAGGAATACCACATGGGGATTCCCTTCAATCTGCAGGAGGTAGCTCACGTCCTGGGGTTCCTCTTGCCCATACTTGGGAGACAGCTTCCTTGGGATGATCACGTCGTAAGAGGCATATCGGAAGCCCTGAGGAGGTGCCTGTCTAGAAGCTGCATTTTGGATGATCTTAAGCAATATCACAATCAACCATGACAGACAGGCATTCATTTTTACAGAATGAGGGTAGAAACCAACCCTATTCTAGAAAAGGAATCTCAACAGGGACGGGAACAGGGGCGTTGATAGTGTGTGTGTAGGAGGGAGAGATGTTGGGACAGACTTAAACATTTGAAAATGAGGATTCTGTACATAGCAACAGAAGATGCAGTAGATTTTGGAATGTAGGCGGAGTTTAAAGAATCAAATATAGAATACACAGAAAAGCAATGTTTATGAAATGTTATTATGTTGACTCATTATTTAATTACTTCAATTTCGTGGGATAACTCCATATTGCTTTACTACTGTTTGTATCCTACTGCTGTCTAGTTTACCCAATAGCAATGAGCTGTATATTTCCTTTAGTTGGCTCAAGGTGTAAATTGCAGTGTATTACTTTATAATTTCAGTGGGAAGTGAAGTAACCTAACATATCATGAGACCTCTGGTTTGTGAGAGCTCAAAACCAATAACCTGCCTAACCTTCTAATTTCCAATTCATTGTTATTTGATTTTCTCTCTTTTCACACAGATCATTTTTAGCCATTAAAAAAAAATCTGAGGATTTTTGCATAACAGAAGGCCCAGCCTTAGTC
Source organism: Crotalus tigris (assembly GCF_016545835.1). Taxonomy (NCBI): domain Eukaryota; kingdom Metazoa; phylum Chordata; class Lepidosauria; order Squamata; family Viperidae; genus Crotalus; species Crotalus tigris. The sequence continues at coordinate 2,941,423 of NW_024096464.1, read as the reverse complement.
TTTAGAATTTTCACTCTTACTTAATTGAATTAAGAAGAGACAGAAACAAAGACAGAGATCAGAAAGTCAGTCTAGAACTCTAGATAATGCCAGATCTTCTAATTGAGAAGGGGGCTATAACCTACCAGGAAAAACATCAAATTTGTAACTTAGATTGCTAGTTAGGAAGACCTGGTATGAAAGATCGTGAACCACTGAAATATCATTTGATTTTTCAGAACTTTAAACAGAAGCTAGGCAGAGAGGGAGAAACTTGAATTTATTGCTTAATTTTACTGGTGTTTTAGAAATAGGAAGGGATGTTAGGAATGACTGTCAGTAATCAAGAAAATATTTGGGGATGGAAATTGTATGGTGGCTACAGAATCCTATACTTGAATTTCCCTAAAGCTTGTACTTGATGAAATTTACAAGCATTGTGGGGATAAAATGTATTAAAGACCATAAGCTTGGACTCTTAGCACAAAAACTCCAGGCTGATCAGACTGAACACTTTTCCATTTTCAAAAGGATAGAGCACGATACAGAAAAATGGCAAAAGTATGTATCATTTGCACATGTGTCCTGTAAAAAAAAAAAAAACGTTTTTAACCTACTTGAAACATCAACAAGGACAATTGTCATGTTCAACGAAGTCTGCATTGGATACTACAGATTCTATGCATCTCATGTTGAGTGGGGTCAAAAGCCTACTAAAATAGATAAGAAAAATGAATGTTTTGGTCTCTTTGCTTCCTTTTTAACTTATTTATAATCAACTCTTTCCAATGATCTGTAAATGTTGTTTTATTTCTGTGTGCCTCTTGATGGCTGATTTGTGTGAATACTAAATTTCCAAGAATTCCCTTGCACTTTGAGAATTAGCTTGGTCTAGAATGCTGTTATTTCCCCATTCAAATTATGTATGTATTGTCTTGTATCTGTCCATGTGCCACAGGATTAAGGAGTTTTCATTGTGCCTTCTCACAGCTAATTGGTGTTCATGGATGTGCTCTGCTAGTATTTTGCTGTCTATCACACCTAATAGCTATTTACAGTATTTATCCTGTATATTGTAGATGACTACTGTTTTTTTCTTCTTCTTCGGTTACTGGATCTTTTGGTTTGTTTAAAGTGTTTTGGAGGACTTTAGTTGATTTATGTGCTATGGTGATACATGGTTGTTATACTGGTCAGTCATACCAGTGTCATGTTTCCGACAGACAGAGATGAATAAGGCAGAACTCCGAGGCTTGCAAATTCCTCAAAGATTAAGTTTATTAGTTACGAAGTATCGGCAGGTCAAAAGTTAAACCAAGTCTGGATACACAAGCCACAGTTCCCCAATACAAAGTTAAATATCCCACTCACAAAACTATATAAGCAACTACATTCCCCAATATAATTATTTGGTGGGCTTTTTATGAAACACCCAGTCTCTAGTCTTGGGAGCAGCCGATGACCTTGGTTTCCATGGGACAAACAATTATTTTGACTAGCGAAGCACCTGGGCAACCCCCCTCCCTCTGTTCTATGTGGCAACCTCAAATGAATCCCGAGGCTGCAGCAGTGGGCTTGGCTGGGATACAGGGCTTGACATCACAGCTGGCTAGGGGATGGGTGAAGCAGCCTGAGCTCTGGTGGTCGGGCTGGGACTCCAGCAAGGTGGGGGGAAGAGATGGGTAGTTTTTGACATTACCCCCCCTCCATGGCACCCACCTCCTAGGCAACAGAACTCGTATCCTTTATCTCCAGCCTGCCGAACTTCAGCTGTTTGAGTGAGGAGCTATGAACTGTGGACTGAAATATCCACTCTTCAGAATTGTCCCATCTCATCAACCCCTTTCCTTTCTTGCTATCCGCAGATGAAGAACTCTGGGACTGCAGCAATAAGAGCTCCTCTCCAGCAGATAGAGGAGTGCTTCTGTGCTAAGGGGCTACCTCAGCTTGAAAGAGGTCCACTAGAGCTGTAGCTCCTTCCTGTGGTACCAGCTTCCCAGGTTGGATCAACCTGACCTTCAGATGAACCCCCGCCAATGACACCTCCTCAGTGGCTGGAGCGCCAGCTTGTGCTCCAACAGCCTGAGTTTCATTGCAGCTAGCAGAGGTTTCACTTTTCTCCTCCATTTGGAATCTTCACCGAGTCTTTACCGCGCTCCCAAAAGTGAGTGGTAGGCTGTCGGGGCCCAGCACCCCGAGAAAATGAAGTTTTATGAGACTTGGTTTAATGTAATGGTTCTGACAGACAGAGACAAATAAAGCAGAACTCCGAGGCTTGCAAATTCCTCAAAGAACATGTTTGTTAGTTACAAAGTATCGGCATATCAAAAGTGAAACCAAGTCTGGATACACAAGCAACAATTTCTCAATACAAAGTTAAATGTCCCACCCACTAAAGCTGTGTAATCAACTACATTCCCCAATATAATTATTTGGCAGGCTTTTTATGAAACGTCCAGTCTCTAGTCTTGGGAGCAGCTGATGACCTTGGTTCCCATGGGACAAAAAATTATTTTGACTAGCGAAGCACCTGGGCAACCCCATTCCCTCTCTTCTATTTGGCAACCTCAAATCACAAGGAAAAGGGCTGCAACCATGCCCATTTTTTAAAGTTGACAACCAAATCACCAGGTCACCAGCAAATTGACACCCAGTTAAGCAGGGATTAAACCACATTAAATAAATGTTGAAAATATAATCTCATTAGTGGCTGTAGCAAAATTGTCCAAACTGATTCGAAGCAACAACATGAAAAAAATGTCAAAAATCGTGCATTGGCATTTATGTGAAAAGTTCAACTTGACTGTTATCAACAATTACTAGGACCATACATCCAAAAATGTTTTAGAAAAGTTGAAGTTTGAGATCTTGTGGGATTTTAAAATACAGAGCAATATTTGAAAGTGTTACACTTATTGGACTTGACACCACTGACTGCAAACTCCCCCACCCACCCCAATATACCTCCAGGATTCAGAAGCCTGCAGTTAGAACATGCCCAAACAAAACTCTATGGCGTTCACTGTAGGAGTAGAGATAATCATCATCATTGTCATTATCATCATCAACTTTTGATTATTTTCCTGTTATGGTTAGGTTGTGAATTGGTGGAACTATGGCACTGTTACACAGTTCTTTGCACATGTACTCCAAACTCCCTCCTAAAACAAAAGCATATATATAAATATCCTTTCCTTATTTGCTCCTCAGGTCTGTAGCTTTTCAGAATGAACTTGAATGATTTACCAATTTCTTTTGAGGGAAAGCTTCCACAAGAGCCTAAGGGGAAAAAAAAGCATCCACAAGAAACAACTTACTACACAAGTTTTGTCCCTTGGTCCTTTGTAGAGAGGTTTGTTTTTTCCCATAGTTCCTTGTGGAGAATTTTAGCAGCAAAGATTGGAAGAGAACCCTAAGGCTGGCCCCCATCCGCTTGCCCAAATGTTCATTCACCCTCCTGCAACAGGAATGGACTGGCATTAGGTACTAGGACTGATAATAAATTCCCAATTCACCCACCCTCTCTTCATGACCAGGAATAGCCGGTCTAGCTTACAAGCTATGTGAACTACCCTACTGGCAGTACTAGGTTTGTATCATCCACTCCTGCTTCACCCAACATGAGAGATGAGTGAGCTTCCTCCAGGCATTCGACATTCTTTTCACATATGAAGAAGGAAGGAAGAAGCAACATGGCTCCATTTCTTTGTTGAGTTACCATTATAAATTGACTGATTGTTCCTTCTGGGTGAGAGGAAAGAAAGGCTGCTTCTACCAGATGAAGAGCAGCAGGAGAGGGAATCTATGAGAGTTTGTTTATATGAATGTATTATACTGAGTGTGTTTGTGTGTTGCAGTTTGTAAATAGGTTGTGGATGAGCAGACTGATGACACTGAAAGCTAATATTTCAAGTGGGGTAAAATCCTAAAGAATCTTTTATTTAAATAGATGAATCATAGTAGAACTATTATGAGAAAAGTTATAACTGAATAAAACACATGCTGGAGATGCATTTCTCCAATTGTCACTGAGTGGCTTCACAATACTGAATGCCCATAATAATTTCATCAATTATCTTACCGGGGCAGAGTTAGAGAAGGGTCAGTGTGCAGAGCTGTGTTGGCAGCCCAAATTATCTATCATCAACAATGCCTCTCGATCTTTCTTTGACATCCAATGTACTGTTGGTATAGTTGGCTATTGGTTGAGGTATCTGCAGCTCAGATGCTTCATTTTCACGGCTACCCTGGAGAGTTCTCTTCAGAGGTCCATTGATGATAATGCAGGTCGACCCACAACCAGACTCAATCAAGCAGCTTCAGATGAACTTTAAGTGTTAAAAAAGTCTTTATCTGGCTACAGAGTAAGCCTCCTTCAATCTATCTGTAGTAGATTTTTCAGGCAATGTCTTTCGTGAGACAGGAGGAAAGCCTCCTTCAGTTTTTCATCAATCCTGGAAAGAAATGTTCTGACTTTCAGCAAGAGAGACAACAGGTTTGATCTATTACAATGACTGACTGGACTAATTATTAGTGAGAATAAAATATTCTAGTAGAAAATGAAGAAAGAGTAAAGGTGCTAATGGATTTTAATTGTGTTTTCTTGCTACTACAACCTCCTGCATGTTGATAGGAACTAGGAACCATCACACTGGAACAAGCAGCCCCTGGATTATCTCTTCCTCCCAGACTTGGACTTTGAGGTTTAAGCTACAAAATTAAAACAATTTAATTTAATACATTGGATTTCCGGGTGCCTTTTTTTTCTTTAAATTGACCGTTAAGTCCTGTGATTATACTGGATGTGATGTGCATTCTAAGCAAGGGTGAGTTACACTGTTGTTGCTTCATCTTTTGATTTCGTAGCATGGACTCTTCCCTGAAATTTTCCAATTCGGTTTCTCAGCCCATCCTTGAACCAAATAACCAGGCCAATAGAAACAATGATGAAACAAAATGCACACAGTATTCCAGCTAAAGCTGGTGTTTTCATATAAGCTTTAGCCTGCACCTTAACTGGAGGTGGCCCACTGTCTATGCTACCTCCATAGCCTGTATTGCTACAGTCTGGAGGGGCCCATCCAACATCACAGTGACAGTGTTTCAGAGTGTTACATACTCCCCGATTGTGGCACATTGTGACATTACAGTCATATTTCAGAATGGACACATTGAGACAACTACCCTCGATACACATCATGTTATTGCCACAAGGAACACCATCTCTCACTGCTCCAATATCATTCACCTTCATCCCAGGGTGGTAGTCAATGCCCCAGCATTCATCAAATTCAGTGGCGGTTTGAATTATTGTACTGTGATCTTCCAAAGAAGGCATTTGTACAGTTTTACACTGAATACGGCCACATAGGATATCCCCAGGATTACATTTCTTGTAAATTCCATGTTTAAGCCCACAATTGCCAAAGCGATCACCTTTATTATTCACTTCTCTGAAACATACTTCAGAAGCAACTGATGCTTCACTACCAAATATTATTTTGCACTGCATATTATGAGTTGTGCAGTTCCCATGATAACAATACACGCCATCATGGCACATGGCACCATCTTGCACGTGCACATCTTCTGGACAGTGCTCTGAAGTCCCATTGCAATATTCAGGAAGATCACAACTACTAATCTTCTCTCTGCAAACAGTTCCACGTTGACGATATTGGCAGTTAGCACAGCACAGACCCAAGGAACAAACAGCAGTGGGGCGCAACAAACAATTAGCTTGACAGCAGAGATCTGACGTGCATTGCGTTTCTGACCCACAGTCACATTGCTCTCCATTTTCCACTATTTTATTACCACATGATTCAAATTTAAAAGTTGTGTTAGTGTCTGGTGGAACAAATAAACAGTCAGTGTTTCTATAGGGGAAATAATCCCTAAAACTGCAGTTACTAAATGTATCAGTCTGTGCTGCATATGGTGCCATAAGGCATTCACTCTTTCCACAATAACAAAACTGTTCATCATGTTGCATTCCAAGAACGTGTCCCTGTTCGTGGGTAAATATGACAGACATATAAAACAAACTGGGAGTTCTATAGGATTCAATAGCACTTGCCAGGTAATTGTTACATATAGTTCCAACATATGCAAGTCCTACAGTTGCCCCAAAATCTATATATGCAAATAGGTGACCAACATCATTCTTTAAAAAATTAAGTAAATGATTTGTTCTCCATTCATTAAATAATAAAAGTGTGTCATCTGCTATAGGAGTAATGTTTATGGGGTTGTTTTGTGACCATATCACTAATCCTGCTATTGACAAATGAACAGAAAGGGAATCATAGAATGAATTTGCAGTGTGGACAATATCTAGAACTTGCATAGTAATAAAAGATTCATTTCTATGAAACTGCAAATATCGCTTATGATCAATCACAATTGCCACTTTAACATATCTCGTATGTGGCCACCAGGATTTTCCCAAAACATCTTTGTTTGCAAGATGCTCTGTTTCAGGAATTATGTCCTCTTGATGGCCCTGCTCTTCCTGTCCTACTCCACAAGCCATTCGGACAGCCCCTTCCTCTACTTCTAACCGAAACACCACGTGTTGAAAGGTAGAAGATTCCTGGACTGGTTCAATTTCATAGGTCTTATTTTCAATTTGCAAGAGACCTCTCAGTCCTCCTGAACATGTACTGAGGGTGACTCGAGAAGAGGACTTTCTCTGTATAAATCCATGGTAGAAGCAATCGTCCTTGATAAAAGGGTGATCCACCTGGAGGATCCCTGCTGTATCATAGGTGAAGACAGGAAAGACCTTAGGGATGAAGCTCCTTCTTTGCCTGAGGAATACCACATGGGGATTCCCTTCAATCTGCAGGAGGTAGCTCACATCCTGGGGTTCCTCTTGCCCATACTTGGGAGACAGCTTCCTTGGGATGATCACGTCGTAAGAGGCATATCGGAAGCCCTGAGGAGGGGCCTGTCTACAAGCTGCGTTTTGGATGATCTTAAGCAATATCACAATCAACCATGACAGACAGGTCCTCATTTTCGTAGAATTAGAGCCTCATCTTATTCTAGAAAAGGAATCTCAGCAAGGACAGGGACAGTGGAAAGAGAGAGAGAAAAAAAGAAGTTAAAAGATTTGAAAATGAGGATTCTGTACATAGCAACAGAAGATGCAGTAGATTTTGGAATGTAGGCGGAGTTTAAAGAATTAAATATAGCATACAACAGAAAAGCAATGTTTATGAAATGTTATTTTGTTGACTCATTATTTAATTACTTCACTTTCCCAGGATAACTCCATATTGCTTTACTACTGTTCGTATCCTACTGCTTTCTAGTTTACCTAATAGGAATGAACCGTATATTTCCTTTACCAGAACCTGATCTTATTTTAGAAAAGTAATTTCAAAAGGGATGGGAACATGGAAATTGAATGTGTGCATGTGTTTGTGTGTGTGTGTGCATGTGTGTGTGTGTGTGTGTGAGAGAGAGAGAGAGAGAGAGAGAGAGATTACAACATATTTAAACATTTGAAAATCAGGATTCTGTACTGTACATAGCAACAGAAATGTAATATATTTTGGAAAATAGGTGGAGTTTAAAAAATGAAATATAAACAACTACTGTTCTTATCCTACTGCTCTCTAGTTTATCTATCAGGAATGAACTCTATATTTTTTCTGGTTGGCTCAAGTTGTGAATTAAAGTGGATTAGTTTATAATTTGAATGGGAAGTGAACTAGGCTATCACACCCGGAGAGGTGTGGCTTTGTAAGAGTTCAAAACCATTAACCTGCTAAACCTTTTAAGTTTTCCTTGAGCAACTTTCAGTTGCTTTATGGACTATTAGGCCATTACTCTGTGGACTAATCTTGGCCTGCTTGTGGCTGGACTTAACTTTGACAGTTCTGAGTTTGGTGAAGGGAATTGCTGGGGTATATTAATAAACTCACCAAACCACAACTTATGTGTGTGTGTAAGTGGGGTAGCACAGACACCCTGTTTCACCACAATTTTAAAGTGCATCAATAGAGAACAAGGCAGCTAAGAACTGGCAAATAACTTAGTAGTATTGGTATCTTGATCACTGGAGCCAGAATATGTTTTTTTGAAAGAAGTAACACCACAAGCTGAGTAACATAGTAATGAATCAAGATAGAAACAGATCTTTGTGCAAGAATACCCCCTGCATTCAAAGCTGACTCACTGTGGATTTTCTTCCTTGTTAATAGTCTGGACATCTGATAAACATAAGCACAATTGGCCAGCCTTGGAAGCAAAAGTGAGGTTGTCTAGTTAAGATTGTCATAAAGGTAGAGAAAGGAAAGGGAGCCACATGGGGATGTCCTCATGATTGTTTGTGCAGTGACTTTGATTATGTTTTTGGAATAACTTATCTGTGGAAAGTGGCCTATAGGTATCCTGAGAAGGAAGGCCGAATGAAGGAAGAAACAACATGGCTCCATTTTTTTTGTTAAGTTTATAAATTGACTGATTCTTTCTTCTGGGTGAGAGCCAGAGGAGGAGTTGGTGGTAGATGAATGAAGGGCTCCTCTACCAGATGAACGGGAAGGAGTCTATGAGACTTTGTTTATATGAATGTGTGGTTCTCTCTGTCTCTTTCTCTCCATATGTTTGTGTGTGTGTTTGTGCGTGTATTTTGCAGTGTGTTAAGAAGTGGTAGCTGGGTACACTGATGACACTGAGAACTAATGTTTCCAGTAGAGTGAAAAACTAAACAACCATTTATTTAAAACAGATCAAAGTAACAGATGACCATGCTGGAGATGTCTTTCTCCCATTGTCCCTGAGTGGCTTCAAAATACTGAATGTCCATAATAATTCCATCAATAATTGTACCAGGGAAGAGTTAGAAAAGGGTCGGTGGGCAGTGCTCTGGTGACAATCCAAATTATCTATATACAACAAAGTTTCTTGATCTTTCTTTGACATCCAATGTACTATCAGTGTAGCTGGCTATTGCTTGAGGTATCTGCAGTCCAGATGCTTCATTTTCAAGGCTATCATGGAGAGTTATTTTTCTTTACAAATGAGAGATTTCCTCAACTCAGTGAACAATACTTGGCATAGATCGGAGGGTTTCTTCCCCTTCAAAAAGGCCAAATTTTTCAAAAGGAAATATGTCTGGGAGACATCTTAAAACATTGACATTTCAAATTTCTTTGTTTTTCAAACTCACTATTAATTCCTGAGCTTGTAGTGGATGTGTTGTGCATTCTTAGTAAGAATGAGTTACACTGCTATTCCTTCATCTTTTGATTTCGTAGCATGGACTCTTCCCTGAAATTTTCCAAATCGGTTGCTTAGCCCATCCTTGAACCAGATAACCAGGCCAGTACAAACAATTGTGAAACAAAATGCACACAGTATTCCAGCTATAGCTGATGTTTTCATATTAGCTTTAGCCTGAACTGTAACTGGAGGTGGCCCACTGTCTATGCTACCTCCATAGCCTGTATTGCTACAGTCTGGAGGGGCCCATCCAACATCACAGTGACAATGTTTCAGAGTGTTACATACTCCCCGATTGTGGCACATTGTGACATTACAGTCATATTTCAGAATGGACACATTGACACAACTACCCTCAATACACATCATGTTATTGCCACAAGGAACACCATCTCTCACTGCTCCAATATCATTCCCCTTCATCCCAGGGTGGTAGTCAGTGCCCCAGCATTGATTAACTCCGGTGGAAGTATGAATTATTGTACTGTGATCCTCCAAAGAAGGCATTCGTATATTTTTACACTGGATACGGCCACACAGGATATCCCCAGGATTACATTTCTTGTAAATTCCATGTTTAAGCCCACAGTTGCCAAAGCGATCACCCTTACTATTCACTTCTCTGAAACATACTTCAGAAGCGACTGTTGCTCCACTACTGAATATTATTTTGCACTGCATATCGTGAGTCATGCAATTCCCGTGATAGCAATACACGCCATCATGGCACATGGCACCATCTTGTACATGCACGTCTTCTGGACAGTGCCCTGAAGTCCCATTACAATATTCAGGAAGATCACAACTACTAATCTTCTCTCTGCAAACAGTTCCTTGTTGACGATATTGGCAGTTAGAACAGCACAGACCCAAGGAACAAACAGCAGTAGGGCGCAACATACAATTATCTTGACAGCAGGGATCTGACTTGCATTGTGTTTCTGACCCACAGTCACACTGCTCTCCATTTTCCACTATTTTGTTACCACAGGATTCAAATGTAAAAGGTGTGTCAGTGTCTGGTGGGACAAATAAACAGCCAGTGTTTCTATGGTAGAAATAATCCCTATTACTGCAGTTACTAAATTTATCACTCTGTGCTGCATATGGTGTCATAATGCATATACTCTTTCCACAATGACAAAATTGAGTATCATGTCTCATTCCAAGAACGTGTCCCTGTTCGTGGGCAAATAATTCAGAAATCGAAAACAAACTCTGAGTTCTATAGGATTCGATAGCACTTGCCCAATGACCGCTACATATAGTTCCAACATATGCAAGTCCTGCAGTCCTCCCAAAACCCTTGTATGCAAACAAGTGACCAACATCATTTTTTAAAATTTTAAGCAGATGGTTTCTTCTCCAATTATTAAACAAATGAAGTGTGCTACCTGAAGAAGAGGTAATGTTTATGGAGTTGTTTTGTGACCATATCATTAATCCTGCTATTGACAAATGAACAGAAAGGGAATCATAGAATGAATTTGCAGTGTGGACAATATCTAGAACTTGCATAGTAATAAAAGATTCATTTCTATGAAACTGCAAATATCGCTCATGATCAATCACAATTGCCACTTTAACATATCTCGTATGTGGCCACCAGGATTTTCCCAAAATATCTTTGTTTGCCAGATGCTCTGTTTCAGGAATTATGTCCTCTTGATAGCCCTGCTCTTCCTGTCCTACTCCACAAGCCATTCGGACAGCCCCTTCCTCTACTTCTAACCGAAACACCACGTGTTGAAAGGTAGAAGATTCCTGGACTGGTTCAATTTCATAGGTCTTATTTTCAATTTGCAAGAGACCTCTCAGTCCTCCTGAACATGTACTGAGGGTGACTCGAGAAGAGGACTTTCTCTGTATAAATCCATGGTAGAAGCAATCGTCCTTGATAAAAGGGTGATCCACCTGGAGGATCCCTGCTGTATCATAGGTGAAGACAGGAAAGACCTTAGGGATGAAGCTCCTTCTTTGCCTGAGGAATACCACATGGGGATTCCCTTCAATCTGCAGGAGGTAGCTCACGTCCTGGGGTTCCTCTTGCCCATACTTGGGAGACAGCTTCCTTGGGATGATCACGTCGTAAGAGGCATATCGGAAGCCCTGAGGAGGGGCCTGTCTACAAGCTGCGTTTTGGATGATCTTAAGCAATATCACAATCAACCATGACAGACAGGCATTCATTTTCGTAGAACAAGGGTAGAATCTGACCCTATTCCAGAAAAGGAATCTCAACAGGGGCGGGAACAGGGGTGTTGATAGTGTGTGTGAAGGAGAGAGACAGACTTAAACATTTGAAAATGAGGATTCTGTACATAGCAACAGAAGATGCAATAGATTTTGGAATGTAGGCGGAGTTTAAAGAATTAAATATAGAATACAACAGAAAAGCAATGTTTATGAAATGTTATTTTGTTGACTCATTATTTAATTACATCAGTATCCCAGGTAACCCCCTATTGCTTTACTACTGTTTGTATCCTGTTGCTGTCTAGTTTACCTAATAGCAATGAACTGTATATTTCCTTTGGTTGGCTCAAGGTGTGAATTGAAATGTATTACTTTATAATTTCAGTGGGAAGTGAAGTAACTTAACAGATCATGAGAGGTTTGGTTTATAAGCTCAAAACCAATAAGATGCCTAACCTTCTAATTTCTAATTCAAGGTTATTTGATTTTGTCTCCTTTCACCCAGGTCATATTTAGCCATCAAAAACAAAATCTGAGGATTTTTGCATAACAGAAGGCCCAGCCTTAGCCTTTAGAACTTTCACTGTTATTAAACTGAGACAGAGATAGAAACAGAGAAGAATGTCAGTTTAGATAATGCCAGATCTTTAAATTGAGGAGAGGACTATAGGACAACCTACCAGGAAAAACATCAAATTTATAACTTATAGGTACTAGTTACATCTGAAGATATGGTATGAAAGAACATGAACCACTAAAATATCATTTACGTTTTCAGAACTTTAAACAGAAGCTAGGCATAGAGGGAGAAACTCAAGTTTATTGCCTAATTTTACTGGTGTTTTAGAAATAGGAAGGGATGTTAGGAATGACTGTCAGTAACCAAGAGAATATTTGGGGATGGAAGTTTAAAGGCTGATCAGACTGGATGTTATGGTTCTGGCTAATGAAACACTTCAAAGAACTTCCAGGCATTGATTTCCCTAAATTAGCAGTCATATATCACGTTATCCAATCAGTGTGAAGGTCAAGGTTTTCTTCCTCTGTCTTTCCTGCGTTTTTCCCCCCACCCTCTTCTACTCTGCATTAACTCTAAAAATACCAGACAGTTCTGCATATTGTCAAAGCAGGAATATACAGTATTTTTAGCATTGACATCCAGCCCCTCTTACAAGAAGGACAGATCCTGTAAAGTAAACAAAAGCATATGTTAAGGGTTATTTTTCGGTTTGTTGGGGTGTTTCACATGAAACCTTTTGACCAATCTGTCAGCTTTCACGTAACTGGATTGCACCCAGGTGGCTTCAGATAACGGGTATCCCTTCCATTGTATTAGGTACTGCAATTTCCTTTTAAAAATTCTAGAGTCAAGAATACATTTCATTTCATAGTGGGTCTGTCCCGCAACTATGAGGGGCCCAGGTGCCTTCTTCGGGGGAGGTCTTAAAGTGGAGCCCCGATAAGGTTTCAACAAGCTGCAATGGAAGACTGGGTGAATGTTCCCTAAACATCTAGGGAGTTTTAGTTCTACGGTGACCGGGTTGATGATCCTTACTATGGGGAAAGGCCTCAAGAATTTTGGTCCCAATTTCTTGCTGGGCAATTTGAGGCATAGATATTTAGTTGACAATAAACCTTCTCCCCAACTTGGAATGTTCTTTGGGGAGCCCTCTTTTTATCAGCCTGCTTTTTATAGGTTTCAAAAGTCTTTTTTAAAGCAGTTTTTGTGTTTCTCCAAACTTCTTCCCACCCCCTCACCCACTGGTCAAGTGTCTGGGAAGCGGAGGGCAACTGAGGATATTCAGGTATTGGACTGAACTCTTTTCCTGTGGCCACTCTGAAAGGTGTGTAGCCAGTTGGATTTTTCTCTCGTTAGCCACTGAGCAGGTTTCTTTCTCATTGCTGGTTCTGGTCTGCTCTGTAGTCGGGGGTAGGGGACTGGACAGATGGCCGCTCAATGTCCTTTTTGTCCACACCGAAAACACTTAAATGATGGGCCTGTAGGTGGCCTGGGTCTCTCTGCCATTGCCATGTTTGAAGGCTTTCGTTGGGGTAATTGCTGTCCAGGTAGCTCTGGTTGCTGCTCGGGTTCGTGTGGAGGAGGTTTCTTCTAGCGGGCGAGCCGAACGTCTAGCTTCACTGCTGTCTGGTACCACTCCTGTAGCTGATTAGGTACTTCACGATAGATGCATGCCTGAGAGAGATGATCGTCTAATCCTTCAATGAAGTATTGAATCAGGGATTGTTCAGGCCACCCCTCTATTTGGCCTGCTATCTTGCGGAACTCTTGCACGTACTCCAGGGCAGGCCTGCCGGCTTGTTTTATTTTGTAGATCTGTTCTGCTGCTTTGAGGCCTATGGATGGGTCCTCAAATCTTTTTCTCAGTCCTAGGAGGAAAAGGTGGGGATCTCCCAGTTTGGGGGCTTGCTCACTATATAGATTGTTCAGCCATTCAGATGCTTCTCCCTCTAGGTTGGACGCAATGACATTGACCATGGCACCTGGTTCCGGGTAGAGATAGGCCCAGCAATTCAAGTGAGAACGCACTTTGTTGAGGAAAAAAATCAGCTTCTCTGGGTCCCCATCGAAGGTTGCTTTGAAAGGTGGTGCAATTACAGGCTGTTGCTGCTGGCCCCATCCTGGCTGCAGATTTATGCCCAGGGGTTGCACGTTCAGGGGTTGTGGCCAATCTCCCTGCTGTGGTTAGTCTCTCACCAGCTGCTGATCTCCTGGTTTCTGCACCACCCCAAGCTATTGCAAGGCCTCTATTAGTTGTGGCAAGCTCAGTTGCTGCTGATCATCTTTCTGATAGATTTTTTTCCCCTGAATCTTTACCAACTCTTCTCAAGGTTAGAGGCAGTGGACGGAGTTCAGGACCCCAGGTCGTTTGGAAAGGATTTGAGATCTTGGCATGATGTTATGGTTCCAGCTAATGAAACACTTCAAAGAACTTCCAGGCATTGATTTTCCTAAAAGTCATTTATTGTTACAAAATGTCGGCACAGGCATAATGGAGGTATGCCAAGATCTAAATTCTCCTCCCGAGCAATTAAATTTTCAGCATGTTCCCTCCCTAAATTAGCAGTCATATATCACGTTATCCAATCAATGTGAAGGACAAAGGTTTTCTTCCTCTCTCTTTCCTGCGCTTTCCCCCCTCCACCCTCTTCTGCTCTGCATTAACTCTAAAAATATCAGACAGTTCTACATATTGTCAAAGCAAGAATATACAGTATTTACAGCGTTGACATCGAAAATTTTTCCATTTTTGAAAGGGTAGAGGAAGTTACAGAAAAATGGCAAAAGCATGCATCATTTGAATATGTGCCATGTGAAAAAATAATGTTTTTAACCTACATGAAACATCAACAAGAAGAATTGTCCTGTTCAACGAAGTCTGCATTGGATACTACAGATTCTATGCATTTCATGTTGAGTGGGGTCAAAAGCCTACTAAAATAGATAATAAAAATGAATGTTCTGGTCTCTTTGCTTCCTTTTTAACTTTTTTATAATCATCTGTTTCCAATGGTCTGTAAACGTTGTTTTATTTCTATATGAGTGTTGATGGCTGATTTGTCTGAATACTAAATTTCCAAGAATTCCCTTGCACTTTGAGAATTAGCTTGGTCTAGAACCTTGTTGTTTCTCCATTCAAACTATCATTATATTGTCTTGTAGCTGTCCATGTGTTGTGGGATTAAGGAGTTTTCATTGTGTCTTCTCACAGCTAGTTGCTGTTTATGGATGTGCTCTGCTAGTCTTTTGCTGTCTCTCATACCTAATAGCTGTTACAGTATTTACCTTGTATATTGTAGATAACTCTTGTTTTTTCCTCTTCTTGGGCTACTGGGTCTTTTGGTTTACTTAAAATGTTTTGGAGGACTTTAGTTGATTTATGTGCTATGGTGATACCCTGTTGTTATAGTAGTCAGTCGTACCAGATCACCAGGTCACCTGCAATAGACACCCAAACAGGGATTAAACCACATTAAATATATGTTGAAAATATAATTTGTGGCTATAGCAAAATTGTCCAAATTGACTCGAAGCAACACCATGAAAAAAAACCAGTCCCAGGAAACTACAGACCAATCAGTCTAACATCAATACTTGGAAAGATCCTGGAAATGATAATCAAAAAACAGAAATAGGAGTGACATGAGGGCATTATTCCAGTATTTGAGAGGCTGCCAGAAAGAAGAGGGAGTCAAATTATTCTCCAAAGCACCAGATGGCAGGGCAAGAAACAATGGTTGGAAACTGATCAAAGAGAGAAGCAACCTGGGACTAAGGAGAAAGTTCCTAACAGTGAGGACAATTAACCAGTGGAATAGCTTCCCTTCAGAAATCGTGGGTGCTCCCTCACTGGAGGTTTTAAAGAAGAGACTCGATAGTCACTTGTCTGAGTTGGTATAGGTTCTCCTGCTTGAGGTCCCTTCCAGCTCTATTCTGTTCTGTTCTGTTCTGTTCTATTCTATTCTATTCTATTCTATAACAAATTCAAAAACCATGCATTGGAATTTACTTTATGAAAAGTTCAGCTCGACCGTTATCAACAATTACTAGGACCATATACCCAAAAATATTTTAGAAAAGTTGCAGTTTGAGATCTTGTGGGATTTTAAAATACAGAGCAATATTTGAAAGTGTTACACTTATTGGACTAGACACCACTGATTGCAAACTCCCCCACCCACCCCACTGTACCTCCAGGATTACGAAGCCTGCAGTTAGAATATGCCCAAACAAAATTCCATGATGTTCACTGTAAAAGTAGAGATAATCATCACCATTTGTTCCTCTGATCTGTGGCTTTTTGGAATGAACTTGAATGATTTACATTTTTTTTTAGAGGGAAACCTTCCACAAGAACCTAAGGGGAAAACGCATCCACAAGGAATCACTTACTACACAAGTTTTGTCCCTTGGTCCTTTGTAGAGAGGTTTGTTTTTTCCCGTAGTTCCTTGTGGAGAATTTTAGCAGCAAAGATTGGGAGAGAACCCTAAGGCTGGCCCCCATCCATTTGCCCAAATGTTCATTCACCAGCCTGCAACAGGAATGGACTGGCATTAGGTACTAGGACTGATAATAAATTCCCAATTCACCCACCTTCTCTTCATGACCAGGAATAGCCGGTCTAGCTTACAGGCTATGTGAACTACCCTACTGCCAGTACTAGGTTTGTATCATCCACTCCTGCTTCACCCAACATGAGAGATGAGTGAGCTTCCTCCAGGCATTCGACATTCTTTTCACATATGAAGAAGGAAGGAAGAAGCAACATGGCTCCATTTCTTTGTTGAGTTACCATTATAAATTGACTGATTGTTCCTTCTGGGTGAGAGGAAGGAAAGGCTGCTTCTACCAGATGAAGAGCAGCAGGAGAGGGTATCTATGAGAGTTTGTTTATATGAATGTGTTGTACTGAGTGTGTTTGTGTGTTGCAGTTTGTAAGTAGGTTGTGGATCAGTAGACTGATGACACTGAAAGCTAATGTTTTCAGTGGGGTAAAAGCCTAAAGAACCTTTTATTTAAAACAGATCAATCATAGTAGAACTATGATGAGAAAAGTTATAACTGAATAAAACGCACTGGAGATGTATTCTTCACTGAGCGTCTTCACAATACTGAATGCCCATAATAATTTCATCAACTATCTTACTGGGGCAGAGTTAGAGAAGGGTCAGTGTGCAGAGCTGTGTTGGCAGCCCAAATTATCTATGATCAATAATGCCTCTCCATCTTTCTTTGACATCCAATGTACTGTTGGTATAGTTGGCTATTGGTTGAGGTATCTGCAGCTCAGATGCTTCATTTTCACGGCTATCCTGAAGCGTTCTCTCCAGAGGACCACTGATGATCACTGCAGGTTGACCTACAACCAGACTCAATCAAGCAGCTTCAGATGTATTCAGTGAACACAGTGCTGAATGGGGCCGATAAATGTGTTTTAAAAATATCTTTGCCAATTTCTGAGGAGAGGGAAAACCAGGGCAGGCTGTAAAGTAGCCTGCTTTGAGCAAAAGTCAATGACAGTCCAAATCATGGTGTTTCCACTATTTTCAGGGAGTTCAATGATAAAATCCATTGTGATCTCTTCCCAGGGTTGGGATGGTTCCGCTACCTGTTATAAAGGCCAACGGGGTTTTCCTGGTCTGGTTTTCATGGGAGCACAAATGGCACAGCTTTTAACATAGCCTTCAATGTCCTTATCATTGCCATCTCACTAAGTGCAAAGTTTTTAAGAATCCAAAGTGGCTGGCTTGCTTAGCATCTTGGCTTTGTTGCAGGTCTTGGACCCTGAGGGTGCTAGGAAGGTACAACTTGGAACTCTTCCATGTTAGTTCATCCCTATAGGTTAACAGCTGTCTGTTGTCTCTGAACCAGGGGTCAGATTTCAGTTAATTTTTTAGTTTCTGGGTTAAGCTGCTGTCAGGGCTGATGGATGACTTTCGGGCTCTATGCCTAGTAATGACTTGAGAGGCTTTTTGAGGAGGGGATGATAGCATTCACCACCTCCTCCTGATGACTCTTGTACTGTGGCATTCTAGACAAGGCGTCAGCCAGGAAATTCTTCCCCCCAGGAATATACTTGAGAGGGAGGTTAAAACGATTGAACTATTGTGTCCATTGAACCTGCTTGGGAAACAATTTGCATGAGTTTTGAGCACTTCAGGGTTCTTATGGTCAGTCCACACTTCAAAGAGTATCTTGCTACAATCTAGGACAGCGGTTCTCAACGTTTGTGTGACAGCAACCCCTGTCACACAAATGTTATGCGCATGCGTGGTGCGGCGCGCATGGGGGAGCCCACCGTGTGCGGCGTGCATGCGCGGCGGCGCCCCCGTGCGCGGTGCACAGGTGCGGTGCTGCCCCCGGAGGCGCAGCACCGCCCCCATGCGCGGCGTGCACGCGCCGCCCCGCCCCCGGAGGGGACAAAATGGCAGATCGCCACCTTTGGCGACCCCCGAAAAGTGGTCGATCGACCCCAAATGGGGTCGAGACCCATAGGTTGAGAACCGCTGATCTAGGAAGTAACCTCAGGTTAGCAATGCCCATTGAACAGCAAATACCTCCTTCTCCCATACAGCCCAACACTGCTCTGTGTCGGTGAGTTTTCTAGAGGTACATGTGCATGGTTGCAGTACCCCTTTGTCACTTTTATGAAGAAGAATGGCACCCATTACAACATCATTCGCATCTGCTTGAATGAGGAACTGTTCCTTAGGGTTGGGGTGTTTGAGGATTGGCTCTCCTGCAAACAATCTTTTAAGTGGCTCAAATGCTGCTTGGCACTCTACAGTCCACTTCAAAGGTTGACTAGGATGGGGTTTTGAGCCCCCTTTGCCTGTTTTCAAGAGTTCAGTAATCGGCAAGATTATTTCTGCAAAGGAGGGCCTGAATTGCCAGTAAAAGTTAGTGAACCCTAAAAAAACTCTGTAGCTGCTTGTGAGTTTTAGCGGATGTCATTCCGGAACGGCTTTGACTTTCGTTGGGTCCATCTCCACCCCTTTGTTTGAGATTCGGTACCCTAGATAGTTGAGGCGTGTTGGATGGAACTCACACTTAAATACTTCGGCATAAAAGTTTGCTTTTAATAATTTCTGACATGCTCCTCCATCATCTTTGTAAAGACAAGGATGTCATCGAGATAAACTAAGATCCCCTTGTACAGGTGGTCATGTATTACCTCATTTATTAGCTTCATGAACACAGCAGGGGCCCCCTGTAGTCCAAAGGGCATCACTTTGAACTAGAAACTTCCCAATGGGCAATTAAAAGCAGTTTTCCACTCATGTCCCTCCTTAATTCTGACTCAGTAGTAAGCTTCCTGCAGGTCCAGCTTAGTGAAGATTTTTCCCTTGGTGAGATGAGCTAACATGGTCCTTCATCAAGGGAAGAGGATACATGTTCTCCCTGCTAACAGTGTTTAAGCTTTAAAATCCATGCACAATCTCAGTGTCCCATCTTTTTTTTCTTTGCACAAGAGGGGAGCAGCTAAGCATGATTTTGCAGGTTGGATAAAGCCCCTAGCCAGGTTTTTGTCAATGTATTCTCCTAGTTCATTCATCTCTCTGGGGGTCATGGAATAATTTTTGGTTTGGCTAGTTTAGCTCTATTGCATAGTTAGTAGCTTGGTGAAGGGGGAGCACATCACATTCCTTCTTGCTGAACACCTCAGGCAGATCCTGGTATTCTTTAGGAATGAGTTGGACCCTGGGCAATCACTCAGCTGTGATTTTCAAGGTCTCCATCAGTTCATGTCTGTCTTCACTGGAAGTGGCTCCCTTCTCCCGGGTCATCTTGAGTAGGTGGAAAGGGCCATGTCCCTAATCTCATGGTTCTCACCCCGTTTTTGCACCATATGATAGGTCACCATTTATCTAGTCAGGCCAACCCCAGGATTACAGTCTCTGTCATTTTGGGGATCACCACAAAATGGATAATTTCCCAATGCTGCCCCATTTCTAGCCATACAGGTTTAGTTAGGTGTGTTTCAGGTGACCCTCCCATTAATGACCCATCGACCAGCTCAAATTTCATGACTAGGGGCAGTCACATGGCTCGGATTCCTAATATGAGCATAATTTGGAGATTGATCAAGCATCAGGTGCAGCCTGGATCTACCAGGAAATTCATTTTAGTTACTATAAGTTTAGCAGAGAGGGCGAGAGGTGGGATGTCTCGACTTGCCATCAGATCATTTTTGCCTTCATCATCATTGTCGTGTGGGGCTGGTAGTGGTTGGCATTCAACTGGAGTTCTCTCTCTCACCCTTGGGGGGGAGGAGACCTTGATAATTAGTGTTCATCTCCTACTGTTGCCCAATTTACCTAGCAGGAATGAACTGTGTATTTTTTCTGGTTGGTTAAAGGTGTGAATTGAAGTTGATTAGTCCATAATTTGAGTGGGCAGTGAAGTAACCTATCACACCAGGAAAGGACTGGCTTTGTAAGAGCTCAAAACGAATAACCTGCTGAACCTTCTAATTTGTACTTCAAGGTCATTTGATTTTTCTTCCATGCACAAGGTCATTTTAGCTACAAAAAATATTGAGGCATTTTACATACCAAATCGTATAGCCTTTGCCATAATAATTTTCACCCTTATTGAATTGAGGAGGCAGGCAGGCAGACACACTGACAGACACACAGAAAGACTGACAGACAGAGAGACAGACAGAGAGAAGCATGTCAGTCTGATCTTCAAATCCAGGAGGGCACCACAATCTATCACGAAAACATCAAATTTATAGGTTAGTTTGCTATTTAGCTCTAGAACACCTAGTATGAAGGATCATTAAACAATTGAAATTTTATTCACGTTTTCAGCGCTTTAAACAGAAGCTCTGTGTAGGGGAAGATATATGAATTTAATTGGCTAATCAGTTGATTTCGCAATAGGAAGGAATGATGCCAGGAATGATTGACAGCAACTAAGAGAAGATTTGGGAATGGAAGTTGTACGGTGACTACAGAAAATAATTCCTATACTCAAAATACTATTGTTTTTCAGATATTTTCCCCCAAAGCTTGTATGTGATGAAATTTACAAGCATTGTGGGCTGAAAATGTAAACTTGCAGTGCTCTGATGTCAACCAAAATTATCTATAAACAACAAGTCTCTTGATCTTTCTTTGACATCCAATGTACTATTAGTATAGCTGGCTATTGCTTGAGGTATCTGCAGTCCAGATGCTCCAATTTCAAGGCTATCCTGGAGAGTTATTTTTCTTTACAAATGAGAGATTTCCTCAACTCAGTGAACAATACTTGGCATAGATCAGAGGGTTTCTTCCCCTTCAAAGAGGCCAATTTTTTCAAAAGGAAATATCAGACATCTTAAAACATTGAAATTTCAAATATCTTCGTTTTTCCAATTCACTATTAATTCCTGAGCTTATACTGGATGTGTTGAGAATGAGTTACACTGCTATTCCTTCATCTTTTGATTTCGTAGCATGGACTCTTCCCTGAAATTTTCCAAATCGGTTGCTTAGCCCATCCTTGAACCAGATAACCAGGCCAGTACAAACAATTGTGAAACAAAATGCACACAGTATTCCAGCTATAGCTGGTGTTTTCATATTAGCTTTAGCCTGAACCATAACTGGAGGTGGCCCACTGTCTATGCTACCTCCATAGCCTGTATTGCTACAGTCTGGAGGGGCCCATCCAACATCACAGTGACAGTGTTTCAGAGTGTTGCAAACTCCCCGATTGTGGCACATTGTGACATTACAGTCATATTTCAGAATGGACACATTGAGACAACTACCCTCGATACACATCATGTTATTGCCACAAGGAACACCATCTCTCACTGCTCCAATATCATTCACCTTCATCCCAGGGTGGTAGTCAGTGCCCCAGCATTGATTAATTCCGGTGGAAGTATGAATTATTGTACTGTGATCCTCCAAAGAAGGCATTTGTATATTTTTACACTGGATACGGCCACACAGGATATCCCCAGGATTACATTTCTTGTAAACTCCATGTTTAAGCCCACAGTTGCCAAAGCGATCACCCTTACTATTCACTTCTCTGAAACATACTTCAGAAGCGACTGTGGCTCCACTACGGAACATCATTTTGCACTGCATATCATGAGTTATGCAGTTCCCGTGATAGCAATACACGCCATCATGGCATAAAGCACCATCTTGCACATGCACATCTTCTGGACAGTGCCCTGAAGTCCCATTGCAAAATTCAGGAAGATCACAACTACTAATTTTTTCTCTGCAAACAGTTCCATGTTGACTATATTGGCAATTAGAACAGCACAGACCCAAGGAACAAACAGCAGTAGGGCGCAACATACAATTATCTTGACAGCAGGGATCTGACTTGCATTGTGTTTCTGACCCACAGTCACACTGCTCTCCATTTTCCACTATTTTGTTACCGCAGGATTCAAATTTAAAAGTTGTGTGAGTGTCTGGTGGGACAAATAAACAGCCAGTGTTTCTACGGTAGAAATAATCCTTATAACTGCAGTTACTAAATTTATCAGTCTCTACTGCATATCGTAACATAATGCAATTACGCTGTCCACAATGACAAAATTGAGTATCATGTCTCATTCCAAGATTGTGTCCCAGTTCATGGGCAAATATTTCAGAAATCAAAAACAAACTCTGAGTTCTATAGGATTCTATAGCACTTGCCCAATAACTACTACATATAGTTCCAACATATGCAAGTCCTGCAGTTTGCCCAAAATGCTTATATGCAAATAAGTGACCAACATCATTTTTTAAAATTTTAAGAAGATGGTTTTCTCTCCAATTATTAAACAAATAAAGTGTGCTACCTGCTGAAGAGGTAATGTTTATGGGGTTGTTTTGTGACCATATCACTAATCCTGCTATTGACAAATGAACAGAAAGGGAATCATAGAATGAATTTGCAGTGTGGACAATATCTAGAACTTGCATAGTAATAAAAGATTCATTTCTATGAAACTGCAAATATCGCTCATGATCAATCACAATTGCCACTTTAACATATCTCGTATGTGGCCACCAGGATTTTCCCAAAACATCTTTGTTTGCCAGATGCTCTGTTTCAGGAATTATGTCCTCTTGATGGCCCTGCTCTTCCTGTCCTACTCCACAAGCCATTCGGACAGCCCCTTCCTCTACTTCTAACCGAAACACCACGTGTTGAAAGGTAGAAGATTCCTGGACTGGTTCAATTTCATAGGTCTTATTTTCAATTTGCAAGAGACCTCTCAGTCCTCCTGAACATGTACTGAGGGTGACTTGAGAAGAGGACTTTCTCTGTATAAATCCATGGTAGAAACAATCGTCCTTGATAAAAGGGTGATCCACCTGGAGGATCCCTGCTGTATCATAGGTGAAGACAGGAAAGACCTTAGGGATGAAGCTCCTTCTTTGCCTGAGGAATACCACATGGGGATTCCCTTCAATCTGCAGGAGGTAGCTCACGTCCTGGGGTTCCTCTTGCCCATACTTGGGAGACAGCTTCCTTGGGATGATCACGTCGTAAGAGGCATATCGGAAGCCCTGAGGAGGGGCCTGTCTACAAGCTGCGTTTTGGATGATCTTAAGCAATATCACAATCAACCATGACAGACAGGCATTCATTTTCGTAGAACAAGGGTAGAATCTGACCCTATTCTAGAAAAGAAATCTCAACAGGGGCGGGAACAGGGGCGTTGATAGTGTGTGTGAAGGAGAGAGACAGACTTAAACATTTGAAAATGAGGATTCTGTACATAGCAACAGAAGATGCGATAGATTTTGGAATGTAGGCGGAGTTTAAATATAGAATACAACAGAAAAGCAATGTTTATGAAATGTTATTTTGTTGACTCATTATTTAATTACTTCACTTTCCCAGGATAACTTCATATTGCTTTACTACTGTTTGTATTCTACTGCTGTCTAGTTTACCTAATAGCAATGAACTATATATTTCCTTTAGTTGGCTCAAGGTGTGAATTGAAATGCATTACTTTATAATTTCAGTGAGAAGTGAAGTAACTTAACACATCATGAGAGGTTTGGTTTGTAAGCACAAAACCAGTAAGATGCCTAACCTTCTAATTTCTAATTCAAGTTTATTTGATTTTGTCTCCTTTCACCCAGGTCATGTTTAGCCATTAAAAACAAAATCTGAGGATTTTTGCATAACAGAAGGCCCAGCCTTAGCCTTTAGAACTTTCACTGTTATTAAATTGAGACAGAGACAGAAACAGAGAAGAATGTCAATTTAGATCAGTGGTTCTCAACCTGTGGGTTGGGACCCCATTTGGGGTCGAACGACCATTTCACTTGGGTCTCCAAACAAGGCTGTCCACCATTTTTTTCCCCTTTTCTTTGGCCACGCCCCTGGCACCCGGTGATGTATAAGTGGTTGGGGGTCACCACAACATGGGGAACTGTATTATGGGGTCACGGCATTAGAAAGGTTGAGAACCACTGATTTAGATAATGCCAGGTCTTTAAATTGAGGAGAGGACTATAGGACAACCTACCAGGAAAAACATCAAATTTATAACTTATAGGTACTAGTTAGGTCTGAAGATATGGTATGAAAGATCATGAACCACTAAAATATCATTTAAGTTTTCAGAACTTTAAACAAAAGCTAGGCATAGAGGGAGAAACTCAAATTTATTGCCTAATTTTACTGGTGTTTTAGAAATAGGAAGGGATGTTAGGAATGACTGTCAGTAAGAGAATATTTGGGGATGGAAGTTTAAAGGCTGATCAGACTGAACACTTTCCCATTTTTGAAAGGGTAGAGGAAGATACAGAAAAATGGCAAAAGCATGTATCATTTGAATATGTGCCATGTGAAAAAATAATGTTTTTAACCTATATGAAACATCAACAAGAAGAATTGTCCTGTTCAACGAAGTCTGCATTGGATACTACAGATTCTATGCATTTCATGTTGAGTGGGGTCAAAAGCCTGCTAAAATAGATAATAAAAATGAATATTCTGGTCTTTTTGCTTCCTTTTTAACTTTTTTATAATCATTTGTTTCCAATGGTCTGTAAATGTTGTTTTATTTCTATGTCCCTGTTGATGGCTGATTTGTCTGAATACTAAATTTCCAAGAATTCCTTTGCACTTTGAGAATTAGCTTGGTCTAGAACCTTGTTGTTTCTCCATTCAAACTATCATTATATTGTCTTGTAGCTGTCCATGTGTTGTGGGATTAAGGAGTTTTCATTGTCTTCTCACAGCTAGTTGCTGTTCATGGATGTGCTCTGGTAGTCGTTTGCTATCTCTCATACCTAATAGCTGTTACAGTATTTACCTTGTATATTGTAGATAATTCTTGTATTTCTTCTTCTTCTTGGGCTACTGGGTCTTTTGGTTTATTTAAAGTGTTTTGGAGGACTTTAGTTGATTTATGTGCTATGGTGATACTCTTGTTATAGTAGTCAGTCGTACCAGATCACCAGGTCACCTGCAATAGACACCCAAACAGGGATTAAACCACATTAAATATATGTTGAAAATATAATCTCATTTGTGGCTATAGCAAAATTGTCCAAATTGACTCGAAGCAACACCATGAAAAAAAACCAGTCCCAGGAAACTACAGACCAATCAGTCTAACATCAATACTTGGAAAGATCCTGGAAAAGATAATCAAAAAAAAAGATCTGTGAACAACTAGAAGCAAACAAAGTTATAACTGGCAGCCAGCACGGGTTTGTTAAAAACATATCATGCCAAACCAATCTTATTTCATTTTTCGATAAAGTGACTAAACTAGTAGTAAAATGCTGTGGACATAGTATACTTCGATTTCAGTAAGGCATTCAACAAGGTAGATCACAATTTACTGCTTGGTAAGCTAGAAAAAGGTGGAATAAAAGGTGGCTGACAAATCATACTCAGTGAGTATTGCTCAATGGTACTACATCCACATGGTACCAGTGTGGTACCCCACTGCTTACTTTTCATCCACATGAAGAAAAGTAAGCAGTGGGGTACCACACTGGTACCATCTTTGGTTGTACTCTTCAATATCTTCATCAATTACTTAGATGAGGGAATAGAAGGGGAACTCATCTAATTTGCAGATGACACTAAACTGGCAGGAATAGCCAACACCCTAGAAGATAAGCTCAGGATGCAAAAAGATCTTGACAAACTGGAACAATGGGACCTACCCAACAAAATGAGTTTTAATGTGGAGAAAAGCAAAATTTTACATTTAGGCAGGAAAAATAAAAAATATAAGTACAGGTTAGGTGAGACCTGGCTCAAAAATAGTAACTGTGAGAGGCACCTTGGAGTCCGAGTGGACGATCACTTGACTATGAGTCAGCAATATGCTGCAGTAGTGAAAAATGCTAATACAATCCTGGGTTGCATAAACAGAGGCATAGAATCAAGATCACACAAACTATTTGTACCACTTTATAAAACCCTACTTAGACCACACCTGGAATACTGCAACCAATTTTGACCACTTACTACAAAAAAGATGTTGAGACTTTGGAAAAAGTTCAGAGAAGAGCAACTAAGATGATCCATGGCTTGGAGACTAAAACATCCGAAGAATGATTGCAGAATTTGGGTTTAGCTAGTCTAAAGAAAAGAAGAAATAGGGATGACATGATAGCACAGTGGTTCTCAACCTTTTTAATGCCGCGACCCCCAACCGGTCGTACGTCAAGGACTACTCAACCGGTCGTAAGTCGAGGACTACTCAACTGGTGCAGTACCGTTTGCAGAATGGGACTTTTGGCGGGCTCAGCAGGGCAGAGACAGCTTGGACAATTCCTATTGGCTTTTGAAAGCCAATAGAATTAGACTCTATTCAAGAGAGTCTATTCTATTGGCTTTCAAAAGCCAATAGAACAAAAGGGAGTAGCACAGCTAAGGAAAAGGGGAAAAAAATGGCGGACTGCGTTGTTTGGCGACCCCCATGAAATGGTCGTTCGACCCCAAATGGGGTCCCGACCCACAGGTTGAGAACCACTGTGATAGCAGTATTCCAGTATTTGAGAGGCTGCCGGAAAGAAGAGGGAGTCAAATTATTCTCCAAAGCATCAGATGGCAGGGCAAGAAACAATGGTTGGAAACTGATCAAAGAGAGAAGCAACCTGGGACTAAGGAGAAAGTTCCTAACAGTGAGGACAATTAATCAGTGGAATAGCTTCCCTTCAGAAATTGTGGGTGCTCCATCACTGGAGGTTTTTAAGAAGAGACTGGACAGTCTGAGATGGTATAGGTTCTGCTGCTTGAGGTCCCTTCCAGCTCTATTCTATTCTATTCTATTCTATTCTATTCTATTCTATTCTGTTCTGTTCTGTTCTGTTCTGTTCTGTTCTGTTCTGTTTTGTTCTATTCTATTCTATTCTAAAACAAATTCAAAAACCATGATTTGGAATTTACTTTATGAAAAGTTCAGCTCGACTGTTATCAACAATTACTAGGACCATATACCCAAAAATGTTTCAGAAAAGATGCAGATTGAGATCTTGTGGGATTTTAAAATACAGAGCAATATTTGAAAGTGTTACACTTACTGGACTTGACACCACTGACTGCAAACTCCCCCACCCACCCCACTGTACCTCCAGGATTACGAAGCCTGCAGTTCGAACATGCCCAAACAAAACTCCATGACGTTCACTGTATGAGTAGAGATAATCATTATCATTGTTATTATGATCATCAACTTTTGATTATTTTCCTGTGATGGTTGGGTTGTGAATTGGTGGAACTATGGCATTGTTACACAGTTCTTTGCACATCTACTCCAAACTCCCTCCTAAAACAAAAGCATATGTATAAATATCCTTTCTTCATTTGTTCCTCTGATCTGTGGCTTTTCGGAATGAACTTGAATGATTTATCTTTTTTTTTTTTTTTAGAGGGAAAGCTTCCACAAGAGCCTAAGGGGGGAAAAAAGCATCCACAAGGAATCACTTACTACACAAGTTTTGTCCCTTGGTCCTTTGTAGAGAGGTTTGTTTTTTCCCATAGTTCCTTGTGGAGAATTTTAGCAGCAAAGATTGGAAGAGAATCCTAAGGCTGGCCCCTATCCGCTTGCCCAAATGTTCATTCACCAGCCTGCAACAGGAATGGACTGGCATTAGGTACTAGGACTGATAATAAATTCCCAATTCACCCACCCTCTCTTCATGACCAGGAATAGCCGGTCTAGCTTACAGGCTATGTGAACTACCCTATTGGCAGTACTAGGTTTGTATCATCCACTCCTGCTTCACCCAACATGAGAGATGAGTGAGCTTCCTCCAGGCATTCGACATTCTTTTCACATATGAAGAAGGAAGGAAGAAGCAACATGGCACCATTTCTTTGTTGAGTTACCATTATAAATTGACTGATTGTTCCTTCTGGGTGAGAGGAAGGAAAGGACCGTCTACCACAGCAGTTCTCAATCTGTGAGTCGTGATGCTTTTGGAGGTCGAATGACACTTTCACAGGGGTCGCCTAAGATCATTGGAAAACACATATTTCCGATGGTCTTAGAAACCGAGACACTGCTCGTCTATCCGGCTGCCACTGCCGCCACCCTCCTCCTCCTCCTCTGCTGGCTCCTCCTCCTCCAGGGTGCCCTTCTCCTCCGACAGCGCCTGCTCCTGCCACTGCAGCACCATTGTGCGTGCCCCCAACGCCACCCTGGGCTGGCTCAGTGGCCGGTCCGAGCCAAGCCAGGTCTGCGCCGCTGCTGGCTCTGCCGCTGGGCTGCTCCGCCGCTGCTGCCACTGCATGCTGAGCTGAGCTGCAGCACCGAGCCGGTCTTCATGCCTCCTGGTTGCCCGGCCATGCTCCGTGCTGCGCGGGAGCCTCCCCCATGCCACCCGGCCAGCTTCCCTCGCCATCAGAGGCTGCCTCAGCCCTCTGGCACCCGGCGTGGCTGTGGGGCTGCCGGGCAGGAGCGGCTCCTTCCCGGCTCACTGGGCTCTGGGTTCTGGAAGCGGCCAGGGGATGGGGAAGAGGGCAAGGCAGCGGTGATGCCCGCATGTGCGTCGGAGGCCAGCTGGCTGGGCCGGAAGGGGAGAAGCGGCGCCTTCCGAGCGAGAGCTGGCACTCTGGCCACGCCCCTCTCGCATGCGATGGTCTGCGCGGTGTGGAAAGGGGCTCCCACAACCCTGCCACTGTGATGGTGCTCAGGAGGATGGAGGGGCGGGCAGGTCCCAGGGGGGCGGCTGGGAGAGGGCAAAAGGTACCAGGATGAGGATGGGGGGCTCCAGGTTGGCAGGTGTGAGAGGGAAGCCAGCGGCTCTGAGGTGCGCGGATCCTCCACGCAGCTTCCGAGGCCCCAGATGTGCCGCCACTTGGCTCTCCACCAGGCTCTCCACCAGAGCCTCCCCCCCCGGGCAATTGTGCGGAGCTGCTTGTGCATTCTTGGCAGTGCCTCCTCCCTTCAATCTCCTTCCTTCTCCATCTCCTTCCTTTCCCCTTCAATCTTCCTTCCTTCCTTTCCCCTTCAATCTTCCTTCCTTCCATCTCTATCCCTTCTCCTTCAATCTCTCTCTCCTTCCTTCCTTCCTTCCTTCCTTCCTTTCTTCCCCTTCAGTGTCCTTCCTTCTCCATCTCCTTCCTTTCACCTTCAATCTTCCTTCCTTCCTTCCATTTCCATCTCCATCCCTTTCCCTTCAATCTCTCCTTCCTTCCTTCCTTCCTTCCTTCCTTCCTTCCTTCCTTCCTTCCTTCCTTCCTTCCTTCCTTCTTCCTTCCTTCCTCCCTTCCCTCTTCAATCTCCTTCCTTTCCCCTTCAATCTTCCTTCCTTTCCCCTTCAATCTTCCTTCCTTCCTTCCTTCCTTCCTTCCTTCCTTCCTTCCTTCCTTCCTTCCTTCCTTCCTTCCTTTCCCCTTCAATCTCCTTCCTTTTCCCTTCAATCTTCCTTCCTTCCTTCCATCTCCATCTCCATCCCTTCCCCTTCAATCTCTTTCTCCTTCCTTCCTTTCCCCTTCCCTCCCTCCCAACATTTTTGAGCAAGAAAGAGTAAGCTTCTCCAGTGAGCATTGCTATATTGTTTTTGTGATTAATCACTATGCTTTAATTATGTTCAATTCGTAACAATGAAAATAAACCCTGCATATCAGATATTTACATTACGATTCATAACAGTAGCAAAATTACAGTTATGAAGTAGCAACGAAAATAATTTTATGGTTGGGGGTCACCACAACATGAGGAACTGTATTAAAGGGTCGCACCATTAGGAAGGTTGAGAACCACTGGTCTACCAGATAAAGAGCAGCAGGAGAGGGAATCTATGAGAATTTGTTTATATGAACGTGTTGTACTGAGTGTGTTTGTGCGCTGCAGTTTGTAAGTAGGCTGTGGATCAGTAGACTGATGAAACTGAAAGATAATGTTTTCAGTGGGGTAAAATCCTAAAGAACCTTTTATTCAAAACAGATCAATCATAGTAGAACTATGATGAGAAAAGTTATAACTGAATAACACACACTGGAGATGTATTTCTCCAATTGTCACTGAGTATCTTCGCAATACTGAACGTCCATAATAATTTCATCAATTATCTTACTGGGGCAGAGTTAGAGAAAGGTCGGTGTTCAGAGCTGTGTTGGCAGCCCAAATTATCTATGAAAAAGCACATCTTCCTTCCCCTGTCCTTACCACTTTCTACAGAGGGACGATCGAGAGCATCCTGTCATACAGCATCACTGTTTGGTTTGGAAGCATCACTGCTTCAGACAGGAAGGCAGTGCAGAGAGTGATGAGGATGGCTGAAAAGATCATTGGCAGTTCCCTCCCTTCCATCCAGGACATAGCACATAAGACTTGCTTGAGCAGGGTCCCCAAGATTGTCTGGGACACTACACATCCTCATCACGACCTTTTTTCCTTGTTACCTTCTGGGCGGAGGCTCTGTGGTATCCGAAGCAGAACATCCAGATTCAGTCACAGCTTTGTTCCATACAGTATTAACCTTGTGAACTCTAAAGCTTCCTCCTTCTGTTATGTATTCAAGATGGACAGTGAATAATATTTATGTTACTTATATGTAAGGGTGTAGGTCTATACATATGTTGTATATAGTATGTTTTACATGTGTGATATGTATTTGTACACTTTGAGAGGAAGCAACTAAATTTCATTTTTAATGTGTGCCATTGTGCCCATAGGGAAAAAAATGACAATAAAGGTTATCTATCTATCTATTTTTGAAGAAGAAAAACCACAAGCTGAGTTATATAGCAATGAATCAAGGAAGGAAAAGATCTTTGTGCAAGAACATCTGCTGTATTCAGGGCTGATTCACTGGTGGACTTTCTTCTTTGTTAATAGTCTGGATCTCTGATGAACATAAGCACAAATCTCCAGCCTTGGAAGCAAAAGGGTGGTTTGCCCAGTTAAGATTGCCATTAAGATGGAGAAGGGAGAGGGAGCCACGCTGGGGATGTCCTCGTGATTGTTTGCGTGGTGCGTCTCAATTTGTTTTTGGAATAACGTATCTGGGAAAAGTGCCTTATGGGTGTCCTGAGAAGGAAAGAAAAAGGAAGGAAGAAACAATTTGGTTCCATTTTTTATTGGGTTACCATTATAAATCGATTGATTCTTCCTTCTGGGCGAGGGCCAGAGGAGGAGTTGGTGATAGAGGAATGAAGGGCTCCTCTACCCGATGAACAGCAGCAGGGCAGGGAGTCTATGAAATTTGTTTATATGAAGGTGTTGTACTTTGTGTGTGTGTGTGTGTGTGTGTGTGTGTGTGTGTGTGCTGCAGTATGAAGGAGGTGGTAAATGGGTACACTGATGACACTGAAAGCTAATATTTCAAGTGGGGTAAAATCCTAAAGAACCTTTTATTTAAATAGATGAATCATAGTAGAACTGATGAGAAAAGTTATAACTGAATAAAAGACATGCTGGAGATGCATTTCTCCAATTGTCACTGAGTGGCTTCAAAATACTGAATGCCCATAATAATTTCATCAATTATCTTACCGGGGCAGAGTTAGAGAAGGGTCAGTGTGCAGAGCTGTGTTGGCAGCCCAAATTATCTATCATCAACAATGCCTCTCGATCTTTCTTTGACATCCAATGTACTGTTGGTATAATTGGCTATTGGTTGAGGTATCTGCAGCTCAGATGCTTCATTTTCACGGCTACCCTGGAGAGTTCTCTTCAGAGGTCCATTGATGATAATGCAGGTCAACCCACAACCAGACTCAATCAAGCAGTTTCAGATGATTCTGAAGTTCATTTAAATTTCACTGAAGTGTTTAAAAAGTCTTTATCTGGCTACAGAGTAAGCCCCCTTCAATCCATCTGTAGCAGATTTTTCAGGCAATGTCTTTGGTGAGACAGGAGGAAAGCCTCCTTCAGTTTTTCATCAATCCTGGAAAGAAATGTTCTGACTTTCAGCAAGAGAGACAACAGGTTTGATCTATTACAATGACTGACTGGACTAATTATTAGTGAGAATAAAATATTCTAGCAGAAAATGAAGAAAGAGTAAAGGTGCTAATGGATTTTAATTGTGTTTTCTTGCTACTACAACTTCCTGCATGTTGATAGGAACTAGGAACCATCACACTGGAACAAGCAGCCTCTGGATTATCTCTTCCTTCCAATTTGAAGAAACAAAGTTTTAAGATGCAAAACGAAAACCATCTATTTCACGTTACAAATGAGATATTTCCTTGACTTATTCTCAGTGAACTCTACTTTACATAGATCATGGGTGGAGGTTCTTCCCCTTCGAAGAAGCCAAATTTCCAAAAAGAAATGTGTCTTGAGAGATAGCTTTAAACAATAAAATTTTGAATGTCTTTGTTTTTCAAATAGAGTGTTAAATCCCATGATTATATTGGATGTATTTTACATTTTTACCGGAGATGAGTTACATTGGTGTTCCTTCATATTTTTATTTCATAGCATGGACTCTTCCCTGAAAATTTCCAGATTTTTTGAAGCAGATAACCAGGGCAAAACAAACAATTATGAAACAAAATGCACACAGTATTCCAGCTACAGCTGACATTTTAATATTAGCTTTAGCTGGAGGTGGCCCACTGTCTATGCTACCTCCATAGCCCTTATTGCCACAGTCTGGAGGGGCCCATCCAACATCACAGTGACAATGTTTCAGAGTGTTACATACTCCCCGATTGTGGCACATTGTGACATTACAGTCATATTTCAGAATGGACACATTGACACAACTACCCTCAATACACATCATGTTATTGCCACAAGGAACACCATCTCTCACTGCTCCAATATCATTCCCCTTCATCCCAGGGTGGTAGTCAGTGCCCCAGCATTGATTAACTCCGGTGGAAGTATGAATTATTGTACTGTGATCCTCCAAAGAAGGCATTTGTATATTTTTACACTGGATACGGCCACACAGGATATCCCCAGGATTACATTTCTTGTAAACTCCATGTTTAAGCCCACAGTTGCCAAAGCGATCACCCTTATTATTCACTTCTCTGAAACATACTTCAGAAGCGACTGTTGCTCCACTACTGAACATTATTTTGCACTGCATATCATGAGTTATGCAGTTCCCGTGATAGCAATACATGCCATCATGGCATACGGCACCATCTTGCACATGCACATCTTCTGGACAGTGCCCTGAAGTCCCATTGCAATATTCAGGAAGATCACAACTACTAATCTTCTCTCTACAAACAGTTCCATGTTGACTATATTGGCAATTAGAACAGCACAGACCCAAGGAACAAACAGCAGTAGGGCGCAACAAACAATTAGCTTGACAGCAGAGATCTGACTTGCATTGTGTTTCTGACCCACAGTCACACTGCTCTCCATTTTCCACTATTTTGTTACCACAGGATTCAAATTTAAAAGTTGTGTGAGTGTCTGGTGGGACAAATAAACAGTCAGTGTTTCTACGGTAGAAATAATCCTTATAACTGCAGTTACTAAATTTATCAGTCTCTACTGCATATGGTACCATAATGCAATTAAGCTTTCCACAATGACAAAATTGAGTATCATGTCTCATTCCAAGATTGTGTCCCAGTTCATGGGCAAATATTTCAGAAATCAAAAACAAACTCTGAGTTCTATAGGATTCTATAGCACTTGCCCAATAACTACTACATATAGTTCCAACATATGCAAGTCCTACAGTTTGCCCAAAATGCTTATATGCAAATAAGTGACCAACATCATTTTTTAAAATTTTAAGAAGATGGTTTTCTCTCCAATTATTAAACAAATGAAGTGTGCTACCTGATGAAGAGGTAATGTTTATGGGGTTGTTTTGTGACCAGATCATTAATCCTGCTATTGACAAATGAACAGAAAGGGAATCATAGAATGAATTTGCAGTGTGGACAATATCTAGAACTTTCATAGTAATAAAAGATTCATTTCTATGAAACTGCAAATATCGCTCATGATCAATCACAATTGCCACTTTAACATATCTCGTATGTGGCCACCAGGATTTTCCCAAAATATCTTTGTTTGCAAGATGCTCTGTTTCAGGAATTATGTCCTCTTGATGGCCCTGCTCTTCCTGTCCTACTCCACAAGCCATTCGGACAGCCCCTTCCTCTACTTCTAACCGAAACACCACGTGTTGAAAGGTAGAAGATTCCTGGACTGGTTCAATTTCATAGGTCTTATTTTCAATTTGCAAGAGACCTCTCAGTCCTCCTGAACATGTACTGAGGGTGACTCGAGAAGAGGACTTTCTCTGTATAAATCCATGGTAGAAACAATCGTCCTTGATAAAAGGGTGATCCACCTGGAGGATCCCTGCTGTATCATAGGTGAAGACAGGAAAGACCTTAGGGATGAAGTTCCTTCTTTGCCTGAGGAATACCACATGGGGATTCCCTTCAATCTGCAGGAGGTAGCTCACGTCCTGGGGTTCCTCTTGCCCATACTTGGGAGACAACTTCCTTGGGATGATCACGTCGTAAGAGGCATATCGGAAGCCCTAAGGAGGGGCCTGTCTACAAGCTGCGTTTTGGATAATCTTAAGCAATATCACAATCAACCATGACATACAGGTCCTCATTTTCGTAGAATTAGAGCCTCACCTTATTCTAGAAAAGGAATCTCTGCAAGAACAGGGACAGAGGAAAGAGAGAGAGAGAGAAAAGTTAAAAGATTTGAAACTGAGGATTCTATACTGTACATAGCAACAGATGCAATAGATTTTGGAATGTAGGAGGAGTTTAAAGAATCAAATATAGACTACAAAAGCAAAGCAATATTTATGAAATGTTATTATGGTCACTCCTTATTTAAATTGTGCAAGTTCCCAGGATAACTCCAAACAGCTTGATTAGTGTTCTTATCCTACTGTTATCTAGTTTATCTACAGGAATGAACTGTGTATTTTTTTCTGGTTGGCTGAAGGTGTGAATTGAAGTTGATTAGTTCATAATTTGAGTGGACAGTGAAGTAACCTATCACAGCAGGAGAGGTCTGGCTTTGTAAGAGCTCAAAACCAATAACCTGCTTAACCTTATAATTTGTACTTCAAGGCCATTTGATTTTTCTTCCATGCACAAGGTCATTTAGCTACAAAACTTACTGAAGCTTTTTACATACCAAATGGTCTCGCCTTTGCCTTAATAATTTTCACCCGTATTGAATTGAGGAGACAGACAGACAGATAGACAGACAGACAGACAGACAGACAGAAGCATACCAGTCTGATCTTCAAATCCAGGAGGGCACCACAATCTATCATGAAAACATCAAATTTATAGGTTAGTTTTGCTATTTAGCTCTAGAACACCTAGTATGAAGGATCATTAAACAATTGAAATTTTATTCACATTTTCAGAGCTTTAGACAGAAGCTCTGTGTAGGGGAAGATATATGAATTTAATTGGCTAATCAGTTGATTTTGCAATAGGAAGGAATGATGCCAGGAATGATTGACAGCAACTAAGAGAAGATTTGGGAATGGAAGTTGTACGGTGACTACAGAAAACAATTCCTATACTCAAAATACTGTTGTTTTTCAGATATTTTCCCCCAAAGCTTGGATCTGATGAAATTTACAAGCATTGTGGGCAATCGCTCAGAGGCGGCGCAGGAGTTCATGGCTTCCATGGCAACCATGGACCTGACCCAGGTAATTCAGGATCCAACTCATAGGGGTGGTCACACACTCGACCTTGTGTTTCTCTCGGGGCAATGGAGACATGATCTGGAATTAAGGGGAATAGAGATCTCGCCCTTGTCATGGACAGATCATTTCCTATTGAGGCTGGACTTCAGAGCATCACTCCCCCATCGCAGGGAGAGGGAGCCGACTAGGTGGTTCCGCCCCAGGCGCCTAATGGACCCAGATCGGTTCCAGGAGGAGCTTGGGGAAATACCTGACTCCCTTGTCCACAACTCGTCCGGGTCCCTGGTTGCGGCCTGGAATGAGGCGGCGTCCGGGGCCCTGGATCGAATTGCGCCTTTGCGACCTCTCTGTGGTGGTGGTCCCTGGAGGGCCCCTTGGTTTACTGAGGAGCTCCGGGAGATGAAGCGCCACAAGAGACGTCTAGAGCGACGTTGGAGGGCCAGTAACTCTGAATCTGACCGATCACTATTAAGAGCCTATCTTAGGACTTATTTAGTGGCGATAAGGGCGGCAAAGCGTGTTCACTTTTCCGCACTTATTGCATCCGCAGAATCTCGCCCGGCCGCCTTGTTTAGGGTGACCCGATCCCTTCTTAAAGTGGAGGAGGCGGAGGAACCCTTGCAGGGGAGAGCTGAGGAGTTTGTTCAGTTTCTGTCGGACAAAATCACTCAGATTCAGAGAGACCTGGACTCCGACTGGGCAGTGCCAGCCAAGTTGTCAGGGGCTGGTCTTAGTCATGTTATCTGGAGTGAGTTTGAGCCTGTGACCCCTGATGAAGTGGACAAGGCCGTGAGGGCAATGAATGCCGCCACCTGTTTATTGGACCCGTGCCCCTCCTGGCTGGTTTCTGCCAGTAGGGAGGTGACACGAGGCTGGCTCCAGGCGATAATCAACGCCTCCTTGATGGAGGGGTCTTTCCCGCAACCTTTAAAGGAAGCGGTGGTGAGGCTCCTCCTCAAGAAGCCTTCCCTGGACCCAGCTGTTTTGAAGAACTTTCGTCCCGTCTCCAACCTCCCTTTTGTGGGGAAGGTTGTAGAGAAGGTGGTGGCGTCTCAACTCTTGTGATCCTTGGATGAAACCAATTATCTGGACCCTTTTCAATCTGGTTTCAGGCCCGGCTACAGCACTGAGACTGCTTTGGTCGCACTGACCGATGATCTCTGGCGAGCCCGGGATAGGGGTTATTCCTCTATCCTGGTGCTTCTTGACCTCTCAGCGGCTTTCGATACCAT
Organism: Crotalus tigris; assembly: GCF_016545835.1. Classification (NCBI taxonomy): domain Eukaryota; kingdom Metazoa; phylum Chordata; class Lepidosauria; order Squamata; family Viperidae; genus Crotalus; species Crotalus tigris. The sequence goes on along the minus strand of NW_024096464.1, from coordinate 2,904,196 downwards.
CGACCATGGTATCCTTCTGCGTTGTCTCGGAAAGGTGGGGGTGGGCGGCACCGTATTGCGGTGGTTCTCCTCCTACCTCTCTGACAGGTCGCAGTTGGTGTTGGCGGGCGGACAGAGATCGACCCCTAGGCGCCTCGATTATGGGGTGCCTCAGGGCTCGGTCCTGTCCCCCCTCCTTTTTAACATCTACATGAAACCGCTGGGTGATATCATTCGGCGACACGGGGTGAGGTATCATCAGTATGCGGATGATACCCAATTGTATATCTCCACCCCGTGTCCTTTCAGTGAAGCAGTCGACGTGATGTGCCGGTGCCTGGAAGATGTGAGGGTCTGGATGGGGGTGAACAGGCTTAGACTCAACCCTGACAAGACCGAGTGGCTCTGGGTCTTGCCTCCCAAAGGCCAACTGGATGGTCCATCTTTAGTCCTGGGGGGGGGCAAATTTACCTCCCTCAGTGCAGGCACGCAACTTGGGTGTCCTCCTGGACTCACAGCTAAATTTGGAACAACATCTATCGGCTGTGGCCAGGGGGACCTTTGCACAGGTTCGCCTAGTGCACCAGTTGCGGCCTTATTTGGACCGGGAGGCTTTACTCACAGTCACTCATGCCCTTGTCACCTCAAGACTGGATTACTGTAACGCGCTCTACATGGGGCTACCCTTGAAGGGCGTTCGGAGGCTGCAGTTGGTTCAGAACGCAGCCGCGAGAGCGATTGTGGGCACGCCAAGGTACGCCCACGTGTCACCTATCCTCCGCGAGCTGCACTGGCTTCCTGTGGATCTCCGGACGCAATTCAAGGTGTTGGTTATCACCTTCAAAGCCCTTCATGGCATAGGGCCAGGTTACTTACAGGACCGCATTCTGCCACACAGCTCCCAGAGACCGGTGAGGTCCCATAGATTGGGCCTCCTTCAGGTCCCGTCAGCCAGACAATGTCGGCTGGCGGGCCCTCAGGGAAGGGCCTTTTCTGTGGTGGCTCCGACCTGGTGGAATCAACTTCCCCCCGAGGTTCGAACTGCTCCCACCCTGCTGGCCTTTAAGAAAGCCGTTAAAACTCTCCTGTTCCGGCAGGCCTGGGGCTGATGTCCCCAGTGGGCCGGGATATGATCGGACTCACGGTACGACTGGATTATTTTATTGTTTTATGACTGTTTTTAACTTTGTACGCCGCCCTGAGTCCTTTGGGATTGGGCGGCATATAAATATTTGTAAATAAATAAATAATAAAATGTAAACTTGCATTCTTTGCACAAGAACCCCACTTCAAAGGCTGATCGCACTGAATTCTTTTTCATTTTTGAAAGGGTAGAGCAAGATACAAGAAAAAGCAAGAAAAATAGCAGAAGGGCTTTTACACATGTGTCATGTATAATATAATATGGTTTTAATCTACATGAAACAGCAACAAGAAGAATTATTGTCCTGTTCAAAAAGACTGCATTGCCTACTACAGATTCAATACATCACATATTGAGTGGGGTCAAAAGCCTACTAAAATTAGATTCCAAAAATCTGGGATATAACTTGGTCAAGGATGTTACCATTTCCCCATTCAAATTATGGTCAAATCTATCCACGTGTTATAGAATTAAGGAGTTTTATTGTGTCATCTCACTGCTAATTGGTGTTCATAGATGTGGTCTGCTAGTCTTCTGCTCTCTCTCCTTCATAGTGGCTGTTACAGTCACTCTACACTGTAATTCGATTTCATTTACGTAGTGTGACATGTTTTGGATGTGATGCCATTTCTCCACAATTTAAAAATGCATCAGTAGAGCACAAAGCAGCTAAGGACTGCCAATTAAACCTAGTAATATGGAGATCTTGGTTACCAAAGAGTCAAGACACAGCTTTTTCATGACGATAATGATGGGGCTTACCGTAAGGAGGTTGAGGGTTTGGTGAACCGGTGTAAGGAAAACAGTCTAGTTTTAAACACTGGAAAAACCAAAAAGGTCATTGTTGATTTCAGAAAAGGCAGGCACAGTCACACCTCTCTGTGCATTAATGATTCACCTGTGGAGATGGTTACCAGCATCAAATTTCTGGGTGTACAGTTAACAAGTAGACTGGCTTGGTCGCTCAACAGCAAAACACTGGTGAAGCGGGCACAGAAGCACCTGCATTTTCTGCATCGCATGAGAAAAGCACATCTTCCTTCCCCTGTCCTTACCACTTTCTACAGAGGGACGATCGAGAGCATCCTGTCATACAGCATCACTGTTTGGTTTGGAAGCATCACTGCTTCAGACAGGAAGGCAGTGCAGAGAGTGATGAGGATGGCTGAAAAGATCATTGGCAGTTCCCTCCCTTCCATCCAGGACATAGCACATAAGACTTGCTTGAGCAGGGTCCCCAAGATTGTCTGGGACACTACACATCCTCTTCACGACCTTTTTTCCTTGTTACCTTCTGGGCGGAGGCTCTGTGGTATCCGAAACAGAACATCCAGATTCAGTCACAGCTTTGTTCCATACAGTATTAACCTTGTGAACTCTAAAGCTTCCTCCTTCTGTTATGTATTCAAGATGGACAGTGAATAATATTTATGTTACTTATATGTAAGGGTGTAGGTCTATACATATGTTGTATATAGTATGTTTTACATGTGTGATATGTATTTGTACACATTGAGAGGAAGCAACTAAATTTCATTTTTAATGTGTGCCATTGTGCCCATAGGGAAAAAAATGACAATAAAGGTTATCTATCTATCTATTTTTGAAGAAGAAAAACCACAAGCTGAGTTATATAGCAATGAATCAAGGAAGGAAAAGATCTTTGTGCAAGAACATCTGCTGTATTCAGGGCTGATTCACTGGTGGACTTTCTTCTTTGTTAATAGTCTGGATCTCTGATGAACATAAGCACAAATCTCCAGCCTTGGAAGCAAAAGGGTGGTTTGCCCAGTTAAGATTGCCATTAAGATGGAGAAGGGAGAGGGAGCCACGCTGGGGATGTCCTCGTGATTGTTTGCGTGGTGCGTCTCAATTTGTTTTTGGAATAACGTATCTGGGAAAAGTGCCTTATGGGTGTCCTGAGAAGGAAAGAAAAAGGAAGGAAGAAACAATTTGGTTCCATTTTTTATTGGGTTACCATTATAAATCGATTGATTCTTCCTTCTGGGCGAGGGCCAGAGGAGGAGTTGGTGATAGAGGAATGAAGGGCTCCTCTACCCGATGAACAGCAGCAGGGCAGGGAGTCTATGAAATTTGTTTATATGAAGGTGTTGTACTTTGTGTGTGTGTGTGTGTGTGTGTGTGTGTGTGTGTGTGCTGCAGTATGAAGGAGGTGGTAAATGGGTACACTGATGACACTGAAAGCTAATATTTCAAGTGGGGTAAAATCCTAAAGAACCTTTTATTTAAATAGATGAATCATAGTAGAACTGATGAGAAAAGTTATAACTGAATAAAAGACATGCTGGAGATGCATTTCTCCAATTGTCACTGAGTGGCTTTACAATACTGAATGCCCATAATAATTTCATCAATTATCTTACCGGGGCAGAGTTAGAGAAGGGTCAGTGTGCAGAGCTGTGTTGGCAGCCCAAATTATCTATGATCAATAATGCCTCTCCATCTTTCTTTGATATCCAATGTACTGTTGGTATAGTTGGCTATTGGTTGAGGTATCTGCAGCTCAGATGCTTCATTTTCAAGGCTACCCTGGAGAGTTCTCTTCAGAGGTCCATTGATGATAATGCAGGTCGACCCACAACTAGACTCAATCAAGCAGTTTCAGATGATTCTGAAGTTCATTTAAATTTCACTGAAGTGTTTAAAAAGTCTTTATCTGGCTACAGAGTAAGCCCCCTTCAATCCATCTGTAGCAGATTTTTCAGGCAATGTCTTTGGTGAGACAGGAGGAAAGCCTCCTTCAGTTTTTCATCAATCCTGGAAAGAAATGTTCTGACTTTCAGCAAGAGAGACAACAGGTTTGATCTATTACAATGACTGACTGGACTAATTATTAGTGAGAATAAAATATTCTAGCAGAAAATGAAGAAAGAATAAAGGTGCTAATGGATTTTAATTGTGTTTTCTTGCTACTACAACTTCCTGCATGTTGATAGGAACTAGGAACCATCACACTGGAACAAGCAGCCTCTGGATTATCTCTTCCTTCCAATTTGAAGAAACAAAGTTTTAAGATGCAGAACGAAAACAATCTATTTCACATTACAAATGAGATATTTCCTTGACTTATTCTCAGTGAACTGTACTTTACATAGATCACGGGTGAAGGTTCTTCCCCTTCGAAGAAGCCAAATTTCCAAAAAGAAATGTGTCTTGAGAGATAGCTTTAAACAATAAAATTTTGAATGTCTTTGTTTTTCAATCTGACTGTTAAATCCCATGACTATACTGGATGTGATGTGCATTCTAAGCAAGGGTGAGTTACACTGTTGTTGCTTCATCTTTTGATTTCGTAGCATGGACTCTTCCCTGAAATTTTCCAATTCGGTTTCTCAGCCCATCCTTGAACCAAATAACCAGGCCAATAGAAACAATGATGAAACAAAATGCACACAGTATTCCAGTTATAGCTGGCATTTTCATATAAGCTTTAGCCTGCACCTTAACTGGAGGTGGCCCACTGTCTATGCTACCTCCATAGCCTGTATTGCTACAGTCTGGAGGGGCCCATCCAACATCACAGTGACAGTGTTTCAGAGTGTTACATACTCCCCGATTGTGGCACATTGTGACATTACAGTCATATTTCAGAATGGACACATTGACACAACTACCCTCAATACACATCATGTTATTGCCACAAGGAACACCATCTCTCACTGCTCCAATATCATTCACCTTCATCCCAGGGTGGTAGTCAGTGCCCCAGCATTGATTAATTCCGGTGGAAGTATGAATTATTGTACTGTGATCCTCCAAAGAAGGCATTCGTATATTTTTACACTGGATACGGCCACACAGGATATCCCCAGGATTACATTTCTTGTAAATTCCATGTTTAAGCCCACAGTTGCCAAAGCGATCACCCTTATTATTCACTTCTCTGAAACATACTTCAGAAGCGACTGTTGCTCCACTACTGAACATCATTTTGCACTGCATATCGTGAGTTGTGCAGTTCCCATGATAGCAATACACTCCATCATGGCACACGGCACCATCTTGCACATGCACATCTTCTGGACAGTGCTCTGAAGTCCCATTGCAATATTCAGGAAGATCACAACTACTAATTTTTTCTCTGCAAACAGTTCCATGTTGACGATATTGGCAGTTAGCACAGCACAGACCCAAGGAACAAACAGCAGCAGGATGAAAGCTACAATTAGCTTGACAGCAGGGATCTGACTTGCATTGTGATTCTGACCCACAGTCACACTGCTCTCCATTTTCCACTATTTTGTTACCACAGGATTGAAATTTAGAAGTTGTGTTAGTGTCTGGTGGGACAAATAAACAGTCAGTGTTTCTATGGTGGAAGTAATCCTTATAACTACAGTTACTAAATTTATCAGACTGTGTTGCATATGGTGCCATAATGCATTCACTCTTTTCACAATGACAAAATTGACCATCATGTTGCATTCCAAGAACATGTCCCTGTTCGTGGGCAAATATGAAAGAAATATAAAACAAACTGGGAGTTCTATAGGATTCAATAGCACTTGCGAAGTAACTGCTACATATAGTTCCAACATATGCAAGTCCTACACTTGCTCCAAAATCCATGTATGCAAATAAGTGACCAACATCATTTTTAAAAATGTTAAGCAGATTTTTTTTTCTCCATTCATTAAATAAAAAAAGTGTGTGATCTGCTATAGGACTAATGTTTATGGGGTTGTTTTGTGACCATATCACTAATCCTGCTATTGACAAATGAACAGAAAGGGGATCATACAATGAATTTGCAGTGTGGACAATATCTAGAACTTGCATAGTAATAAAAGATTCATTTCTATGAAACTGCAAATATCGCTCATGATCAATCACAATTGCCACTTTAACGTATCTCGTATGTGGCCACCAGGATTTTCCCAAAACATCTTTGTTTGCCAGATGCTCTGTTTCAGGAATTATGTCCTCTTGATGGCCCTGCTCTTCCTGTCCTACTCCACAAGCCATTCGGACAGCCCCTTCCTCTACTTCTAACCGAAACACCACGTGTTGAAAGGTAGAAGATTCCTGGACTGGTTCAATTTCATAGGTCTTATTTTCAATTTGCAAGAGACCTCTCAGTCCTCCTGAACATGTACTGAGGGTGACTCGAGAAGAGGACTTTCTCTGTATAAATCCATGGTAGAAACAATCGTCCTTGATAAAAGGGTGATCCACCTGGAGGATCCCTGCTGTATCATAGGTGAAGACAGGAAAGACCTTAGGGATGAAGCTCCTTCTTTGCCTGAGGAATACCACATGGGGATTCCCTTCAATCTGCAGGAGGTAGCTCACGTCCTGGGGTTCCTCTTGCCCATACTTGGGAGACAGCTTCCTTGGGATGATCACGTCGTAAGAGGCATATCGGAAGCCCTGAGGAGGGGCCTGTCTACAAGCTGCGTTTTGGATGATCTTAAGCAATATCACAATCAACCATGATAGACAGGCATTCATTTTCGTAGAATGAGGGTAGAGCTTCACCTTATTCTAGAAAAGGAATCTCAGCAAGGACAGGGACAGCGGAAAGAGAGAGAGAGAGAAAGAAGTTAAAAGATTTGAAAATGAGGATTCTGTACATAGCAACAGAAATGCAGTAGATTTTGGAATGTAGGTGGAGTTTAAACAGCCAAGTGTAGAAAAGTTAGTGTTCATATCCTACTGCTCTGTAATTTATCTAACAGAAACAAGCCGTATATTTTGTCTGCTTGGCCCAAGCTGTGAATTGAAGTGGATTAGTTCATAATTTGAGTAGGAAGTGAAGTAGCCTATCCACCAGGAGAGGCGTGGCTTTGTAAGAGCTCAAAACCAATCGCTTGCTGAACCTTCTAATTTCTATTTCACAGTTATTTGACTTTTCCTCTTTTCACCCATGTCATCTTTAGCTATAAAAACATCTGAGGCTTTTGCATACCTAATGGCTCAGTCTTTGCCTTATGAATTTTCACAACTATGGGAGGAGGAACAGAGAGAAACAATATGTTGAAGACCACAAGCTTGCAGTCTTAGCACAAATAAACCTTATTTTAAAGACTAAACAGATGGTGTTTTTATGTCACATGAAAGATCAACAAGAAGAATAATTATGTTCCAGAAAGACTGCATTGCGTTCTATAGATATTATATATGTGATGTTGAGTGGGGTCAAAAGCCTACTAAAAATAGAAATAAAAAATGAATAATTTGGTCTCTTTGTTTCCTTTTTAACTTTTTCATTATCTCTGTCCAATGGTCTGCAAATGTTGTTTTATTTCTATGTGCCTGTTGATGGCTGTTTTGTCTGAGTACCAATTTTCCAAGAATTCCCTTGCACTTTGAGAGTTAGCTTGGTCTAAAATGCTGACGTTTCCACATTCAGATTATGGTTGTATCTGTCCACGTGTTGTGGGATTAAGGAGCTTTTATTGTGTCTTCTCACTGCTAGTTGGTGTTCATGGATGTGGTCCGCTAGTCTTTTGCTGTCTGTCATACCTAATAGCTGTTAGAGTCCTTACCCTGTATATTGCAGATGACTCGTTTTTTCTTCCTTGGGCTACTGATTTTTTTGTTTTCTTAAAGTGTTTTGGAGGGTTTTAGTTGATTTATATTCTATGGTGATACCCTGTTGTTATACTAGTCAGTGGAATGAGATCATCAGCAATTGACACCCAGTTAAGCAGAGATTAAACTACATTAAATAAATGTTGAACACATAATCTCATTAGCAAGTGTAGCAAAATTGTCCAAACTGAATTGAAGCAACATCAGACATAATTTAGAATAGAATAGAATAGAATAGGAATAGACTAGACTAGACTAGACTAGACTAGAATAGAATAGACTAGACTAGACTAGACTAGACTAGACTAGACTAGAATAGAATAGAATAGAATAGAATAGAATAGAATAGAATAGAACAGAACAGAACAGAACAGAATAGAATAATAACTTTATTGTCACTTTGAATGTACACTAATTGGCATACATTAAAATGAAATTTTGTTGCATACAGCTCTCAAAGGGTCACCCCCTCCCATATACACTACATAAATATGACATAAATACATAGATACAGTACATACATACATACATACATACATAATTATGCATATACCCACATATATTATGACACAGAGTAATAACAGTCTAGTTCAAGTTATGTATACATGTGCATGGCAAGAAAAACGAATCTTGCGATTTTACCAGATGGATGGTATAGGAAACAAAGCTGTTACAGAATTGGGTAGCCCTACTAGAAGTACTTCGAAACCTCCTCCCAGAGGGGAGCAACAGAAACAGACTGTAAAGTGGGTGTGTGGAGTCTCTAACAATGCTTTGAGCTCTAAACACATAGTGCTTATAAGCAGCATCCTGAATACCAGGGAGTGAGCTTGCTATGATCTTCTCGGCTGTCCTTACCGTTCTCTGTATGGACTTTCTATCTGAGGCATTGTTGTCACCAAACCAGACAGTGATGCAGTTTGTTAAAATGTTTTCAATCATGCCTCTGTAAAAAGTGGCCAGGACAGAAGGAGAAAGATGTGCTCTCCTCATCCAACACAGGAAATGCAGATGCTGGTATGCATGCTTCACTAAGAGTGACATGTGTTATCTGCACCCCCAGATACTTAATACTGTTTGACCACCTCTACATGAGGTGGAGTATGACTATGCCATCTCTTTCTGAAATCTACAATGATCTCCTTTGTTTGATCATCATTTAGAATCGGGTTACTTTTATTGCAAAGTTCCAATTTTTTCCAAAAATTGTACCTTGGAATTTATGTGAAAAGTTTGGCTTGCCTGTTATCAACAATTACTAAGACCATATCCCTGAAAAGTTTTAGAAAACATGCAGTAGAGATCTTGTGGGATTTTAAAATACGGAACATGGAAGACACCATAGCCAGCATTACTACTATTGAAACATAAGAACGTGAGGTTAGTAGATATACTGTAGTTAATATGATGAAAAATAATTGGAAAAGTCAAAACAAACACAAAATCGGGGGGGGGGTGTTGAAGAAAAAAAAGAACCATAAAGGCAAGGGTAATCAAAGCTCTTTGAGTGATACCTGAGGGATTTACCAAATAGAAGTGTTACATTTATTGGACTTGACACCTCTGACTGCAAACTCCCCCACCAGTCCCACTGTATCTCCAGGTATCCAAAGCCTTTTAGAATCCAAATCAGTGAAATATACCACATCTAAAGTCTGTGACATTCACTGTAAGAACAGGCAAAATCATCATCATCAACAACAACAACAACAACATCTTTGGATTATTTTCCTTTGATGCTTGGATTGTGAATTGATGAAAGTATGAGATTGTTATACAGTTCTTTGTACATCTACTCCAATCACCCTCCTAAAATAAAAGCATACGGGGCTTTTCAAATTGAACTTAAATGGTTACCCAAATTTGTGGAGGGAAAGCTTCCGCAAAAAATTCCATGGTCAAAGAAACTTCCTTGGCACACAATCTGGATCGAAGAACTGCTGTCATCTTCCTTTTTCCTCCCAATCACTTCTTCTCTTGGCAAATGTTGTCCTTGGCAGTGGCTGCTGGGAGGGTAGCTATGCAATTTCAGCCATGCTGAACACTGCATACAGTTTTGTCACTTCAATCCTCACTGATGCACTTCTGGGAGGATGGGATGGATATGGGAAGCAGAGGACATGGGTCTGTTGACTTGATATTGTTTGAACATCTTTTATACATCCTCTGACTATGTTATACCTGTCCTATTCCTATTTTGTCAATGCCACAAAGACACTCTTATTTACTGTAATTTCATGGTTCTTAGTATCAGATGTCATACAATCTCAATATGGAATATAATCCTGTATACTAAGAAATGGTACTGTTGGATGTCACTAAGGTAGCATCAGCCTGTGGCAGGCTATGATGGCAAATTGCCTTGACCATCTTGAAGATACCCCCAAATGAAGTTTCCCAATTCAAATAGGTCAGGCAAGATATGTTCTGTCCCAGCCTACTTGAGCTCCTTGTTCAGTTCACAAGGAGAAACCCCTCTTCAAATCAAGCAGGCAGAAACCTCAGGACAAACTCAAACCTCTTTTATTACTCACAGACCTGAGGAAAACACAGTTCATCGCAACTTGATTCTTAACCCGAACGGTTGCCTTTGGCAACCAGCACCTCCCACACCTCCCCTTTTATTATGCACCCAAGGAGTGGCTTTCCTCATGCCTACTCCTTTGCCTCTGGAGCGGCCCCATTGCGTTCCTCTGTCCTGCTCTCTTTGCTTGCCGGTGTTTACAAGCATCCTGGATATCACCCAGCTGTGAGTCATCACTATCCCCCCTCAAATTCCCAGCACAGCTGTGTCTCAGCCTGAGCATGAGTAGAGGGGCCAGGCTCCTCCTCAGACAGTAACACTGATGACACTCCAGGCCCCTCCTCCTCAGAGTCCTCTGAGTCCTCAGATTCAGCTGCTGGATCCACAGGCTGGCGAGGAATCACAACAGGATATGCTATTGTTGAGACATTTTTTGAGTGAGTTGTGCCCCATTTTACAACCTTTCTTGCCACAGTTGTTAAGTGAATCACTGTAGCTGACCAGTTAGTAACCCAGTTGTTAAGTGAATCCGGCTTCCCCATTAACTTTGCTTGTCAAAAGGTTGCAAAAGGTGATCACATGACCCTGGGACACTACAACTGTCATAAATATATCATGGGGATGCTACAAAGATCATAAATGTAAAAAATGGTCATATGTCACTTTTTTCAGTGCTGTTGTAACTTTGAATGGCCATTAAATGACCTGTTAAATGAGGATTACCTGTATACAGGTAATCAGTATACAGGTAATTTATAGAATAGAAGAATGCGCGAAAACATTCCTTGAAAAAAATGTTTTGGGGAAGATAACATATCACTTGTGTAGCAATTATTTCTACAAGTAGTCCTTGACTTACGACCACGTTTGAGCCCAAAATTTCCATTGCTAAGCAAAGTAATTGTTTTGCGCCATTTTATGACCTTTCTTGCCACAATGGTTAAGTTTGTAACATGGTTGTTAAGTGAATCTGGCTTCCCCGTTGACCTTCCCTGTCAGGTCACAAAAGATGAGCACATGACTATGGGACACTGCAACTGTCATAAATACATGCCAGTTGCCAAGCATCTGAATTCTGATCACATGACCATCTGGATCCTGCAACGGTCATAAGTGTGAAAAATGGCCATACATCACTTTTGTAGTGCTTCTGTAACTTTGAATGGTCACTAAATGAATGGTTGTACCCTGAGAACTACCTGCATTGGCAAAGCTCTATTCTTCATGTGTTGCTGGTTCCATGGTCATCTTTCCCAGAAAAAGTTTTCAAGACTGTCAGACGCATTTTTTGTGCACAGCAGCACTGTGAATTTCTATGATAAATGTAGCAGGCAAAGATGGGGAGCAGGAGTCAGCATGCGGCAACCTAAGACATGGTTGGGTTCTATGGGTGGATGCCTTGATGAAAACAGCTCCTCCTAGTCTAGGAGCAATAACCATTATGAAACATGACCGCAGTTTCTTTAGGTATTTTACATTATGGAGGAAAACTTCACACGATACTTTGTAAGATTTATTTAGGTACTGATTTTTGGAAAGTAAATCAATGAATTAATAAAACATAAATGCACTGGGGGCAAATAAGTCATGCAAGCCTTTTGACTGTCAAAGCAACAGCAGAAATGAATAGTGTTGCAGTATGTGGAATAAATGAAGTATGAGGTTTCAGAACAGGTATGGAAGTATGAGGTTTCAGAACAGGAGCGCTGGGAACAAACAGCTGGTTTTGGCATTGGATATCCGAATGAGTGGCAATGCATGGAAGTTCACAAGCAGAGCAGGAACACGAATAAGAAATGTAATAATTGGAGAAATCAAACAAAGAACTAGGAAAAGGGCACGGCTGGATACAAACATCTCAAGAAGACAATTTCACACTTGCTTCCAATAAAGATTATGTACTGAGAGTTGTTAAAAACATCTTCCTGACCTATTTAGTAGTCTTGTGTGATCTTTTCCTACTAATGAGAGCATGCTGATTGTACAAGCGGCCCTTGGTGTGAAGATGATTCTACCAAATGAGGATAAAAAATACAAAGAAGTCATAGAGCTACCAGTAGTAGAGATGAAAGAGATTTATCTCTGGGTTATAAGGAAGTGTCACTGATCCTTTCCTACTGAATCCCTGCAGTATAATGACTGTCCAATTGGAGAAGGCTACCACAGGATTTAATTTCTCTCCGTAGTTCCTACTGAAAGTTATGAATTAATTTCAGAACTTTTTATCTCTTTTGTGATACAGAAATTTAGATTAAAAAGCATGCCTCTTAAATAAAATTAATATATATCAGAAGTTGTTTCCCTTTCAAAAAAAGGTTTTTCATAAATCAATCTTAAAGAAAAGTCCTGTTAAAATGGAATTTAAACCCCCCCCCCCCAGTTAGTTCACTTAGCCTTTATCCATTGCTTCCAGGCTTTCTATCTGATATGCTGTTTGTTGTTATGGTTTATGATTTACTGTTGATATTCTCCTTCTGTTGATTCTGTTGGATGAATTTCCCCCCCCAGTTTTCTAAGCTTGTTGATTAGTCTGTTTCTGAAATGCACAACCACACCAACAAAAATAGCAGCACCACAAAGACCATATGTTAATCCTCCTATCACTCTAGCGTTTGCAAAATTTCTACCGACATAAAGTTGTGAAGGTGGTCCACTGTCTATGCTACCCCCATAGCCTTGATATTGACAATTGGGAGGTTTCCAGCCATAATCACAGTGACAATGTTTATGATTATTGCACATTCCCCGATTATGGCACTTTGTGACATTACAATCATCCATTAAGTTGGTTATATTGACACACTTCTGATGGATGCATATCCTGCCTCTGCCACAAGGGGTGTTATCCTTCACTGCACCAATATCCATGATCTCGCTTCCAATGTGGTAGTCAATACCCCAGCACTGCTTATTGCCAATGGAAAATTGAATTATTGTACTGTGTTCCTCCAAAGAAGGCAAGTTTTTCACATTTTCACACTGGATACGGCCACACAGGATATTCTCAACTTTACATTTTTTATAGTTCTTATATTTAAGGCCACAGTTTCCAAAACGATCACCTTTGGTATTCATTTCCTGGAAGCAAACATCAGAAGCAGCTATTGCTCTGCTGCCAAAAATTGTTTTGCACTGTTTGTCGTGAGTGTTGCAATTCCCATTGTAACAATATGCACCATCACTGCATGGGACACCATCCAGCACATGAACATCTTCAGGACACCTCTCAGAGTTTCCATTACAGTATTCAGGAAGATCACAACTGCTAGTCTTCTCTCTGCAAACAGTTCCAGCTACTTGATACTGACACTTGTCACAACATAAGCCAGATGCACAAGTGGCACCAGGACGCAACATACAATTAGATAGACAACAGGGATCTGACTTACACTGAGCTGCAGAACCACAATCACATTGCTCTCCATCATCCACTATCTTGTTTCCACAAAATTTGATGGTGTATATTTTACTTGGATCTTGTAGCTCTAATAAACACTTTGCATTTCTGTTCTTGAAATAATCCCTATAGCTACAATTGCTGAACTTATGATAGCCTGAAAGGACTTCAGCCATAATACACGCAACTTTATCACATGAACAATATTTTTTATCATGGCTCATTCCAAGATTATGTCCTAGCTCATGGGTAAATATAAAAGATATAGTGAACAGTCTTGTAGTTATGTATTGTTCCACAGCAGATCCATAGTCATCTCTACAAATTCCTCCTGTGTATGCTAATCCTAGGTTACTAAAATGCTTGAATGCAAATAAATGAGCAGCGTCATTCCTTAGACGTTTTTGCAGTGAATCTCTTCTCCATTTAGTGAAAGATCTAAGGGTCCTACGTATGTCCCAATGAAGCTTTATGGGATTCTTTTGGGTCCAGATTTCCAGTCCAGCTAAAGACAGTTTAACAGACAGTGGTTCATATAATGAATTTGCCATATGAAGAATATCTATAACATTCATAGCAACTAGAGTTTTATTTCTGTTAAATTTCAAATATCGTTCATAATCTACCACAAAAGCAATCTCTGCATATCTAGTGTGTGGCCACCATTTGGAAGCACTTCTATCCTGTAGGCTTTCTATTTTTGACATGATGGCCTTTTGATTCCATTCCTCTTCTTTTGTTAGCCCACATCTCATGGAGACAGCACCTTGTTCTTCTTCCAGAGAATATACAACATGCTGAAAGATAGCAGATTCCTCAACTGGCTCAATCTCATATGTTTTATTTTCTAATTGCAATATACCTCTCAGTCCTCCTGAGCAAAAGCTGAGGGTGACCAGGGAAGAGGGTTTATCCTGAACAAAGCCATGATAAAAACAATCATCCCTGATGAAAGGTTGGTCCATCTGGAGATCTCCTTCTTCATTATAGTAGAACACAGGGAAATGTTTAGGGACCAAACCCCACTTCTGTCTGAGATGCACCACTTGGTTATTCCCTCCCATCTGCAGTAAATAGCTTATGTGTTCTGGTTCCTTCAGTCCAGACTTGGGAGTCACTTTTGTCGGAATGATTGTTTCATAAGAAATACGCGTAAAGCCTGGAGGCCATCTCTCTTCAACAGTCTCAGCCAAGCTCTTCCTCAACAGCATCACAAATAGCCACAAATAGACAAAAATACATTTGTCCATTTCCCACCAAGGGAAAGAAACCCATCAAAGTAGAACCTCTGACACCTTATTCATGGAAAATAAGTTCACTGTAACTTTTGCTGGACTAGAGAAAAATGAGGAAGGATGTGTATGAATCAGAAGATGAAAGATTCTGACCATAACAACAATACATGGAATTCTTGGAATATGGGTGGAGCTTAATACAGCAACAACAAAAACGGACAGACAATGTTAAGTTTTAAATTTGAGCGCCCTTCCCCTTACTGGAAAGTTGAAGACAATCCATAAATGGACCAATACAGAAGAGACACTTTGCTTGCTTCAAAGATACTTGAGATGTTTTAGTATTGGAATGATCCATGATAGAAGTAATGCCCACAACATCTCTCTATTGAAAATTCAAAAATATTTTTAAAGATAACATTTTGGAATATTCCAAATTGACCTAAGAATTAGAATTCTTGATAATGACCCATTAATAGCTTCGTGTGCTTAAGAATGTTTAAACGGTATCAACAGATTTGAAATTCAAGTTAAATTAGAGTAAATTAGAGTAAAATTTTATGTAGAGTGTATTGGACTCTTGCGAAGCTAGCATCTGGATTACTTTTTGCCACTTGTAACAGCTCCTGTGTTGATTTTTCCAGGGTAGATAGAAGTAAAAAGGGAAAACCTAAAGCCCGTTTAATTTTGGAGCAGGCGCATCAAGCATTACTAATATTTTATCTTGATTAGATCACTATGCCAAAGCATCAATAAAGTCACCTAAGAAGGAGATAGAGGAAATTCCATTTTTATGTTTCTATTTTAATGAATACCACGCTGATTGAATTTTCCCCCTATTGATTCCCAAACCAGAACCTTATCACAGTATAACACAGTATTGAATTTCCGAAAAAGTATAATCTCCATGTTATGTTGAAATTTTTAGGGGCTGCAGCGATTCCAAACAGAATATGCTTAACTCTGTATACTCTGTGATGGATAATAACAATTTGGACATTCGTTATCAAATCATTAATAGCAAGCTGCTGATATGGTTCAGTTAGATCAAATTATGCAAACTCTCCATGTAGCAAAAACAGCAAGCAAGAGTTCGTTATAGGGGAAAAAAGAAACTGAGTTTGATATGTTTGCCTTCTTGAGTTATGGTATACAGGTAGAGATTCTCCTGCTTGAGTAGTGGGCTGGACTAGAAAACCTCCAAGGTCCTATTCTATTCTATTCTATTCTATTCTATTCTATTCTATTCTATTCTATTCTATTCTATTCTATTCTATTCCATTCCATTCCAAATGTTTAAGTACCTTATTTTTGATCTTTCTATAGTCCTTATTTCCCGTAGGTTTTAATACTGCCACAATGGCCACAGCTTGCTGCATCTTTGCTCCACACCTTCATGCTTAACATGATTTTCAAGTTCTTGTTCAACTTTTCCATGTGAGGCAAAAGTGATTTTCTGGATTAGGGGTGTACGATAGAGCCTGTCTCTTGGCTTTGTTGGTGGTCATTTTATATGTTCAGTTGCTATGTGTTTTTGTCTTTGTTTGTATTATCTGTTTTATTTATTGTATTATAAGTTGCCTAGAGTCATTTATGTAAGAAAGGCAGCTGTGTAAGTTGAATACATAAAAAAATAAAATAAAGACTACCACAATGTGGTAGATGCCTCTTGGCAGGAAGGACCTTGTTCCACCTGTCTTCAAGAAGATGGTAGCTTGTCCTGACCCAAGAGACTGTTGCTGGTTTCAGCTTTACTGGCCAATTCTCATCCAGACTCCAGCCTTTCCTTTTTGGGGATCATTACTGAGAATGCACAACTCCAAAAGGCTCTGGAAGAAGTGGATTATCTGGATCTCTAGCAGCTGGTTTTCATACCAGGAAATAGCATTAAAACATTAATCACATTAGTTAACTCTGGTGGGCCTGGGAAGGGGCTAGTGTATACATCCTGGTCACCCTAGATCTCTCAGCAGCTTTCAGTACCATCAGTTAAGGCAGTGGTTCTCAACCTTTTTAATGCCGCGACCTCCAACCGGTCATAAGTCGAGGACTACTCAACCGGTCGTAAGTCAAGGACTACTCAACTGGTGCAGCACCGTTTGCAGAATGGGACTTTTGGCGGGCTCAGCAGGGCAGAGACAGCCTGGACAATTCCTATTGGCTTTTGAAAGCCAATAGAATTAGATTCTATTCAAGAGTGTCTATTCTATTGGCTTTCAAAAGCCAATAGAATAAAAGGGAGTAGCACAGCTAAGGAAAAGGGGGAAAAATGGTGGACTGTGTGTTTTGGTGACCCCCGTGAAATGGTCGTTCGACCCCAAATGGGGTCCCGACCCACAGGTTGAGAACCACTGGTCTAGCCATAGTGGGCTGCCACAGAATGTCTCTTCCCTCCTAGTTAATCTACATGAAACTGCTGGGTGAAGTCATCTTTCAGCATGGGATTAAGTACCATCAGCCTGGTGAAGATACTCGGTTGTATATCTTGGGCTGGCCAAGTGATACAAGGTGCTTTCCCAATGCCTGGGGGCTGTGTAAATCTGGATAGATAAAGCTTCAGCTCTGCCTTGGTAACACCTTGAGTGGCAGTTTTAGCCTCCACCCCTGGATCTAGTGATTTTCCATAATGGGGAATGGGATTACATTCCTCCAGTCAGGATGCATAATGTAGGGATTTTCCTGGACTCACAACTCTTCAAGGAACCGGTGGCAGCTTTGGCCAGGACAACTTTTGCAGAGATACATCTTGTGCATCATTTGTACTTACTATATTTCTAAATAGAGAAACAATGTTCATAGTCACTCATGCCTTAATAATTTGATTGGACTATTGCAGCATGGTCTACATGGGGCTGCCCTTCAACAGCATTGAGCTGGTCTAGCGTGCAGTGGCCTGCTCATCTATATTATACTCATGCAACAAAGTTGCTGTGTAAGTGATACCAGTTCCTAATATGCTTGAGTACAATTGAAGATGGTTGTTATCTTTAAAGTGCTAAATAGCTTAGGGCCAGATTTCTTGCAGGACTGCTTCTCCCTGGGGATTTCTGCCCATCCTACCAAATCTGGTAAAGTAGGCATGCTCTGGGTACCACTGGAAAAAAACAATGTCTTATGGTGATCCCCAATAGCATACCTTTTCTGTTACGCCATTTGGCCTAAGGAACAGCATCACCTCCCCAAATGTGGACAGCTTCTATTCTACTGGGTTTTCAAAAAGGTTTTTCCCATAGACATCAGAGTCAAGAAGTTAGTACTATAGTGGGCTGGTTGTATGCAATTAGTGGTTTTGCAGTTTTAATGAGTTTCAGTATACTTGTTTTCATCTTTTGGTGAAGTTTAATGGACCCCTTTGTTTTCATCTTGTTTGCTGCCCAGGTTTTTTTTTTTTTGATAGATGGACGTTCATCTAAATTAATGTATTAATAAATCCATTTGAGAGAAGGCTCTTTTGAAAATATGCAATAGAAATTATCCTTGCCAATTATGCATATTATAGTCCAAAACAACTCAACATCCATCTCAAGTCTACTAAATTTCAATTAATATTGTTACATCATCTTGGCTGCTTCGTACACACATTCTGAACATGATGCAGCTGCTGATCTTCATTGTCCTGTGAAAAGTCAAGCTCATCTGAACCTAGGTGATCTGACTTCTTAGTATAGTCTTGGGATCATACTAAAGAACCTTGTACAGCTTACTTGCTTAGTATAGACCGCCTTATTGAAAAACTGCCACATTCTACATCCTTCAATCTGTGCACAAAATATTGATATAATCCTCTGCAGTGTAAGCAGAAATGGATATGTCTGAAACTATGTTCAGTGATGCGCGAAGAAGGCATTTCTTATGCTATCTGAGCTTGTTGCTTTGCATTTTTAATCCACGCAGTGTGATACCATGTACTTTAGTTTCTCTTTCTGGTTTCTGACACGTGCGCAGTGCAGTTTCACTGGCTAATGTTTTTTCTTGAGCCATTGCAGATGTCCATTTCAGTTTAGAAAAAAAAAAAAAAGCCTCTACTGAGGTTCTTCATCATAAACTCCTGTACTAGGAAATGTCTCAGGATCTTTCCTAAAAATGCCTCCCAACTGCAGGCACTCTCTGAAAATGGATAAAAGACATCTTCCTGACCCATTCAGTAGTCTTATATGATAAAGAGGCAGTGCCAGATTTCCAATTCCTTGTCTCTGATAACACTGGAGGATGAGATGGTACTTAGGTTTTATTGTAGTTCAAGAATCAAATGTTTAGATTATGAGGGAAGGAGGGTGTCAATGTCCCTCATCCTATGGAGGACCGGTGATCAGTTCTACAGCACAGGGATGTCTTATATAAAGAAGACTTCCTACCAAGGCAAATTCTCTCCTCAAATCTGATTCTTCCATGAAGTCTTCCAGCACACAGGGCAGAATCCAGTCTTGAACTCATAGCAGTCTGCCATTTTCATGCTTGGGATTTTCTTACTGCAGAGAACATGCCTTGGTGTGAAGATGAGTCTGCCACATGGGAAAGATGTTGAGAAGAGTACTACTGGTAGTAAATGCAATATACGTTGATACCTGTTCTATCCATAAAAGCCATGAATGATTTTTGTTGTTGTTGTTGCAACATTTTTCTCCTCTTTGAGCAATAGCTGCTATGAAGTTGACTGCCAGGCTGGAAGACCCTGCTTCAGGAGGATCAGCTTCTCCTAAACACCCACATTATGTTTCTATTAGAATTTTTAAAAGGCAATTTTAAATTATTTTTTTCTTCTTCTTTGTTAATTAAGTAATGTAGTAAAAAAAAATTCCTAATGAAATGTTTTCAGTATTTACCAGAGCAATAAAACAGAACTTTTACAAATGACACTGCCTGAAATTAAGTTCAATTTTTTCAGCGTTTTAAATTAATACTCAAATTCCAGAGGCTCAAATGCACTTTATATAATAATATCCATTACCTTTTCTGAACACATTTAATATACTTCATTTCTGTGATTTACTGTTTACTCACTTCTGTAGTTCATGACTCAGTTCTTCTCCTAAGCCGTCTAAATAAGTGAATAAATCCGTATCTGAAATAAATCCCTACGCTAACCAAAACAAAAGCAGAGGAAAGGACATATATAATCCCTCCAATAATTCCAGCTTTTGCAATTGTGCTTAAGCGTTTGCGTGGTTGAGGAGGTCCACTATCAATGCTACCACCATGGCCTTTCTTCAGGCAATCTGGAGGACCCCAGCCATAATCACAATGACAATGTTTGTGGCTGTTGCACACTCCCCGATTATGGCACTTGGTGAAGTTACAATCATATTTCAAGAGAGACACGCTCACACATTTTCTGTTGATGCACATCTTATCTTTGCCACAGGGACTTCCATCTGTCACTGCTCCAATATCGGCTGTCTTCATTCCACTGTGGTAGTCTGTACTCCAGCACTGCTTATCGCCAAGGGGGACTTGGATTATGGTGCTGTGTTCCTCCAAAGAAGGTAAGATTTGGACATTTTCACATTGGATTCGCCCACACAGAGTATTCTTAGTTTGACATTTGTGGTAAATTCCATGTTTAAGGCCACAATTGCCAAAGCGATCGCCTTTAGCATTCATTTCTCTGAAGCAAATATCTGTAGCAGTTTTTGCACTGAAGCCAAAAATCATTTTGCACTGTGTATCTTCAGATATGCATTTTCCACGATAACAGTACGCATCGTTACTACATGGGGCACCATCCTGCATATAAACATCTTCTGGACACCACTCGGAAGTCCCATTGCAGTATTCAGGAAGATCACAATAGTTAGTCTTCTTTCTGCAAATAGTTCCAGATTTAAGATACTGACACTTAGCACAGCACTCACCAAAACCACAACTGACACCAGAACGAAATGTACAATTAGACTGACAACATGGATCCAGCTTGCATTGAGCTTCTGAACCACAGTCACATTGCTCTTCCTTATCTACTACTTTATTGCCACATGATTTGATTTTAAAGATTCTATCAGGGTCTGGAGGACTTAACAAGCATGGGGCATTCATTGTGAGAAAATAGTCATTATAACTACAATTGCTAAATTTATCAGTCACTTCATGAACTGGAGCCATAATGCAGTGTACATTACCACAACTACAGTACTGTTCATCATGCTGCATACCAAGATTATGCCCTAATTCATGGGCAAATATGCTACTGATAATGGACAAACTGGTAGTCTTATATGAGATAACTGCAGATCCCATCCTTTCATCACAAACTGTTCCTACATAAGCTGACCCAAGTGAAAATTCAAAAGACTTATATGCAAATAAGTGAGCAACATCACTTTTTAGATGATTAACCAAGAAGTCTCTCCTCCAGTCAGTGAAATCCTGAAGGGTGCTATCTATGGCAGGAGAAATCGTTATGAAGTTCTTTTGTGACCAGATTTCCAATCCAGCTACAGATAATTGAACAAAAAGAGGTTCATAAAAAGAATTGGCAATATGAATAATGTCAAGAACCTGCAAAGCAGTAAGAGTTTCATTTCTGGCAAACATTAAATAACGTTCATGTTCAATTACAAAAGCAATCTCTACATATCGAGTACGTAGCCACCAGTCTCCTTTGGATGCAATTTTTGAAAGTACATTCTCTATGTTTTGGAACATGGTCTCTTGATGTTTTTGCTCTTCCTGTGCTAGTCCACATCTCAATTGAATAGCGCTCACTTTTTCTTTTAAACAAAATATCACATGCTGAAAGGTAGTAGATCCCTGTACTGGTTCAATTTCATATGTCTTATTTTCTAACTGCAGGATGCCTTTGAGACCTCCTGAGCAAATGCTGAGAGTGACCAGAGAGAAGGGTCTGTCCTGCACAAAACCATGGTAGTAGCAATCATCCCTGAAGAATGGATAGTCCAGCTGCAGATCCCCATCCTTACTGTAGGTAAAGATGGGCAAATGCTTAGGAACCAAGTTCTTCTTTTGTGTGAGGTGCATGATGATATTCTTTCCCTCAAAATGAAGGAGACAAGTGACATTCTGTCGTTCCTGTTGTCCAGGTTTTGGAGTTAATAACTGTGGGGTGGTCACCTCATAAGAAGCATAAATAAAGCCCCGAGGAAGTATTTGTCTGGCAGTCACAGTCAGAAGATTACTGAGAAACATCAAGAGCCGCAGAAGATGGATGGTCTTTTTCCATGGCAGAAAGAAATCTTGAAAGCACACCTTCTCATATTTCATTTCCAAAAGGAAGCTCTCTTAAAGTAGAAGACAGAGTGGTAAGAAGCTGGAAAGAATCTCAGATGTAAATAAGATGATGAAAAGGAGGATTCTGTATATAGCAACAGTTATGTAGCTTCCCTTGGAATGTGGGTGGAGCTTGAATGATGAAGAATGGAACAGACTGGCAGGAAGAGGGTTATTTTCCCCCCATCCCCAAGTATTTTGCTGAGCAGATAAATCATATTGTCTTATTTATGATATACTTTTCCATGTCGAATCACTTCGAAACAAGATGGCTGGGAAATAAATTTAGTAAATAAATACATACTTTTAAAATTTTTAAATTAAGACATTTCATCGTGACTCAGTAATGTAGACATGAGTACAGAAAGCACCAAAAATAAGAAAAAGTAGGTTGGCTTATTTTGACACAGATTCTGTGGATTAATAAAAATATGAATCAAAAAATGATCAAATGAATATTCCATTAAACCAATCATATGTCTTGGGGAAAGTAAAGCAGCAAACCTGAATGATTTTTCTTGTTCATGCTGTTCTCTTTAAAGGAGGTTTCACATTACCTAGACTAGAGGAAGCCATTTTAATTTTTACAGCTGCTGACAGTTCCTATTGGTATGTACGCTGCATGTAATAGCATTATAGTCACTGTTTTCAGTGGCTTTAAAGCAGCATTGGGAAGTCAGAAGATTATAATCTATGAATAAATTGCTGAATGATATGCCTAGGATTATCATTCCACTTGTTTAATTATAACACCAATAAAAACTGTCCTTTTGTCTTTAAGTTAGAATTCCAATTTGCAACCTCGATGGAAATTTGTCTTTGTACTTGTATTCAGTGTATGTAATGTAGTAGTGTCAGATTAATAAATAACAAAATATAACTATAAACATACAAATACATTCATAGAAATATACATGCATATGTGCACACATCTGTCTGTGCCTTGGCAAGGATCCTCAAAATTTGCCACCCATAGCTACCAAGTACCGAACATTAAAGCATGGAAGATAATTTCACAATCTGGGGTCATTCCTCAAACATTTGGCAACATACTGAAATGAGGAGAAAAGTAAAGCTTCTCCTCCCATCCCAGGATACAGCCTTCTTACTCATTTCCATTTTCTCCTAAGAAAAGTACTACTAAGCATTCTGATCTAATGAATTCAAGCAGTTCTGTGACAAGAAAATAATTATGTTCCTTAATTTCATGGAACCAAGGGAATTAGTTACACTGCAAGCACTGGTTTAGTATTGTGACTAAGAGGCTAAACAGAAAATAAACAAGTTTCACTTAAAACCTACATCTGCCATGAACCTCCCATAGTAGGCCACAATTATATTACCCGTGGTCTTGTTATTTGCAATTTTATAATAATGCTGATTCTCAGTTTTTAGGTGCAAAATATTTCAGAACAATTATTTTCTTTTTTAAAAAAGTAGTTTTTTCTACTTCCTCTATTATGAAGAACTAATTGGAATATTTATTCATTGGCAAACAATTTATGATAAAGCTTCCATCAAATATGCAATTAAAAATAGTGAAAATGTATGAGAAATTGTGTGACACGAAGGCAGTCTACTACAGGGGTGTCAAACTGGCAATGTCACGTGTCGTATCACAACATATCGTGACTTTTTTCGCATTGCTGGAGCTGGGGTGAACGCAGCCTCCATATGATATAACTGACCAGCAGTTTGACAGCCCTGCATTAGATTGAAGAAAACTATACCAACAGAGCACCAGACCCAAAAATCATGTACAATGGTTTGTACTTTGTGTACTATTTTCAAATAAAAGAGAAAATTAACTAAAATTTGCTTATGGATAAAAGCTGCATGGTCCAGGAGATTAAGATGCATTCATAGCAGAAGATGAAAACCCTTTGATTCAGTAATCTTTGAATAACGTGTTACTCTCTGACAAAGAACCATATTACCTTTTTAGTGACATCGCTACTGAAGAATAAAATCTACAGAGTGCAGCAACAAAATACGTATAAAATAATTTATTAAATAATTTGAAATAATTCCTATGTAATAATTCTCATGGTTATACAATAACAAAGCACATTTGAAAGTAGTTACTGTATTATACAATGTGATAAGTAATATATGATAGTTGGATAAGATCCCTCTTTTAAAGATATATGGTGAACTGGGTCTGTTTTGAAGAAATGTTACTGTTCAGAAATAAAAATTAATTCTTACAGGAAACTCAAGCGATAACAAATGCAGTGGTCACGTATGGATTATGAAAGGAAATTTAAAGATAAAATAGTGGGCAAGGCAGACACAATTCCAGAAATAATGTACTGTGTTCATTTCAGATGTTTGATTGCTGAAGGAGCATTGCTGCTATTGCACACAAAACTCCGCTGGTTTGCACTTGTTTTTTCTGCAAAAAGTACAAAAAAATTCTGAACAAATTAAATTTTTTATCATCACAATTTTACAATAATGTGTTTATTCTCATGCTTTCTAAACAGTTTCTGAATTGATGTAATACACAGGAGTCACTACAGAATAGCAGTGTAACAATTAAGCTGCAAGCAGTTGCTGCAATTCCCTATACAGTTACACATGATTATATATCACTGAAGTCAATGGGAGTGTTGGTATGAGCACCAAACAATTTCACCACTACCTCAAATCTTGTATTAAATATATAAAACCCTACTAGAAGAAATATATTGTCACAGGTTAACGTGGTCTGTGGTAGATTAGTTATGCTATGATTCTGTGCAGTATTTGATCTCGTGTTCGACACCTTCGCAAATCTCTGTCATTAACAATACCTATGCTGCTCTTTGAGCAAAAAGTTCTTGTTATGTGCAATTTTGAGGCATTCTTTTCTAGAGAAATGTCAAACACTAGGAGCCCAATGGGATTGCTCTTACTGTAGTTTAGAGCAGGGGTAGTCAACCTTGGCTCTTTTATGACTTGTGGACTTCAACTCCCAGAATTGAATTGAAGTCCACGAGTCATAAAAGAGCCAAGGTTGACTACCCCTGGTTTACAGCAATGTTTATTCTGAGCAAAATGTGACCTCTGACTTTGCTACTTCATCATCTGGTTCTTTCCCCATTCAGAGTATACAAGGATCAGCCCCAGCTGCACTTTTGCTTTTTCGAAATGGCACTTAAAATGTGCTTGTGTAAACATACCATCTCATCACAACAGGCCATTCAGATAAATCAACTGAAGATGCCATTGCAAACTTGATCTGTCTAGGTACTCATTTTACTTCTCTAAGCAGCTCTATCATTGTCCACCTCCAATCAGATTTTATAAGCTGCATATACTCCAAGAAATACTTTCAAAAATTATTCTGTGGATCCAAAATATTATGGTACCAATTTGTAAAGTACCGAGAAGGCTCAGCTTTAACAAGAAACTTCAGTTCTTCCCTCCATGCAGCAATCTTTATAGGAAGAGCCAATTAAAGTAGATAAAGTTTGAAATTTTCTATATCTTTTATCTGACGGGTTTTCCTAACAGCCTGGATTATATCCACATAGTCTGTAACAACCTCCCATTTCAATGAGGGGAATGAACTGCAACAGCGCTCTTGTGGATATTCCCCAGTAATTCTCTAACTGTTCTCCCCCCTTCCCCACATGACATTCTGAGTGCCATAAGCCTTTTCATAAGGCATAAGCCTAGAAAGCTACAGCGATAAAGATCGGAAAACTATCTTTAGAGGCCAAATTGCAAGAAACAAATTGCATTATCCCGGCACAATGCACTGAAAGGATATTCCTTATATCCTCCTAGTCTCCGAAGAGTTTATAACAGCAGATTGGACATTTGTCCTTGTGTCAGAATTGGAGTTATCAAAGTCTGTCATCCAACATTCTGTCTGTTATAAGATGCCAAACCCAGCTAGAAGAGCAGCAGCAGAAAGAACCATTACAATGCCTTTAGTCCTTCTTCCACTGGCATTGCTGGGTGGCCCACTATCAATGCTGCCCCCATTGCCTTTCTTTAGGCAGTACGGAGGGGCCCAACCAGAGTTACAATGACAATGTTTATGAGAGTTGCATATTCCTCTGTTGTGGCATTTGGTTTGATTACAATCGTAGTTCAGCAGGGAGACCTTGATGCAATCACCATTAATACATATCATGCCGAGGCCACACTGTGTGCCATCTTTCACCACTCCAATATCAGCTACACCAATTCCACTTGAAGAATCTATACCCCAGCACAAATGGTTGCTAAGAGTAGTTTGAATTATGGTGTTCTGCTCATTCAAATTAGGCACTTCACCAATGTTTACACACTGGACTCTGCCGCACCAGACATTATTGTTCTCACACTTCTTATACACATTACCAGGAATAATGCCACAATTGCCAAAACGATCACCTCGAGAATTTATTTCTTTGAAGCACTCCAGTGGGGCAACCAATGCCTGCTTGCCAAAGATAACTTTGCATTGCTCACTGTGAGTAGAGCATTTTCCATGATAGCAATAGCCCCCATCAGAGCACGGAGCTCCATCCTGTACATAAACATCTTCAGGACACCACTCTGAAATTCCGGTGCAGTATTCGGGAAGATCGCACATGTTAGTCCTTTCTCTACAAACTGTTCCAGCTGGAAGAAGCTGACAGTCAGCACAGCATTTTCCAAAAGCACAAGTGGCTCCTGAACGCAATATACAGTTAGACTGGCAACATGCATCTGATTCACAATGGAATTTTGAACCGCAATCACACTGTTCTCCACTCTCTACCACCTTGTTGCCACAGTTTTTGAGGTCATACAATTTCTCATGTTCTGGCGGAATCAACAGACATTGCTTTCTACTAGTATCCATTAGCTTAGAATAACTGGTATAACTGCAGTTACTGAACTTACTTGTGCTACTTTGGAAGGGAGCCATAATACAAGAATGCTGTTTACAGGTGCAGGATTTCTCATCGTGCTGCATACCAAGGTTATGACCCAGTTGATGAGCAAAAGTTATTGTGAAAGAAAATAAACTAGAAGTAATAAATGTCTCAACAGCAGATGCCCAGTTCGGATCACATACAGATCCAACAAATGATAATCCAAACTTAATCCCAAAATGCTTGTATACAAATAAGTGGCCAACATCATGCCTTAGATGCTGGACAAGTATCGTTTTCCTCCATGTATTGAAAGTGTCAAGCAACTCATCTATGCTTTTTGCGATTGCAATGAGGTTCTTTTGTGACCATATTTCTAATCCAACCACCACCAGATGAATCCCAAGAGGCTTGTACAGCGAATCTGCAAGGTGAACAACATCCAGGACTTGCCTAGCAGTGACAGTTTCATTTTTACCAAATTGGACATATCGTTCATGTTCTACTACAATTGCTATCTTCATGTACCTGGGGTATGTTTGCCATAGTCCGCTCAAAGCACTTCTGCTTATAATATTTTCTCCATTCTGGATCGTGGCCTCCTGGTGATTTTTGTCTTCTTCCATTACTCCACACCTCATTGGGATTTCATTCCCCTTCTCTTCCAGTCTGTAGACCACATGCTGGAAAGTAGCAGATGTCTGCAGAGGTTCAATTTCGTAGAGCTTATTACCCACTTGTAGAAAGCCTCTGAGTCCTCCTGAGCAACTGCTGAGGGTGACTAGGGAGGAAGGCTCATCATGGACAAAGCCATAGTAAAAGCAGTCATTCCTGATGAAAGGGTAGTCCACCTCAATGTCTCCATCCTCATTGTAGGTAAAAATAGGGAAGTGCTTAGGAACAAAATTCCTTTTCTGCCTGAGATGTACCACGTGGCCTTTCCCTTCTATCTCCATTAAATAAGTAAGGTCTTGCGGTTCCCGGCCTCGTCGGGGTGCCATCCTTCTTGGGATAATAACTTCGTAAGAAATGAAGGAAAACCCCTGAGGTGGTACCTGACAAATGGGCTGACTCCAGAATATCCCAGAGGCAAGGACAAGACAGAAAAATCCTCTCTTGGCACTACCCATCCCCATTTCTCCCTTCAGGGGCCAAGGGAGGGGAGGCCTTGCCTCACGTTGGAGAGTGACAGCGATGGAAGCAGCAAGGCGTTGGAGAGTGACAGCGATGGAAGCAGCAAGGTGGAAGGCAGAGGATAAAAATAAAAGTCCGCCGCCACCACTGTAGTGGGAGGAGGGTAGCCATGGAGTTCCCTTTGGCTGTACAGCAAACGGCTTTTTCCTGTATCTTCTGGAGGGCATTCCAGAACTTTCAGGAAAGCCCCTCCCTCTAGTTGGCAGGCAGAGTCCAATAGGACTGATCTATTCCATCAGGGAGGCTATTTTGCCATTCCAGACAACCCTAGTCCCAAGTCACTGAAACAGAAGTAAAGTTTCATTCTTAACACTGAGGGGGGGGGGAATATGGAGAATAGGTTGCTTTTAAGAAACCTCTTTATCTTCAGATATCTTTTCTCCCATTCCACTGGCCATCCCATTGGATGCAACCATGTATTCTATTTAGATACATCCTGGAAAACTAAGTTCAAGAGCAAGGACAAATTATTATTATTATTTTACTGATTAAAAGAAAGGAAAGCAACGATAAGTAAGCTTAACTATCTACTGGCTACTTCAGCAGATGGAATGCTGAGCAATATCCATGTAACTAAGTTGTGTTGGGTCCAGATACATGCAGAGAATTGACGAGAGCTATACCCTTATTTTCCATCCTGATTGTCAGGCATATGACAAATATCCTTAGGTACAAAGCAGTCTATTGCTATCTTTTGAAGCCCTATTCTTGAATCAGTCGAGTTATTTAGCTCTCTGCTCTTAAGGAGGTAGGAAACCTTTAAGCAGAAAGTTATTGCCCTGAACATACTTTGGAGAGGTCAAGAAACTGGAGACAGAAGAACAATCAGGTAAAATGAAGATGCCACATATGTAATCAGAGCAGAATATTCTGTTTTCGTCCATAGATTTGGAAGAAAAATTGGGGGATTTTTTTTAAAATTTAACATACAAAGTCTACTGTAGGCCTGATTCTGCATTTTCTGTTTCTTACCTCCATTTTCAATAGTTGTGATCAGAAGGCACACCAGGAACCCACAAAATAGGTTTGGGAATTACGGGCTAAGAGAGGCGTGTTTTAAGATAACAGCACTTATATGAAGTTCACACTCTTTTCCTGAGGTCTCTGTTGTTGTTTTTTTTAAAAAAAAGAATTGATGATTTTTTTTTTTAAAAAAAAAGCCAATTTGCAAGGTATTTATTTTTATTTAAACAATTCTTAACACCATTTATTTTAGACATATTTGTGATATATTTGAATATTTTATTCTCATATACTATTTATAATGTTCATATACACTCTTGTGAGGCCTTATATCCCGAAAAACAGAATATGAATACTATGCTAAATATGCAGTATTATCACACCTCATACCCTAAAAGCATTAGTATCTCACCTTGGAATGAATTGCATCTTTCTTTTCCTATACCTCATCCTCATCACCTTGGTTTTTTTAAAAAAGGGACTGGAGAATTTATTCATTCATTTATTATTTATTTGGAGTCATAATTATTTTACGAATAGCGCAAGGCAGTGAACATATCCAACATATTTTCCTCCTCCTATTTTCTCCACAACAACCCTGTGATGTGGATTGGGCTTAGTCAGATCGACTGGCCCAGAGTCATCCAGCCGGCTTTCATGGCTAAGGCAGAAGATGAACTTATGATTTCCCGCTTTCTAGTCTTATGATCACCTTTCATTTCTAGATGGTGTGGCTTCTTTGATCCAAAGGTTTGTGTTGATCCCTGGAACGTGTAAGGTTGGTTCTGGCCTTTAACATGTTCACAACTTTCTTAATAGACAAAAAAAAAATACATAAAGCTTATTTAATTAAATTTATTGACCACCTAACTCCAGCAGTCTCTAATACAAAACTAAAAAAAAAAAAAGACAAAAACAGAAGAAGCACTAAATCAATAGACAGCACAAACTAAAATAGCCTGTGGAGAAAACCCACAAAACAATGAATATTAAACTTTGATTATCCATTAAACATTGATCAGCCATTATGTTAAAAAAGGCAAAAGAAAAAGGCAAAACTACCGGTTCATCTGATGAAATTCCAAATGCTGTGCTGGGGCCTAATACCCTGGGGCCATCCACACAAGGAACGAGTAAGACTTCTGTTTTTTTCCAAGATGTGATTCTGATTACTTTTGATGATTTTGTTTCCCAAGATTTCTGAGATTTCTTCAAGCTGGTGATTACTGTAGAATCCTAGAGGCTTTCCAGTTTAAACAGTTTTACAGATAAATCAGCTTGAGCAGGCCTGATTGTTCACGAATAATGAGAGAAGGGCTCAAGAAACCGTGGACTGCTAGTAGCAGCGGCACCCTATTTTAGACAGGTGGTACTCTCCCTGAAAGACCAAGCTCATTTGGGAGTAGCTTCAAATGTCAATGGATTTGTAAATAACAGCTGCAATAGAGGAGCCCTTTCTTACAAATATGCTTGATAGGGCAACTATGTCCATTCTTTAGCCAGTCAGATTTGGCTATAGCTAAACACATCTTGATGACATCTCATCTTGATTTAGTATAGTGAATGTTATGCGGAGCTGAACTTGAAAAGTATTCAAAACTGCAGTTTGTACCAATTGCTGAAACCTAAAATATACCCACCCTGCTGGACCATACCAGGCGGGCAGGGATGGCTGAAGTTACCTGATCCCTCAGATAGCCAGGTTCTAAGCTGTAATGAGTTTTAAAGATGATAACCAGCATGAATTGTATCCAGAATTGGAGTCACATGTACACAATATTGTGCCCTCCCCAACACTTCCTGTACCAGTTTCCAAACCATCTGTGGCTTCCATATGGTCTTTAAAGATAGCCCCATGCAAAATTCTTTACAATTATGCAGTCATGAAATGAGCAGGGTGTGATTATCTGAAGAACCTCTCAGTCCAGAAAACTAGGCAATTGGTAACTAATTGTACTTGTGTAAAGGTCCTCCTGGCCTCAGTTTCAAACTGCTCTCTAGCAGGATTCGAAAAATCTAAGAGGACTCCCAGATTACAAACAAATTTCAAATGGGAAAGGGCAATCCCACTGAGGGTCAACAATGGGATATCTCTGGATCTGGGGGCCCAAACAAACACAGCCACTTAGTCTTGTCAGGACTGAGCTTGAGTCCGTCTTCCTCATCCAACCTCCACACACTAGATCAGGAGTCTTCAAACTTGGCCCTTTTATGACTTGTCGTCTTCAAGGCACGCTGGCTGAGGAATTCTGGGAGTTGAAGTCCACAAGTCATAAAAGGGCCAAGTTTGAAGACTCCTGCACTAGATTAATACCTGGCCAGCCTAAGGTCAAAACATACAGCTGGATATCATCAGCATATTGGTAATACCTAAACCCAAACTCTTGGAAGTTCTATGCTGTCTCTGAACCACACCAAACCTCTTTAGCATCATGCTGCTCCTGGAGGGATTTAGCAATTTCTAGAAAAAAAATTGTCAGCTGTTAGGTCAACCTCCTGCAATTACTTTCAGTTCAGAGAATTTACCTTTGTAAACCACTCAACTGCCAATTGCCATGGTGTAGAGGAGGTTAAGCATGGTCCAGAGAGGAAAAAAGAATGTCACAGATTTCTCCAAAATGTTTTGTTCATGAATAGCAAAATACTGCATATCCCTACTGTTGATGGAATTGAAAAAGAGGCTAACATTAAACAGTGACAACAAATGACATTGTGCTGAATTGCAGGAGTATCAAATTCTTCATTTTCCACTACATGCCTGGATATATATATTTTTTGCTAATAACACCTTTTCCCAAACCCAGGTCTCAGCATCTATCCATAGGTTTGATACAGAGAATCTCAGGGTTTTTTTTTCTGATATATTGAATTATGTATTATCTTAATTACAAATATTGTGTTCTTGTGCAATCCAATGTCATCCAGAACAAAGTAGCCCTTTAGTCTGATTCTTTCTCCCTGAGATTAGCATTATCATTATTCTGTATAAACAAAGTTCATTCTAAGGGATGTGTAGGCATTTTAGATCAGACAGTCACAATGCAGAAATTGGTGGTTTTCACATCTTTTCAATTAGATTTGACAATGACAGCTGTGAGAAATGATGACAATTCTGCACTGTACTCCAGGTTTCTATGAACTTTTGTTCTATCTTGTGCAGAATATTCTTGTCTCTAGTTGACAATAATCTTATTCCTCGCCATATATACTAATCAGTGTTTTCTAGGAGTACCGCTCTTTGTCCTCCTTTGCAACTTGTATGTTGGTGTATGTGTGTATTTGTGTGTGTGTGTGTGTGTGTGTGTGTGTGTGTGTGTTCCAATGCTGTTTGTAATGACATAACTTGAAGAAAATTAATTACACAATGTCTTTTTCTTTCATTCATTCACTTTAAGCCTGCTGCAATCAATCAAGTTTGAACAGGTTACAACTGGAAAATTTATGTAGGACAGAGGTTGCCTTATTTTTCCACTCTTGTGAATCTGTTATGGGAATCTTTCCATTGTCTTGGAAGTGGGCAAGGGAGATGGAAGCAGTACAACATGAATTAGGAGAGTGGAGAGAGGGAGGAGGAAAAGAGAAATACAGGAATTCAAAGTAATTAGGAGGAGAAATCAAGGGTAAGAAAGAATCAGATCATTTAAGGATAAAGTCAGGTTTTTAAGCTCTTCTTTCCTTCACCTTATATTTGGTATTCTTTCTTTTCAGTGGTGGAAAATTTAGCACCCTAAAACATGGCAGTCCTATTTTTTTCTTTCTCTACCGCTCGGCAAACATCAAACTCACCCTCTGTTTCTGCACTACTGTTCCAGGGGACCTCGGAGTATATGCCATGTTTAGACACTTGGAAACATGTACTACTGAATATAGCTGTTACATTTGAATAGAAATTTATAAGAATACATTATTAATGACCTTAAACCTCAGAGTCCTAGTGGACAATCACCTACATATGAGCCAGCTGCAGCTGCCAAAAAAGCCAACACAGTGCTGGGCTGCATTAACAGAGGGATAGAATCAAGATCACATGAAGTATTAATACCACTTTACAATGCCTTGGTAAAGCCACACTTGGAATACTGCATCCAGTTTTGGTCACCGCGATGCAAAAAAGATGCTGAGACTGAAGAAAGAGTACAGAGAAGAGCAACAAAGATGATTAGTGAACTGGAGGCTAAAATATATAAAGAATGGTTGCTGGAATTGGGTATGTCTAGTTTAACGAAGAGAAGGATGAGGGGGGACATGATAGTAGTGTTCCAATATCTCAGGGGTTGCCACAAAGAAGAGGGAGTCAAGCTATTTTTCAAAGCGCCTGAAGGCAGGACAAGAAGCAATGGGTGGAAACTAACCAAAGAGAGAAGCAACCTAGAACTAAGGAGAAACTTCCTGACAGTTAGAACAATTAACCAGTGGAACAACCTGCTTCCAGAAGCAGTGAATGTTCCAACACTAGAAGTTTTTAAGAAGAAACTGGACAGCCATTTGTCCAAAATGGTATAGGGTTTCCTGCCTGAGCAGGGGGTTGGACTAGATGACCACCAAGGTCCCGTCTAACTTTACTACTACTACTACTACTACTACTACTACTACTACTACTACTACTATTAGACACAATTTCAGATGAATCCCTCTGTTCTTTACAAGGACTTCAATCAACTGGGTCACTATGAAGTTCTTTGGAGAAATGCATATATGAAGTGCATATATTTAAGAGTATTAAATACTTCTTAGTATGATTATCTCTTCATAATTCAAAGGGAGGAATTGATAAGAATATAGCAATAACCTTAGAATAGTTTTGTATAATCTATGATCTTCCAAATAACTTATACCTTCTAAAATGCTCAGCCAGTAAGGTTAGGAGTCACGCTAACGCTAATCCAGCACATCTGAAAATATCACATTAATGAAGTTTGCCTATTGAAAAGGGAAATGAGATATCTGTGAATTTGAAAACAGTATTTAAAATATTTTGTTTTATTTTTCAGTGAAATAATATAAAAGTAGAATGGAAAGAAGTACAAACGGACAAAACATTTTTAGAATTAAAAAAAGGAAAAACCAACATGTACTGTGAAAAACGAAGGAGAAAGAATAAAAATCCTTTAAAAAACATTCTTATCTGTTTCCTCTTCAAAACAAATAAATATTTAGAAAAATCACAGATTATAACATAATTTTATTGACAATTACTTTACAGGGCTTTTCTCTACAGGGAGTTAAGATTTCCCTAGCTAGTGTAGTGAAACTACCAGAGAATAACTTCCTCATAATATTTTATACATATTTTATACTCAACCCGTATTTCAAAAAAATTACAGTAATTGAGAGAAGCTAAGCCTATGGAATATTACTATACTCTTATTTACTGGCTATTGTACTTCAATATTTAAGCAAGTATCAAAATCATGGGCATCTGCGTAAGCTGTTCAAAGAATAAACTGAGAAGGGGAAAACATCAATATAATAATCCAAGTTGTGGAAAAGAAGATCTTCTATCTCAGTTTGAATTTAATCTTAGTGAGAAAGTGAAAATTTCAAAAAAGAACTACCTCTGAACTGCTGCAACCAATTTGTTTGGAAAAGACCTGATGGAACAATAGAGCCAAGCTCTATTTATGAAAGATAAAGATGTTTCAGACTACAGCAAGACACTAATAAAAAGTATGAGATTACAATTTGAAAATATCAGAGCCTAAAAAAGTCCTCAAAAGATTCACAAAGGAAAATTCAGCCTTGAATGCAAAAATAGGTCATTCCATCCTGAAAGTTACTGTAAGTTTGTAACATGAAAAAAAAAACCAAAAAAAAAAAAAAAACCCAAAGGCTGGAATTTTGGAAAGGTCACAGTTCACTGTCCCCTTTTTAAATAGCTAACTTATTTACCTCAGTTTCTTCACCAAATCCTCACTAGTTACAAAAGTCATTTTCCTTTCTGTCACTGTAATCTCATTCGTTTCTCTGGTGGTCCTTTAGCAGAAGTGCTCTGTTGTGTGGTCTTTGCAGCTTCCTTCTCCTCTTGTTTTATAGCTTCAGGTGCTGGCTCTGATTCTTTCTTAATCTGATCCACTGGGAAAAAATAAACCACATAAAGTCTCATTCTAATAGCCTTACATGTCTCATTATCAGTACTATGAGATATTTCCTAATGCTAGACTTCACTGAAAGAATCACCTCAATTTTTACCAGTAAGTACTAGGAACAAATTCAGTTCCATTATCCTATATCTGAAAGCAAACCATTTCATTTAGCAAAGCAATGAAGAAATGACAGCTATGGGAAGAAAAAAACCCTTAATTTTTTTTTCTTATTTTCAAGTGGCCTTCCCTTTACCTAAAGCCACCCTTGCAATTCAAAATTGCCAGAATAACAAGACTGCTTTCGAATTGCTACGTACAGATTTTCTTTTCCTTTGAGAAAATAATAAATTCCTGCTCTTCAGATGGCAGAGGGGAAAAAAAGATTGAAGACTGGGAATTCTTTAAGATCCAAGTTACAGAAAATCTACTAGCATAAAATGATATGCATAATGACCAACTTGGACAAAACTATCCTCTCAAGAGCCTGTATTAAAACTAATCATATATATTTGCTGGAGTTGGTCTCATTCAAAAACACGGACTAGATTCTTACCTGGGACTGGTTTTTCTCCAGATTTTTGCTGCGAACAAAAAGAGAAAAACTGAGTCAATAGTCAAAAATACACATCTTGGATGCTGGTATAGATATAAGATTACCTTCTCTTACTAAACATTGCCCAAATAGAGAATAAGAAATGTTGGTTGTAATCTATCTAGATAACTGTATTCAGGATTAACATAGCAAGTCACACATATGGTGTGAAAATGGATTTAATATACATTGCCCAAGAAGCAGGACCAGAACTAGTAAGTTAAAATTACAATGAAGTCAGTTTAGGATAAATGTCAGGCAAAACTTTCTAATTATATAAGCTAGCAGCCAGTGGAACAGGTTATTAATTAAGTTATGAGTTCTCATTGCTGGAAGCCTACACAAAATATTATAACCTGGGACGGATGGCATAGCAAAAGAGTGTTTCATATTATTATAGAATTGGAAAGAACCTTAGGGTTCATCTAATTTCCTGTTCAGTACCAATTCCCCTAGAGCATCTGATAGGATTTAAATTAGTTAGGAGATTATATCACTTTTAAGATCTCTTTCAACTCTAAAATTCTATGAAATATTTTTCTGCTATGCTATTCATCTATAAGGTCATCTATAAATGTGATTAATGTCATCTCAGTACCACATCCTGGTTTGAAGCTCAACTGAAAAGGGTCCAGATAATAATTTCCTTGAGGTCCATCTAGAGTTACAAACTGAATTTTTTTCTCAATTTAAGGTTGGAGAGGATGAATATTTTCCAGAATTGTTGAGTCCAGGAGTGGGGTGTTTTTTGTTTGTTTGTTGAAAGGGAAGAAACACCCCTCCCCATTTAAGAACTGGCAGAAACATATTCTCTCTCACAAGTCATCTCTTGTCCACAGCCTGAAGATCCCATCCAATTCTTTGGGATCAACAGTCTCAAACTCTTTTCATACTAGATTGAGCATCAGTCAAACTCAAATGACCTGCAAAGCCA
Organism: Crotalus tigris; assembly: GCF_016545835.1. Classification (NCBI taxonomy): domain Eukaryota; kingdom Metazoa; phylum Chordata; class Lepidosauria; order Squamata; family Viperidae; genus Crotalus; species Crotalus tigris. The sequence goes on along the minus strand of NW_024096464.1, from coordinate 2,867,537 downwards.
AAGTCCAACTCCGAGCAGGACTTGAACAGTTTTGACAAAGTATCTCCTTATAGCAAATAGTAGTTTACTATTTGACTGTTACCTGCACAAACTTAGGGGGAAATTTTTGTCTCAGATCTAGAAGTAATGCATCCACACGTTGCCTCTGGAAAATAGAGCTTGGTTCCTCCTTCTTCTTTGTTTTTGGTTTGGCTTTATCTGAAAATAAAATTATTGGGGATCGCAATGAAAGCATATCAACTTTTTGATATCATAATTTATAAGCATAAGGAGGAACCTAATTCTAGTTATTTAGAAATGAAACTCAGATGGATGCTTTTGGTATTCTGCAATTTGGGTGGAATAGGTATGGCTTTGATCAATTCGCATTGCAACATATACTGCTTAGGGGATACAGGAAAAAAAGTAATAGCTGGCAGAAAATGATCATTCTGATTTTGACAGCTCTGGGTAACTGAGAATACATTTTACAACAGTTAAGTACTAATGGAAGAACCTGCCACCGTATACAGAAATATTATACTGATATGCAATATTTCTGGAATGACAGCCAAAGTCACCTAGTAATTAAAGTGTTGGATTAGATGCAGGGAGGCCCAAGTTCTAAACCGAGCATAGAAACCAGCTGGGTGATCTTAATTAAGACAGACACTTCCTTTCAGACCTTATTAGGCTCTGTGGACAACCCAGCCCTCCCCCCCCAAAAAAAATCTCCCCTTCCCCCATGCAGACTAGTAAGTTGTGCTACGTGATCTAGGCAAGCACGGTGCCCAAAACCCAGAATCCGCAATCAAATGGGAAAAATGCAATGAAGAACACAATGACACTGGAATACTTTACTCATTCTGTATTCTATTGTTTACAAATATAAAGTGACAGTAACATTAACTGAATTTCACTGAAGTATACGGACCAAGACACATCACATCATTCCTAAGGAAAAGGGAAGAAGACATTTTGAAATCTAGAGTCCCAGGTATCTTACCTCGTTCCTCTTGATCTTTGAAATGCCACCAATAACCTTTGGAGGGGTGATAGCGACAATAAGACATAGCTTCCTCAAAAGCTGACTGGATTCCATGCACCGCAGTGAGCTGGACAATATAAATTTGTAAGCAAATACGTGATTTCTCGCTTGGTACAGTACTTCAGCCAGCCAAATGGGCCAATTCACAACATATGTTTTTCACACATAGCTCAATATTCTAAAGCTTTGTTCTGATACAATTTCCCATTATGTCGTTACAAATGAGGAGGGAAGTCAGGCGAGTCAATATATGGAGACTAAAAGGAGCAAAGAGAGCAATATCCTAACCTTCCTAACAGACATGAGATAAAGTAGGAGTGATAATCTGTCCTCAGACTAATTTTGTACGATCTCTGATCCAGTTTTAAAGCCCCAATGCAATACAGGAGCTCAGTATAGACCTCTGACAAGACCTATCTAACCATCCCTGCAGCATGATGCTGAAAGAAATGAGGAAAAAAGATACCAGAAAGAAAAGTGGGGGGAAATGTTATCAGACAAATAGGTAAATGTGCTCATTATGACTCTGATTTCATATAACATGCAGCCTCCAGCAATCGTCTCTGGAAGGATCGATGAAATAAAGGCAATCTGATTACTTATTCATATTTTTAAAAGATGTATATGGCCAGCCGTCATATAAAACACAACTTTAGGTGATTCACTGAAGTAATAAAATTAAACATGAAGGAGCCAGGTGTCTGATCCACAATCTCAAATCCACTTAACCATATAATAGTCATGATCCAAGCTCACACTGACCCAGTGTCTATGGGAAAAACCAACCCTTCACAATCTTCCGGAAGGCTAAAAGGAGGGGAGCCTGCCAGATCCCAGGGGAAATGGTGTTTCATAGAGTACTACAGAAAAAGCTCACTTCCTTGGTCTCATTAGATGACAATATTTAAAGGAAAGGACATGAAGGTATAGTGAAGCAGGCCAATATTTCCAGAGAGAGCTTGAGCAAGAGCACACATTAGTCAGAAGAAGGACAGATTGCAACTATTTCATAAATAGATCATCTTCAGCAATCCTTCCTGAGATGTCTCCACCTTCTGTGATTAGGCAAATAGCTACCCCTGAGAAAACTATTTAAGCCAGCGGTCCCCAACCTTTTCAGCTTGGCAGCCCGGCACGTGGGGGGATAGTTCTGTGTGACTGGTAGGTCTGCACATGCGCAAGCACCCGTGCGAGTGGAGCGTGTGTGAGCGCAACTGTCTGCCGCTCATGAGCACAGCTCCACTTGCGCGAGCAGTGGGCACTTGCGAAGCTCCACTCACAAGAGCCCGCTGCTCGTGTGAATGGAGCTGCACACCCAAGCACAAGCACTGCCCACACACGTGAGTGGAGCTGCACATGCATGCGCACTCACAAGCCACTCACACAGGCCTGTTCCAAACTGGCCATGGCCCAGTAGTGGCTCGTGGCCCAGAGGTTGGGGACTCCTGATTTAAGTGACAGTGTCCTTTTTATGGGAGAAATATCAAAATTAAATCTTGGCAGAGAGAGTTTTCTATCTTATGTATGGTATTAGTATATAGTCTAATATAATTCCAAAATTTCATTTTTCTCCCCGTGGTTACATTTTTATAGAAAATATTTTTTCCAGAAAAATAAGACTTTCAGAAGCTTACAAAGAACCAGAAACCAAACTAAATGTTTATGGGCATTTCTTTTATTCTAATAAAACAAGTGTCACAGAAACTTACCACTCTTGAGTTTACAACTGACCCCAAGTCAGGTGCCTGATAAATTACTCCAGCAATAATGTAGTAATCAGCCAATGGGATAACTTTAAAAGAAGCACCGCATTAGTCAACCAATCCGTTCTAGATATATAAAAAGTGCAATTGCTTAATTTATAAAACAGTATAAAACAGTAACAAAATTGAAATAAAGCTAGTTTACAAGAATATTTAAAGCCTACATCCTCAGTAGCCTTTCTTTCATGGCCATGCATTTAAAACTACTTCAGTGTAATAAAACAGTAATATATAAATTCTGCAAATTCTGCTTCCACTAATCAGATGCAGAAATAATCGGTCTTGCACTTCAAAAGTAATAGTGATAAGAGATTTAAAATGCAGAAAGATTGAACAAACATGGCCAGATAAAAATCTTAACTATAATAACATCAGATAATGTCTTAACCACAAGAAGATACCAGTGTGACCCCAAAAAGGAATCTTCTTGAAGACAAAACACATTTTGTTACCCATATTGCATTTTACCACAAGAGGGCATTCCCTTATTGTTGCAAAAAAAATAAAGTTAGCATCAAAGATAGCTTCCAACACTATCTACATGTCCTCCACAGCAAATACTATTATTTCAAATTGGATTAGATAGTAGGAGATAATGGAAATCTAACACTTTTGTTTTTTAAAAAAAATTAAACAACATTTAAAAAGAAGACATAACAATACAAATTATCAGAATGAATAGCGTTATTTCTGATTCTATTTCTTCTTATATTGACATAATGAAAAGGAGTAACTTCCTTGCTAAAAATATGAGTATATTTTATTAGAACCTATGCAGCTTGTCCAGACAAACAAATAGGTAGAGCTGTGAGGCAAGATGGGAGCACTGGAGAATAACATACAATGTTATTTTAGGTTTACGGAATCACAGAACTGAAAGAGGTAATTTAGGTCACTGTGGAACTCAGTGCTCCATGCAAAATGAAAGGGGACACATAGTCCACCACTCTATATGGAAGTAGTATGCCTGCACAGAGAAAATCTGTATCAATGGTAAGATTCCACAACATCCAGATGTTTGGATTTCAGCTCCCCAAATTCTCCAGCCACCCTGGCCATTGATTAAAAAAAAAAAAAAATCTTGGAATTGGTCTGTCTGAAGAACATGCAGACTGGGAAAGGCTGGTCATAGGTTACGCTCTACATTCTAAATAGGACAGCTGTCTACATCCTTACCTTGTGTTGGGTTCTGTCTTTGCTGCTTACGGATGATGAAAAGGATTGGCTCTTGTGCATGTAGAAGAATGTATTCTACTCCAACCATTTGACTGAAAGATAAAAGGACAGAGCTAAATCTAGAGGCAGAAAACAATCACAGACGCTATAAAAACTAAAACTATAAACTATCTTAGTATAGAGGGGAAAAAATGGTCCCTTTTTGAAAAGAGGTAATGTAAAACTCATTAAGTGGTGAGTAATTTCTTCTTTTCCCCCAATACCCCTTGATAAACAGCGGAGTTTTATATTAGTACAGCTTTAATAAATTTACTGACTGGTGGTCTTCTTCCCACCCACCCCTGGCACCTAAATAGGTAAAAGACAATGATTTAAAAGCATATTGATTTAAATCATTGGCATTAATCTTTAGTATCAGGAAACAGAAACCATAACGCTATTCAAAAATCTCAAGTATAATTGGAAAAATGAAAAAAGACTCAATTAAGAAGTTTCAGAATGTACACAAAAGAAATTAGCAGCTTTAACAGGAAGCAAATTAAAGGAGTAAAAATAATAGGAGCAAACATAAAAGACCCAGGAAGGTCCTAAATATCTGTTTACTAATGAGAAAATGGTACTCCAGAAAGCATCCTTTCCGATGCAAAAAAGGAACAGTACATGTTAGTTTTAGCCTAATAAAAATGTGTTTTCTAAGTAATCCCTTTTTTCATAGTTTCCAGTAGAAACATCTAGTAAGTCAATATTTTATACTGGAGCAATGATTAAAGACTCTCCTCACTCCACAGTCACAGACAGACAAAGAAGGCTACATAAGCAGATCTACTGCAAAGAATTAGAAAGCCATAGATATGAAGAAAGAAAGACTCCATTTAACAGCATTCTGGAATCTCACCCAATAAATAAAATATTGTACCGTAAATGCCGGCGTACAAGGCGACCCAGCGTATAAGACGACCCCCGTCTTTATAGCCGGGCCGTATTCCTAGAACGTCGTCTTATACGCCGGAAACTACCAGTATTTCCGGCGTATAAGACGACCCCCGTCTTTGGCGCCGATTTCAGCGCTCGCGGAAGTCGCCTTATACGCCGGCATTTACGGTAATCTCCATCTTAAATCCTAGGTCCTTCCTCAAACTTTCTGAATAAATAGCAATTTGGCTGCTTTAAGGATTTGCCCTATGTTTACAAAAAGGCTTTCTCATATTAGAGAGGTCTGCCTCACACTCAAACTTCAGCCACAACAATGGTATCAACACTGCTGGTTTTGTTTTCAGTTTTGACTAAGAAGGTATTGCAATGGTCATAATTATGAACCAGTTGCCAAGCATCTGAATTTTGATCACGTGACCATAAGGATGTTGCAACCGTCGTATGCGTGAAAAACCATTATAAGTCACTTTTTTCAGTGCCGTTATAACTTCAAACCATCAATAAATGAACTGTGGTTAAGTCGAGGGCTATCTGTATTGCAGGCTAACTCTGCCCACAGCCAGGAGTTCAATTCTGACAATCTGGAGGTTGACTCAGCCTTCCATCCTTCTGAGGTCAGTAAAATGAAGACCCAGATTGTTGGGGGCAATATGCTGACTCTGTAAACTGCTTAGAGGGGACTATAAAGCACTCTGAAGCGGTATATAATAATAATAATAATAATAATAATAATAGTAGTAGTAGTAGTAGTAGTAGTAGTAGTAGTAGTAGAAGTAGTAGTAGTAGCAGCAGCAGTAGTAAAGTTGGAAATGACCTTAGAGGTCATCTAGTTCAACCCCCTGCTCAGGCAGGAAACCCTACACCATTTCGGACAAATGGCTGTCCAGTCTCTTCTTAAAAACTTCCAGTGTTGGAGCATTCACCGCTTCTGGAGGCAGGCTGTTCCACTGATTAATTGTTCTCACTGTCAGGAAGTTTCTCCTTAGTTCTAGGTTGCTTCTCTCCTTGATTAGTTTCCACCCGTTGCTTCTTGTCCTGCCTTCAGGTGCTTTGGAAAATAGCTTGATTCCCTCTTCTTTATGGCAGCCCCTGAGATATTGGAATACTGCTATCATGTCCCCCCTTGTCCTTCTCTTCGTTAAACTAGACATACCCAATTCTAGCAACCGTTCCTTATATGTTTTAGCCTCCAGTCCTCTAATCATCTTTGTTGCTCTTCTCTGTACTCTTTCTAGAGTCTATTGCTAAGTCTATTGTCTATTGCTAAGTGCTAAAAAACAAGATAAAACATTAACATGTAAAAACAATAAATATTAACACTAAACTGATTTAAAATTGAGTTGATGGGAAGGAAGGGAGCCAGATATAGAAGCATTTGAGTTAAAAACAATTTTGCTATGAGCAGAAAATAATTTATCAACTACAGTCATAACAAATTAATTACAAACAAAAACAGAAGTTTAGATTTGGGACAACATGGCTTAATTATTTAATCTCTGGCCAGTAAAGTTTCTTCACATCTTAGTTGATATTATGATATCATGTCTTCCTGAAAGCTAAAAAGCTAATAATACTATGTCAACTTACTTCAAGTGGTCCAAGGTTAGCCTTTGCATTTTGACCATTTCATTGTTGCACGTTCGATCATAGAATGGATTACTACGCTCTGAGAAATAGTCCAATACACTCCCACTGTTTAATATTGGAATCCATGAACTATCAACCCAGGAAATTCCCAGCAGATTATCTGTAAAAGTGGAATAATGAGCAAGGGAGAAGCAAAGTAAGAGGAGAAAAGAGAAAAACATAGTTCGTGTTCAGAAAAACGAATGACAGTTAAAAAAAAAAAAAGTTTAACCAACCTGAAATATCCAGTGCAAAAACTTACAAATTAATGACACTAGCGCTGGGGTCTTCAAATGTGGCCCTTTTATGACTTGTGGTCTTCAACTCCCAGAATTCCTCAGCCAGCATTCAACTCCCAGAATTCCTCAGCCAGGCATGCTGGCTGAGGAATTCTGGAAGTTAAAGTCCACAAGTCATAAAAGGGCCAAATATGAAGACCCCTGCACTAGTCTAACAATAACACAGTAAGTTCTTTCTTTAATGTAAGCTGGGGATCCATAGTCTGCTCACTGAAGCATCTTTAAAAATATTGTATATTTAAAATAAAATATTTAAGCTATCATTGTACATTTTTGTTTTGGCTCCAAAGCAGACAATATAGAAACTTGCTGAGGTCAAGCATATCTGACACAAATACTGCAACTTGTACTTGTGGTCTTGAGTTCTATGGAAGTAAAAAATAAATAATGCATCAAAGTGATAAATAACATCAATGCAGAAATATTTGAGGAAAGAAAACAAATTCAAAGCCACACTACCACTCCATCACCTATACCAATACATTTATAATATTATTTCACTCCAGTGGTTTCTATGTCCAACAGGATGCCATAGCAAGATATAAGAAAAAAAAATGTGGCATTGGAAATTTTAGCTTATAAAAATGATGGGAGTAGTGAACGCAATAAAGAATTATAAATTTGACCATTGTTTAGACAGATTTTCTTTCTTTTCTTATAATACCTAAATTCAGAATAACCTACTGAAATTGCCTGGATAAAAGACAGTCTTTTTACATAATGTAGCCTCTATATTCAGGAAACATATCTCTCTTGAATGTTGCAAAACTCAATCAAATATGAGTCCTACTCCATCATACTCTGCTAGTTCAAGGAGGAAATCTGTTTTGAAAAAAGGATGCTTAGTCTTTGGTAGCAGGATTGCTCTTTATACAATGGTGTCTTCACCAAGTCATCCTGATATGTCATAGCTACAAATAACCAGGCAATTTGAAACATTTACAAGATGCTAAGCAGCATTACTGATAGGGACAAAAGAACATAAGAAGGGAAGAAATGGGATGATCAAAATTAAATGTAGGTGGCCGGCAGCATTTTATATAAGTTATGTTTCAGGGCTGCAAATGATTCCAGAATGTAAACTGGGTCCCCCTTCCCTCCTTCATATTTCTGTTGTTATATTTGTTCAATTCCACCAAGCTCTTTGGAAGTTTCAAATAACATGGCATTCCTAAAAAATGTTACATATTGGCAATAAAATAAAAAAAAGTACTGCATTATTATAGTCCAGTAGCATAACATATCTTGGGGCAACTGCAATATAAAAGTAAAATTAAGGGAAAAGCACATGATAGTTAAGGCCATTTTAAATAAAAAAAAAATATTATCTGTGATTTTTCAGTGAAAAAAAATACTCTTAATATGTATAGAAAAAGGGAATACAGAAGTGTTCCAATTCAATATAAGAAATATATTTTAGCATTATTATTTAACCCAGCACTCTCATAGTAACTATTCTACAGCAGAGTTTTGAGATGGAAACTTTGAATCAACCTGAAATCCAACCTAAGCTGTGATATACAGGTGAAACTCGAAAAATTAGAATATTGTGCAAAAGTTCATTTATTTCAGTAATGCAACTTAAAAGGTGAAACTAATATACGAGATAGACTCACTACATGCAAAGCAAGACAGCTCAAGTCGTGATTTGTCATAAATGAGACGATTATGGCTTACAGCTCATGAAAACCCCAAATCCACAATCTAAGAAAATTAGAATATTGTGAAAAGGTTCAATATTCTAGGCTCAAAGTGTCCCACTCTAATCAGCTAATTAAGCCATAACAACTGTAAAGGGTTCCTGAGCCTTTAAATGGTCTCTCAGTCAGGTTCAGTAGGAATCACAATCATGGGAAAGACTGCTGACCTGATAGTTGTGCAGAAAACCAACACTGACACCCTCCATAAGGAGGAAAAGCCTCAAAAGGTAATTGCAAAAGAAGTTGAATGTTCCCAAAGTGCTGTATCAAAGCACATTAATAGAAAGTTATGTGGAAGAGAAAAGTGTGGAAGAAAAAAAAGGAACAAAGATGACCGCAGCCTGGAGAGGATTGTCAGGAAAAAGCCATTCAAAAGTGTTGGGGACTTTCACAAGGAGTGGACTGAGGCTGGAGTCAGTGCATCAAGAGCCACCACACACAGACGGATCCTGGACATGGGCTTCAAATGTCGTATTCCTCTTGTCAAGCCACTCCTGAACAACAACGTCAGAAGTATCTTTACCTAAAGAAAAACAGAACTGGTCTGTTGCTCAGTGGTCCAAAGTCCTCTTTTCTGATGAGAGCAACTTTTGCATCTCATTTGGAAACCAAGGACCCAGAGTCTGGAAGAAGAATGGAGAGGCACACTGCCAAAAGCACCAAAACCTGTTTCAATGACCGTGGGATTACTGTGCTTGATTGACCAGCAAACTCGCCTGACCTGAACGCCATAGAGAATTTATGGGGCATTGCCAAGAGAAAGAGGAGAGACATGAGACCAAATAATGCAGAAGAGCTGAAGGCCACTATTGAAGCATCCTGTTCTTCCATAACACCTCAGCAGTGCCACAGGCTGATAGTTTCCATGCCATGCCGCATTGAGGCAGTAATTGCTGAAAAAGGGGCCCAAACCAAGTACTGAGTACATATGCATGCTTATACTTTTCAGAGGTCCGATATTGTTCTATGTACAATCCTTGTTTTATTGATTGCATGTAATATTCTAATTTTCTGAGATTGTGGATTTGGGGTTTTCATGAGCTGTAAGCCATAATCATCACAATTATGACAAATCAGGGCTTGAACTATCTTGCTTTGCATGTAATGAGTCTATCTCATATATTAGTTTCACCTTTTAAGTTGCATTACTGAAATAAATGAACTTTTGCACGATATTCTAATTTTTCGAGTTTCTCCTGTATGGTTGCATAAAATATGCATATGCTGCTTCAGAAATCTTTTAGAAAGCAAAACCCAGAAGGCTGGGAAGCCATGCTTAATGCAGCATAAATAGGTCTATGAATAATACATATGCTGCTCTCTAGCTCTTGGAAGACAACATACAGTCATATGTAAAATACATCTGCTCCATTCCTTTCTATGAAACAATTCCCCCCCCCCCACTGGAGTAAATTACTTCTTAAAAATAATTAAAATAAACATTACAGAAGGATCCAAGATAGGACAGTTTAACACAGGAGTCTTCCAACTTGGCCGTTTTATGACTTGTGGACTTCCAACTCCCAGAATTCCTCAGCCAGGCGTGCCTGGTTAAGGAATTCTGAGAATTGAAGTCCACAAGTCATAAAAGGGCCAAGTTTGAAGACCTCCGGTTTAACAGAAACCTCCGCTGACATTTAGTAAACCATACACTTATGACCTTTTTTGTTGTGGTCATTAAGTGAACCCATGCTTTGCTTTTGGCCGGTTTTGCTGAAAACAAACAGCGGGTTTTGGCAAAACCATTGTAAAAATAGGACCATGTGACCATGGATAAATGTGGCCTGGCTATTAAGTTCCCAACTTGTAGTCATGTGACTGCAGAACTGTAGAAACTTTGAATCCAGGTCATAAGTACTCCTCCCTCGATAAGTCCATCATGACTTCAAATGGTCACTAATCAACTGGTCATAAGAACTACCTGTAGTTGAGTTCCTGGGTACAATTCAAGGTACTATTTATTGTCTATAAAGTTCTTGAAAGATCAGGGCATGGATGTTTAAGGAAACCTCCTTCAATAATTATGTCTTTTATCCTGTAAGATCTAGCAGGGTGGGCATGCTCTGGCTTCCAATATCAAACAATGACATCTTTTGGGAATCCAGAGACATTCCTTTTCTGTCATTGCTCTGGAGTAGATGCTCTCCTCCAGGTCTGTTTGGGCCTCATTTTAATAAAAAAAAAGATGGATTTGTATTCTGAAACAGAAATTCAGGATCAGATTAATACTAACCAATGAGTATCAGGTGCTTTTTCTTTAAGGATTTCTTTTGATTATTTCTGAACTCTAAATTTATGACTTGCATTAAATTACAAAAAAAACCAAACCTAATTTAAAATTAATTCTAGTTTGCTTGATCTTGGAATATGTCAGAAATATGGGGTTTGTTCTTTCCAGACCTAAAAGTTTGTCTATTCTGTAACTATAGCTTTTGTATAGTATCTATTAATAGTGAGTGATCTGATGAACTGACTTTCTTGCCCTTTTCACTGCTACAAAACTGGAAGAAATTTCTCTTCTTTATATCGGTAGAGTCAAAGTTTGATAGATGTCTTGATTGTGAGTATGCTTTGATTCTCAGACTGTTATTTTCTGTCCATTCCTTTTAAAATCATTTCTTCCTTTTGGTTCATAAAGAATCTTGAGCTCTTGGTTATTTTCATGATTGTAGAAGAAAGCAACAAAAAACAAACAAAACTCTTCAGAATAAATGAATCAGCAGGAAAAATACAAAAGCTGATTTTTACCTAATAATCTAACCATGGTTTGTTTTAATCATAGTCTGAAGAAACTATAGTGATCTGATTCATATATACACTATTTCATACATTTTTCTTCATGAAAAATGTGGAGCCAGATTTAAAAATACATTCAGGCTTAGATATTGTATTAAAACATGATTGGTTTTTTTAAACATGCTATAATAACCAATGATGGCTTTGTCAAAACACAGGCACACAAACACTTGAATGCAATGTGTGACCCAAATCAGAAACTAGATTGATCCATTTTTTTTGTAAATATCAATGATCAGACAACTGATTGATCTTTATCAATGTTAGGTATCTACTCTAGCAAGCCAAGAATGTAGCAATATTAATCCCTAACACAATGAAATAGCAATTTGTTATTAGTTTTAATATATACTTTATTTTTATTTACATTTGTTTATATCAGTGGTCATTTGAGGAAATTTGGATTCTCAATGGTATAGCATAATTAGCTCAGCAGCAGCTGTTTTAATAAGGTCACCTGCTCAAAAACATAAGAAATAATACTCTAGAAACATGTTATATTAAAGGCCCCTGCACATATTATCCTTGAATCAATTGTTGTCTGACAATGTATAACATAAAATAAATTAATACCTAAAATCTTTCTGTCTTCCTAAAGTTATAACAATTTTATCCTTATCAGTTTCAATGCATGTAAAAGTTAAACATGATACACAGCAGATATACCGTAGGTGCATCCAAGAAGTGAACCAATTATCTTAATTGGCCATTACACAAAATTTTGCAACTATACAAGAAACTTCAACCAATTGATTATTCAGGAGAAATGTAACAGTATATATAGTATGACAATACAACTACTGTATACATGTTTCATTAACATCTAACAAACTTTAAAAAAAATAAAAGTTGTAGCAAATTTTGCTGTTCTCTGACCTTGCATCTGCTGTATATCCGTCTCACCCTTCTAAGTAGCTCTTGAAATTGAACCCAACACTTCAAAGCACGAACATTTGAATCATTAGTTGAACTCAGTCAGTATTACATAATCTGAATTTATTCAATTTGATTTATGTTCAATCTTAATCTAATTTCCACAGGTTAGAAAATATAAATAATATTTCCCCATTGCAATCAACAAATTAAACCAACATGTCATTTGTCCAGAAGAAAGCTAGTATACAGGACTTCTTTATACAGTTTTGCTGACCAATATTAGTCAGAATGCACGACTAATATGATTGGTCCCCCTCCTCAAAGCTAGAGATTAACTTGAAATCGGAAAGAAATCTGAATGGATCTGAACATCTGAAGCTCTTCCGGTGGAGAAAATATCCTGGTTCTTCGATTTTTTTAAAATAGAATAGCCTACGATCCCGGAATAGTAGCGAGGAGTTGGTGTTTTGTGGCTCTCCGTGTCGACGTGGCTCATGAAAATACTCCATGCCTTTGATGGAAGTGGACAATAGCCCAGGAAAATGTGCTTTAGAAAAATACTAAAATAAATAAGTAACTAAGCAAGCAAAAAGTGATCCTCCCAGTTCCGTAGGGACCGTTCCTGTTTATATCTAAGTACCAGGCAGCTACAACTACCCGACGATATTCCCCTCCAATACCTCTTATATCGACCGCCGCCATTATTCAGCTCCGCGCGTCGCTGCCACTCTCTCCTTGACGCGAAGCTATGATCCATACAAACCATAGAAAAACCGCGCTTAGACCGATCAAAAGGGAGAATCAGCGCTTCCTAGACTGACGAAAGAAGGGCTTGTTGCGCATGCGTATTTGTTGCTTCATGTGTCCAGGCAACTGCAGAATAAGGCACGGTTACTATAGGAACGCTCGCAGCGTAATCAAGCATTGATTCCAAAAGGGTTTCAAATAAAAACGCTATGAAAGATTTTCATCGTAGTTCTCAGGAAATGCTGGGCCTTTCAGCATGGTGATAAGTACTTTTGTTCCAATATAAAGTGACCGAAATATATAGATTTTTGCAATCTTGGTAATTAAGCCTCATCTCACTTCTGTACCTTTTTAGATGGATAGGAGAGCAACTCCATCATTCCCGATCTACCAAGCACAGCTACGAATCTTAATGATATCTGGAGGTGGGGAAGCCATCCTAGTTTAACTAATAATGATATAAGCTTGGCATGACTTTGATCAATCAATTTAAACGTTTTTGTAAAATTATATTGTGCAGTTGGTTAGGTATGTGGGAAGTCAGCCCCCTCTCCCAGAAGGAAACATTAAAAAGGGAGAATATTATGTTTCCTCAAAAAAATTTAAAAGAGGCAGAAAAGCATGCCCAGTTTTTTCTTAACAGACCCAAGTCTCCCTCCCCCAAGCAGAAACCAGCTCTGTAGAAAAGCAGATGTAAATAATCCAGGAAGGTTGGAGGCCCCCAGCTAGAAGCTTAGGAAGACAAAGGCACCTAAAATCTACATACCCCACCCAAACTTTAAGACAGGAAATAGTAGGATAGACCCACAGATGCCAAAGGGCATACTCAGACTCAGGTCAAAATACATGACACAGGAAATACAAAGCCTCAAACAGGAACAGGAAACAACCTCAAGAGCCCCAGAGGGTATAAAAACCCACTCCCTACATGTGCTCTCTTTTTTTTTTCTTCCAGAGCCATCTTTCTGTCTGGCTCTCTCTTCGATAAACTGCAACCTTCTTTCTAAAGCAGTTGCTATGTTGTTTATTTCCAGCTTGGACTGAACCATGATGAAGACTTTTCCTTCAACAAGTGAGTGGAAGCAAACGATTTAAAGTTCATCTTTTTGCATGTTACAAAATTCCTGGGCCAAGGAAATTCAAATTACCTGATTATTGTGAACAGACACCAGAACAGGCATGTCAAACTCATGATGTCGCATGATGTATTGTGACTTTTCCCCTATTGCTGGCAATGGGGTGGGCATAGTTTTGGCATGACGCATCCGGCCCATGGGCCGGCAGTTTGACATGCCTGCACTAGAAGAATGATATTTTCAAAGGCTAATAACCAGCATGGGAAACAATTTTTATCAAAATAAGTGGATGTAGGGCTTTTTAATTGTCTCTTCTCAAAAATTGCCTCTTCTCAAAAATATTATCTGTCTTCATTGTGTAGAGTCCTTGGTGCTGAGTTTGGTGGTTTTCTTGCAGACATTTCATTACCAAACCAGGCAACATCATCAGTGCTGGTAGTTCAACCCTGAGCTACAAATATTCTCTTCTATCAGCGTCTTTGCATTTACATATTAAGTTCTATAAGTATTTATTGAGTTACGGGCTTATATTCAGTAATGCTGGAAAAGCAAACTGGTAAGCAAATGTTCATCCTGTTCCATATTTTATTATTGACTGTTCTATCAATCTCTGTTATCAGAGCAAAGTGCTTTACATATGACTAATTCCAGCAACCTCAGCAGGCAGAAATATCTGTCAAGTTTGTCTGGACTTAGAAACTAAACATATTGTAATTGGTCTTGTTTGGGAAACCACCAGCAAATACCACAGATGTCATGTAGACTAGGAAGGCAAAAATAAATAAATTGGAAAAAGATAAAGGTACATTTTTGTATTCCTGGCAAGAAAGCTAAGTGAATGAATTCACTCATACATTGCCCCCAACAATCTGGGTCCTCATTTTACCTACCCCGGAAGGATGGAAGGCTGAGTCAACCTTGAGCCGATGAAATTTGAACCGCTGACCTGCTGAACACAGTCAGCTAAAGTGGCCTGCAGTACTTTCCTGTAATGCAGCCCCATTTTATATGTCCTGATTCTGAAATATTAATAATCATCACCTTTTTCTGTTTGACACTATTCAGCTGTCATAGACTTCTCTGCCTTCTCTTTTAAAGGCAAAACTTGCTCAGCTCTTTCATTTCAGTCTAGTCTAAGTACTGAATTCATTTCAGCCTAAAGATCTCCATATTAAATTTTCTATACGGTAAAAAATAGTTCCCATCTAAATATCTCACTTTGCCTGTTGTCTTCTTGTTCAAGACTATTTGCCTTCAACTCTCCTTCAACATCTGCTATATACTTTCAACATTCTTCCTAAGGGTCTACGGATACTAGGGGGGAAAAAAACCTCAGAAATCTAATTTGCTTAACCAGTTCTTTTACAGAAAGCCTTGCTTCCAACTGTCCTTTCCTGTTTTCTGGTTGCCTGGTAACCTCAACCTCTGTTTGTCCTTCCTAACCCCTTCTCTCCCCCTCCTTAATACATGATAACGTTCAAATACACTACATTTTTCTCCTCTGTGCCTCTCTGACACTATCTCTTGGAGATTGCCAAGTGGCCAACATACGGAGCATAGTCTGTTGTTTTTCTTTTGTGACAAATCAGAAGCCATTTAATGACTTTTTCTCATTAATAGAGGGGAGATTTTACAGCTGAGGAGGCAGAAAGTTTTATTTGGCGCACCTACAAGCACAGTGCTAGGATAGCCTCATAGTAAGGATCTTAAAGGAAGATTTATGAGTCTTCAAGAGTGATTCCATGGCTTCTGCATCAGGAATCTATGTATTAGCTTCTCAGTTTCCAGGGATGGATTTCCTGAATCCCTATCCTGAACTGGGGAGGTTTGATTTGCTTGTCATATTGGTTCCACTCAAGCTATTTAGCTGTTCCCTTTTATGGGAAACTTAATGTTGCTGGCACTGAGTACTTATGTATGGAGGGGAGTATTGTTTCAGATGAGCCACTGTTCTGAAGGGATTCACCTGAGCAAGGGGTTGGACTAGATGACCTCCAAGGTCCTTTCCAACTTTATTATTATTACTATTACTATTATTACTTACGATACTTTTCTGATTTAAATTGCCTTGCTAATAGCACGTGAAAACTTCCCAGGACCCATCCCTGTAGTACCTGCAGCAGTTGCTAATGCTAATCATTGATGTTATAACTTTAAAAACAAGATATATTGAATAGTCTTTGTTGTATGGTACTCCTTCCTAAATGATATTCTTTGCAGATTAGAGAGTAAAATGGCTATGAAATTTGGTATAACAGGTTCCCAACTAAAATAAAAACACAGAAGATACATATTTGAAAAAGAATTTGTTTCTTAATCATTTTCAACCATGTAACAGTGAGAATTAGTATGATCAGAAAAAGGTCATGTGAGTTCAAGCAGACTTTTGAATTTGCTTGCATGGAAGGATGAAAGGCATCTGTCAAATGCAAAGTAGAAGTTGGGGAAAGTCCTTTGGGATGCCAGTCAATTCCCTTTCATCCTTTGTACATTAATGAATTGCCATGTGAATTTTCTCTGCCGGGCCAGACTGAACAAATTGTTAATATTCCCAACAGAAATAGTTTGGGTGAGATTAATTAGGCTCCCATATTGGATGAAAGAAATATCTTTCACCTCTAAAACTAATCTGCTTTTCTGCACCAACAAATCTGTATAATTAAAGCTGCATAATACCTGCCTCTCTTCGGTTCCTTAGCAAGTAAAAGTGCTTCTTTTCATGCACAAACTAATCTTTCTACATGCAGAATATATCAGCAGCATTTTTTTTTACAGAAATGCAGTAATGTCTGAGGGCATTGGTAGATGTGGCTTCAGAGCCATTTATGAAATCAACTTTGCCCACCTCTGTTCAGTTAATACTAAATGCTTCCCTTCCCAAAAAGTCCAGTCCTGACCTCCTCCTGTTACATTTACAGTCTTTGGGGCATGCAAGAATCTCCCTTTTCAAAAAGTGAAGGGCCCAGCAGAAGTGGCTGTGTTGGAGTCCATTACCTTACATGGGGTAATATCTCTGGTGCCCTTGCTCCATCTCCCAGCTGCTGAGTGTCAGCTAAGTGGTGAGGGAGTACACAGACCAAAATTACAGAATAATCTTTTATTTATTACATATTAAAATAGTTTATATGATTACTATTTCAGCATAGTGATTATATGCAGCTGATAATGTCTAAATGCATGCAATATTGTAATACAAAAGTAAACATAACTTAAATATCTATCTCCCCTGCCCCCCAAAAATCATAACTAAATAGACAAAATGATATAATGCAACTAAGGCTCCTAATCATCCCTTTTTTAAAAAGCCAAACAAAACCTGACCAACTTTGCACATCAAATTCAAGTAACATTCTGGCCCAATAGCCCAGAATGAAGTCACCAGGGTGGTTTATTGGAGGAAGGATTAGCTTTTTGGACCTTAACTGGGTATTGTAGGCAGATTATACATTTGGTTGCTGGCCAACAGCTGAGTTCTGATTGGTTGAGATTTTTCTGTGGTCATCTGTTGGCTAGGTAGAACACATTTTGATTGGCTGTTACCTATGCAGCATTTGGTTTTTTTTCTATTTAAATAAGAATGCTGATACTGCGAAGCCAGACTATTTTTCAGTATTCTAGAATGTCAGTTTTATGCCGTGTAAACTGCAGACGTTCTAAAACCATTTCTCATATCTGGGGGGTGCATGCTCTGCCTCATGGATGAAGAGAGATTAGACCCAACACTTTCCCTTTTTGCCAGATAGAAAAACTCCTTTGTCTTTTGAAACTAAAAGAGAAGAAAGCAACTGAGGTTGGAATGAGCAGGCTCAGAAATGATCTCACTATGATTCTCAGGGACCATTTGGAGGAGGGGTCCAGGAATAATGGAGACAGAAAGAAAACTGTTTCAGGCAATGGTTACCCTTAGGAAGGATTAAATAAAAGTGTAGCCATTCTATAAGAGATTATTTTTTTTTCATTTCATTTTCCATGTGGTGTTAAGTTGTAATTTATTCTCTCTGATATTTATTATATCAGCTCAAGATTGTTGTTAGGTTTGAAACCCTTTGGAGTTTCTGAGCCACAGATCCATCCCACCTTATAATCTCTCCCAACAAATGTAGACTTCTCCTTAATGATTTTTTTTTTAAGGGCAGTTTGAGATTTTAGCGGCACTGTATTTGTGTTTCATTTATCTTTTATTGTTTTCACTTGAGATTATCTAAAGTTAAAAAGGAATGTTTTCTTTTTTTCCCCCTTTGGAATAACGATGATGATGATCTTGTGATTTTGATGTAATTACCTAATGGAGGGCAGGGAGGAGGTTGATGTCCCATATACCTCAAATCTTTAAGGGCAGAGATAGCTATTTAAAAATGTAGGTGAATTTTTCACTTTTTATATGAATTTTTCTTCTTCCCCCCCCCTTCTGTTTGCCAATAAAGCAGAGGTCTACAACCTTTTTGGTTTGGCTGCCCAAAAAGGGAGGCAGATACCGCTACATGCGCGTACACAGCCACAAATGAGCCGTCCGTGAGCGCATGTGCACGCACAAATGTGCTGCCACGAGCACATGCACACGTGTAAATGGGCCGTGTGAGCATGAGTGCTGCAAATGGGGTGGCACTAGCGCCAGCGGGATGCTCAGGGCGGTGCTAGTGAGTCAGGATGCTCGGGGTGGCACTAGTGCTGGTGGAACGCTCGGGGCGGGCGCCACTAGCTCTGGCAGGATGCTCGGAGCAGCGCTAGTGCTAGTGGGACACTCAGAGTGGGGCAGTGCTAGCACCGGTGGGATACTTAGGGTGGCGCTAGCACAAGTGTGGGGGATGAGTGCACATGAACTGGCCTTCATGCGACCCGATGGCCAAGAGGCCATGGCCCGGTAGTGAGCTGCGGCCCACAGGTTGGGGACCCCTCCCTGCAATAAAGCACATCATACTATCTCTCCCACTTGCTGTGGTTAAGAGGGAAGACTCCCGGTAAAGACGTCCACAGAAGATAGATAGTGGTCACAGTAACTACCAGTCTGCCATACCCAAAGAGAGAAGACAGGCCAGGGTGTATAAACCCAGAGGCCTTGTAAGAAAAAACGTATGAGATCTCTAGTTGTTTACCTGGTGGATTCAGCCTATTCATCTAAAGAATAAAATCTAATAACATCGAGGACAATGATGGACATACTTCTGTTTTTACAATAAAATGTTTATTATATTGCATGCCTGATAGTGAATTCACGGTCACAGGCTCAAGTGAGTTCATAATAAAGGTGTGATTTAAAAAAAAAAAATCAAATGTCTTGTTTCTCTGATTATTTCTTAACTTCAGTTTATGTTATTTTATATAAGAATGATTCTTACTGAGATATAGCAATCCTAAATGTTGCAGAACACCCTGCCATCTATATGGGACCTTATTTCTCCCATAAAGTACATTGCTTTAAATAGTTGTTGTTCCTGTTATGTTATTGTCCAGCAAATATTTTCAGCCTAGGGCCACTCTAGATCATTTGGGGAGGTGGGGGGGCTATATTGGGGCATCTCAAAATTTGGACCAAATCTAAATTAAGCTTTATTTAAATTAATTTTTTTTAAAAAAATATCTGTATAAGAAGTATGATTGCTTATCATGTCTGCAAGAATGCATTTCTGCCGTATTAAAATTATAACCGAGCATCACTTTTTTGAAGGGAATCTATGACTCAGCTCTGGATGCTGGATGATATTACGTGACTGTAAAATATATTCTTATTGCTTTTACCAAAAAATCCATTTTGTCCAAAACCTCCAAACACGATTTTTATTCAGATTTGTCAAAGTGAATGTCCATTGGGAAGCATTCCAACTTGCAAGGAGGAGACATCAAGCATGGAACTAATCTAGAGTCACTGAACAACTATAAAAAAGCCAGAACTGGCCTTTCCTGAATTCCTTGGAGCCTTATCTAATTGTGGGAAAGCTGCCAGGCTGGGGAAATTCCTTTATATTAGGCAGAACATAATAAAGTGGTTAACTTGAACTTTGCATATGTGGGCCTGGTTATTCACACCTGAGAGTATCTTGGAAAAGATTTAGAGTTTCTCATCACAACAAGATGCCTTGTACTAAAACTTCCTAGCCAGCTGACTGAGAATTATGGGAACTCCAGTACAACAGTGGACATTTGTCCTGGGGGAGCTGATACAGAGTCATGGCTTTTGTAGATTTCAGATCAGTTTGAATGGAGAAAATGTTCATGTGATCCCAGATACTGAATTTGATGGACATCCAGCTACAGCAACACTACAGAACAGTTCTAACATACAAGTTAATCAACTGAAATATCTCGATATAAAAATGTCCAAAATAACTCTTTTTCATCATTCCTCCAAATATATTTATTACCTGTATGTTTTGTCATCCATAGATGCAACCAAGCCAAGTTAATTCAGATTCTTTTTGTTAGGCTACAAAAAGATCTTGATCTGAAGACAAATGTGTAATTAGTCAAATAAAATGTATAGGCAATAAGGCAACAAAATAGAATATGGAGCTTGTTCATAACCCAAACTACAACAGGAGATGGATATACAAGTTTTAAAGCAAGAGAGCTAGCTGGCAGGGTTACTAGATCTGCACTATAATACAGTAATTTAGAAGGGTACTTGCTTGTAGCAAAAGAGTTTTTTGTGTTTCCATACTGCCATGTTAGTTATCCTGCATGATGTGATTTGTTTCTGGCATGGGTGTGTGAATCGAGACCATGTGATCCATAAAAATCAAGTTTGGCTTGGTGTGGCATATCAACCATCTAATCATTTTATTTTGTAAGTCATAATTAAGCAAACCCTAAATTAATTAAATGGACCAACCCAATCATTGTATCATAACTTGATCATCCTTTTTAGTTTTGCTGATTTAAATTCTGTTAAATGACAACAGTAGGTATAGCTAAGGATGGCAGAAAAGCCATTTTATTTTAAAGAGCTAAGAGCCATTTTCTTGTTAATACCCTCAGACACACGTGAATCAGTGGCATCAGGGACAAACTCTTTTATGCTAACTCTTTGGCAAGCTATGCTGATTGAAAATTGTGCTGCAAACAATAGATTGATGAAAGTTACCATGCACTGAGGATCTTGTGTTTTGCAGGGAGAAAGCCTGGTCTTTTATGGTGGTAATCTCACCCAATAAAGATCACCAATTGGAGAGGAGCCATTCCCCCTGCCACAAAACTAGCAGTTTGGAGTGAGTCATTGGTTTCTTGCATCAGATGGGCCAAGAGCATGAGATGCATGATTATACTGAATGTTGATCAAAGACCAATTGATCGTATGTATACATGATTAAAAGGAGACTCCATAGAGAAAAGACTGGAAGTTTAACATGCTCAGTAACTGCTGTTATACAGTCAATATCAGACTAGTTAACCCTCATTGTTTTTTAAACTGTATAAAGTCCTGTCCTTCATGCTTATGTACCTTGTGCTTCATGCAGATCAGGAAAAATATTGGAGTTGGGATGGGTCCCTAAAATAAATGAAACAACTGAAAGAGAAGTAGAATAGTACTTGTCATTGTTAAAAGAAATAACAAAATGATAATTTTATGCTTTACAAGCTTATTTAATTAATTAAACAATTAATAGGCTGCCCATCTCATATGCATGACTATGAATTAAAACAAAATAAAACAATAAAAATAACCAGAGATAAGAGGAACATCCTGTGGTATACATACTCGCTACAAAGTAATTTTTAAAGGTTTTATGATTCAGGTATGATTAGAATTTGTGGAGTTCAGATTTGTAGCAAACATTTTAAACAGAAAACTTGAATAAATTCATTAAATTTCAAAAAAGCTCCATTGATCACCCTTATTTATACTGGTTGTAATAGCATGATATGCTTATTCATGGATAATTATGGTGCATAGTTGCATTAAAACTTGACGGGCTAATTGGTGGTTCAGTGTTTCATGTCAAAATAGCCACAGAGTGGATCTTAGGGGTCATATGATGAACACACTATTTTCCCCTCTATTAGCTTGCCTGGTACAGTTCAGTATAAGCTACCTTGAAGAAAAAGGCAATCTTTCCATGTGAGGTTTCAAATAAAAGAACCCAATTTATCAGATAGCTTGTATCTTACTTCAGAGTGGGTGATTAGATCATACAGAGGCCATTTGTTATATACAGTATTCCATTATAATTAAGTAATATATTCTGCATTTTTACCAAGGCAGGCCACAAGCAGTTTTGTTTATTAAAGAAAAATGATGTGTTCTTTTGGCCTTTCTACAATTTTGTTGAAACAAAACCTTAGTTCATAAGGAATTAAGTTAGGAGACCACTTTGTTTAGGATAAGGACCACAGTTTGGCCTTGGGTAGCATGCTGGTGATTATACAGTACTTTCAAAGTAGCTGAGGCCTGGACAAGGAATTAGGCACTGCCAGAACAAAACACTTGATTGGATGACTTTAATAAAACTGACATAGACTATAGTAAAGATGTTTTCTTCCCAGTACTTATTAATGTCATTGTTACATCCAAAGTTATAGACTATGAGCCAGATTTGGAAGGCTTTGGGACTATATCAGACTGGGCTATTCAATAATTTATTGAATATATAAACGACTGTACTTGAGTTCACATTTTAATCTAAGCAAACCCAAACCAATGTGTTGGTTTTGTTTTCGTTTTTTTTATTTGGCTTATTGTGTGTCTGATCCAGCTAATGCTTTAAGTTTTCTTATTTAGGCTGACACACGAACCAAGCTGTTGACTATCCATTTTTATTGTAACTGTAGAATACTAGGACACAGTGGGTTGCTAAATGGGTGGTTTTGTTAGTATGGGTAGTCCTCGACTTACAGTAGTTCATTTAGTGACCGTTCAAAGTTACAACCCACTGAAAAAAGTGACTTATGACCATTTTTTCACACTTAATGACGATTGCAGCATTCCCCCATGGTCATGTGATTTACATTCAGGTGCTTGACAACTGGTTCATATTTATGGCGGTTGCAGAATCCCTGGGTCACGTAATCACCTTTTGCAACCTTCTGACGAGCAAAGTTAATGGGGAAACCAAATTCATTTAACAACCGTGTCACTAATTTAACAACTGCAGTGAAGCACGTAACAAATGTGGCAAGAAAAATCATAAAATGGGGTAAAACTCACTTAACAAATTTCTCACTTAGCAACATAAATTCTGGGCTCAACTGTGGTTGTAAGTCGAGGACTACCTGTGTAGAAGATGAGCGGAGCTGCCATGATTCTTTGTCTTTTGTTTCTCTTCAAGGGCTTTGGTTATGCCACATCTAGCAATGGCAGTCATTACTGTATTCATAATAATAATAATGATGATGATGATGATGGATAGTGGACGTGGCAGTGCCTGGAGACAGCAGAATAGACGAGAAAGAGCTGGAGAAGATAACAAAATACAGAGACCTACAAATAGAAATAGAAAGACTGTGGCAAAAGCAAGCAAGGGTAGTACCAATAGTAATAGGCTCCTTGGGTGCAATCCCAAAACAACTGGAGCACCACTTGAACACCATTGGCATTGACAAATTCGCTATTAGTCAATTGCAAAAGGCGGCCTTACTAGGAACTGCTTCCATCCTGCGACGATATCTGTAATACCATCAAACATCCACATCTGCCTATCCCAGGTCCTGGGTAAGGACTCGATAGGTAGACAAAATGCCAAATCCAGTCTGAACATCTGGCTGACTGTGCGATGATCCATAATAATAATAATAATAATAATAATAATAATAATAATAATAATAATAATAATACAAAGTCACGGTTCTTTCTGCTGAGATAAACTGGGTTCAGACACAAAGCTGCTCTTTAAACAAATACAACTATTTGTGTTTGAATAGAATGGTGCAATGTAAATCCTGGTTTATAAACCACACTATCTGTGTTCATGAAACATCCAAACTAAGCCAGAACTGCCACGTGCACACACCCCAATTTGCTCAAAGTCAAGGTCAACATCCTTGCTATTTCCTCCAACTGCATATTTCTATTCTGTGTAATCGGAGCTGTTATTGGTAAGATAAGAACGAAGACAGATAGTATGAGTTAGGCAAGGCATCTTCTTCCTGTTTGCCTCTTAGTATTCTGTTTAACTCTTTTATTAAAATACGAAGAATGATGAAGGATGTCAGACTATCTATCTTCCAAACTTATCAGATACAGAAACAACACAGACCATGCAGTTGAAATTTGAACTTTTAGTCCATATTATTATTTGCTAAAGGCAAACACTGAGATTCTGCCTATGTCAGATATAGCTTCCTGTTCATTCAGAGTTGCCAAAACAATCCATGAGAGGATTTGGGATGAAGCTGAAGCAAGAGAATACTGAAAGGACCATTTGAAAGATCTGTATGGAAATTATGTTAAAATGTGTAATTAAATCAAATGCTATTTTAGCATCCAAGTAAAAACTAAGGAAAAGGAAATTATAAATA
Source organism: Crotalus tigris (assembly GCF_016545835.1). Lineage (NCBI taxonomy): Eukaryota > Metazoa > Chordata > Lepidosauria > Squamata > Viperidae > Crotalus > Crotalus tigris. The sequence continues at coordinate 2,843,069 of NW_024096464.1, read as the reverse complement.
CTTTGAAACATTATAAAGTTGCAGGTGTAGATTTTAAGTGGAAGAATTAAAATATATTGAAATAATATGATGTGTGGAATGTGTGCATGATAGATGCATTTGCTTCTGAAAATCAGAGAAACCTTATTAATGCCTTATAGAAAAGAAAAAAATAGTGGACTCAGATGCAGTTGCAAAATGATATGGTGATTTATTTGTTAAGTGGGCCTGGGAAGGTGTTGACAGAATTCTGATTGAAAAAGTACAAGAAGTAACAGTGAGCAAAATGCAGGAAATATAGTTTGGCTATATTTGAATTTATTTATTTGTCCTGCCTTTTTTTCATATACAACTCATTGTGATGAGCATATTCCTTCTTATTATTATTTTCCCACAGCAACCCTGTGAGGTGGGTTGGGCTGAGAGTGAATACCCCAAGATCACTCAGCCAGCTTTCATGCCAAAGATGGGACTAGAACTAACTGTTGCCAGGTTTCTAAGCCAACATCTTTTTTTATTATTATTATAAATTTTTACAATTTTACAATAAAAACCCCTTTCCCAATCCCTCCCCACCCATCCCAAAACCCTCCCTCATTCTTCCCAGAGCTGAATACAGGGTTAACTAGAACTTAAAAGAAAAAACTTTTAAACTCAAATAAACCTCAAACAAATCCAACATCTTAACCACCATGCCAACCTGGCTTTCAACTTGAATATAAATAATTTATTGCTCATTTAGTAAAGGAGTATAACAACGTGAAATCACTTGAATTTTGTAATATTTGGCATGAGTGGAGTTGAACTTAGCAAGTGATTCGGCATTAATCAAGAGGTAGGTTAAGGATGTACGGAATCCCTATCATTATTTAATTTATTTCTGGATAATATGTTGAATGATATCGTAATGTTAGGGCTGTTTTGGTAGGAAATGTGTATATATGTTCTTAAACATAGCATTACTGTACTTGCATACAAAAAAATATAGATTTTGTTGTTAGTTGCGAAGTTGTATCTGACCCATTGCGACCCCATGGACAATGTTCCTCCAGGCCTTCCTATCCACTACCATCTTCTGGAGTCCATTTAAGCTCACGCCTTCTGCTTCAGTGACTCCATCCAGCCACCTCATTCTCTATCGTTCCCTTTTTCTATTGCCCTCAATCTTTCCCAGCATTAGGCTCTTCTCCAGTGAGGCCTTCCTTCTCATTATGTGGCCAAAGTACTTGAGTTTCAACTTCAGGGTCTGGTCTTCTAAAGAGCAGTCAGGGTTGATCTCCTCTAGGACTGACCAGTTTGAACTAGACTATAAAAGATAATAAGGAATCTGGATTTGAAAATTAATGTATCAAAAATCAGGGCAGTTATGTTTGGACCAAAATGGAGAATTCAATTGCCCATTATAGATAAATTGTGAAAATGTTGAAACAAATAATTGAAATTGTGTATCATGGTGAAATGTTTAGTAAAAATGAGGCTCTATATGGGAGAAATTTTGAGACTGCACATTCTTCTAGAAAGGAGCTAGATTGCTTATGGTCTGTTGTGAGGAATTTGTTGAAACAAGCAGAAATTCTTCTGCATGTAACAGTATGCTCCTTCCCAGTTTGTTGTATGGCAATGACAGTTGGTATATCAGGAGAAACATAAATGCTGAATGCAGTGCATACGAGGCCTTTAGGAAAACAAAAGGAATAGCCTCAAGAATGAATGGATACTGAATGAATATGGACCAAGCATGAAGGAAGTATATGGTGGTGGTTTGGTTATATACAGGGCTTTTTTTGTCATAGAATGCCCAGAACGGAGTTCCGGCACCTTTTTTGGATGGAACCTTGTAGGGTAGGCAAGGCGGGTTGTATCACGTGTGTGAGTTCTGGCACTTTTTTTTTTTAACAAAAAAAAGCACTGAATATATAAACACAATGGATAGTTGTTGAACTGCAAAATGAATATAGGAAAGAAGGTGTATCAATCAAGAGGAAGAAGTCCAAGGAAGTCCTGATTGAAAGGAATCAATGAGATTCACAAGAAGACAATGTGTGAAAAATTAAAGAAGAAAAGGTGATGTGTGAAAGCTGTGTGTGGACATGGTGAAAACAAGGACAGGGCCTGGAATGTTGTGGACTGTAATGAATGATGTTGATATAAGCTAGTTTAGTTGCATAATCTATATTTTTTTCCTCATGCATTTTATTATTTTATTTCCTTTTTTCTGCACTTTGCATAGCATTGGTTACCCCAATTGATATAAAGTATGTATGAACATTTCACTCACATTCCTTGATTGATTTTACATAAGCGTACAAGTAAACGTATAAATGTACTTCCAGAAGAGATAAATTACAAAGGGCATTATGTGTTTATAAAATCACCCTGTGGAGTTCATTGGTGGAAGGTTCTAGAAGGTGAGAGTTATTTCTGAAATCTTACTAGAAACTTTCAGGAAGAGCTTTACAGCCCAGAAATCTAGGTAGGTTTTTTCACTCCTATTTAATCTCTTTGCTCTGACCTTCTATCCAGTACCCTTATTTATGCACTGTCTTGCACCTTTTCATTCCTAAAAGCATTTTCAGATCTCTTGCAGATGAAATGGCAACATGAACCTGTGCTGGGTTCACAGTTTGCACCAAGCCATGGCTGTCTTATAACCAGATTATTTGTTTGAATAATATGAGAACCAGGTGAGCTTTCATATATGCTAAATCTTACACAAACTGTAATGGCTGGGTTGATAATCATCAGAAGCTACATTGTGGCTTAGCATGACATGGAAAGATAGCCTTGTGTAATCATCTTCTGCTTTGTCATCTACTTGCTAATTCAGTTTCAAAGTCGTTGAATTTAATTTATGCCACCCGTAGATAAGCTGACCTTTGAAATTTTCATGTTTTAATTTTCACAATTGGCTTACCCAGGATGTGGCACTTTTTTGTGATATTTTTAATTTAAAAAATTAAGGGCTGTCTTATCCATGGATGGCCTTAACTCTAAGTATATACAGGTACTTTAAAAATGTCTTGCTGTATATAGTCAAGGATTGAACAGATACGACAAATCCAATTATTGAGGTGCATTTTGGCATTTTAATTTCTCAGGTGACCTGCGAGTATATATGGTAAACATGTTCTTTATTTCCTTTACTGTATTCTAAGTTAGTCTAATGGATTTTCTTAAGCATGTAGAGACAGGATCAAGCTTTCAGCCTCATGTGCATTGTATCCTTAAGCAACACTGGAGCTTATGAACATAAACACGTAGCATAAGCAGACAGACAGAGGAATGTTTGAGGATAATTTTCTTACAGTCATTTCATTTGTTTTTCCTGCACATATCTAATTTTCCTTCTCGCCTATAAGAGTCTTATTGGGTGGTATTTAATCTTTTAATCTTTTAAAACTTAAATAATTGTAATTATTAGAAGATCAAACTGAATTTGCTGACATATGCTGCTTTACTTCTCTTTCCATTCCCAAGCCACTCTAAGAGAATAACCTGTTTTCTACCTCTGCCTTTGTTTTGGTGATGGGGGGGGAGGTGTTGCTTATGCTGCAAAGTACCATAGCAAGCCCATCAGCATGTTTCAGTTTAAGTAAAACAATAAATAAAGGGCCAGAAGCACAGAATTACCATGTTTAAATCCTTACAGGAGGATTGCAATCAAAGGTGCTGAGGAAGGAAGGGAACAGGACACAAATGGCAGCCTTTAGTAATTGTATCCAGTTGTATCCAGACATAGGACACAAGGGTCTTGCAGTTTGTGTTCTGAGATCACAGTTTGTGTTCTGAGCTGCACATTTCTTCCCTGCCATCCTCTCCAGTTTGCATGATGTGGCTAGTAATAAATGTTTGTAGAGAGTGAGCAGTTGATACAGTTGAAACCTACAGTAAATGGTCAGTGGCTAAAGGTCAGAGTTTTGTCACTATTGCTCAGAATCATTATAGGTAGTCCTTGGGTTATGACAGCAATCGGAAATGGAATTGCCATTACTAAGTGATGCGGTCATAAAGCAGGACATTATACGGTCATATCACTAGCGATGACAATCCCGGCAATGCTGGGTGCCATCATAATCCCAAAAGATGTGGGTTGTTAAGTGAGAAGAGATGTGTGTGTGTGTGTGTGTGTGTGTATGTGTCCCAGTTAAGGAATGCCATGGGAGGGAGGCCTGGGACGGTGGTGGAAGGGGCCCTGGGAAGCCCGGTGCAGGGTGTGTGTGAATGCAGGGAGGCTGTGGGAAGGAGGTCACAGATTGGCACAAGCACAGGGAAGCCTGGCGGAGTTATTGGAGCAACTTGCAACCTTTCCTGCCAGCTTCCCCACTGACTTTGCTTGTGTGAAGTAGGCAGGAAAAATGGCAAATGGCGGTCATGTGACAATAGGGTAGTGCAGTCTTTGTAAGTGTGAGCCAATTGCCAAATGCCTGAATAATGGTTGTGATATCTGAAGAGGTGGTATGATAACCAATATTTCACGGACGAGTCATAAATACTACTGGCTTAGCTCCATTGCTACTGCAGATGGTCACTAAACAAGTGGTCAATAAGCAAGGACTACCTGTATGTGATTTGTTTGAGTTTGGCTTACAGTATTGCTTGAATCTAGCCACTGTGGTTTGTAAATTGTGATTTACGGAAAGTCTGAGCCTAGATAATTATGATCTTTCCAGTGAAATATAGTTAATTAGATCTTGGTAAAGCAAACCTGTGAATCTAGAAATCTAGAAATGAATGAAATTTGATGTAAACTAAAACAAAATTCCTAGAGAGATGCACTGATTAGAAAGAGGACACCTGTACACAAGGAATGTAATTTAACATTTCCTTGTGGTTCTGCTTAAAAAAAAATAGAATGATTTTTCTTCCTCTTTACTCCAAACATGGTGTGCATGTTGGTAAAGAAGCTATTTTGGGCACTTCTATTTTCTGAGCTTCAGTTTAATTTTATGCTGCATGGACATTCAATCTGATTTAAAATTGCACTCCCTTGATTTGTTGAATAAACTGCAATTGGCTGGTCTTGCAAGACAAGCTGAGCTGCAAGTGCAATGTCCAAGTTCATACAGCAACAAAGTCAAACCTAATCAAATCACACTAAGGCTTAGTGTACTAGGATGCTAGGCCATGTGTGCATGAAATAAACAGAAAAAAAGAAAGAAATGACATTGCATTGCAATAGGGGGAAAAGAACCACTTTGGACTTTGAACTAAGCTATTTTGCCTCCCTCCCATCATCAGCTGCCTCCCATTTTTTTTTCTTCATGAGTGTGTCTCCTATTATAGAAAACACACTCCTGATTAAAGATTAGGAATTGATTCTATAGTATAGTAATAAAATCTGGAATGGCGACACCTGTTCTGTAGACTTGTTAAGTACTTGAGGTAAAAGATCTTAAATTGAAAGTATTTATAAGTTGGCATCTATCTTTGATTCAAGTTCTTTGATATGCCTATTTTGTTGGCTAGCCAGATGAATTATTTTGCAATTAAGAGATGCTAAAATAGTTGAAACAGTTTATTGTAACCTTTTTTAGACCATATTAAGCAATGTCAAAGTGTGGTGATTCAAAGTGCATTGAGATAACTTTCCTTCTGAAAGTTTAAGGCAGACACACCTCAGGAAATCCAGACAGGATATCCATATTGACAAATAATCGTACCCATAAGCGTTTAAATAGAGAGGCTTATTGAGGCTATAAAGTTGGCAACCTTCTCCAATTTGTTGTTCTCCAATTTTTTTCCCTGTTCTTCTCATGGAGTGGAATGATGAAGAATGTACAGGTAGTCTTCAACTTACAACAGTGCTTTTAGTGACTGTTTAAAGTTACAACAGCACTGGAAAAAAAAGAGTCTTAAGACAGTTTTTTACATTATGACCACTGCAGCATCCCCATGGGTCATGTGATCAAAATTTGGATAGTAATAGTAATAGTAGTAAAGTTGGAAGGGACCTTGGAGGTCATCTAGTCCAACCCCCTGCTCGGGCAGGAAACCCTACACCATTTCGGACAAATGGCTGTCCAGTCTCTTCTTAAAAACTTCCAGTGTTGGAGCATTTACTGCTTCTGGAGGCAAGCTGTTCCACTGATTAATTGTTCTCACTGTCAGGAAGTTTCTCCTTAGTTCTAGGTTGCTTCTCTCCTTGATTAGTTTCCACCCGTTGCTTCTTGTCCTGCCTTCAGGTGCTTTGGAAAATAGCTTAATTCCCTCTTCTTTATGGCAGCCCCTGAGATATTGGAATACTGCTATCATGTCCCCCCTTGTCCTTCTCTTCGTTAAACTAGACATACCCAATTCTCTGGGTTGTTGGGGGCAATATGACAACTCTGTAAACTGCTTAGAGAGGGTTGTAAAGCTCTGTGAAGAGGTATATAAGTCCATTGCTATTGCGACTACTGTTGCTATAACATTTGCAGTTATGCAATCCCCTTTTGCGACCTTCTGACAAACATCAATAGGGAAGCCAGATTCACTCAACAGCTGTGTTATTGACTTAATATCTGCAGTGATTCACTTAATAACCGTGACAAGAAAAGTTGTAAAATGGGGCTAAATTTATTTAACAAATGTCTCACTTAGCAGCATAACTTTGGGGCACAATTGGGGTTTTAAGTCATAGACTAGCTATACCAGTTTGAGGAAGGACACCAGAAAGCCACCTTTCTACACACAGAAACAGTGGTAAAGATTGCAAATAAGTATTAATGGGACTCAACTAATATTGGAAAACATCCAAATCTTTGAAAATTGGTACCTTTTTCCTTTGAAAGAAAGTAATATCAACAATATTAGCAATTTCTTACTATTTTCAGAGCTTAAAATTGTACAGTAGGAATAGATAAAGCAACCTGCAATAGACAAACTATTGGTTTTAATCATAAACAGGTGATATAATAAAATCACTTATATCATTTCTAATGGATAAAGAATTGAATGCAGATCAGTGAAATCAATTTAGCATTAACCAAATTATTTGAGCTAATCATTGACTGAGTTTGCACCTCATTCTAAGCCTTAGTGTAATCTGTTTAGTTTTGTGTGAATACAGCCACTGTGGACTATAAACCAAACTTAAATGTATTGTGTGAGTCCAGTCAATTACCACTGATTTTATAAGACTTAGACTCACCTGACTGAAATGGATAAATATTGAATCAGTTTGTAATCCCTGATTAAATAAACCATAGTCTGGTTTGTTGTGTGAACACAGCAAATAGTTCTGTGTTAGAGGATACTTAGAGATGCTGGATTACTATCATCATCATATCTATGCTAGAATGCCAGATTAGTTTAAACCTCATAATCTGTCCAATTTTTCTGATTCTCCATTTGTTATCTGTAGATGAACGTGTGAGAAATATTGGACCTGGCAAAAAAAGACACCACAACCCTGCAGGAAGTATTCACAAGTTGAGGAAGAAGCAATATTCCCTGGTAGCAAACCTGCTTTGCACATTGCTCAAGTAGGAAATGACAGGACAGCCTTCGCCCTAAGGCTCTGTAGAGCTCCAGCTGACTGAAAAAGGTCAATACTTAGGCCAAGGTTCCTGGGTTTCATCCAGCCTTTACTAGCCAGTAACTTGCCAAAGTGAGTGCCAGCCAAACATATGACAAGAGCAAGAATTTAGACCCCAAACATCAGCTACATTCATTTTTTTTACTAAAGCTACTACAAATGGACTATTAAGGGTAAAAATTGAAGCATTTTACTACTTAGAGACCTCCCACTCTCTTTCCCTCCCTTAGGGGCAACTCTCCTCATCATACTAAAATGGCAAATCAGCCATTTTACCACTAAAGCTTGGTCATGCTATTCTGAAGTGCTGGGGGCTGCCAATGGCCAATAAACTGTGAGTTGCCTTCTGTTGTTGCAGTGAAGGGTTCCTTGGTGCTCTGTGAGCTTGGTTGTTGTCTTGCAGACATTTCATTACCCAAACTAGATAACATCATCTGTTCTAGCACTGGGTAATGAAGCACCAGCATAAAAACCGCCAAACAAACAACCAAGCTCACAGAGCACCAAGGACCCCTCATTTCAATGTTTGTTCTACAAACATTCTCCTTTATTGATAAATGGCAGCGCCAGGAGAGAAATATTTTCTCATTATTTCTGTAGTTGGCAGTTGGTGCCTGATAATATTTTTGATTAAGTGAAGAACATCAGTGCTCCAAGGGACAGGCAAAAGCGGCAAGTGAGAAGACATGGGTCACAATGGAAAGTCCTCCCCTTCTGTAACATTATGTCACAAGTACAGAGTTTGTGTGGTGACATCACAATGCATATTTCAACATGTTGTCATCACCCCTGCTAAAAATGGTGAAGATCTGAAGAACATTTTTGCTGAAGAACTGCTTACCAAAGAGCATAATATAAACATAAAGACTTCTGAATTTGTCTTGTTTTTTGTTTGTTTGTTCAAATTCTTTCTCAGTTATTTATGGGCTTACATCCCTTTTTTATTTTCCTGTAGCTTCTTTTCTAGACTGTTAAGTTCCACCTAACAGTTTCTTTATCTGCATGGTTAATATAACTCAGAGCGCTATCTTCTTTTCCATCAACAATGTATGAATATACTTCTAGTGGCTGCCCTGGAAGATGTGAGCAGAATCAGAACTGAGGTATCCAGCATGATAATAAAATCCTGTAAAGTCTCCAGATTATTTCCTTTCCTCATCTTCTCTATTAAATGTAACTGTAAACCTGAATTCTGAATTTTTTATAAGCTTCACCATATCTGGAATGTAAAACTCCAGACAGCTACTAAATCAGTCGTGGCAAACCTATGGTGCGGGTGCCAGAGGCAGCACTCAGAGCCCTCTCTGTGGGCACATGTGCTATCGCCCCAGTCCTAGGCCTTCAGCTGGGTTTTATAAAACCTTTTCGCTTTAGGCCTCCACCGCCGTGTACAAAAAAAAAGGTTCAATCAATCAGTCAATTTCAACTTCTCACGGGGAAAAAAAAGATCTTGCAAAATTGGAATTGATTGATTGAACTTTTTAGTCTCACCCAGTCTACTGTTACCACCGCAGCCACGCCCACCCAATGGGCCACACCCATCCGACACCCGACGATGCATAAGTGGGTTTTGGGTTGTAGTTTGGGCACTTGGTCTCTAAAAGGTTTGCCATCACTGTACTAAATGGAATTTTCTATGTCTCTTTTTGCCATCTATTGGTCACCTGGAGTTTTGCAATCCAGATTTGGCAGTGCTCATTTTATTGTGTGGAATTCATTAAAATGCTATTAAATTCTCTCCGGAAAAAGACTGACTGCAGCCTTAATACCTGAAATGGGTACCGTTGCCAAAAGATTGTATCGTAGCAAGAATTTCATATTCATGACTTCAATGAGACACTCACATCTGATGACTGTAAGAGATAGGATTAAAGGCTTACTTTGTCTTTAATTTTTACCTCACACATACACCAATTCTTGAATCTCTTTTAATTATACCTACTACTATTTGCAAACAATCTAACTCATTTCTCCACAGCCACACATATATTCTCCCCATAGGAACCAGGCTATGGTTTATTCTTTGCTTCAGAGACCTTTCAGGTTTCCTTTGGATTATAGTTAAACATCCCTGTTGCAGGTCCCTACTCTCGTTTCCTGGAGACTGTTGAGGTCTGGATGGGGAACAAAAGATTAAAACTGAAGCCTGGCAAGAGGGAGAGACTTTTAGTAGGTAGGGATAGTGGGAATCTCATTCATCCATTCATGCGCGTCACTAATTAGATGACGAGGCATTTGGCTATGTTAACATTGATTATTAGACAGGCAAGAAGAGGAAAGGTAAGAGGCAGTAATGACACAGAGTGTCTGCCCGACCTTCCAGCATCAAGCCCTCTAAGGCAATAAAATCGCTATTTCAGGTAGAGGCCATGGGAGGCACACAACTACCTGCATGGCTGGGGTCTTGTTAGCCAGGGGGCACAAGATCCACAAAAGGTGTTAACATACCAGCTGGCTGTTCTCCGTTGCCTGCCAAAACAGCAATGGAGGGGTGGGTTGGAACTTAGTTCAGGCACGGGTGCCCTATCCAGCGGCACCACGAGGAGGTGTCCAACCCAAGTAACCAGTCCTCCTCCCCTTAAGAGAGTCATAGTTACTCCCACCGTTTACCCATGCTTCATTGAATTTCTTCACTTTGACATTCAGAGCACTGGGCAGAAATCATATCGCGTCAACACCCACTGCAGGCCTTCTCGATGCTTTGTTTGAATTAAACAGTCGGATTCCCCTGGTTCGCACCAGTTTTAAGTCAGCTGCTAGGCGCCGGCCGAGGTGGGACGACGGGCTACCGCCGGCCCTGCGAGGGGGGCAGGACGGCCGCTGCCAACTGCAGTTGGGGCGATCCACGGGAAGGGCCCGGCTCGCCTCCGGAATTGCCACAGCGCCCCTGACCCCACCCGGCCCCCCAAATAAGGGGCGGGTGGTGGAGAAGAGTAGGTGCCTCTCCCAGCCACGGCACATGCCCAGCCCCACTTCGCGCCCTAGCCCGACCGGCCCAGCCCTCAGAGCCAATCCTTATCCCGAAGTTACGGATCCGGCTTGCTGACTTCCCTTACCTACATTTATGTCCATGGTTTCCAGACTCTTGGAGAATTGCCACCTTTGGTCTTAGATGGGGTGGCACTGCCCCAAACAGATCCAGTGCATAATCTGGAGGTTCTCCTGGACTCACCAGTCCTGTTCAAGAGCAGATGGAGGTCATGGCTAGGAAGACCTTTGCACAACTGTGAGTTGTGCACCAGTTACACTCTTTTTTCAACCAATGTACCCTTCTCACACTCACCCATGCCCTGGTCATCTCATGTGTACTCAACATGAAGCTTCAGTTGATTCAAAATGCAGTGGCCCCTACAGTTTTGCACAAATCAAGATCAGTGCAGCTCCCATAAAAGAGGTGACTTATTACTGATTTGCTTCCAGGTGCAATTCAAGGTGCTGGTTATGACTTGGGGCCATGATATTTGAAAGACCGTGTCTCCCCAGTTACATTTATCTGGCCCACCAGAGCAGGAAGGCAAGGTAAGTTACAGATCCCATTTATTAGGACAGTACATCTAGTGGGACCCAGAAAAAGGGCCTTCTCTGTGGTGGGTCCCTCCCTGTAGAATATCATTCCCCCCTGAGATTAAATTAGCCCCCACTTTGATACTTTTACAGAAAGCCCTGAAGACATGGTTCTGTGTTTCTGTCAGTGGGCTTGAGGATCCCAGTTTGAAATGGAGCCCATCAAGTGGTTAGTGTAATCATGCTTGTGGCTGCTGAGGGGATGTTATGGGATTTTCCATTGTGGAATCACTAGAATTGCCTTGTACAATTTGGGCACCCATGTAAATGTGTTTAAATAAATGCTTCCCATCTGCGCAAGCTACCATTATTTTTGCGTAGCATCTATCTGACCTGGTTACTATTAAACTTTAAAAGTTGGAATGGATCTAATTAGCAATTGGATGGAAGAAACTAGGAAATCCCAGATCTGTGAGCTAGACAGAAAGTTGAAAAAATATTTGGAAAAAGGGGAATAACAAACCATTTCTGTACTCTTGCAAAAAAAAAAAAAAATGTATGGGTTTGGCCATGAGGTCACCAGGAATTTGACTTGAAAGAAACTGTAGTTTAATACTTTGAGATTTGTTTTAAAGTTTTTGAATTTTAACCACTGAAGCCTTTTTGAGCTGAAAGGCAACTCAGGAAGACTTAAATGTATACAGAGATAAGGCCAAATATAAAACTGCATTCTTTCTAAGTCATATTCATCCATCCATTCGTATTTAAGGTTACAACAAGTAAATATCCTGAATATCCCCAAAACAAATCCTTTCCAGCAAATGCTATACAGTCTTGGTAAGATATTCTAGAAGCACAATTTTTTGCTTGTTGGGGAATCAGTTGAACTTGATGGGTGCTTTCTGCAATGGCAAATGTTTTCCAGTTGACCTCACTTATACTGGATGAACACAAATTCATATTGGCCAGCGGTTGTAGAAGTTATAGTCCAAGACATCTTCACACAAACTGAGAAAATTAAGCCTGTGTGAACTAGATTTATGTCAAATTAATGTAATGCTGGGTATGTTTTATTGTCCCCCATTTCTTTCCAAAGTTACTTCTAGGATGACAAAAAAAAAATCAGTTATGAATTTTCAAGACAAAATGCATAATCCCTGGAAGATGTCATAGCTATCTTTCCAATGGAATGTTTGGAAGCAGAATGGCTACTTTTTACTTTAACTTCCCAAGCTTCACCTCTTAGCCAATGTCTGCAATGGTGATTTTATGTAGTACTGTTGCATTCATGCAGGAGCGGCATTATAACCTCTGAGCTTCACGCCCATTGCATGTCTACAGAATGGGCTCAGAGCATACTCAAATGCAGGTGATTAGACTAAATGGCTGTGAACATTTGCCTATGGCGTAGGCCTCATCTCTTCAACAATTTTGGAAATTCATCCTATTTGACTCATAGTAAGAATGGCAGGGCAGAAGACGCCACTTGGAAGCTGGGAGGGGAAGAAATGTTTTTATGCATCACTATTTTGAACATGAGGCATCATAGAATTAATGGTCTGCAGAAAGCGCCTTTTACAAGTGATCTATTGTGGATCAGGTTGCTTTTAGCAGCAATGGGAAAAGGAAGGAAATACACTAAGAAAACATCTCCCAAGCTACTGCGATAGAGGTAGGGGAAGATAGAAGAAACCTGGGGTGGATAAACTTAGGGCTCAACTATCCATTCTGCTGCTTTTTATTCTGCTGTTTTATTTCTTCCCATTCACCCAGGATCATCCTTCTATTTCACCATTACAGGTAGTCCTTGACTTACAACAGTTCATTTAGTGACTGTTCAAAGTTACAACAGCATTGAAAAAAATTACTTACGACTACTTAATGACCATTGCAACATTTCCCCCTGGTCATGTGATTTACATTTGGATGCTTGACAACTGGTTCATATTTATGACAGTTGCAGTGTCCTGAAATCATGCGATCACCTTTTGTGACAAGCTAAGTTAATAGAAAAGCCAGATTCACTTAACAACAGTCTTACTCATTTAACAACTGCATTGATTCACTTAACAAAGTGTGGCACGAAAAGTCGTAAAACCCATTTAACAAATGTCTCAGTTAGCAACATCAATTTTGGGCTCAGTTGTGGTCATAGGTCAAGGATTCCCTTGTATTATATCCCTCTGCTCTAAGCTGTAGCCATTCACCAGGAACAGCCCGGCCGTCAGGTGAGCATCACTAGCTACTATTGTATTTATACACAGGCGCTTATGGCGGTCCCAGCCCGTCCTTTCCCCGCCCAAGCTTTCCGATCCAGGACGCCTGTGCCTTTAAGAGCCTACATCCTTTGATCTCTCAGAGGCAAAGAGAGGGTGGCTTTCCCCCCACAAAAAAAAAAAAATCGGGGCGCGGCGCTCTGCTTTTCCTTCTCTCTGCCTACGTCACCTGATAGATTTCCCGTCTCCTCTTCATCCCCTGAGCCCCCCCCCCCTTTCCCATACGTCGCCCGGTGCCTTTAGAGCCGGACGGAGATCGGGCTGGGCAAGCGGGAGGGCTCCTGGCCGCCCCTCCTGCGCGCGGGCAGAACCTCCTGGGTTGGCAGCAATTGTTCCTCAGCGAAATCCCCTCAGCACAACGCAGCAGCGCGGGAACCAGCAGCCCCGCGCGCCCCGCGCTACGGGAGGCAAGTCGTAGGGGAGAGGAGGAGGAGGCGGCAACGGCGGCGGCAGTGCCCCGCTCTTGCCAGGAGGCGACCGGAGGATGGGAGCAAGGAGCCGCGCCGAGCCAAAGGGTGGCAGCAGCCCCAGCAAGCCGGGTGCTGCCTTGGCCGCCGCTTGATTCCTTCGGCGGGGAGAGGGAGGAAGAGGTGGCGGCGGCAACGGCAGCTTCTCGCTCTCTGGCTTCAGCGTCGGAGCTGCCGCCGCCCTGAGAGTGAGGAGGAGCCAAGCAGCGGCTGGCATGGAGCGGAAGAGCCCCGCTACCGCAGGGAAGCAGAACCCGGGCAGCCGGGGAGCCGGGGACGGGCACTGCGCCCAGGGCAGCGGCGGGCCAGCGGCGGGCGTTCAGCATCGGGGCAGCGGCTGCGGCCAACTCTCGGTTGCAGCCGCCGCTGCTTCTCCGGCTGCGGAGCCCGAGCAGCTGATCCGAAGAGCGCTGGATTTCAAAAGCCAAGGAGCCCAGTGCTACAAGGAGAAGAAGTGCCGGGAAGCCATCGGCAAGTACCACAGGGCGCTGCTCGAGCTGAAGGGGCTGTTGCTGGCCCAGGAAGACGCGGAGGACGCCGCCTCGACCGCCTCCTCCGCGGGGGCTGCCGGCCTGGGCAAACTCTCGGATGAGCAGAGGCAGCTGCTGGACAGCATCGAAATCGACTGTTACAACAGCCTGGCAGGTCGGCAGGTCTCTTTCGGGGTTTTGCCCTGGGGGGGGCGGGGGGGGGCGGGGAGAAGAGAGAATGGAGGGAAGGAAAGCGGGCGGAAGGCAGGCAGCGCCTGGCCGCTCTCTGGCCCGGAACGCTCCGACCGCGCTTTGCGACTAAAGTTCGTTCGTCTTGGAGGCTGAGGGCAAAGGCGGCTTGGGGAAGAGGGGGGGGGGAAACGGAGATACTTATTCTCGCCGCAGTTGTTTGCAAGTTTGATAGCGGGATTGAGTCACAAAACAGGGACAACGACAATGACAGGTATCGTTTTCCTCTTCCTCCCGCCCCCCCCCCGCACCTCCGCCTCTCTGCAATGGGATGGAAACCTGTGTTTTGCTGAAATCGGGCGCAGGGATTTGCCGCCTGCTGCCGCGGAGTCTGGAGACGGGAAAGCATCCCAGATGTATTTCGAAAGATTCCTTCTAACCAGACAGCGAATAGGCCGTATTTATTTAGGATGAATTGGCATTCTCCGAGGCGTACTTTGTAGGTTGCTTCTGTCTTTGCTCTGGGGTGTGTGTGTGTGTGTGTGTGTGTGTGTGTGTGCGCGCGCGCGCGCGCACTAACATCTGAAAAGCACATCTGCAGTGCACCTTTCTACATCGCTGAATAACTGGGGCATAATAAATAGCTATTGCTATACATGAAACTTTAAAGTAAAAGGTTGGGTCCTTGTCCCCAAGGTTCTTGCAATCCAGTTCACCTAAAGGGAGAAAGGATGAGAGGTGAAAAAAGTAATTCTCCTGGAAGAAATCTTCCAGTAATTCTGGAAGATTTCTTCTAGAATAAACTATTATGAACTGAAACCAGTTCATCAGATTTGTGAAATATTACTTTCGGTAGATAGTGCCACCAATCTTCCCATCTACGGGAAATGAATCTATGGAAAATGCTGATTGTGCTTATGATCTCCAGAAGCAGCAGAATACAATCAGTTGCTTTGTCTTTAACATGTTGCAAGAGTCTGTTGTTTTCCTAGTTGCAATAGCAGGGTAACACAATTGCCCTTCTAGAATGTGTCCCTAAGGGAAATATGTGTCCATGTATTCTGTGGGCAATGGTAAAATTAATACACACACAGGCACACATACAGTACAACCCCAGAGCACTGAGTGCTCTGTGTGTGTGTGTGTGTGTGTGTGTGTGTGTGTGTGTGTGTAAAAGGCAGCACGATCATAGCAGCACAAGAACAGGCACTAAGCACCAGATCCATAGAAGCAGGGATTTATCCAAGGGATAGGCCAGCGTCCCCCTTGGCAGCTGAAAGATGTGTAGACTGTAACTTCCAGAATTCCCTCAGCCAGCCATGAAAGAGAATAACAGGGCTAAGAATCTGTGGGAGTTCCAAATCCAGATGGACAGGCGTGTACTAGATAATCAACCAGACACCGTAATAGTAGACAAATTAATAGACAAAGACCAGAAGAGAGCAGTAGTGATAGATGTAGTGGTGCCAAGTAACAACAACACCAGGAAGAAGTCCTGGAAGTCTGAGAAGTACCAGGCCTGAAGGAGGAACTAGAGGAGATGTGGAAAGCCAAAGTGGTCCCACTAATGGTAAAAGCATTTGGGGCTGTGACTCCTAAATGGGGAGAGTGGCTCCAACTGATCCCAGGACTGACATCAGAGCTCTTTGTCCAGAAGAGAGCAGTGCTAGGAACAGTTAAGATACTGCGCAGAACCCTCAAAATCACAGGCCTTTTAATAGAGGACCCAAGATTGAGGAAGTCACACACCACCCAAAAGATTTTGTGTGTGTGTGTGTGTCTGAGAGAGAGAGAGGGGGAGGGAGGGAGGGAGAGGGAGAGAGAGAGAGAGAGAGAAGAAGGAGGAGGAGGAGGAGGAGGAGGAGGAGGGGAGGGAGAGAGAGAGAGAGAGAAGAAGAAGGAGGAGGAGGAGGAAGAGGAGGAGGAGGAGGAGGGGAGGGGAGGGAGGGAGGGAGGGAGAGAGAGAGAGAAAGAGAGAGAGAGAGAGAGAGAGAGAGAGAGAGAGAGAGAGAGAGATGCAGTTGTTCAGATTTGGCTGTTTATTTCACTTTTGGAGAACAGTAGAAGACCCAGGGGTCTAAAGTCAAATGTTTCATAAAAGAGAAGAGGAATCTGAAGATGGTCTGACCTTGGGAGTGGTGATGGGAGTGGGGAGAGAGAAATGTTCCAAAAACTTTGTCGGGAGAAGGAAAGAGAAAGAGAGGCATTCATCATATCAATCTTGAAACACAGCATCTATACAGTAGCTGGATTTTTTGTGATTTTTTCAAGAGCAATGCAATTAGGAGCCAGCAATTCTATGTTGCTACTAATTTGATGACAATAACTTTGAAATGATTGACTGGTTCTCCAGAGATTACGGTCCATAGATTCTTTTTCAAGACTTCTTTGCTTTTGCAGCTATCAATTATATAGTACTTCCCCCCCCACTCCTCTGCCTGTTTCTTCCAGTTGTTTATCATCAGTTCAGTGATTTGCCATTAATACTATAATGGGTGGAGTTGCCTCTTTCAGAATTACTCATAAAATACTCTTAATTTGATTTTAATGAGCAATGGGAATACTTACTTTTTAGAGAATTCAGAACAAGGCAACCTACTCATTTTTGTCTGTTATCTCTGGCCAGTAGCAACTAGAATGCTAGTTTTTAAGAGTCTGAGCTCTAAAGTAGGAAGATCTTGGTACAAATTTTACCCCTTCTAAATATTTGGTGTGACCCGACAACTTTGATTTATTCATATATCATGGGTAAGGAATCAATGATAGCCAGTTGTATGAACATAGTCCATCAGTGTCTCAGTCAAAACAATACTAGCGTACCTTGCAGAATGTCTATAAACTTTACTCTAAATACATACGGGAAACATTTTAAATTTTTTTTTAATCAAACCCTTAAAAGAGTGTTTCTCAGCCTTGGCAACTTTAAGATGTGTGCACTTCAATTCCCAGAATTCCCAGGCCAGCATGACCCACCATATGTTGGGAAAGGCAAAGATCCGGAGGTGCATAAACCGAGCAACAGACCTGAGACAAAAGCATTGTTCAGAATAGATGTTATTGAGACTAAATGGAACTTTACTGTCTCTGCTTTTGCTTGGTAGGTGCTAGCTTACATTTCAGCTTAGTGTGTTCTATGAACCTGGCACTGTTCTCTTAAACCATTGTTTATAGTTTTCAATTAATTGTGGTTTATTCGGCAAATGATAGCTAAGTCTTGCCATGTGGTACGAACACAGTTTCTCTGGGTGTAACTTTAGTTATAGCCACACAAGTTTCTGTTCCATGTGTTGCATATTTCTCAAGTATCAAGATTCAAGAACTACAAAGCACTTTTATATAATAGCAGAACACTGAAACAATGAATTCATGAATGTTACTATCTACCCATTCTGCTTCCTTCCAATCTTATTGGCCTCCCAAGGCCTAGAGTAGTGAAAGTTCAATGTATTAGCAGTGCATCAGATTGGGGAAGGAGGGCAGATAGATATACTTCTGTTTCAATAGCCTTCCAGTGCACTTCCTCTTACATTGCTTAACCTAATTCTGAGCTCATGTATTTGTATGTTTCTCTCTGGGCATCTGAATGTGAGAAATACATTTGTATTGTTTTGCCCCATATCTGTGGGCTCCAAGCCTACCCAGTGTCATATTATTATTATTACATATATATATATATATATATATATATATATATATATATATATATATATATATATATGTAGGTCTTTGGTTGTTCGGGTTTTCTCCCGCGTAAATTGGAAGTGGAGCACGAAGCTGAAAGCACCTGCCTGAAGATGACGAATGGGACTTTGTCGAAACGTCGCCAAGACACTTCCAATTTTACGCGGGAGAAAACCCGAACAACCAAAGACCTACATACAAACACCCGCGAAAACCTCAGAAAACATATATATATGCTGGAAAATTTGCATATATATCTTGGAACTAAGAAGTCTCCCCCTCCCCAAAGATGTCATGGAGGATGAGGAGAGGGGGTTTCTTATTCCCAATATGCACATTAATGTTAATAATAAATGATGGTGGCAGCAAAGATCAACAAAGAACCTGCCTCTGAGCAGTATAAAGACAAATAAGAGTCTGCCAGGAGAGGTTGATCTAATAGCAGAGTTTGGACCTCGAGACCTCTCAGTGAGAAAGATTCATAGCTCGGGAGCCCAGCCAGGAGCACAAACTCAGCCTGTCATGGCTGGTAAGATGATGCAGCCTCTCAGCTTCTGCAGCATCTCCTTTTACGCTATTGGGCCCATTCATCCTTTTTCTGTATCATTTCAGTATGGAAAGGAAGAAGCCAGGCCTCATCCTTCTCTGACTCCTTCTTCAGGAGGGGGGGGAACCCCCCACTCTCACTGAATGTAGAATGGAGACCTATAGAATGGAGGTGTGGGAGAGCACTAGGTATGCTCTTCTTGTTGTAAGCTAAAATCTATGTTTTTCCATACTTAAGGGATGACAATTTTCCATCATCCCCACCCATCCAATCATACTGACTAGGAATCCTGGGAGTTATAGTCTCGCACTGATCAATGCCTTCACATTGGAAAGCCTTAACTGAAGGCTGTATATACTTCAGATATTTGGGCGTCAATACAAAGAGATCATTGCTCTATGTTTTATTGTTGAAAACAAGGTTTATAAAGAAGAACTGTTTTCGAAGCTGCTCAGATGACAAATGTTCTGAAGCTTGTTAAATGACAGTGTTTTGATCAGCAACCATTGTTTCAGGCATCCAAGTCGTGCCTTCAAGTTGCAATCAGTGAACTGTGAATTTCCATTGAAGCTATGATAATGCAGCTTTGAGATGCTCCTATAGGCAGCCTATGCAACATTTAGCCTTTTAAAAAACACATTTTAACAGATGCAGTAATTTTTTTTCCTCCAACCTACATTCTTAACTGTGATTCGGAGAAAGATTATCAGGTGACAATTAAATGCTGCTTTTCCTTGTACTGGTGCACATGTTTTAACGCTGATTTGCTCATCCAAGTGTAATTCTGTATCATTTGGCAGATGAAAGTGTGGCAAAGTTTGACATTCATTGGTTAGTTTCCATCTCACATTGCACTTCAATGCTTACATGGTGCTGTATAGATGCCAGGTCTTTACTATTAATAATTCAGCGGATGCTGAAATGCTCCCTAGTTTTGAAGAATAGATATTGCTAAATGAAAATATCTGCATGATCATCAGATTGGTGGTACCAATCAATCAAAACTGGAAGATAAATAGAGTTGAAAGTTTTGCATAAAGAACTGGTTTGCTGAAAGAATCTAGTAAGCTATTCAGAACTCTGTTTCACAGTACAAACTATTTCTGTTTCTCATAAGATTTCATTATTATAGGTTTAGTTGCAGCACATTGTATGTATGTATTCAGACCTCACTACACAACATTTTGAGTGCTAGATGAATAAATGCAATTGTGTCCCTTGGGGTATTATTCTAGACATTACTATTATATAACACATGCCCTGGTCCAGGAGCTTATATAGGGAGATTTACTGTAAGAAGTCAAGATGGGTCACACATTCAAGACCCCCTTTTCTCTCATGTGTCTCATGTACCACACATATGAAAGGGAGTGTGGCCTCAATAACATATGAAAATAATGTTATTAAATGTATATGCTGTCTGACTCCCAGTGACGGGGTCACCATCTTGATTCACATACCATCCCAGACACCTCTGTGAAAACCTATGTAGAGATTTTATAGCGCTCAAAAGGATTTGACTGTGGAGTGCTGCTGGTGAGGATGAAGGCAATATTTTCTTGTAAGAGTAATCTTGTAGTGCATTATTTATCAATGAAACATAAATACATCTTGTGGATAATAGACTTAATTAGCTTCTTTTCAGTAAAATTGCATAATGTATTTGCCTTGTGTCTCCTCCCTCATACCATATAAAATATAAGCATTACAACTCTATAACATTTGTATTGCCAAAGCTACAGCATAAGGTAATTCAAATTGATAAGTTAAGCTCAAATGGGATTGGTAGTTAGTGGTTCATTATGTAGTGAAAAAACCCCATTATCACTGACCATGGGGATGCTGTGATGGTCTTAAATGCAAGCACTAATCATAAAGTTGCTTTTTCAGTGCTGTCATTACTTCAAATAGTCATTAAACAAGATCCACCTATATATATTTTTAATTCCCCAAATTCTGCAATTGAAAATGAGTTGGCAGAGGTTGTTGGCTTAGCATTTGGAGTGATCATGGGCAGTTTAGAAACCATGGATAACATGTCTAGTATGACAAGATGCTTGTTTGGCTTTGGATAAATTCTGAACATTGAACCATTCTGTTCACTTTGGGATGTTGGCTTTGACTTAATCTGATTATTAAGTGAATTGAGAGTAATAAATTATGATTTGAAAACATTCTGACTCATCTCCATCCTTTTATCTATTCATTTAGATAAAATTGCCACTATTACTGGAAATCTTTGGTTCGATCCATAGAGTGGTCTCTTATGGACTTTGTCAAATCTAGGACAGCTATCATGTATTATAAAAAAAATCAAATTCTCTGCAGAGCTCTTTGACCTGTATATCAAATATCAAAGCGGCTGCTTTCTGAAACAGTTAGGATATTAAAAGAATGATCACTCCTACAAAATAAAATTCCATCATTTATGACCAAATGAGTTTGAAGAAGCTATTTAGCTGTGATGCCTAGTCTGAACATCACCTTGCATTAGCAATGAACTTGATTTCCTTAAGCCTCCCTCTGAATGAAATTGTGAAATGGGGGGACGGGGGAGGGAGGAGTAGGAGCCATGGCAAATCCTGATGTTATAATGAAACTGAATTTGAGCATTCCTGAGTCAGTAGGCTAGAACTGGATGCTCTTACTCATGCTTCATGCATTTCCATAGGACTTAATAATGGATTGCTTTCACAGTTTGATATACTCCTTTGTCATATTTATTCTTGAGTCATATATTTCTTAAATTGCCTTGAACTTTAAAACACATAAAACCCTCTTTTAACTGCCTTTCTCCTGGCTCTTTCCTTTCTAATGTAAAAAAAAAAAGTCTTTTTCGGTCACTTCAGTCGACCTCAGTTTCTGGTGGTACCTGAATGCATCCCTGCGGTTGAGTTAATAACAGTCAAGAACAGGATGTCATTACTACATTCTGGGGTTTTTTCTCCAAATCCTTGGTACTCTTTGGAGTCTGCCCACCTAAATACTCCAATATTGCTTAGTTTTTTTCAAGATCAGTCAAGGTCATCTGCTATGACAAAAAACATTTCAAAGTTAGGGAACAGGGTAGGATGATAAAAGGTATATTCTCTGAATCCCCTTAAAATCACAAAGAGTTGGAGTTGTAGCACAGTCTCATACCCACATATGCATTCCTATATCATTGGGGGTTTGGACAGCAGCCTCAGGAACATCTCCATGTATGCAGGAGTTGTCTGCCCGTTTGTACCTGTCTGCCTGTCCATTTCCTGGTTGTAAAAAACAAAGCTGGTGGCCACAGTGATGGAGGGAGGGAAGCCAGCTTGTCTTTCCCTTGGTTTGCTTGCCCCTGCTATTAAATAAGGATGCATGTTGATCTGGAAGACCCTGGAGACCCTGAAGCAGTTATTTACAGGTGGGGGGATTGTAACTCTTATTTGTGGTAGCCATTATACCTGAGACTCCAAGCTTTCTGATCTGGTGAGCTCATTTAGAATTCTGAGATATTGTGGGAGGGGCTGCTACAGGAGGCTTGCCATTCCCAAAATTGTTGCTACGGGGAATAACAATTCACAAAAGCGCTACCTGCACTATTCTAGCCCACCTTCCACAGAACACTCCCTCCTATCCTATTTCTGCACACATAAAGCCACTAATTTTATATATAGAGAGAAAGATGATGCTGGAGGCTGATTCATATCTTTGCGGCATGGAAAATTAATCTGAAAATTAAACTTAATCAATTGTAATTCATTCGTTAAGCTTTATGGCCACCCTCAGAGTGAAATGATAAATTTCACCCTCTTCTTGACAAAAACATCCCCAAATATACACATCTGGAGTAAAGTGAGGCAGAAACCCTCTAAATCAGGGGTGTCCAGCCTTGACAAATTTAAGGCTTGTGGACTTCAATAGAATTCCTCAGCCGGCATGCTCTAAATTTTGATCTATAACCCACATGGTAATAAGTATCTCCCCTTTCTAGATTCTTGCATTTTAAATCTCTGATTAGTTCTCTTAAGAAAACTGATGTTGTTATTAATTTTCCCCCCACAAAAGTCATAAGCCCATGTGGTTAGTGTATGGTTCACTGTGTTGTGTGAACCCAGATAATTGGGTTGAGTAACTGGAGTGCAGTTTACTATATGTAAGCATGGCAAACTATGTTCACCAAAAAATTCATGCAAAAATATCAGTGTTATATTTTGTCAGCAAGGCAGTAATAAATGTATTTAAGCTGCCATAAGATTTTCTTCTTTTAAAGATAAAAGGCTTTGGGTTTTTTAGCACTAAGATGAGGTCTCCAGCTTTTCCCGTCAGTCTTACGTAAACCTGGAGCAGGATCCCTTTTGTGGACAGGAATCAGAGGCAATCCACATAAATGTTCTTTTACTGCAATAACTAGATTCTATAAGAATTAGAAAGCTATAATTAACTATTCTTCCATTATCCAGCATCATCATGGGGTGGCTTGGTTCATAATTATCAGACTGCCTAGATGTGAATTGGGATTTTCATGCAGAGTAGAAATTGTAAAAGTGAAATCAAGAGCTTATTGTAGTTCATCTTCACATTGCACAAGAGGATAGTATTCCTAGCAGATTGTAAAATCTACATATCTTTTTTTTTTACAATTGCAGCTAAAGATATGTCTTTCATTAAATAATTGCGATGCAAAGTCAACTGCATGTACATGTATCTGGGTAAAACTAGAGTAAAAGCCCAACTCTGAGCAGCTAAGAAATTCTGGAATTAAAATGGAGGTTCTGCCTAAGTCACTTCTATCAAATATGGCCTTATGGAGTTTTCAGTCTACTTAATGGAAGAAAACAATTCCATTTCTAGGATTAAAAATGGTCTTCTGCTACTTGACCTCAACTCAGGGGTTTTATGGACATATCCAAGCTGTTTTCTTGGCAACAGTATGAAAACAGTTTGCCATCACTGCCTTCCCAGTCTAGACTATAGTCATGTTTTTCTTGGAGGTCTCTAATAATATTAGCCAAGGTCAGGCAGATGCTGCAACCTCCTTAGGCCTTTCTAGGATTAGTAATGCAAAAGTTGAGATAATGGATAAAGTCCTAGATCCTACAACATGTTTCCATTTCTATCAAAGTATCATAGTCATCGTAAGATTTTTCCAAAATGTAAGACCATTTCATACCAAACCAGCAGCATTTCCCCAAGCAACTTTGACAACTTGCTTCTGTTTTTATCACTCATGATGTTTGCAGCTGAGGTCCTTTTATTACTGGCAATTTTGATTAAAGAACGAAAAATAGGAAGAAGGATTGAGGAATGTTTCTGGAAGATGATGAGATAAAAGGTATATCTTCAGACAGTAAGGTTTATTAATAGTCATTTGCAATGGCTCATGCAGTGTCAATTTCCTAAAGGGAGAGCAATGATATAATTCTTTTCCTAATTGCCATATCCCCAACAAAAGTGACTTTTTCAGCTTGTCCAAACTGTGTTTGATATGTTCTATCATTGTGGTGATACTGGCCATCTGACTTACAGGTGATGATTTAATTTGCAGAACAGGCTAATGATGGCATTCACACTTTAAGATAAGATAGATAAGATAACATTTATTATCACTTTTTCTGGGTACACACTGGCACACATTAAAAATAAAATTGAAATGGACAGACTTGGTAGAGCAAAGCAACTATTCAATAACAAATCAGCTATTGCTACTATGTAGTGGATTTTTTTGTGACATATGCTATAATGCTTGGACCAACATTTCTAGATAAAATTTCCATCAGAGAAAAAAAAATATTGGTGCTTTGTGGTGTCTTTGTGAAAAGCTGTTTGTTTACTTACTGAAATGATTGGAAAACAACACTCAGCAGAGTCACTTGCAGTGTTACTCCCAAGACACAATCTGTGTAGATCTCTAGAGTATAGTAAACAAAGAGGACATCAGCCTTTTCTTGCCAAACATCTACAAGTTATTTTAAGCCTCTTCCCCTTCTGTACTCTTATGTTCATATTGCAGTAGTTGTGCTTAAAGTCAAGAAAGCCTTTGCATCCTATATGGCTGAAAGTTGTATCCTGATGTGAGGACTGTAAACCATGAATTTACATTTAGTTTCATGCAACTGGATTGTGGAAGGAGATTTGACTTTTTCTAGGTCCCTAAAACTATTTCTGGAAATTCTATATAGGTAGGTAGGGATTCTATTAAATACACTGAAGGTAAAGAGCAGGTCCTTGAAAGCTTCCAAAGACCTGGGCAGAGGCACCTAATGTTTTGTAGGGTTTTTTCAGGATCCTGTAGGAGTTCCCACCATCGGGAGAGGAGAAGACACTTCTATAAGTATAGCATGTACCCAAATCTGGATTCAGCTTGCTATGTCAATTCATTTAAATCTGATTCATTCTGTTAAAATGTGACTAAATAACTCTACTGTTGACTCTTCCCAGCTGATGGAAGATTTAAAATAGAAGTAAGCAATCCTCAGGCTGAAAGCTAAACTGAGCCACTGAATGGGCCAAAATCTAAATTTTGATTTAAGTTGAATTGAATTAATATTAGTTGAATTAAATACAATTACTACTATTCCTCATATATTTAGTCCCTTTTCCCTTCAGGTGGATTAAAAATTATAATTCAGCACCAAATTTTGGATCAGGTTTTAGGACTACTTTCAAGGTTTGTTTGAGGAACAACCTGTAGATTTATATCACTCTTCAACAGCATCTGAACATATTGCATTAGTTGTAGGTGTATGTATGTAGGTTTTCTTACAGCTTTAGATGGATAAGTGGAATTTGGGACAATAGCAACCCAATATAGGTAGTCCTCAACTTACACCGCAACTGAGCCCAAAATTTCTGTTGCTAAGTGAAATACTTGCTAAGTGAGTTTTGCCCCATTTTACAACCTTTCTTGTCATAATTGTTAAATGAATTACTGCAGTTGTTAAGTTAGTAACATGGTTGTTAAATGAATCTTGCTTTGCCATTGACTGTGCTTGTCAGAAGGTCACAAAAGGTGATCACGTGACCCTGGGACACTGCAACCGTCATAAATATGAGTCAATTGCCAAGTGCCTCAATTTTGATCATATGACCCTGGGGATGCTGCAATGGTCATAAGTGTGAAAAACGGTCATAAGTCATTTTTTTCAGTTGTAACATTGAATGGTCATTAAACGAATTGTTTTAAGTCAAAGACTACCTGTACCACTTCCCATTGGTGATTCTAGTTCAGCCTAGAACTAAGGAGAAATTTCCTGACAATTAGAACAATTAATCAGTGGAATGACTTGCATCCAGAAGTTGCGGATGCTCCAACACTGGAGGTTTTTAAGAAGAGATTGGACAACCGTTTGTCTGAAATGGTATAGGATTTTCTCCTTGAACGGGGGGTTGGACTAGAAGACCTCCAAAATCCCTTCCAATTTTATTATACTGTTATTCTGTTAATCTATGCATTTAACATTCTCACCCATGTCATGAGAACTAGCCTTCTGAAATCTACCTTTCCAGCTTAAAATCTGTCGGTTTGCATTTTTCAATGAATTCTTACATTTCCAATGCTGCATTCCTTAACTAGGACATATTTTAGTCCTTGAATTATTGATGTGGTCCCAAAATTCCAAAACTCACAAACTTGGCTCTTCTGTGTACCTAAGGAAAACATGTAAGGCCAAGCATCATCAGTCCCAAAGCCACCAACAGAGTCTCCCATTAGATCCAGGACCAGAAGCCATCAACAAATGGTCTGAAGATCCCATCCATATTCCTGAATTGGCACCCGCCTCTTTTCATTTAAGGAAGGATGGATATTAAAGAGTATGCTATATTTCAGGACAAAGTATCTTCTCACAGCAAACAGTACAATAATGCTAGATGCACATTGATTAAAAATATTAAACCACAGCATCTAAAACAGATAAAACAAATATATTTAACATCAGATGCAAAACAAAATGGTCCTTAGAACTTCTCCAAAATCCTCAAAATAACCGAGAAACCTCCCTGGGGCTGGAATTCTAAACATGCTCTGCCAATGATTTCTACTCCTTGGTCACCCTTCAAACCTTCTCACCGGTGGAACTAAGAACATGGCTATAGGTGTGTGTGTGTGTCTGTGTCTCTGTGTGTGCATGTGTGCCACATGTGTGCCAGTTTGGTCTAGTGGTTAAGGCACCAGGTTAGAAAGCAGGAGACTGTGAGTTCTAGTCCTGCCTTAGCCATGAAAAGTCAGCTGGGTGACCTTGGGCCAAACACTTTCTCAGGCTACAGGACTGTTATTATGGAGAAAATAGGAAGAGGAAGGTATGTTGGATATGTTTGCCACTTTGAGTTATTTCTAAGAATAATAAAGCTGGGATACAAATAAATATGCATGCATGCACATATTTTGCTAAATAATTAGAAATAAGGATAACAATGCAAACAAAAGAACGACAAATGCTAAATGCATCTTTAACTATTATAAAATATTAAGAAACCATATCCTCTAAATGAACAATTGTACTATCTATGAATTGCACATAATGTTTAAAAAAATGGAGAGGGAAAAAAGAAAAAAGGGAGAAAAGGATTAGGAGAGCTGGAGGTTTGTGTCATAAAGTGAGATAATTTCAAAAAAGTTGACCATAATACTTGTAAATTTTCCTCCTTGCCCCTTTGTCAAAAGAAATTAATGATAAGCCACACATTAGCAGTTCATAGCTGCAGTTTAAAGCAGATTTACCATCCTAATGTTAAATATATATATATATTATTTATTTCTCACATTTCTAAATCACTTATCTCCCTCAAAGAGGGACTCTGGGCAGTGCACAATAAAATGTCAAAATATAAAACAGTATATATAAAAGTTAAACATTTGAACAAGGGCAAGAGGTTAAAATTAGTTAAAAGTTTGTGAAGGCAGAGCTTTCAGGAGACTAAGCAGCCCCAATTTGTCTGAAATCACCCCCTGTTCCCCTGTCCAAATTTAATGAGCTCTTGATAGATTCTGAACACAGATTCTATGGTCAAGAAGAGCATGTCCTTATTGAGCAGCAAAGCCATGTTCCAAAGTCATGCTTTCTATCTTGTGAATTTTAAATTCATAAATTATAGGATAAATTATAACAATCATCGGAGAAACCCAAACTGTGAGGTGAAATGTTCTTATGATTTGCATCTCCAACAGCTTGACAATTGTAAGTAATTCTTATTAAACATAATAAAGGATAAAAGTAAAGGTTTCCCCTGTCCAGTCAAGTCCAACTCTAGGGGGCAGTGCTTATCTCTCTTTCGTAGCTGAGGGAGCCTGTGTTGTCCAAAAAGACATTCCCGTGGTCATGTGGCTAGCAACCTCGGCTCTTTTATGACTCATGGACTTCAACTCCCAGAATTCCTGAGTCAGCATAACTGACTCAGGAATTCTGGGAGTTGAAGTCCATGAGTCATAAAAGAGCCAAGGTTGCCTACCCCTGGGCTAGCATAACTAAACACTGAGGAGCACGGAATGCTGATACCTTCCCACCAAAGTGGTACCTATTTATCTACTCACCTTTGCATGCTTTCGAACTGCTAAGTTGGCAGGAGCTGGGGCAAACAATTGGGGAGCTTGGGTTTGAACCCAGGCTGTCAGTTTGACAAACTCAGAGTCTTTAACCGCTGAGCCATTGCGTCCCCACTAAATATATTATGCAGTGCCAACATTTACATGGTATATTTTTTTTTGTTGTGCTAACGGTTCAGGTACTGATCTTAAGATTTGGGCAGGTAAACATGAGTGCAGGTGGTCTTCCAGTTAGACCACTCAAAAATGATTTAAAGATTTAACACCAACATCTTAAATTGGGATTGGCAATAAACATATTGAGGAGTCTTGCTGCCACATAGCAAATGCCACATAAATGAGGGCTGGGCCAGTCACTCTCTCTCAGCCCAACCCACTTCACAGAGCGGTTGTTGTAGAGAAAATAGGAGGAATGTTGTGTATATTTGTCAGCTTAAATTACTTATATAGCAATAAATGTGGGATAAAAAATGTAGTTAACAAACAAATAAGTAAATGGCATATTTCTAATATACATAGAGGTCTGCAATTTTTTCCCAAGTCTCCAAGATTGATTTTGCGAGTATATTTCAGACAGTGGTGGGATTCAGCCAGTTCACACCATTTTGGCAGAACCAGTAGCTAATTTTTTGTTGCCCAGGCCCAGAATGGACCTCTGGAAGCAGCATCCACACAGAGAACCGGTTGTTCCCATATTTGAATCCCCCCACTGATTGCAGACCATGTGGAGCAGAAGTTGAGAAAGTCTCATTCCTTGAGCAGACTTTGGCTATGCAGTACATAAGGTAATCTGACAAATGGCTAGAAGAGTTTCTTGTTTTTATTTTTTCAGCTCCCCAATTAGTTATCCCAGTACTATTTGAAAATGCAAAGTTCACTTGAAAATATTTGCAGCATAGATTGCAGTGTAGAAATACCTTCTGACCCTAATCTTGCTATCCATGCAAGGATGGCGCGTCCATTGTTTATTGCAGCTATTTATATTCTATATAAATTCAGAGGCCCCTCACTGCAACCCCAATTAAGTACATTCACAATGAAAAGATAGTCTTTAGGCTCTTTAGAAGCATTGACCATTCCACCTGAGTCAATGCTAGGCAGAAGAAACAGTTCTGCTTGACCACATACTTATTTCCACCTGTCTCCCTTGGAAGTCTTAAATCCTTCACACATGGCAATGGTGCCAGTTGGCCCATTGGAAGGGACCTGGAGAACAGCCAGCTGGAGCAGGAAATGCTCTTTGGCCGTCTGCCTCATGCTTCAGGTGGGGCATTATTTGAGCTATATTTCAAAAGTGTTTCGTCTAACTATATTTATTTTACAAAGGCAACAAATGATTTTCCTTTTATTAAAGGATTTTTTTATTGTAATACAAAGAGAAGGAAAGATTTTGACAGAATGGTGGAACTCCAAGGTCACCTTAGACTCTAGAGCACAGATGTCAAAGTCGCTATGTCACATGATGTGTTGCGATGTTTGCATTGCCGGCAATGGGGTGGGTGCAGTTTCGGTATGATGAAACTGGCCCATGGGCCAGCAGTTTGACGTCCCTGCTCTAGAGGAAGCAGATTATCTGGATCTGGTTTGGGCCTGGGATAGAAAGTGCATTGGTCATCTAGTGAATGATCAATCCTGCGATCTAAATGCTTCCCTTCTCATCTATTTTGACCTCTTGGTGGCTTCTACAGCCATCACCATGGTACCCTTCTGATTGCAAGGGCAGAGTGTAGGGAACCCTGTTCTAAAATTGTTCTACTCTTTCCTGAATAGGCAGTGCCACTTGGTGATGATTGGGGAAGAAAAATCTCCCAAACATGCTGCAGGGTTAGTCTTTACTTCTGGTGTTATTTCACATCTATACAAAGCTACTGGGAAGGTCATCAATGGGTTTCAGCTGTGGTGAAAAGAAAACAACTGAGATTAAGTCTCTGCAAGAAGGAGGTTTCTGGGCGAACTTTGCCTCTCCCAGTGATAATTCTGGATAAAGATCCTCCTCTTGAAGGAGCAGGCCCAGTTGGACTCAGAGGTCTCTTGGACTCAAGAGTTATATATTTTTATTTATCAAATTTAGGAGCCATCTATCTCCTTCACAGAGTAGTTATATACAGGTAAAGTTAGGGCTAGAAGAGATTTTACTCCACTTCAGCTCATGAAATAGTTATAGCTTTTCCTGCAGTGCAATCCCTGGCAACAGATACTCATGCTTTCATTACTTACTGAATTGACTACTTCAAAGACTCTACATGGGGCTGCATTTGAAAACTATCTAGAAACTACAGTTGGTGCAGAATTTAGTTGCCTACCTCCTACCATGTTTGAGCCATCAATACCAAATAGTATCACTTTTGTGAATGCTGATTTGGCTCCAATAGATAAAATTCAAAGTGCTGCTTTTAACTAGAACGGCTTATCCTCTAGGCATTTTTGCAAGCAAACAAAAAAAAACACCATACTCATTTATACATGTAGTTTCATCTTTAGCCACCAATGTCTCTTTAAAAACAATAAAAATATATCCACATAATTGATTATCAATATCTTTATTAGATTCTATAAAACTTATGTCTTTTGCTATCCCAAAGGGGCTGTCTTTTCATCACCTTCCATCAGCAATAAATTAACAAGCAGTTGATATTCTTTGGGATATTTTTTTCCCAATCATGCTACTCCAGAAAAAAATGAATTACTTATCTAATTATCACTTACAGTTATCTGCACAGACTAAAGATGAGCTAATCTAGGAACAGGATTAGTTTGTTGCCATAAGAAAAAATCTGACAATCTGCAGAATATCACAAATACCTTCATTTTATTTAGGTTGTTGGAGAAAAACCTCCCAAATTTGCTATAGGCTAGATAGGGAACCTCTGAAGGCCAGATTAGACCTACAAAATGTATTACCTGGCTGAGGAATTCTAGGAGTTGAAGTCCACAAGTCATAAAAGGGCCAAGTTTGAAGACCCCTGCCTTATTGCAACAAAGAACCAACACTTTTTAAAATAGGTTAGTTGTCAGTGGTATACGTTTTTGTTTAGTTGTGTTCCCCATTTGGGAATCTCTTCATAGTACTGTAAGGGTATCATTTAAAAACCATGTTATGCATTATTTTATTTATTGATGAAATTTGTTTGCCACCCATCTCATATTTTAACAACTCTGGGCGGCTAGTAAAAGTTAGTAAAAATAATCAATAATTAATCTCGCTCATTTCTACTGAATAAGAAATTCCCATCCTTGGTCCACCAAATGCTCCTTCAGATCTGCTCCTGAGGCTCTTCCCAGCCTACTAGAGCACATTTAGGAAGTGATGGGAGTGTCTCTGGGGAGAAGCCTCTTTAGTTTCTGCTGAGAGCCCATAAAAGGCAGAAGGATTTTTGCAATGCTTGCTAAGAAAGAGCAATAGGGAAAGAACAGAAGGGGAAACCACAGAATAAGCTTTCCCAGTTAGTAAATGACTCATGAAGGGGAAAAGCATAATTCAGGTATGAAAAGAAAGTGCTACTGGAGGTTCAGAGCATGCATAAAGTTTTTGAAAAAGAAAGCCTGGGTCAAAGATTACTGGGTAAATTAAAAGAAAAGGTAGGCAACACAAAAGAGGAAACCTTTCAGGTCTTTTAAGCACTTATTCAACAATGGTAGCAAACAGGAGAAAGAAGAAGCAATCTCTGATCACAATGGAGAGGAAGATAGATGCAGGTGCAGAAGATATTAATCAAAGTGGTATTTGTCCATGAATACAGAGAAATGTCTATCCACTGACTACTTTTTTAAAAAAATAATAATAATACTGTACTTCTCATTCTAGCTATGGTTTTCCCTCCCATCCAAGTACTAACCAAGTCCAAAACCAGTCTGAAATGAATTTTCAAAAATATGAGAAGAAAATTACAAATAGTTTTCTGCAATTTGACTTATTATATTTAAACCTTAGTTATATTATCTCTTAGCTATACTGGGCCTCAGAAACTTGATGAATTTATGTTCTGCATAAATTAATGAAATTCTGGCTTTAAGCTTAGAATTTCTCCCTAAATAAGATCATGGAGAGCACCTGGGGAAAAATATGAGCAGACTTGTATAAATGGGGCACTTCTTCACAGACAGATGTAATGATGTCATTTCCACTATTAGTAATTTTTGGGTGGGAGCAGTAGCAGAAAGGATATTTTTACTGTAAGCTTAGAAACGTTGCTAGTAATCATACAAAAAGGACACATAAAGCATAGCAGGGAAGTAACACAGCTTTCATATGAATACATGAAACTTCCCTACTTTAAAGTTGACCATTAGGACTGTATTCATAAATTGCTACACCTGAAGAATTTGCTTGAGAAATGAATGAATGAGGGTGAAGGTTGTTCTCCGAGCCCACTATTGCAAATGAATGAATTTCACACTGAGCTTGAAAATCATTATAGGGATCAACATGCTTCTGATATAGTAATGGACACCAGGGACAATTTCCATGACTTCATAAAATAGATTTGATGAAGTTGCTGGGATAAATGATTGATCATAAAGATATACTAATCTCTAAAGGGAATTATAACTCGGTGTTTGATCATGTGCTTTGATTACAAACAGGTCCATATTCAGTTTGTTTAGAGCAGAGGTCCCCAACCTTTTGGGCACAAGGGACCCGGTACATGGAGAGAGTTTTTTCCGCGGACCAAAGGGGGGGGCGTGGTTTTGTGTGCTGCCTGCATCTTGTGGATGAGGCTTTCCTTGTTTGTGTGGACCGGTTGCTGGCATGCCACGGCCTGATACTGGTCCTCGGCCCTGGGGTTGGGGACCTGGTTTAGAGCCTCCAAGTGACGCTGAGAAACGCTTTTGTCTGAAATCTTGCAGAACCTCTGTGACATTAAATGTCATCGAGTCTGGTTGGACTCAGAGTAATTGCATGGACAAATACTCTTCTCCCACTAGAGCAGTGGTTCTCAACCTTTCTAATGCCGTGACCCCATAATACAGTTCCCCATGTTGTGGTGACCCCCAAGTGGGTGTGGCCACCAATAAGAGGGAGTAGGGCAGCTAGGGAAAAGGGAAAAAAATGGCGGACTGCGTGCTTTGGCGACCCCCGTGAAATGGTCATTCGACCCCAAATGGGGTCCCGACCCACAGGTTGAGAACCACTGCACTAGAGTGTGTAAAGATAATTCTCTGCTAGGTGCATCAACGTTCTGTTTCAGAATAAAGCAGCTTCTTGTGAGCCTGTCATTGTTAAGCCTGCAAATGCTTTTGCTGTCTTTTACTCTTCATAATTTGTCTCTTGTGGCACTGACAGGCCACCTTATACAAGGAGGTTGCTCTCTGATTGTACCGGGCAAAATTCTTGGGCAAAGGGCAGCTGTTTGTGCCATTGTACCAGTTATTTGATATATACATATGTAACTACATTTGCGGGGCTGTCAAGGATTTTAGTTTCAGATTCACACCTTAACGAGAAGAAAGTGTGGAGACAGAAAGAGACATGGGGGTGGAAAACAGAAAGAAATGGCTGCCTCCATTTTAAGCTCCATGAGAAGCAAGCCGAATGTTTTTAAAATTGAGAAATTTTATTGCTTTTGAAGGCAATGGAACAAATTTCCAATGATAACAGCAACTTTTTTATGGGTTGAAATCTCTTTTTTTCTCCACCCCTCATCTCATTATATATACTCCCCTCTAAAACAGTGTCCTTCGACCTCAGCAACCTTTAGCTGTGTGGACTTCAGCTCCCAGATTTCTCCAACCAGCATGCTGGAGAAAAAGTTGACAAGGTTGAGAAACATTGCTCTAAAGCTGTATTCATCCAAAGACGAGCTCCTGGTCCCACTGACTCTATGAACCTGGAAGCAAAAGAGCAAAAGGATAGTGTGGTCTTTGGATAACCATTTTTGGTAAATCTCTCTTTGGACTGGGTCAACCCTGCTGACTCTGCTTCTGCTCTCTTTGTGAGGCAGGGGATAAATTCAGAACCAAGGGCAGACATTGTGTTCTATGCCGTTGTGCATTTAAGATGTATTTTGAATTTAAGATGTATTTCGAATGGAAGTGTCAGTCCCCAGATTTTTATTTGTTTGGAATATCATTGGTGAGGCTGCATTACTCAAGAAGGAAAATTTAATCCTTTACCACTCTGTAGCTGTCCTGATGAAAATCTGCTGCTTTAGGCTGCTATTTGCATTGGGAACAAATCCCCATTAGTGCTCTTTGTGATGTGTGACAAATTTCCATCACATCTGACAAGTGCATGTAGAATCAGGATATGACTCTTTGATGTTCAAAGCAGAACTCAGGTGACCTGGCCCCATGATTGAAAAGATTTTGCCGTAGCTATTCTGTTCTCAAAGAAGAGGCATTGAGACGAAGCACGGTCACACAGTCCTTCTTTATTGCAAACACCAACAGAACAGATTGCAAATGGTGCAGCCCCCTTTTATAGCCCTCCTGCACAGCACCCTGCTGGCCAATCATTGCAAGGGATCTTTTCCCACCTTGCGCATGTGCGCAAGGCTGAGAGCAGCCTTTCTTGTCCCGGGCATCCCCGTGGTCTGCCCGGGCCAATCGCTGCAGCCTGCACCTGCCAGCCCAGGACATAAAGTAGCATTCAGCCATTTTCTTTCTTTGTCATACCCCTTTCCCCATCCCCATCCCCATCTGAAATTACCATCTGTAACAAGCAGCCACTTCCTCTTGCTGCATAACAGCATCTGCCCTAAAATCATGCCTTTCTTTCAGGATAGAGCTGATACTGATTTCCACGGATGCTCACAAAAACAACATCTATGGATGATATCCAGCTAATGTCCATTGTATCTGTAATTCATGAAATCAACAAGGCTTGAATTCAAGGCTAAATTGTGCAACTGGTTTAATGGGGACATGCTGGAATTTAATCAATGACTGATAGCGACTGATCACTATTATGTCAGAATCAGTGGTAGCATAGTTTGGACTACAAATTGATAGATAATGAATTTAAGTACAGGGGGAGAACTGTGGGAAGTAGGATGCTGGACCAGGCAGATCTTATGTCTACTTTGCAGGCTATTATGAACGGATCGAGGGGACAATTGTGCATCAAACTTGATTTTGCAATTCTGCATCATAATAGAGAAGGAAAATATTGCTAAGCATATACAGGTAGTCCTCAACTTACAACAGTTCATTTAGTGACTGTTCAAAGTTACAACTGCATTGAAAAAAATGATTTATGACCATTTTTCACACTTATGACCACTGCAGAATCCCCATGGTCATGTGATCAAAATTTGGATGCTTGGCAACTAATTCATATTTATGATGGTTGCAATGTGCCAAGGTCATGTGAGCACCTTTTGTGACCTTCTGAGAAGCAAAATCAATGGGGGAAGCCAGATTCACTTCAGAACCATGTTACTAATTTAACTGCAGTAATTCACTTAATGATTGTGGCAAGAAAGGCCATGAAACGGGGCAAAAGTTACTTAACAAATTTCTCGCTTAGCAACAGAAATGTTGGGCTGAACTGTGGTCATACGTTGAGGACTACCTGTGCTACTGAAAAGGAGTCAGAGCACGTCTGGCTGCACTTGATCCACCCCGTTCTGTGTTCAGGTCTAAGACAACTTGCCACGGCCAACTTGCCACGGGACAATCCAGACATAGCAGTTACAGGAATAGCAAAGAAATGGTGGAACTGAATCACTAAAGAAAGGCTGCAAAAGGAGGGACAAAATGAAATGTGAATGACAAAAATTAAAATAATTTAAAAATTATTTTAAATAATTAAATTGAATTGTTGAATTGTTCCACAGAGAGTTGTCCCATGGAGAGTTGGTCCATGGCGAGTTGTCCCATTTCATGTTCAAAGAGCAGAGACAGGATCTGGAGACAGGGTCCATTTTAGAAATTCCATTGAGCTGTGTGCTGTTATTGCATTCAGCCAGAGAGAGGGAGGGAGGGAGGGAGGGAAGGGAGGGAGGGAGAGAGAGAGGGGGAAGAGGAGAGAGAGAGAGAAGGGAGGGAGGGAGAGAGAGGGAAGAGGAGGGAGAGAGAGAGGGAAGAGGAGAGAGAGAGAGAAGGGAGGGAGGAAGAGAGAGAGGGAAGAGGAGAGAGACAGAGAGAAGGGAGGGAGGGAGGGAGGGAGAGATAGAGAGAGAGAGAGAGATAGAGAGAGAGAGAAGATACACCTAGCCCACTGGTCCATCATACATACACACACATACACACATCACACACACACACACTCATTGTTTTATATTATACATAAAACACTCAAGCACAAAAATTAATATTAAAAGGCTGGGAGAGAGCATCAGATAATATGAACAATGGAGCCACCTCATTCCCTTGCAATCCCCAAACCTGTTGACATAACAAGGTTTTGAAGGACTTCTGGGAGGTTGTCAGAGATGAAGCCAACCTCATCTTCAGGGAATGACATCCCACAGGACAGGTGCCATAGCAGAAAAGGCCTGACTCCAGAGTCCCACCAGATGTGACTCCTTGGCAGACAGGACCCACATCATACCTGTTCTGCCAGATTTGATGACATGGGCAGATGTAACTGAGAAGAGGCAGTCCATCTAATACTGACATTATGGTGAAGGTGGGGACCAAATTGATTAAATCCATGGCTTCTTATGTACTTTCTCCCCTTCAAGGTCAGAAATTTTTTCCATCTTGGAAAAGACAGTCCCTCTTGTGAAAAAGCAGGGGCAGGGATCCTATTTCTGGCTTTGAACTAATGAATTCTGTGGCCCTTGTCACAGTAGTGCCATTGTGAAGAAAAAAAGAGAGTCTCTCTTGGAACTGACGTGATATAAAAATATACAGAGAGAGGTGCAGAATTAGCCCATTCTTGCTATGTTGTACCTGGCACAAAATGCAGGCATGGAGATTTCTCACTGTGGTCACAGGATAGAGCATTTAATAACTATGTACCTTTGCCTGTGCATGTGTAGATCTGTAAAATTGATGTGATTGCATGGCTTCAAGTTCAGGAAAGGTACAATTTGTGTAGCGTTTTTGTGAAAGAAAAACAAGCATGATAAGGAAAAGCTGAATCACTTGCCAAACACATGACAAAAAAGAACATCAAAAAGGTGTCAGAGAACAGACCAGATTGCTAGATTTTTGTCTGTTGACCCCATGCTGACAGCAGCTCTTTTCAGTCTTCTTATCATTCTGTAAATTGAAGATACCAGGATATGATGCAAGCAAAAGAACTTTTTTTATATGCAACCACAGTCCAGTCAGTGAGTCACTACCCTGAACCTGTAAATGGTATTCTGCTCTGAAATAACCACAGGGCTTATAATAGTCAGTTTACATCTTCAGTGGTTATCTATCTCTTAGTGAGAAAGGAGCTGTTGTGGGAAGTCCTAGTACATATTGTCCCATGGTTTTACAAAATATTTTTAAATAAATTAGTCTCAATCCTTCATTTGCAGTGTAAAAAAGATAAAGAAGATATTCTAAACAATCCAAAGCACTATGTAGCAGCTTTATAACTTTTACAGGAATGTGCAGTTGTGTACACAAATGTTACATATCAACTTTTCGTATTCCGTATATATGCATAGCTTCTGTATGAACAAGTGTCTAATTTCCATCTTGTGGGGATCTTGATTACAGAGCATCTTTTCAGATTGTAACAGAAGAGGGAAACAGATTGTTGTGAATGGCTTTGAGTAAGAAAATAAAGTGCAAGTGTTGTTGAGTTAAAGGTATACAGTTAAAAGAGAAAGTATTATTAGGCAATATGCATGACTTCATGTTAAGTAGCCTTGCAGTTCAAGTATCCATATTTATGTGTTCATAAAACTATTTTCTCTTTATTCTAATATCTTTTAATATGCCCCATATAATTCAGCATTCTGTTTTTTATTACTTTCCAATACTTTTTATGTGCGTGTTATTATTTTAATCATGCAGTTTAAATCCATTTGCCTGTCTGTACAAAGTTTTGTTCCTGGTGCGTAGGGAATTCCTGGCTCATTTGTAAAACTAACAAACAAGTGGATACCCATCCATCCATGCCATCTTTATGTCTAATTATAGTGTAGACCATTTCTGCTGAGATTAGAGATTGGAAAATGGGATCTGATGCTCAGCTAAATGAGAATACCATTTCCTAAGTTGTTTCCTTTTCATCCAACTCCACATCCTTTCTGTGTTGGTTTTGAAAGAGTGTTTCTCTAAAATAGTCTTATACCATACTAATTGCTGTTCCTTTTTCTCTTGTAGCCTGCCTACTTCAAGCTGAGCTGGTGAACTATGAGCGGGTCAAAGAATATTGCCTGAAAGTACTGAAGAAAGAAGGGGAGAACTTCAAGGCACTCTACCGGTCAGGAGTAGCATTCTATCACCTTGGAGACTACAACAAGGCCCTTTACTACTTGAAAGAAGCAAGGTCTCGGCAGCCAACAGGTACTACTAAGAGATCATCCACTGTTGCTCTCTTCTCATCAGCATTGTTTGCCTCTCCTTTCTAAAAATGTATTTTGCTCAGAACAAACTCCCTTGTCTTCACTCTAGTCATTTTTTTCTGCTCCTCTTCTCACACTTGTCATCCACAGAGTACAATTGCTCAGAACTGCAATCTTGGATTTCCTTGCACCATATTTATGATTACTGCTGATAGAGGCAGGGAAACATGCAGGCATGTGATGATCTCAGCACAGAAAAATTAGGGGGCACTATTCTTTTGAGCCACAATTCTTAGGTCCCATCATGGACCTTGAAGTACTCATCAGACTCATCAGTCTGTGTCCCATATTCTAATTCCAAATGGTTTTCTGCTAGTTATCAGTTCAGATCTATGCAAAAAGTTATCCTTCTCCTAGCAAAACATTGGGTGTTCAAGAAGAAGGAAGGAGAAACAATAAGACTATTATTAGTAAAAGAGAGTGTAAAGGCAGATGGAAGGGGAGAAAGAGAGAAAAATTGACCTCAGTGCCATCATAATGTGGCCTCTGTCAGAGTATCATTGGGAAATATAGTTCAGAACAGAGAAAAGGTCTTCTACCCATTATTTAGAGCCCTTTTGGTCTGGTTACTTGAGAACTGTAACACTGAAAATGGTGCATAGAAATATGTGCACGTTTATATGCATATATGTATGTTCACAATTTGAAAAATGGCCCAGCCATTAAATATCCGTCAAAGTGAAGTTATTCATTACTTTCAGAAGAATTAACTTTAGGTAATCCTCTGGAGAAAAAGGGATTACAAAGCTTGGGAAGTAGGTGCCAAGATTGCTCTTCTTGTTGTCCTTATTACTGAAGTGTGAAGGCCCTTCTCTGAAGTCAGTCTGAACTGATCACTTAAATCCTAGTGGGTTGTTGTGGGTAAGGTTTTTTTTTTTTTTTGCATTCAAAAACAAAACGTGTCTAATGTCTGTTTTGAAAGAGCGACGTGGAGCACTGGTGATCAAGCTGTCATTCTTTTTCCTATTCCCCTCACTTTGATCAATGCACTGTTGTGTCTACTGTGGGGGAGCGTTGGAAATATATTCATTTGTCAAACGGAGTCAAGGGCATGACACAGAGAAATACAAGAGTCTAGCTCTTAAGTTCCAGAAGTAGGTGAATAAAGATGGATCTGAATAGATTTTTATATTTTCTCTCATTCCAGCATCTGGTATTAAAGATTGTGCAGGATAACTTTGCTGCATTATCTAAAGACATATTGGTAGTGATGTACATTTGGAGGATGCCAATCATTTCTTGGGAAGAAGATCTGAATGTCAGATTCAACTCAGATTTCTCCCATTTTTAGCAGGTTCTCATGGCTGTCAAAATGGCATCAACAAAGAATTAGCTAATGAGCTGGGAACTATTTGCTCAGAAGACTCCATGGCTTGGAACTAATATAAATCTACAGTCAAGGTCTTCTCTGGCAAAAGAGGTGTACAAACAAACCACTCTGTCACTCATAGGGCAAGCTGGACATTTGCCTGCCCTTGTCCTCTTCATATCCCACAAGACATTCTGCTTCCATCTGTCATGCTTGGCCTGATGCTGCTTGAAGCACTTTTCATTCGTCTCAGGCAGCTGCATAGCCTGCATTTTCTGC
Organism: Crotalus tigris; assembly: GCF_016545835.1. Lineage (NCBI taxonomy): Eukaryota > Metazoa > Chordata > Lepidosauria > Squamata > Viperidae > Crotalus > Crotalus tigris. The sequence continues at coordinate 2,802,884 of NW_024096464.1, read as the reverse complement.
TATTATGTTTATATACTCTTTCAGTCAGCCTGGTTAGATTAGAGGTTGTTATACCTACTCTGCATCTTACTTAACTACAGGGAATATCTGACTTCTTCTAAATGAAAATTAATTAGAGGGGAGTATTAAATTATTTTCATTTGCCTCCCCCTTCCTGAGCACTAAGGAAACTTCAGGTACTCACTAGTATTATCAGCCATTGCATATTTGGCCACCATTTTTACATTTACACATTTCATGCTCGATTTCATCTGGAGAATACATTTCTTAAAATGGTAGAGGAGAGGGAGATATCTGATCTAAAACTGCTACACAAGAAGTTGGGAGAGGAGACCATTTTACTTCTCTTGACCCCTTACTGCTTTAGGTACATATCAGAAGTTGAAGTGATTGCTAAATATTTTCAGGAAAAAAGTAGTTTTAATGATTGGATTTGATATTCCATCTATGCATATAAGTTATTGACTGTTGTGCCTATTCCATTATCTACTACCACATGCTCAGCTGAAGGAACAGACCAGCAGCAGTGGGACACAAACTGATCAGATGGCAGCTGGGGCTGTTGCTATATTTTTAGTTTGTTATGCAATATAACTCAGGCTACCTCTGGTAAACTTACCAGAATAAGAGCAAAGAGAAAATGGCTGCATTTAGTTCTACTCCTTGACCAGAATGGGGATCGTGATGCAAAAGGCAAGCCTTACAGTGATGGCACAATACAATGGGATTTTCACTCAAAGACTCCATAAGACTCAAGTTTGATAAAATGCACTTAGTGGATTGTCTGGAGTCAGAGGATTAGATCCAAAGGTTCTTAAAGGTAATTAAAGTTTGAGACTCCTCAAATAAAACTCACACCAAATCCATTCATTCTCACAGAAATGCAAAGAGCTCAATTGAATTCAAAACCAATCTTTGCGAGAGTTTGCTGCTCTGGTAGCTGTCCCTGCTGTCCCTGACTCAGCTATAACTTTTTGGAATTCAATTCCTGAGGGGTGGGGTAGGTGGGTGGGTGGGATATAGCTTGTCAGAGCGTCAGCCCTTTGAAGTTGACCAGATCGGGAAATAGACTCCAAAGATGATTAGCACTATATTTTATTTAAATAGGATAACAAGATAATGTGGCCTGATGTGTTTTCCCTTCCCTCCCTCTTATACCCCAGGAAGTCAGGGAGGAGATTATCTGAGTCTCTTGTTAATGTTTCCCTGTTTCCTAGGCTTAGTGCATATTTTTGCATAGGTTTTTGTTGTAATATCTCTAAATAGTTTCTCCAAGGTTATCTCCAAGAAATCCTACAGCAAGACAACTGCCAAACTCTATTGATCTTTCCTCTGTCTTGCTCTCACCTAAGTGAATTGTTGAACTCCATTTTTGACAAGCTGATCTGTGATATGTAACTTATCTATTAGTGTAGCTGCTGCTTCCAAAGTGGTATTTATGAATTTGGTTTGCTTGCTTTTTTTAACCAATTTCTCTGTTTTGAGAACAGAGTGGTATAATTAAGTAAAATTATATTTGGAAGTTGATATAAAACTGAATCTCAAAATATTACATATTACCTTACTGCCATCCTCCTTTGTCTACACCCATGCTTATGAAATAATGGAATGGGGGGGGGAGACCACATACTCTCTCTGTCCAGGCAAGTTCAGCCTTGCTATTACAAAATGCCAATCATTTTTTCCCCCTTAAGCAAAGGAAACAAGAATTGGTTTGACCCTCATCCTTAGGTTTGTTAGGGTGGTTCTTCTTTTTCATGAATGATATACATTGAATTTTCCAGTGGACAAGTAGATAAATGTCGGTTCCACAGAGTTTACAAGATAATACTGAGAAAATAGCACAGAAAAGGAAATCTATGAAAATATCATTAGGGAATTACCACAAGTGGCTTCACCTGAAGATGCTGAGGCTTGCTTACATGCAGCTCCCTCAAGCCATGAGAAGTAAATGTGCTGAAAGCTTCACAAAAACAAGGCTTGAGGAAAGATTTAAAGGCAGAAGGGAAATGGTATCATGGAATCCTGCAAGGCAATTCAAAGCATTTAGGGGAAGGATGAGAAAAGATGTAGTATTATGAAAATTAAGCAATATATGGTGCATTTTTAATTTCCCAAATACTATCTTATTCTTTATTGGCATCTTCTTTTAAGAAAAATGCAAAAGACTTTCATGAAAATATTTAGGTAGGCTTCTTGATAAGCACAGCCAGAATGTCAGACAGGAGGTTGGTTGGTGTTCCTTATCTTCACTGATGCATGAAATGATTGAAGAAGTCCAAATTTTTGTCTGCTCTCCCCAAAGTTTTGAGATGCAATGATTTAGAGAAAGTAGACTGGAAATTGCTGTTGGAGATGTTGCCATTGATTTTGGACTGTTGAATTATTGGAAGCAACATGAAGATTACTGAGAAACATGTCTATCATGCAAAGAGACCACTATGTTCCCCTCACAAGAAATTGCTTGATCCTAAGGAGCTTGATAGTCTATGCTGATTGGCAGAAGTCTTTCATGGTTTTAGATAAGAGTTTTGAGAAGGCAGAATTCATCTGCATATAGAGCACACTGCCTGATATTGCCCATTTTAAAACAGGGTACCATATCACAAGGGTCCTCAACCTTGGCAACTTTAAGACTTGTTGACTTCAACTCCCAGAATTCCTCAGCTAGCTTTGCCAAGGTTGAGGACTCCTGCTATATCATATGGAGAATCTCCTCATTCCTGCCAGTTTAGACTGAGGAAGTATAATACTGATGTGAAAGGAATCCATATGATAGTACATGGCCATTTATTTCCATCCATGTGAGCAGCATCTCTTAGAAATATTTCTTGGACACTTGCATTCTCACAAATGAGAGGAGTCTGCACTGAAGAAGAAGAAAAATCTCAGCAGTCTCTTTCCACTTAAGTGCTATTTTTCTCTTGGTGGCTATGGTTTTGTTTTAATCTAGATTAAAACAATGTAGATTAAGTGTCCAGAAGCTACCTTGGCCAGAGTTTGGTGCCCATGAACACTAACGTGCCCACTTGCCTGCCTCACATGACTGTTTAAAAAGTATTTTTAATTAAAAAGTAAACAGGAAGTAGCTTTACAAAGCAGTTCAGCCTGGGTTCCAGAAAGGTTCAGGTGGTGGAGTGACAAGAGAGCTGGATGACTGTGGATGACTATTCTATTACATAGCACTTCTGTGGCTGACCATGCTTCCTATGGCAACTATGTCCCGGTTGACAGGGGTCTTCAAACTTGGCCCTTTTATGACTTGTGGACTTCAACTCCCAGAATTCCTCAGCCAGGCCAAGGACCAAGTTTGAAGACCCCTGGTCTATGACAACAATTCTATGATGGCAGCCATGACATGCTCTCAAATTGTCCAGTGAGACTTTTGACTAACAGATGACCTATCCCTGATCTGTATAATCAGATGTGACAGAACAGCAGACAGATCTGATTGTGAGATCAAGGAGAAACAACATCTAGGGAAATATTTGCCCCAGCACCCGCCCCACCCAAAAGTTTGAAAAAAAGGGAGGATTTTCTATTGATAATACATTTCACAGTATGTGGCCACAATGAGGACTGCAATAGAATGGTTATAACCCACCTGTCAATAAATAAAATATTTGCAATAAAAAGACATGTAATTCCCTCCCTCCCTCCCTCCCTCCCTCCCTCCCTCCCTCCCTCTGGATAGCAGTACAGCTTGAAATTGCCCTGGTTGCTGCCATTAATTAGATTCACTGTTGCCATGCAACATATCTACATTATATTTTTTGGCTTTTCAGTGCACATCTCTGGATCAGCAAAGACTCTTGAGCTGTCATACATCCACAAAGACATTTTATAGGTTTTTTTAAACAAATGAAACTATCACACAATATGCTAAAGAATGGGAAAGAAATAAAAGCCATCATTTGTTTAAAAATGCTTAGATTTAATAAACCAGATGAATAGATTCAGACATCAATTATTGAACAGTATAGCTTAGAGCATTATCTCAATCCAACCAGTGTCAAAATTCTTGTATTCATAATCATGCTAAGCTGCAAACATTTTAACTATAACTGGATAAATTAACTCCAATGGCTGGCAACATCAGAGTAAGCTAAACTCAAACTATGGATGACATAACGCATTGACTGGGTGGTATTTCTCCCAGTTGGAGGTTTAAGAAAATCATGTTAATGTGTAAAATGAAAAAAGAAAAAGAACACTTGCCTTGTGACATTTCTGTTAATGCAATTGTCTAGAAGAAAGGGCTTGGGTAAAGGTTGCAGAAATGATTCCATGAAGAATACCTTACCTAGGATTTCAATAACCAAGCCCAAAAATTTTGCTATGAAATGTTATATCCTTGATTAAATCTTATTTTATCTCCAGATTTTGAAAAGAAAATACATTTGAGAAATTATTCACATGCATGAACATCCATAGGTCACTGGGTCCATTTCTTTTGTGCTGACAAAAAAAAAAAAGCACGCTATCTACTTGCCATTTTATATGTGCACCTTTTGCTCCCCTGCCCATCCCCCTATCACACACCTCCAACATTTTAGAAATTTATCTGGTTGTTTCTGTGAGTTTCAGGATGTGTGATTTTTAAGCCTATCTAGGTAATCACGGCTGTATATTCACTGGGCATATATTCAAGATTTCAAATCTGTGCCAAGAAGGGGGAGGGGGAGATTCAAGTGACAGAGAATATATTATACACAAGGTTTGAACACTGTCTTAATAGCAAAGATGGCATTTATAGCTACTATATATTTTTAAGGTTCTTTGGAATTTTATAACTGGTATGATGCACAATATATAAAGTAGCTGCATTTAAAAGTTTCGGTTTCAATTTCTTAAAACAAGCAGTACAAGTGTTATGAAGGGAGCTGATAAAGCTGAGGGAAATAGGCAACTTCCTAGCTGCTCTCCAAATTATAAATATTTCATTATTTATTGAATATATGTTTTGATTTTCCTGATCAGTCCAAGGATGACTTACGACATCATATAAAAATAGCAGACAACATAACAGGAAAGTATATCTACATCAAAAGAGAAATAGGATTCCTTTAAAAAAAGGGATATTTGTACTTCACATGTCTTTTTTCTCAGGTAAAGGATGAGCAGCCTATAGAGCTCCTGATTTTACTCAGCTACAACTTCCACCATTCTTCCTTGCTATTCATGCTGATGGGAACTGTTGGGAATGGTAACTGAAAAATATTTTGAGGCTGAGAGATTCCCTTCCAGATATTTTATGGAATTTCCAATTGCACATCTTTGATGACATAATTGTGAACTGTTTTATGGATGCTCTTTACATACTATTGAAAACTGAGTTAATCTTTGTCGTTCCATTTTTTCTTGTGATTTTTTTTTCTAAAAGTTGGCTACCAGAGCTTGGGTGTCAAATTTCATTATTTCTGAGTCTATGTATTTACTCATGCCTGAATGCAGTAATCAAGACCAGTTTTGTCTTTTTGCTGCATATATATTCAAGGAGATTGACACTACAATGTTATGGTAGGAATTGAATGTCTGCATAATTTTCATATTTACTCTACCAATGTAGACCAAGGGCAGGTGATATCAAGAATTGGACTATCAGCAAAGATCTGGTGCCCCACAATCCAAGAGTCCCATATATAGTTGCCAAAGTCCATTCATTTCCCTTTTCTAGAGGAAGTTAGGGGCACCACAGAGGAAATTTTTCTTCACTATTGCTCCACGGAAATGTATGTTTTGCAGGCAGAATGTTTTAATTTCATTCTTCATTATTTCCAAGAGAGGTGGGGAAAGCCTCTGTCTGAAATCCTGGAGAGCCACTCCTAGTATAGACAATGCCAGGCTAGCTGTCTATGTCTGAGGAAGTTATACTTGATTGTTGATCTCTCCCTTATTTTATTAGCAGTTGGAATACTATCTACAAATGTGGTTGTCCCAAAGATGCTTTTTCAAGAGGCAACTGGACTTTCTTCTTTTTCTTTGAAGATGTATCACTCTTATCCAAGAAGCGTCTTCAGCTCTGAAGCTTCTTGGATGAGAAGTGAAACATTTTCAAAGAAAAACAAGAAAGTCCAGTTGCCTCCTGAAAAAGCATCTTTGGAACAACTATGACCTGGAATCATCATAGACATTTACAAATGTGGTTGTTGCAGATTTCAACAAGAAAGTTATGCTAAGTAGATGTATTTTAATTATTTTTCCCTGCAGATACTAATGTTGTACGGTACATCCAGCTGACAGAAATGAAGCTTAGCAGATGTTCCCAGAGGGAAAAAGAAACATTGTAAGAAGAAACCCAGTTCTGTGGGCCTGAATGGACACGTCCTCCCATAAATGATCACCGGGTGAATTGTCCTCCCTATTGGCTTCACATTAGATTGACAGGTTTTCTCTCCTTTCCTGATGTTACTTTTGATCTAAGAAGAGACCCTGGATCTAGCTTTGGCTATTTGCTGGCTTAGTGATAACATTCTAGTCCTCCTAGCGCAATTGCTCTGGGAATTTGGATGAAGAGAGCAATAGAGAAGGATTCACTTTGCCTTGTGCTTATATTGTTATTTTTGTCATAGCAGCCTTCCAGAGATCCTCTTTTCTCTTCAAATATGAAGCCAATAGCTAATGAAAAAAATATATATAATGAGACCCCCCTTGTGGTACATTTTAAGTAGTACAGAACGTTCAACAAAGTTGAGAGTTTGGGCATGGGATAGTATCTAAATGAGAATGTGAAAGATGCTGTTCTATATGGGGATGAAAACTGGAACAATTGCTTAATATCAAATATATGTTGTTAACAGGCAACAACTCCACATATTATTTCTTAGAAGGCATGGCTGGATTCTAATACATAAAGGGGAAGCATGATTTTATAGTTTTCAGATTATAGAAATTGAAGCACTGAATTATAGGCTTGCCACCATCTTAATATACACCTTAACTTTTCTGTGCCTCAGTTTTTCCATCTGTATAGAGGGAACAAAAAGTCTCCCTACCTCACAGGGGGTGTTGTGAGAATTTGTTAACTAATATTTGTACAGTGGTAAATAATATTACTGGTGCACTGGACTAAGCTTGCAATTCTTACATGTTGTCTTGATACTTTCCTGCCTGTTTTCATTTGTTATTAACTCAAGGTTGCACAGAGATCAGGCTATAATCTCCCAAATCAAGACATTCATCTGTTTATCCACTACAGGTAAAACAGGCAGCAATGTCCAAACATCCTTCAAATGCTAATGAGAATTTTAGTGCATGATTTATTGAAATGCCAGAAACCCAGTTTTAGCTTCTAAAACACCTCTTAAACCCAGAATACCTGACTTCACAAACGTGTTACTGAATGACAGGTTCTTTCAATCCAATACAATAAAATTAAGGTGGAGGGTGAGGAGTGCTGTATTATTCCCCAGAGATTATTCTTCAACTTATTGCAATTGCATGACTTAGATATTTAAATCACATTAAGAAATTTATTATCATTTCAAAGAGATTCCCAATGAGTTAATGAATGAGTGCAACTGAAGAAAAAATCAAAATAATTTTCTTCCAATGGTCATAGGAGAAATTCCAATGTTTCATTTTGTAGGTCATGCTTTTCTAATCTCCTCTTTGAGTGACTTCTTTTTTGGAGGCTCTTATTCCATATTAGCAATGTTATGTCAGGCAGGTCTTGATCATTCTCCTGCTTTAGGAAATTCATTTGTGATAAGTGAAAGATTTTATCTTTATTAGAATGAAATCGCAAGAATTTATATTAATTTCCAGATTCAGTGAGTCATTAGGCACTTGGCTTCATTTTCTTTGTGAATTTATGTGATTTCTGGAAAAGCAAATCCGGGTGTTTTTTTTTTTAGGGGAAGTCTTATCAAAACTATGGAAAATAGCTTATTCTATCTGCATATTAAAGGATGTAGGCTTATAACTATCAAATTTCTCCTGACCTGGAGGTAGCCCATGATTTTCTCATATATGTTGTCTTTCAGACTAATATAAATTTACAATTTTTTTATCTTATAAAAGCAAATATTGTAAAATATCAGTGTTCAAGTAAACTCTCAAACTGGGACTTTCTTAATTGCTGGCTAGCTCCCAAGAACGATGCAAATGGTTCAGGATGAGAAGGCACCAAAATGCAGCAACTGACATGCTAAAATGATCTAGCCAAAGTTTTAATATGTTACTGAATCACCTGAATCAGAGCCCTTAATGGCCTTATCTAACCCCACCACTGTACGCCTCCCCCCCCCCCCAATACAAGGGTCCAGGAAAAGAGTCATAGTTTTGAGTATTGTATAGTAAAAATACCCAAAGCTGTTGCTCATCCTCTACTGCCCTGGCATTTGAAACAGTCAATGACTATTTAAAAGTGTGAGCAAGGCCGAAGACATTTGGAGACAGAGAGATGAAAACTTGCCATTGCTATGAAATTTTAATCAGATGAAATGGCTTGGAAAATTGTAGTTTGCATATATAAAAAGCTTTGCTTCTCCTTCTCTAAAGCAATGTAGAATTTGGAACTTGTTCATATTGTCAAATGGAATTACGCACTGCAAAAAATGCTAAGTGACTACTTTAAAACTTACCTTCTTTCACCTGTTCAGAAGAATATCCAAGTGAAAAGGCCTTTTGATTTCAAAAGAACAAAAGAGAACCGGAGGGAGCTTTGTTGCTTGAAATGCCGACAATTATTATGGGACATGGTGCTTTTTTCTATTAATATTTACCGTAGGTGGAAATGCCAGAACACCTGGAGATATAATAATATCACTCACTTCAATTTTGCTATTAGACGCAGATACATTTCTGTAAGAGATCTCCATTAGATGGATATATGGGGGTTGCTGCCTAGTTGCACACATCATCTTCTTTCCCACTTCCCCACTTTTAAAGTACTCACAAAAACATTATTTCAGTGAGAAATCTGAAAAATTAGTTTGACAAGAAAATCAGAGAAATATATTGGTGATTGCACAACAAGTTTGGTTCTTAGCCAACTGAACAACAGGCCCCAAACAATAATGAATACTGTCCATCCTAAGTATATGAATGAATAGAGGTCAAGGAAGCATTCTTCAAATCAAAACTTCAGTGGAAGATAATGGAAAACGAGTCAATCCAGCACTGAAAAGAAACTACCACAACAAAAACAATATAGGTAGAGATATGAATTATTACTGAAGCTTCTGAAAAATGAAGGTAACTGTTGTTATATACAGGTAGTCCTTGATTTACAAGGACAACTGAGCCCAGAATTTATGTTGCTAACCGAGAAATTTGTTAAGTGAGTTTTGACCCCTTTTGCGACTTTTCTTGCCACATTTATTAAATGAAACCCTGCAGTTGTTAGATTAGTAACATGGTTGTTATGTGAATCTGGTTTCCTCCTTGACTTTGCTTGTCAGAAGGTCGCTAAAGATGAGGACATGATCCAGGGACACTGCAACCGTCATAAATATGAACCAGTTGTCAAGCATCCGAATGTAAATCACGTGACCTTGGGGATGCTGCAACGGTCATAAGTCAGTGTTGTTATAACTTTGAACAGTCACTAAATGAACTGTTGTAAGTCGAGGACTACCTGTACTCTATGTGGGAATGTTCCTTTCAGAGTCTTTAAATAGTGATTCCATGCTGCAGAATATATATTTCTCCTCTAGCTGAAATTTCTCTGCAATTCCTCTAGGATTCATCATCAGCTAGGTGGTAAATAAAGTAGGGAATGGGATAAGGATAGGAAATTGGGTACCTACTGATGCCATAACATTGCCGTTTAGTCATAAGGTAGAATATGGGAGACAACAGACATTCAGATTACTGCAAAGTCTGAAAACCTGAAAAGCCTGCATTATTTGGTGATAATTGGTTGACTATAGGAATATTGTCCAAAAATAGATTTTAGAGTAATTTATTAATCTATTTTTTTACTTTTTCAAGATGTTTCTTTTTCTGCCAAAGCTTTCAATAAAGAGAGAAGTAAGTCATTACAGTATTTTGAGTTCCCATGATTCAATCTAATTTTGCTTTGTGCAATGAATCCATACACTTTCTGCTATTGCTGACATTAAGTATGCCATTTATATCCACTACAATGCATTACAACTTCTATGTAACTTTTAATGTTTTACTTTTATTCTAACTAATCCATATGGACACAAGACCTTTATTCTGAATTTTGCTTAGCAAAGGCAACTAAAGTTCTGAAGCTGGTTTAGATAGTAAACTCAGGCTAAACTCCCTTGGTTAAACTCCCTTAACTAAAAATGGTAAATGATTTGTCAGCCATTCTTTTTCCTCTTCTGTTTCCATCCAGCTTCTACATTTTCTACATTTTCAGACAATGTGAAATAAGCTGAAGAGAGTCAGATTACTGGGCAAATTGCAGAAGTCAGCTTGTTCAGAGAATGTTGCAGAAATAATATATAACTGTATTCCTGATTTTTGCAGTATAGCTTGCCAGGCAATCTTATAAAAATATTCTCCATGCTATCACATAGAACCCAGAGATAGTTTTGATGAGAGATGCTTTGTAAATAGATTTAGATTCATGAGAAAGAACCTTTATTATGTTTTGCAAAATAACACCTGCTAGGAGAGAAAAAAAATACACTAATCCTATCAAAGATTATTTTGAGATTAAAAAAGCAGTATTCATTTAAGGAGATTTGTCTGTCCCAGGAGAAATGTGCAATTATGGACTTTACCTGCATCAATCCATCAGAATAACAGAGTTGGAAGGGACCTTGGGGGTCTTCTAGTCCAGGGCTTTTCAACCAGTGGTACAGGTACCACCTGTGGTACATTGGCACCTGGCAGGTGGTACGCGACCATCCTAGAAAGGTGGTAGCGGGGGAGGGGAATGAGCTGAACTGGTGGCAGCACTGCACAAACCTGAGCAAGAGAGGGCTGGAGCTGCAGGGCTGTCAGGGCTCAGTGGAAGTACCAGGATCAGCGCCACTTTCCAGCTGATCGGCACTTCTTTAGGATGGTCAGGGCTCAATGGAAGCGCCAGGATCAGCGCAACTGATTCATATTTATGATGGTCACAGTGTCCCAGGGTCATGTGAAGTGACCAAAACCTGCTGCAACCACTCAGCAGACGGGAATAAAAACCAAACACCCACCCCACCCCACCCCCACTGCCAATCCTCAACAGAAATGCTCACAACAATGAAAACCTGGGACAGGAGGAAGAGCGCTGCTGGGTGGGCAGGCAGGTGTCTTGCTCGGCTATGGCTTGGGGGGCACTTTTTTCAGTGCCATTGTAACTTTGAACAGTCACTAAGTGAACTGTTGTAAGTCGAGGACTACCTGTACTTTATCACTTTTTTTTCATATATATTTTTTTGGGGTCATCAAGTTTTTGACACCTTGCTAGGCAACTGGTGGTACTTGGATGTTGCCATATCCTAAAAGTGGTACAATGGGTGAAAAGGTTGAAAAGCCCTGTGTTAGTCCAACCCCCTGCTCAAACAGAAACCCTATACCTTTTTAGACAAATTGTTGTCCAATCTCTTCTTCAAAACCTCCAATGTTGGAGCATCTACAGCATCCACAACCCACAAGAATATAGTGGATACAGATGTACTTCCTAGAAATGTATTTGTTTGCCTGGAAAAAATCCTTACAAAATTATTTTTCCTATAAAATAATTAGAAGTTATAATATTTAACCATAACTTGAATGGAATAGAACATTTTCTGATCTTTTACTATACATAGTAGCTTTATTATTCAATCATGCTTATTTGCAAATATGCCCCATTATCACATAACACATCTACTGTAAATGTTGTATGTAGAAATGTTGGAACAATATTAAGATTAGACGAGATAACCAGCTAAGTCATCATTTCAGAGAAATTTCCTTACCATATTCCTCCAAATAATTCCTGTCAGCATCTCACAGTACTGAATAGAACTGGGAGAGTTATTTTTTTTTATTTCTCAGAATCTTCCAATTAAAACACTGAATTTTAATATTATACATGAGAAAAACAGTGGCAAAGCTTGTAATGGAGTCCCTTCACTTGCAAAGTCCTTATAAGATATAGAGATGTATTTGCCTTGAAAATAACCAATGTTGAATTGTATGGTACAGTCAAATATCCGAAGATGACCGCAGGAAATATTTTATAAGATGTTATATTACAACATAAAATGCCATAAAAACAGTGGTCCTTTTTAGTATGAATTTCAACTAGTAGTATATTCAAGTTCTTTCCCAGTTTTCTGTGATTGGATTTAGGTTTTTCTTAATGTGTTCTAATTATTTTTTTCTACTACCACAGATCTGGAGAAATGCCTGAATCTAACATCTAGATTGGGGGGGGGAGGTATTTGTCAGTGCCATCATACACATGTCGTGACTTATGTACTTGCAAGCAGAGATTAAGATGTAAGTATAACCTTAGCAGCATGATGGCTTCATTGTAATTTGCTTAGAATAACTAATGTTTGTTTGTAGGTGGTACACTTTTGGACTCATGTACATAAAATACAAGTTTGTTATTGTTGTACAACTGATAATACTCTTCATAGGATCCTTACTCAAAACAAGATTGTTGCTGGACTACACTTTTTTACTCTTTCATTCATAATTAAGTACTATGAAGACTACTGTATAAGATTTATTTTCAGTATAGAACTTTGTACCCTTGCTGTTTTGGTAATTTCAGTTGCTAGCTCTTACAACTATAAAGAATACTGCAGTTTTGAGTGTGAACACCACTAGGTGAATGTCAATAGAACGAATGACCATTTCATCAAAATTTTACACTGTACTAACTGTTCCTTGATAGTGCTTTCTTGGCAGGGATATCACAGTTCTAACTTTCCGGTGGAAAGTTCATTCAACAAGCTTCTAAATCTAGTTCCTGTTTTGTTTTGGGGGTAGGGTTTTTTTGGGGGGGGGCTTTAAAAACAGAATGGTAACTTTAAAATTTGTTTTATTCATGCTGTTTAATTGCACTGATTTCTTTTTCTATTGTAAGACACTCCAGATGCTCTGCTGCATTCGGCATTTCTTGACAAGTCAGCTCTGGAGCTCTTACAGCTTCTGCTTGGAAAATAACCACTGCCCCTCCCTTCCCTTCTGCACAAGCACTTGCTTGACAAGGGGGATTTTAGCAGAGCAATATAGTTGTGCAAAATAGCCTGACCTCCACAATATAAACTCAGACCATATGTGTGCCAGCATGGTTTCTCTGTCGCCAACAGTGAAGTCTTGCTGGCTTTCAGTTCTAAGGTTCAACATCTTACAAGAACATGCCAGGAGGAGAGGAGAGGAGAGGAGGGGACAGAGAATGAAAAAGAGCAATGGCATCTCTCCTACCTATCCATATTGTCTTGCAGTTCTTCAAGCCTTCAGTCTAGAGATATATATAACTGAGCTGCCCTGTCAAATTATTTTGTCTTGTGTTTTATCAGGTAATGAAATAAGGCTAGTTCATTCCAGCCATATCTTTAGTGAGCAACTGACAGTCAGCCACATATGCATGTACTAAGCATACAGTCTCATCATTAGCTGTCAACCATTTAATCAAAGGTAGCAGTCTATGAAATTAGTATAATGGTATAGGTCCAGAACACTCCATTGCAGAAGAGGGGGGGTCACCCATTTTGCAACTGATCTTGAGAGAGAATATGAGAGGGAGGGAGGGGGAGAGAGAAGAGAGAGAATCCATAAATACCACACAATTTCCATCATACTTGTCAGGCAAGGAGCCAAGTAACAAATAAGAATGATGATTGACCCTATTTTCATTGCCACCAGCAGAGCTGCAGCAGCAACCAGAAAGGACATCTTCTGGTTTATCTGCTGAAGTAATAGGTTCAGTCAGTGCATCTGGATGGCTACCTGGTTCTAATGCTGGGTGACTTGCAATAGATTCGACTTTCATCGAGAAGCAAGGCCCTGGTCAATAACCAATGGAGTTGAAGAGGATCAGTTACCATGATCTGCATCTATGAATTTATTTTTCTTTCTGTAAAAGCAGCAGTAAGAGTTGATACTATCAGGCTTTATCCAGTCCATTACTCTAACCCAGGGGGTCTTCAAACTTGGCCCTTTTATGACTTGTGGACTTCAACTCCCAGAATTCCTCAGCCAGCGTGCCTGGCTGAGGAATTCTGGGAGCTGAAGTCCACAAGTCATAAAAGGGCCAAGTTTCAAGACCCTTGATCTAACCTGAATGCTGAGATTCAACATATAACTCTTTGCTAAGATAGTTTTATTACGAAGAGTAGAAACTATTTAATTAGAACAGAAAACCAGAAATCACCAATTTTAAACCTCAAGATCCATACCAATCCATGTCCCCAGGTTCAATTCTTCTCCCTTGTTCCTGACCATATACTCCAGGCGACTGAGTACTGTTAGTTTCTTAATAGGATGCGTGACAGTATTATTATGAAAATGAATGCAGCTGGTCTCAGGCTATTTGAATCTGACCTTGGTCCTTCAATCTAGCCCGTATAATAGCTATTTCTAAATATGTGCTCTGTGGAAGTTGCAGAGCTTTCAACAGAGCAAAACTTAAAAGAGAAGCTGTAGGAAGCAGCTAATAGGACTGACATTTTTCTTATTTGTAATGTTAAAAATTAGAACAAAGTTATAGGACTTCCTAGAAATTTCAAAAATCATAACAATGTTTCCTGGAAACTTGCAGAGAGAACATAAGGCCTGTTCTTAAATAAGTGACAAAAATTCCCCTGGGATAGAATTAGGGAAATAGGAAACTAAGGCTGCATTGATTACAATGGGGTGATAAACAAGCCTGGGAATGATACATGATGAAGAAAGAGGTTAATTCTGGTAATGAGAGAAAGGATGGAAGAAAGTTGCATAGGAGCATCTTCTTCCAAGAGAATATCAATATACATCCCAATGAGTTTCCATCTATTGGAGCGCTGGAGCAATAGCCTGACCATTATATATGAGTGGTAGAGACAAGTAATTTGAAGTCAGTCAACCCCAGCAGAAGAAAAGGTAGTGGAGAACCTCAGGATGTAGCATCCAACAGACTGAATTCTGCTCAGAGCATTTATTCACTCCTGAAAGGTTACCTGTTGTTGTTTTTTTAAAATGCTGTGCACAAGAGATAAAACAAAGCACAGGGTTATTTGTTTACATAGGTAAAATACTAGTACTATTCTATATCAGTTCCATAGGTACATAGTGCCATCAATATAACCAGGAAATCTGAGGAAAATGTACAATAGAGTGTTCACAGATTCATATGTAATGAGATCCCAAACCTGTCTGAGATATATAGTATACTGATCCAAGGAAGCACCAATATAAAGAGTCAGTCCTAAAGTATATTGTTGAGCAACTAAGGTCAGCATCATAAATCTCAAAATCTGCAGGGCACCTCTCATACTATTTGAAACATAGTAATAAGCTGTACATTTCCTTGAATTCAGCTGAGAAAAATTCTAGAAACTGAAGGAAGGAGATGTAACTGGAAATTTTTCAAATGATCTGAAAACTAAATTGCCTAGGAGAATAAAAGTGAATCCTATATATGCATGAGGAACAGATGTCAAGAAGCAATTGAATCAGTCATATGTTTATGGGAATATGCATAATTTCTGATGCCTCAGAAAAGACCCAGCAAGGGCCAAAACAGTAAGAAAGAATAGTGAACTCTCAGTGTTGTGGAAGCCCAGCTTAAAAGCTGGTATCACTACGGTTTAACCTTCATGAAGGCTAGGAAGCATCTGTGTTGGAGCCGAATCATGATACGAAAGGTCCTTTAAATGAATAAATGCAAACTAATCATCAATTAGAGTAAAGAAAGAACAAGCTACATGTGACCCTTCAAAATTCCATGCTGCACATGAAAATATTCAAATCTCTCAGGTCTGAAACAGAAGTCTTCCTTGTGGTTCACCTTTCCTTGTAGCTTGAATGGAAGCAATACTTTGACAAAGCTGAATGGACACTGATGGCAAAGCATTGTCCCCTCTTATAATGCAAACAACCCCCAAAACCAGGAATATAGATTAGTCCTAGATTAAGACAGGGTGAGAAATCTAGAAATGAGTGTATTGGATATTATATTAAGCAACCTCTTTGCAATCGTTTCCTGCTGTTGGTTTTTTTTTGGGGGGGGGGGAATTCCTGTCTGTGTAGTCTGATGTCCAGCTCTTGGTTTGAAGTGAAGAAGGTTAGATGAAAGTGATGGGTATGATGAACCTATGATTCATAGAGAAAGTTTAGGACAAATGTTATGACTTTCCCATATTATCAATTATCTTCATCCTGTGTTATCTATACTTTCTTATTTTGTTGTATAGAATATGCCTTGTATAATTTGATACTCATGAACTTTTTCTTCATTGGGAAAAAGGGAATCTTCTACTCTTTATCACATTTCCTGAGGCATGCCAGCTAAGTATGTTGGGGGGGGAGCAATACTCCACTGTGTAGGCTGGAACTTCAATCTGCTCTATGCTTTGCTGAGTTAATTGGTTAATTGGAAAGAGGAGAAACTGCCATAGAAAAATGTTGGCAATATCCCTTTTCTCTGAAGTCAGGTAAATAAAGAAAAATGTCATTCCTTCCATTTCAAAAGCTGGTATTTTACGATATATACCTGATGAATTATAATTTGAAATGATAAAACTTCAGAAGAGTATGATCTCACTCCCAAAACCTTCAATCCTCCCTCACTCTAGTAGAGATGTTTCTAGGAGGAAAGAGCAAAGAAAGCTGGGAGCCTATATCAACAGTATATATTTCCGGAAGGTTCATCCAAAATGTAAAGGTCATTCTGGCTAAAGCAAATGGGAACATATATCGGGGAGCAGGCATTATTTTAAATTGGGCAGGAGAAGGGAATGGTAAACCTATACTGTATTTCACCAAGAAAACCACATGGATATATAATTTAAAAGGACTGACAGCATAGTGTAATATGATAAGACCCTCAGGTTGGATGACATCAACTTGTTACCAATGGTGTACGTTAAGCAGCTAAATTAAAATTTTCTAGACATCTAAAAGATGCTGATGTTGTCATGCAGGAAAAGAAAATCAAATTGCAATGAGAGAATTGCAGTGGGGACATGGAATATAAGAAACCTGAACATGAGAAAATTGAAAACAGTGAAAGACAGAATGATTTAATCATGCAGTAACTTCTTAGGCACAACAAATGGACTGGAATTGGACATTTTAAATCAGATCATATGGTTCCTAACTCGGGACATGAAAAAAGATGTTGCTTTCATGATCAGGAAGGATACAGCAAAGACAGTGCTTTGCCATCAACAATCAAATATTAATTAGATATCCTTACAATTTTGCTTATCCAAGTTTATGCTCCAACTACTAATGCAAAAAAGAGGATGTTAACATGTTTTATTGTCAATGTCAGTCTGACAAAACATGCAGGCAGATGTGTTGCTTGTGATTTGAGTGCAATGCCAAAGTTGGACAGAATAAGGAGTCCATTGTTAAACTGTACACAATTCCAACTTGTAAATTATATGTATTTTATATGGTGACTCAGCCATACTGAAAGATGGTGTCACCTTAAGCCTATACAAACATCTGAATTTTAGGATGATTCAGAAGGAGAGGCCTCACTGTTGCTTGAAAATCTGAATGTGTTTCCCCCCCCCACAAATACCCTCACTTTAATTTCTTAAGAATTAGGAAAGAGCCATTCTAATTGTTGCCTTGGTTAACGGCTCTTCCTCCTGTCCTTCAAGGCTATTCCATAGTTAGGGCTGACCATAGAAGAGATCTTGAATTGTTCAAGTGCACGTTCCAAGCCAAGGTAAAGAGGAATCACAATGCCAACTTATTTCCTCGATATGATCTTGGACATATACCCACTGCACCGTGCCATGCCACACACATCATACCATACATGCCACACCACACCACACCACCGATACACTCAGTTTGTTTAGAGGTTAATATGCTGGCCTAGAATCCAGGAGATGGTGAGTTCTAGGCCTCCTTAGACATGAAATCTGGCTTGGTGACTTTGGGCCAATGTGTCAGCCCAACCCACCTCATAGGGTTGTTGTGGGAAAAATAAGAGGCAGGTTTGCCACCTTGACCAAAATACTTATAAAATGAGTGTAAAATCTAATAATAATTAAAATATTGTGGGATTTCTGAATACAAACTAATAAAGTCTTTGCTCATAATGCGCCAGATGAAACTATGTTTGGAAAGAAGAAAGCGTAGAAGATTGATGTGGTAATAACAGGAGATAATACAACAGAAGACCAAAAACTGGAGAAGATCACTTGCTATCAAGATCTGAAAATTGAAATTGAAACATTGTGGCATAAACTGGCAGTAGTTGTCCCAGTAATTATTGGCACACTGGGTACCATACTTAAAAATCTTGGACAGCAGTTAGAAAATCTGTGCATTGACAAAATTTCCATCTGTCAATGTCAAAAGGCCACATTGTTTGGATCCGCACATAAAGCATGCCAATATATTACAACATGCTACTGGCCTTGAGAAGAACTTGATGCATATGGAGGCTAACACAAGCTAAAGAATTGATAGCTGTGATTTCACATGTTTTGTGTATATAATAACACCAATTTTGATTGGGAGCAGTGCAGAGTTGGTTGTAAGATAGATACTGTAGCTATATGAATGATTTAAATAAATAAAATCTCAATAAATAAATAAATACACACACCCCTTTCATGAAGCATTTCCTTTACTGTGGGTAGTGGATTTACTGTCCTGGATAACTTGGAACTTGCAGGCAATTGCAGGCAGAAGTCCTGAAGAAATATGAGCCTCAAGAAGTATGAGTGTTACTGCCAAAGGGTTTTGGTGAGAGAACTGATTCAAGTGAAATTAACACTTCCAGAATTCTACAATGATGGTTTTATTTTGCGGACAGGAAATCATTGGAGTAAATCAAGTAAATCTCTCTCTTTCTGTAATTGTCACTGGCGGATAAACTACCTGCCTGTAAAAGCAGGGATCAATTTAATTGTGATTCACTGCATTGAGAGGCAAATCTTTCTATATCACGTTGCAAAAGAAGAGTCATGGTTACATTTCTATTCCAGGAACACAATCTTAACATTCTCCCCTTTTATTTTTCTTCCACTACTTTTATTATAGTGTTTATATGGTAAAAAACAAACACTACCAAGAAGGAAGAAAGAAAAACATTAATAGCTAGACATACTGTAAAACAGTCAAATACACTGTAGAAATTTAAATAATGAAATGTAATAAAAAGGAAAAAAACTATAATAAAAAGATCCATATTACAAGCATTTGTATCAAATTAGAATTCAGTCCTTGAAACTACAATGAAATCTGTATCATATAGAAACATCCTCTTCATCTTCTCATTTTTAAAAGAAAAGACAGAACCTTATTTTGAATCAATTCTTTGATATCAAGAGGGTAAGTTTCTTCACATTTCTGTAAGATTATTCTTTTTTCTGAAAACCAGGCTCAGTCATGACAAAGATCTTCATAAAATGACCAGTAACCACATTAAGAATATAATTTAACACCTTATTTATATCTTCAAATATTATATTTCTTTCCAAAATCATATGCTCTGATTTGAAACGGAAAGAGAGCTATGATTGGACAAGATGAAATTATCTAAGTGAAAGAACCCTCAAATCTACAATGCCAGCACACACATACATATACAAATCTGAAATCCAGACTTTAAAAAAAAATTAAGAGTGGTTCACTAGATCCAATATACTTTATCATGAATTAACCTCACTCACAAAGAATAATAGGTCAATTTTACGTTTTAAAAAATCTTGACCAATTGATCTTCCAAGATGAAAATTTCCAAATATTTGTTCTCCAGGTTTCTGAATTTCTCAAGTTCTCATTCCATGAGAATGTAGATTTTAAAATAAAAGCCCAACAGTAAAGTTGAAAATCTAGTAGGCTAAAGCCAGCATCTTAAGGCAATTATGTTCAAATTGGCAAAAATATTTGAAAGATTTTATACTGCCATAATTGGTTCTCATTAGTTAATCTGTGTAAAATATCTACTAGGAATTAATATTTGAATTTCTCTTAAAATATTCATTAGACATAAAGCAATATTCATTTTAATTACATTGATCTTATTCCAGAGACTCAATGGAAGTGTTAACAATTGGATTACATCTACTGAAATGTATATCCAATCTAAACATTTAGATATATTTAATTTATATTGCCCTTACCTTGGCTTCCTCTAAAAACCTGGTTTCCAACTGCTACTCAATAGTAGTAACTGTGAGAGGGATCTTGGAGTCTTAGTGGACATCACTTAAATATAAGCCAGCAGTGCTGCAGCTGTCCAAAAAGCCAACAAAGTGCTAGGCTGCATTAACAGAGGGATAGAATCAAGATCACATGAAGTGTTAATACCTCTTTACAATGCCTTGGTAAGGCCACACTTGGAATACTGCATCCAATTTTGGACACCACGATGTAAAAAAGATGTTGAGACTCTAGAAAGAGTGCAGAGAAGAGCAACAAAGATGATCAGAGGACTGGAGGTTAAAACATATAAAGAATGGTTTCTGTCTAGTTTAATGAAGAGAAGGATAAGGGGGGACATGGTAGCAGTGTTCCAATATCTCAGGGGTTGCCACAAAGAAGAGGAGTCAAGCTATTCTCCAAAGCACCTGAAGGCAAGACAAGAAGCAATCGATGGAACCTAACCAAAGAGAGAAGCAACCTAGAACTAAGGAGAACTTTCCTGACAGTTAGAACAATTAATCAGTGGAACAACCTGCCCCCAGAAGTTGTGAATGCTCCAACATTGCAAGTTTTAAAGAAGTGATTGGACAGCCAGCAGGGGGTTGGACTAGAGCAGGAGTGTCAAACTTGCAACGTCATGTGTCATGTCGCGACGTATCACAAATGTTTTTCCATTGCCGGCAATGGGGTGGGCGCTGTTTTGCCATGATGCATCCAGCCCGTGGGCCAGCAATTTGACACTCCTGGACTAGAAGATCTCCAAGGTCCCTTCCAGCTCTGTAATTCTAATTCCAATTCTAATTCTCCAGGCCTCAGGTTAGGATGTTTCAGACAGGCCTCTGGTAGGTGGAGGGGTAATATGGAATTACATTATGTTATGTTGCCTTAAACAACTGCTGTGCTCTTATATAATATGATGTGTGGTTTTTTAATATATAAAACCATTGTCTTTTTAATCTTGTGAAGTCTAAGTTTTCTCGGCGTTAGGCAGCCCAGAAATTTGACAGATATTGCCCAACATATTGGGCAATATCTGGTGAGCTGGTGAGCCTATAAGTTCCCATATTTCTTTCCTGATTTCCAGTAGTTCTGATTAAGTGATTGCTGCATTTCAAAGAGTACTCCAGTTGTTCTGAATATAGCACCTCTAATTTAAATATAGCTGTTAAAAATTGCATTTCGCTCTTAATCTGTAACCATCCGGTATCTCAAATTTAAATTTTAAAATCAGTTGGCAATGAAAAGATTCCATTCATATATTCTTCCATAAATATTAACAGAGGCTTCTGCTGCTGTAAACCCATTCATTAAATCTTTCTGTGAGTTAAGGTGACCAACCGTCCTCCTTTTGGGAGGACAGTCCTCCTTTTGTGAGTTCTGTCCTCCCTCGAAAATGTCCTCCTAAATGTCCTCTTTTTCTATATTTGAAGACTTATCTGCAGGGCTTTCTTTTCCTCATAGAATGCTCAGAAGGCGTTCCGGAACCATTTTTTGATATTTTTTTTTCAACTTTTGCCTGAGCTGTGCTACTCCCCCATTGGCTTTCAAAAGCCAATAGGAATTGCTGCTGAGTGCGCCAAAACACCCAGGCGGCAAACTTTGCACGTGCAAGTTGCAGGAACTTTGCACCCCTCACTGCTACCCAACTACACATCTCCTACTTAGTTCTGCATATAGCTGGAGGAGAATGGAGAATGGTAAGTTTCTCTTGATCTTCCCTGTTCGGTTCTACACAGGGATGCATAGGGTAGGCAGTGGTGCTGGGGGGCGGCTGGGGAGTGGCTGCAGGGCCGGAGCCAGGACGGCTGGTGCTTTGCGAGCTGCGGGGCCGGCTCTACGGGGATGCACAGGGTGGGCAGTGATACTGGGGGGCGGCTGGGAGGGCAGCTGCAGGGCCAGAGCCGGGGCAGCTGGTGCTTTGACTTTGCGAGCCACGGGGCCGGTTCTACGGGGATGTGCAGGGTGGGCGGTGGTGCTGGGGGACAGCTGGAGTGGGCGGCTGCAGGGCCAGAGCCGGTGCGGCTGGTGCTTTGCCTTCGCAAGCCATGGGGCCGGCTCTACGGGGATGCATAGGGCGGGCGGTGGTGCTGGGGGGCAGCTGGGGGAGCAGCTGCAGGGCCGGAGCCAGCACGGCTGGTGCTTTGCCTTTGCAAGCCACGGGGCCAGCTCTACGGGGATGTGCAGGGTGAGCGGTGGTGCTGGGGGACAGCTTGGGGGGTGGCTGCAGGGCCGAAGCCGGCACGGCTGGTGCTTTGGCTTTGCAAGCTGCGTGGCTGGCTCTACGGAGATGTGCAGGGTGGGCGGTGGTGCTGGGGGGCAGCTGGGGGGGGGTGGCTGCAGGGCCAGAACTGGCGCAGCTGGTGCTTTGCCTTTGCGAGCCGTGGGGCCGGCTCTACGGGGATGTGCAGGGTGGGCGGTGGTGCTGGCGGGGCAGCTGCAGGGCCAGAGCTGGCTCGGCTGGTGCTTTGCGAGCCGTAGGGCCGGCTCTCCATGGCAGGGCAGCGGTTCTGGCGGGGCGGCTATGGGCGGGGGCGTGGTGGGCAGTTGACCTTCCATGGGCTGCGCCAGCTGCTGGTCTACGCAGTGCTGACCTGCGCTGCCACCACCTCACCCTGCGCACCTACATGGCTGTCCTGGAGCACCTGGCTCACAACACCTGCCTCCGCTGCCCACCCCCGCACAATCCAGCCGTGTAGATTTTTGGACAAGTGAGAAATCGAGATTGAATGTTGATACTCTAGCTGCAGCACTTGCCATAAAATTCAATATGAAGGATATTTCTTGTTCAGATATTTCCAATATATTGTTAGAAGATGATACATTGACAAAAAATATTCATTCAATGGAAAAGTACTCATTTAAATAATTAATAGGCATGTAAGCATAATTACAATATAAAATGTTATTGTTACAAATGGTTTTTATTATGCATTTATCGTATTATAGTGTATTCTGTATTATTGTTGCAATAAATACAATGTTTCTTTTATTCACGATATTTTTTTCTTCAATTTATTCGTGTCCTCCTTTTTGTTGTAAAAAAGTTGGTCACCTTATGTGAGTTGCCTATGAACTCTAAATATAATTTAGAATTTGCATTCAATCCATCATGAAACTGTTCTTTTACTTCTAAAGATTTAATTCTGGCTTCATGAGAAATAATAATTCTTTTCACTACTTCCAAATCTTTGTTAAATGCTAATAGGTTTGGCTTCCATAGTCCTCAGTTTCCTCATGCACCTCAGATTTGCCAGTTTCTAGACTTGCAAGTCTGCAATCCATCTGTTTAGACACTGATTGAAGTTTTACCATTTATTCAAAGCTAATTATTTATTCCTGTCAAGATAGAGATGTATCTGGGCTTAACATTGCTCTGTCTCCGGTACCATCTCCTCTTACATGGCATTTCAGTGGAATATATAATATAATGGAATACATAATACATACTAATAATAGTATGTATTATTTAAATAGCTGTACATAAGTAGTTAAACCAATCTTTAAATAGCTGTACGTAAGTAGTTAAACCAAAATGTGGAGTTT
Organism: Crotalus tigris; assembly: GCF_016545835.1. NCBI lineage: Eukaryota > Metazoa > Chordata > Lepidosauria > Squamata > Viperidae > Crotalus > Crotalus tigris. Next base: position 2,779,118 of record NW_024096464.1, on the reverse strand, counting down.
GGTGTATATTATTCACCGTTCAGCAATCTATATGAGCAATTTCATCCATAAGATCAGAGTGGAGCAAAGGAAAACAAATAACTAGGCAGCCATCAAAACCAGAGTTCCTTTGGAAATGTCCCTTTCTCTGCTAAGAGCTGTATCTAAAAAAATTGTGGTTCTGATTAGAGAAATTGCACATATCTTTTAACAATGTGCCATTTTGGCTAACTAAGGTCACACATTGCGCTGGCTGCCACTTTACAGAGGCAAACTTCCTTAGTGTGTTTTATTGTTACTATAACCTTTTGTATTTGTGTGGGGGGATGGTGTGCCCCTGAGTCAGTGTTGAACCTGGTGAATGCCTGGGCCAGTCCCTGCAACTCTCTTGATAAGATTTTCAGAAATGCCGCTTCCTAAGGCTGAGAGACAGTAACAGGGTTGGAGGTCACCGACATGGCTTTGTGTCTAAGATAGCACTAGAGATCATGGTTTCCCAATTCATAACCACATGCAAATATTTTTCCCTTTGTTTTGCAAGCAAGACCTTGACTGCTATTTCCACATTCAACTCTTTTCTTCCCCAAGCCTAGCCAATCTAAATCACTGTAATTTTAAGAACTTGGGGACGTCTCCAAATTATCAGCTATGTGAGATGGCAAAAGCAAGGCAGAGTCAGCCCCTATAATCTTTCTTCCTGCCTGTAAAATACACCAAAGAGAAAAACATTGATTTGTGCAAGATTACAGTCACTGGCAAAAATTACCACCTTAGGGAACAGAATCAATCTAGTTGTCCCATGTGATGAGAAAGATACATCCTAAGAGGTTGATACCATTTAGATGGTTTTGGTAGTAGTCCATTTTATTGATTTTTCATGTATTTTTAGATATTGTAAGCTTTGGAGAGTCTTATGGAGTGTGACAGTATATAAGATTAGTCAATAAATCAGTTCTGGAAGCCAAAGCAGAAGGAAAAAAGAAAATGGCGTTACACTGAAATCTATTATATTGTATTCAGATTAATTTCACATAGCAGCTTATGATAAATGTTTTAGGGTGCAAGCTGCGTAGGGCTGCATCATTCAGAATACATCATTACTTATCCTCCTACCACTAACAATCTATTAGCTACAAGGGAATACTCATATTTATGTCTGACATGCTGTACCCTGGCTGACGACAATAGGGATAACAGCAATACATCCAAGGTGACACTCTCTTAATGTCTCCTAAAAGACCTTCTCCAAAATGATACCCTTTTATCAACAAGCTGACAGGGCCCTAGAAATAATATAACCACCGTGGTTTTAAACTCATCTTAAAAAGCATGAAAATGTTTCACTGGTGGGACTGCTTCCCATAACATATTTGGAAAACATGTCAGGAGGATTCAAGATTGCTGCTAATGGTAAGAATAGCCCCTTAAGTTGAATAATTCATGAGGAGTAAGGAAACGCCAGCCAGTTGAAGAACAAAAACAGCACACAATGCAACATAATGATGAAGTGGCAGCAACACAGATGGAGCTTTCAAATACACTGATTATGATGACATCATACACCAGCCATAATGCCAGATGAATACACACAGAGAGAGACACACGTCTGTTTTCATCTATAATAACAGTGTTTTGTCCTTCAGATGAAATCTTAAATCCACTCGCAGCCCTTAATTACACTCAGTCACACCATGAAATAGCCAACCCACACCTGATTTTAAAACATAATTTAAAAGTTTTCCCCACATTTAGAAGTCTCTCCTTTATAGTGACTTCTGCAACTAGTATAACGTGAACACCAACCACACTGGCACAAGAACATAAATGTCTAAGTATCAAATAACTGCCCCTTGGTGGTGAAGTGAACACTAACCCAGAATACCTATTTTGCCTAAATCATCATGCACTATAATAACCTTTTTTCTCCTTTATAGATGAATGAGGAGTAATTTGGTTTAGCATCCATTGTTATAAACAGAAAATAATAGAAGTTCTATGTATCGTGGCGATGCTGAATTGATTGGGGTCAAAATAGAAAATGAAAGACAGCTTTGAATGCAGCTTCACCAAGCATCAGACAACAAGAATTAACAAAAAGCAATAGTGCCTACTATCAAAAGAAAAAAGATTGTCTCAGTTAGTAAAGATACCTTTGAATTATACCCTTTCCCTTAAGAAGTTCCTTCAAACAAACTAACAAACCCAAGAGGTTCTTAAGTGCAATTACACAGCTGGAAACAGGAAGAAAGCAGAATATTCTGGGCAGAAATAAAGGTAGATTAACATCTGCCAATATATTAGGTAAGGCAAAAGCAGCATTCTCCTTTTAATGGCAATCTAAGACAGAATGAGATCCCATTGTACTTTAAAAGCTACTTCTTTCAACAAACACCTCAGATCCCCTTGCATTATAAAGGGAGAAAAATAGATTTTGAAAATACTTTGCTGTCACATTCTCTTCAAAACTGCCAAGGTGATCAAGAATTATAAGCAGAACTCAATCAATTTTGCTGCTAAATTACCATCTCTGCATTAAAACTAGGGTGAAATAAGGGCAAAAGAGCATGCATTAAGGATCAGGGGGAGATCATGCTTATGAACACTATATGGGCAACCTCTCTGTTGGGAAATCATACTAAAAGAGAAAGGAAGGAAATCAGAATTGTCCTGGGTAGTTAAGAAAACAACAGATCTTATTAACTTTAGCTTTGACCTAAATCCAATAGGCTGGATATAATGGCAAATCTGATTGGCGATCATTAAGCAACTAGGCCTGGAAAGAACAGTAAAATAGACTAAGAGAGGGAAAATTATACTTCCCTGCACCATTTCTCCTATATTTCCAAGTGTGTCCACTTCTATTCCACCATATCTTCTATGTCAGGGGTCCCCAATCTGTGGGCTGCGGCCCACTACCAGGCTGCAGCCGCTTGGCCACCGGGCTGCGTGAAGGGATGGCCAGTGCACAGGCACACGGGTGTGCACTCACCCCCCCACACACGCACTAGCGCTGCCCCGAGCATCCTGCCACCGCTAGCACCGCCCTGCCCTGATCATCCCACCGGCGCTAGCACTGCCCCGGGCGTCCTACCGGTCCTAGCACCACCCCGAGCATCCTGCTGGCATGAGCACTAGCACTACTCCACACCTGAGTGTCCCATCCCGCAGGCGCTAGTGCCGCCCCACCCCAAGTGTCCCACAAGCACTAGTGCTGCCCCGAGCATCCCACCAGCGATAGTGCCATCCTGAGCATCCCACCAGTACTAGCACCGCCCCATTTGCAGCAATCACCCCTGCGCAGCCCCGCTTGCATGTGCGCATGTGTTCACATGCAACTGTTTGCGTGTGTGCATGCGCTCACACAGCCATTTGCATGCACGCATGTACTCAGGCATGACCCATTTGTGCACGTGGCAACTGCCTCCCTTTCTGGGCTGCCAAATCAAAAAGGTTGGAGACCTCTGTTCTAGGTAATCCACTGTAGTGGATAACACTATCTACAACAATAAATGTCAGCTAAGTAAACCCACCCTTGAATAGGCCACATCCATCTCCTATAAATCTACAATATTGCCCTTCCTTCTCTCCTGCCCAAATAAAACACAAGCAAGCAACTTAAATGTACAACCTGATAAAATTAACAACAAAAAAATCCCCTAAGGAAATCTTAGGTGGGACACATAAAAACACAGATAAAATGCTAAAATACTTGTGTTAATGGATTTGATAATGGCATTGATTGCCTCTCATTTAAAAGGAAATTGCATTCTTAATGAATCCTGCAAATGTCTCTTGTTATTTATTCTGCAATCAGGAGATTAGGTGCTAAGGGTATTTAGGTAAAAGAAAAACAGTAGTAAAGAACCAATGCACATCAATGTTCAGTCTCTTAAATTTGTTTGAAACAGAAGAAATCTTTAAACATACCCAATTTAATTTTTTGTATTAATTCTACTATAATACATGAGAAATAAAATATGTCTGCCATCTCTGTTAATTCCATCAACTTTTATAGCCATTTATCCATTGTAGGAATCCAAATGTTCTTCCATTTTTGTGCATAAAGTATTCTTGCTGTCGTCAACATTTATAATATCAAAGTTCCAATTTTTTTTTACAAGATTGATCCACTAATCAATCTGCAAATATATAAATTTATTTTTGTAGCATTAAGAAATGCTTGGTTGAAATGAATGCAGTGTCACCTTTCTTTATAGTGAACTGTTACCTTCCTTGATAAATTATGTAGTATCTACCAGCTATTCAAGCACTACAACTAGTTGTATTATGGTTAAGTTGAAGGGCCTATGCATTAAGTACAGACGAAACAAAGACAATTAGAAGTAATAGCCCTGGCTTTGGCATATCCAATGGCTATATAAATGCCAATCTAGTAATACCGTATTTTCTGGCGTATTAGACGACTCGGCGTAGAAGACGATCCCCGACTTCGGAGCCGATTTGCATGCTTAGAAAGTCGTCTTATACACCGGAAAATACGGTATATTTTCTAAATTGAAATATATATATACTGCAACTTTATACAGGCAAATATTTCCCATCTGCATGCTTTCAGAAGGAGAATGTTTGTAGCTGAGGGTTGAAATGAGGGGTCTGTGGTGCTCTCTGAACTTGCTTGTTTTCTTGCAGACGTTTCATTACCCAAACTAGATAACATCTTCAGTGTGGATGTTACAACCAAACTCAAAGAGCACCAAGCACCCTTATTTCAACCCTGATCTGCAAATATTCTCCTTTATTGGAAGCTTATACAGATGTGCCCACAGCCCATGTTAGAATGGAGAATAAAAGAAAGCGATCCTCAATACTAGTTTGATGTTTAAGAGTGACAGGGGAGAAGAAGATTCAGATTCGATTCTGAACCTTTTAACAGACTGAGGAGGTTTTCCATTGCTATTGCAATTGATACGGTAGCTAAGGAAAGAGAAACAAGTAATTTCTACCGACATCAACTTCCCCTCTGCTCTAAGAAGAGAATTTTTTTACTTGTGAAAAGGAAAACCCTTAGCAATTTGGAATGTTTCTAATGGGGTCCAGTCAGAGCACTAGGCTGAATTTGGCCACGGATGTCCCATAAGAACAGAAAGAAGGCATTTTCAGCAGCTTTGATGAAATGTCAGCTTTAAATTTTCATGCTAAAGAAGGCAGGGTGATAAATAATTTGGTTCAAATGATATTATCACAGCTTTAAATATTGGATTATTACAAAATGCTTCCATGTAGCAAATTTGTGCGCTCATAAAAAGACGAATATTTGGAAAATGCATCAAAGGAGCATGGAAATGCTGAAGTTACTTGAACTATAGATCTGTCAAGGTTGTGAATCAATAGTGCTAGCTAAATGTTTTTCCAAGCATATTAGTGGATCAAGAGACAAGTCCCAGATGTTTGCTCTCAGAAAGCATCATTCAATAGCAAGGGAGGAAAGTAACAATGGTCCTAATGCTGTAGCGAACATAGGATTGGCTGGTTAAATGCACAGATTATTCAGTAAATGGTTGACAAAATAGAGCAGGATATGCATGCTTTTTACTTACTTGGCTGCATTTGGCTAGGACTGGAATACAAGCTTCAGAGCTATGCAGATCTTTTAGCTGAGCAATACAAAATGAAAATCTTTTCTATCCAAAACATTTAATAACTCCCTTGGTGTCACTTGTATTAGCACATTAGTTTCATCCTCTACCTTTCCAGCTAATGATTATAGGCAGCAGACTAAGAGGTTTTTTTTTTTTTCTATTTCTCTCCCCATCCACGATAAGACTGCATGCAGAGGCTTTTTGTTTTTGGATTATATGGAAGTTGCTTTGGATGGATTTTTTACCAGGATACAAACCACTGTTTGCAAGGCACAATTTAGAAGGAGTCTTGAGCTACACTAGTTAGAATCAAATTATTGCAGATAATGTGGCTTTGGAGATGTAGAAAACAAAAGGAGATACAGTTAAGAGTTTTTGCAAACAATTAAGCCACTTAAGGGGAATCTAGGACTCTCCAGATGATTGTCTGTCTGTCTGCCTGCCTGCCTGCCTGTTTGCCGTCTGCCTGCCTGCCTGCCCGCCTACCTACCTACAGCTGCCCTGACACACTGGATGGCATGTAATTAAAAACCAACGTAGAACCTTAAAAAGCAGAAAGCTGATAAATTGACCAAAAAAAATCTCACCTAACAGGAGAAAACACACATCACTGCCAAAACAAACATATGGGCACACACCTCACATTTCTTTTTTCCATATTGTGATGCATAGAAGAGATTTTTCTACTCTTCAGCTAGAAAAAAATTGAAATAACTGTAAAGGAGGTCTGAAGTCAAATGATTTGTTCATCTAAATGCTGTGGATTGATGGGAAACTGTATTATAGGAATATTTTTGTACTTTTATGCTGTTAATCTCTAATTGAGCAACTAATACTGACCCCATTATCTGTGTGTTTGTTGATAGAGAGAGGAAGAGACAGAATGAAGAGGATTTTTTAAAAATAAAAATAGTGCATTTATTCCTGGGTACTATTCCAAAGGTTACACCAGTCCCCCCCACCCCAATGGGATTAATTCTTAAGTTCATTCATTCCCTTTTCTACTAGTGCTTTAAAAATGAGTAAACTTCCAAATATCTTATTTTTTCATGATCTGCATATTTATTTTTCCATCCAATTCCCTTTTTTTTTTGCTCTTCAGTCATTTTTAACTATCATTTTTGTTTTATCCCTATTTATTTTCAGGCCTGCTACTTCCCCGTAGTTCTCCAGCACTTCCATCAGCCTGAGACCAGATTGTACAGGCTCTTCAATAATAAGTACAAGGTCGTCCGCAAATGCCTGTACCTTACAACTTTCTTTTCTTACTTTTAAACCTTTGATTTGTTTGTCTTCTCAAATTATTCTAATTAAAGCCTCTAATGATAAAATAAAGAGCAGTGGAGATAACGGTCAGCCTTGCCTTGTGCCTTTCTGGATTAAAAAGTTCTTTGTTGTTTCCCCATTTATCACTACTCTAGCCTCTTGTCTAGAGTAGATTGTTTGGAACATCTTTATAAATTTCCCCCCAAAATCCATCTATTTTAATTGTTCTGGTATGAAATCCCATTTGACGTTGTCAAATGCTTTTTGCGCATCAATGAATATCAACGCCATCTATTTCTCATTGTGGACTTCATAATATTCTATCGTATCCAAAATAATCCTAATGTTATTCCTTATATGCCGTCCGGGAAGAAAACCATTTTGATCAGTATGAATAAAATTTTCTAGAATTTTCTTTAATCTATCTGCCATAATTGTCATAAAGATTTTATAATCCAAGTTTAGTAGGGATATCGACCTGTAATTGACAGCGAGATGCATCACACTTAAAGAAGACAATTATGATAAATTAATGGTGCAGATCAGGTCTGATTTGGAAAAATGGGGTTATCTTTAATGGGTAGGATAGCCACTATTAAAATGAATGTTCTTCCGAAAATGTTGTTTCTATTTCAATGTATACCAATTTGGCTCAAAAAGAATTTTTTTACAAATTTGGACAGACTTATTTCAAAATTCATATGGCAAGGGAAACAACCGAGAATTAGATTAAAACTATTATAAGACGCTAGAGAAAGAGGAGGATTTGACCTACCAGACTGGACAAAATACTATCAAGCAGCGGCGTTGGTTTGGCTAAGTGAGTGGATGCATCTCAAAAATACAAGATTACTGGCACTAGAGGGTCATGATTTACAGACAGGGTGGCACGCTATTTTATGAGAAGAAAGACATTTAGCCCAGCAGTACTTCCGGAAGCATTATATTAGGAGAGCATTATTGGATATTTGGAAAAAAATAAAAAGTAATAATTATATGAAAATTCCCAGTTGGGTGTCTACATTAGAAATGTTCATACATCCAAATTTGATGAAACGAGGGGTGCTGCCACCTATAAAGACATTTTGAATGAGAAAGGAGAATTAAAAACGAGAAATACTTTAAAGTATTTAAAGGTGGCGAGGTGGTGCAGCAGTTAGAGTGCAGTACTGCAGCCCACTTTAGCTGACTGTGTTTAGCAGGTCAGCGGTTCAAATCTCACCGGCTCAAGGTTGACTCAGCCTTCCATTATTTCGGGGTAGGTAAAATGAGGACCCAGATTGTTGGGGGCAATGTAAATATATATATACATTGCTTACTGGTGTACACCGCTTAGAGAGTGCTTGCACTTAAAGCGGTATATAAGTCTCATAAATAAATAAATAAATAAATAAATAAATGAAGAAGGAATCGAACTGGAATGGTGAGTGTATCTTCAAATTCAATCCAAATTTAATAAAGACAAAAGGGAACAGGGCATAAAGCAAGAATCTTGAGAATTAGATAAAATTTTATTTAGTAGGGAAGGCAAGACCATAAGTAAATTATATCGATATCTATTACAACAAGATATGATTGAGGAACAGGTGAAAGAAATGATAATTTGGAGTAAATATTTTGGGCACAATATTGATTTGGATAACTGGCAAAGTCTATGGAAAAAAACCTACTTTGGCAACCTCCTATAAGGAAAACCTATATAAGATGTTTTATAGGTGGCACCTCCCTCCCATAAGATTAGCATGAATGAATAAGGGGAAATCCCAATATGTTGGAAGTGTGGAGAGACCATTGGGAATTACTACCATATGTGGTGGAAATGCATGCAGGCACAAAAATTTTGGAATTTATTAAAGAAATGGCTGTAAGAAATCCTGCTAATAGATATAGAGGCCAAACCAGAATTTTTCCTACTGGGAATTATAGAAAGAAAATACAAGAAAGATACAAGTTATTTATTACTGCATATAGTAATGGTGGCACGAATAGCCTTCGCTCAAAAATGGAAAGAGAAAGATATTCCAACCGAAGAGGAAATATTATTGAAAATCCTCAATAGCACAGAAATGGATAGACTCACATTGGAACTCAAGGATAAAAGTGAAACTGAGTACTATTAAATCTGGGAACAATTTTATGATTGGATAGATAATAAGAGGGCAGCCAAGACAAATGTATAGTGTTAGAATAAAATATAGATTATAGACAAATGTATATTTAAAAGAAGAACTATATGTCTATATGAGTACTAATGTTACTGTAAAGTGACGGAAGATGTGTGGAACCAGTGATGTCATATCTATGTCCAATGTGTTTTTAATTTTGTATTATTAATAAAACTTCAATAAAAAATGAGTAAACTTCATAATTAAATTTCATAATGATAAATTCTAATTGTACCAACCTTTGAGCATATATTAATTTAAGTATGATTGCCTCTTCTGTTTCTTACACCAAAAGGAATGTATTACATCTAATGGTTGTTCCTGATTTACCTGTCTTCCAGAATCTCAGGGAATGATCTCCAGGAAGTAAAAACCGGTGTAGCTTCTATTTTCACTTTTCTAGGTTTCACTGGATCATACCAGTAGTGTTATAACTCCAGCGTAACTTATGGCTCAAACATGTAATCTCAGCGTTAAATGCAGTATGGCATCTACAAGAGGAAAAAAAATTTCCAAAGATACAACCATAATTAATTAGCCCAGGGGTGGAATGGAGCAACCCAGTCTTATCTCAAAGACTCCCCCCCATTAACTGTATGACAAATGTTTTGTGGGATTTTGCTTATAATTTATTGACTAAACCTTTTCTTTAACACCCACCCCACCCTGAATTGCAAATGGTAAGGCATCTTCCCCAAAGAAGCATATCCTCTTCTCTCATAATTCAGAGAATTCACATAAAATGACACATAAAGATTGTATGTACTATGTACACAATGCTAATATGCAGTAGTATGTGATTGTTCCAATATTTTTATGAAGGTTGCATTGCCCACAAACCTTTATTTGTTCATCTTCTCAACAGGCATTATTAGACAAAAAAAAACCTGTACTAGGATGAATTAAGAGTTTTTCTTAAACTAGGCAGTGTCTTGAAAATAGTTTGCACTTTTTCTCTTCTTTAAATAGAATGAAGTTTGTCACCATTTTATATGATATTAAGGGAACCAATATTCTTACTAGCATAAACTGTCAGACAAAAAAATGTGAGCTATTTCTTTCTTAATCTGGTTATACACAAATTCTTACAAGCTTTTGTTTTTCAAAGAATAAACTATTGCTGATTGAACTGGATTTAAATTAGGGAATTAAATGGTTTCTGTATTCTTATGAGCACCCTCTGGTGGTGGTTGTTAATTTATTAAGACAGATTCAAAAAGATCTATCCCCCCCATCATACAATTTGACTTGGTGCTGCCTGAAAAGCATGAACAGTATAAAGAGATGGGCCAAGCTCAAGAAGAGGGGAACTACAAATGTCTCCGTCATATTACTTGAAAAGTATTGTTTGCATGTGTATTTGTGAAAGCTGGCATGTTTTCCTTTGCTTAAGCTGTTTAAAGTAGCTGAAAGCATTGCCGTTCAAGAAAACCGGGAACAAAAAGCAACACATTAAAATGTGGGAGGATGGCAGTGCAAGCAGAAGTATCCAGTGTTTCTGTCTGGAAGTCAGAAAATGAGTGTAATGGTATGTGGGTTTGTCCTTGGGAGACAGGGCAAAGACACACAGCCGAGAGAACGGTCAGATAAACAGGAACTGAACACCCAGCAGGAATGTGGGTGAGGCAAGAGGCTCAGAAGAGATTCTCCCTAGTTTCCTGAGCTGTAAAAAAAGGACATTGAAGGAGAGATGTTCTTTCAGACTTAATGTTAATGTAATATTACAATCAAGTAGAAATAGCTCATTTAGTGGTGTCTCCTGTCTGGTTTACTTCATAAGGCTGACATCCAATTTTGCATGTCTCATGCTCTCTTCCAGTGAGAGGAATTTTAGGAATGCCTCCGATCCTCATGGGATTATGCTATCCACTGAGCATTTAGTAGCAAAGTTATTGCAACACCAGCAGCAGGTAGACATAGGGCCAGCCAGCTTGCGGAATGCCATGATAAATTCAGCTGGGACAGAATTTGCTTTAAGTTGCAGCTGCTCAACAACCTGCAAGCTCAGCTGCCTTTTATCTGACTGTATTTTCTTTTCAACCACAGCATTTTTACTCAGAATCCTTACATGTCCACAAGACCAAAGAGAAATATGGTGACTTTTAAGATGGTCATTTGCAATGCCAGTCACATATTTGTACAGTCATTGGTCCTGATTATGCTGCGAGAATGAGAGGGCCTGCTTCTTAATTCTCTACTTGGCTAAGTAACTAGACAGTAGTGATTTATTTTACATACAGCTACTTCAGTTGAACTTGGCTGATTCCATTTCCTTTGATGTGGCAAATGTTTGTTTTATTTTGTAAAATCCAAAATGACTTGGTTGCCTCAATGATGTAGTTAAAATTTTATGATTTTTTAAAAAGATATTTGAATACAAACTGTTTAATTGTTCTATTACCTGGTAAAATTCTGATTAGTGACTATAATAAAGTTTACAGTGAAATAAAATTCTGATTAGTGACTATAATAATAAAATTTTCAGAAGTTACCTATGTTGACAGAAATCAGAATGACGTAAGCGTTATCTTGTCCAAATCTTGTCCAGATTTAGGTTTGTATTTTGTAGCATTATAAACAGAAATGATTGGTTTATTCTTATAACAGCACGTTTTTCAATGTTTCTAAAGAACACTTAGTAAAGAAATGAAAATATCATAGTGCAATTAATGTTTAACCATTTTTATTCAAGTAAGTATGCTCTAATGTTGAGACAAGGCCTAGAATAGCATTACACTGTAATACAATGGTAGTCTTAGCCATTGAACCAAGCCTGCTTGGCATCCTTGGTTTACCTTTCCCCCCTAATACATTCAGGGGAAAAAAGAGAAAAGGAAATCAGCTTATTCAATTTACATTTTGTTCGCTGGCATAAAATAAATTAAAACACAATAAAGATATATACATAATACATTGACAAAACCCAAAATACAATAAATTACACAAATGTAACTTGTTGATTTATCCACAATAGTAAAACAAACCAGTCACTGCTGTCAATATTTTTAAACTCCAAAGGTGACGGGCTGTAACATTTTTTAAAAAATAAAATTACTCACCAACTCTTTTCCTAACTTGTTGCTTGAGTACAAACAAAAAGGCAAACTTCCACATCACTTAACCACTATCACAAAATGAAGAACACAGAGTGTTTAGCATACCAAAACTTGTAACATGAACTTGGGACAAAAACAGACCTTCCTGTACTACTGCCTTTATAGCAAGATTTTAACAAACATCATATTGGGACAGAAACCCCAATGGATTTTATCATGCCAGACTGAATGAGAAGAAACCAAGAATCCAACCTCCTCTATACATTGCCACGCAAAATACTTGATATGTGTACCTAAACTAACATCAACCTAAAATGGCAGCATTCCAAACCAGGGCATGCAAGACCACAGGACCTAACCTGTGAAATACATCACGCGTGTACAATTATTCCACATGAGCAATCTTTCAATAAGACCTAATCACATCCAATCAATTAAGAGAGAAAAAAAGATTCATAGAAGGCCAATAATGACTACAGCAGGTAGATTTTGGCCCATCTACACTTCTAAATTTCAGCAGATACAGATTGAAAGGAGTCAATTTGATAAGCATCCTTGTTCCCCCCCATACACACATTACATATAATTAGATGTGGCAAGATATAAAAGAAGAAACAGATCACTTATTTATAATTATTCTTGAAGGTATCAAATCACAATCAATATATAGAGTCTGCAACTGTGCACAACAATCTTCAAAACTTTGCCTACCAAATTTGTGCATGTGGGCATGTGTGCGTGCGCGTGTTGACGGCACCAATAAACAATCAAAGTATATCCATTAAAGACATTTAATCTCAGATTTGGAGAGCATACAAACATTTAAATAATGCTTATACTTACGTTACAGTGTGCTAAATTTCTGCTCTTTTATAAGATGACCACGCTCTATCCTCACAGAAAAAAAAAATAGTTTGCTCATAGATACGGAATAATATGAAAGATTCTTTTGGAAAACATGGATAGCTTATGTGCCCAATCATGATGCAAAATACCAGCTTTAAGATATTGTGACAAGCCAGAGTTTCGTTAGCTTACGATGCCACAAATTCCAGGTTTTGTAAAGAAGGATGTATATGTGAAAAGTTCTCTCTAGCCAACATACAGCATTTTCCTCAGAGAGCTTGATAACAAGTCCATTTTTTTCCTGACATGAAAAAATAGGCATTAATAATTTGCATATTCACAAACAGAAGCTACACAAATAATTTTGGAATTTTCCCCTAGCAAAGTGCAATACATAGTGGAGTTGGGGATATGCATTATATATAGATGTGTGTATGTATGTCTATGTCTATGTATGTATTTGTGTGTGTGTGTGTGTTAATATTGTGTTGAAGTGCTGAAAAGCTTATGGTACAGGATTTCCTGTGAGATATCGGTTGGAGATAAGTATGGGAATTAGAAATAAGGTTTTAAAAAGTACTTCACCTTTAACAATGCAATCTCCTTATAGATAGGTTGCCTGTCAGGTTACATTGAAATCCAGTGGTTTTATATATACTGTAGGTAAGGATAAAGCATATGAGAAACTGACTTCTTCTTTCCTAGAATCTTTCTCTGCTCATTAATATTTTGATAATAATAAAGTTGGAAAGGACCTTGGAAGTCATTTAATCCAACCCCCTGCTCAGGCAGGAAACCTCATGGCATAGTATTTGAAAGATGAACTTGAACTGGGGTTACCCAAATTTTAAATCTAATTTAGATATATTAATCTCACTGAGAGATCTTTAATAAATCACATTATTGCAAAGATATGGGAGATGGAATGGGAGAGGACAACGTACATTGCCCTGAGGTTTTTGGGGGAAAAGTGAAATTCAAATAAATCAGTACATAAAATAACAAACATAAAATTTGGAAATAACTACTATTTGGTAAGTCTGCTGTTCCTAGAGACAATTTTTGCAATGTGCATTATAATGTTAATCATGCAGTTAGAGTTTGGAGATTCTAAGGGTTTATTAACTATTCGGTTTGCTTCAGGAACAGGCCCTCATGCATGTTCAGATAACTGAGGGAGTTTTTCAAAATGGCTGCACTGAGACTTCAACAAGTTGCAACACCTACCTAGACATTTTGAATAGTGAATCTGGAGGGTGCTTCAGTCACTTCATGAAATGTCCCACAAAATGATTTTTCACAGTCCTGATTACCCAAAGTTCCAATTGTTCCATTGCACCTTCTTCATTAAAGCCATACCAAATGACTTCCATTTGTTTAAAAAATGGAATTGTGATAAGACCAAACATGATTACGATGAGAGCAAAGTTCAAACCACCATTAGCAGCTTAGGAATTGTCTATCCTTGGCTGGCCAATGCTTATAACTGTAACAATATAGAGATGAAATGTTAAGCATACAAAACAGTAACATTTGACCCCAGAAAGATACAAGCCATTGCACCAGACTACATCAGTGTGCAAGTGTTTCTCCATGCTGATTGTTAAGATTGTATTCTCTAGGCCCAGCTAGATGAATAACTGATATGGAACTAGTTCAAGATTTACCTAGCCTATACTTTATAACAAAGAGAGATTTTTTCATCATATGTAACTTTTCTTAACATAAATTGTCTACTATCAAGGGCATAAGTTCCCACTTGCACAGTAAGTCTACACTTCTGTTGCATGAGGTAGCTATTAGTACAGATGGAGAAACTGAGGCACATATGGCAAAATGATTTGCCCAATGTCATACAAGAAGCTGGTAACACAAGCAAAGTTAAGCCTGAATTGTCAGAATTCATGTTTAGTTTTTAGGCAACAATGGTGCCAAAAATTTGTATAACATTCTTCACAAGTGGCCAGCTTAGGGTTCAAAGTAAGGAACTGTAGCCGCTCATTGTCAAAAAAAAAACAAAACAAAAAAAAAAAAAACCAAAATAGTTACAATAGGGAGAAAACATCCCACAAGCTGAAGTTAAATATATAGCCTAGGCCTGGGGTAGGCAACCTTGGCTCTTTTATGACTCGTGCACTTCAACTCCCAGAATTCCTGGCTCAGAAATTCTGGGAGTTGAAATCCACGAATCATAAAAGAGCCAAAGTTGCCTACCCCAGCCCTAGGGGTATAGGATAAGTTACAGTTTTTTCAGATCTTTTTAAAAACCAAATACCACAGCAGCTGAAATAAAAGAAAGTGAGAAATAGTCCCAATCATAGAACAATATGGGAATAAGAGATCGATGCATGTTGCTTACCTTACATCGCTAACCAATTTGTATCAAAACTTTAGACTCCTAATCAGAAGATTAGGTTAAAAAAGGATGTGCAGTTAACAACCTTTTTCATGCAAAATATTGCCATATTCTCTGCAGAGAATGCATAATTCTATGTCTGCTTTTTTTTCATTGAATTATACCACTTTCTAATTGCAACCCCAACCTTCTGTAATTTTGAAGATGTGTTTTTCCATGATTGGGTTAGATCAAAGTATCACAGTGCCCCAATTCTTCCACTATCAGAGCCTCCCCACTACCGTACACCCCACTGGTGAATCTGCCCTGATATAACCCTGCATTCATTTACCCATCCAAAATAGCTGACTTCTGTAAAATAGCTGTAAAATAGGCAACTTTGAAACTCAAGGCTCTTTATATCTCAACAGAAATCATAGTAGAATGCATGCTTTATAGGACATTGGCAAGTTCATTATTTGTGAGGAATCAATCACCCAGAGTGAAGGGGGGAGTCGAGGGGGCAAATGATAAAAGGTGTAGTACAACTTTGCCCCTTTTATATATGAGCTGTACTACAAATACAGTGGGACAAAAATGTATTTAGTCAGCCACCAATTGTGCAAGTTCTCCCACTTAAAAAGATGAGAGAGGCCTGTAATTGTCATCCTAGGTCAGTGGTTCTCAACCTTTTTAATGCCGCGACCCCCAACCGGTCGTAAGTCGAGGACTACTCAACCGGTCGTAAGTCGAGGACTACTCAACTGGTGCAGCACCATTTGCAGAATGGGACTTTTGGCGGGCTCAACAGGGCAGAGACAGCCTGGACAATTCCTATTGGCTTTTGAAAGCCAATAGAATTAGACTCTATTCAAGAGAGTCTATTCTATTGGCTTTCAAAAGCCAATAGAATAAAAGGGAGTAGCACAGCTAAAGAGGAAAAAAATGGTGGACTGCGTTGTTTGGCAACCCCCGTGAAATGGTCGTTCGACCCCAAATGGGGTCCTGACCCACAAGTTGAGAACCACTGTCCTAGGTATACCTCAACTATGAGAGACAAAATGAGAAAACAAATCCAGACAATCACATTGTCTGATTTGGAAAGAATTTATTTGCAAATTATGGTGGAAAATTAGTATTTGGTCAATATCAAAAGTTCATTTCAATATTTTGTTATATATCCTTTGTTGGCAATGACAGAGGTCAAACGTTTTCTGTAAGTCTTCACAAGCTTGGCACACACTGTTGCTGGTATGTTGGCCCATTCCTCCATGCAGATCTCCTCTAGAGCAGTGATGTTTTGGGGCTGTCACTGGGCAACACGGACTTTCAACTCCCCCCAAAGGTTTTCTATGGGGTTGAGATCTGGAGATTGGCTAGGCCACTCCAGGACCTTGAAATGCTTCTTACGAAGCCACTCTTTCGTTGCCCGGGCAGTGTGTTTGGGATCATTGTCATGCTGAAAGACCCAGCCACGTTTCATCTTCAATGCCCTTGCTGATGGAAGGTGGTTTGCACTCAAAATCTCACGATACATGGCCCCATTCATTCTTTCCTGTACACGGATCAGTCGTCCTGGTCCCTTTGCAGAGAAACAGCCCCAAAGCATGATGTTGCCACCCCCATGCTTCACAGTAGGTATGGTATTCTTTGGATGCAACTCAGCATTCTCTCTCCTCCAAACACGACGAGTTGTGTTTCTACCAAACAGTTCTACTTTGGTTTCATCTGACCATAGGGCATTCTCCCAATCCTCTTCTGGATTATCCAAATGCTCTCTAGCAAACTTCAGACGGGCCCGGACATGTACTGGCTTAAGCAGGGGGACACGTCTGGCACTACAGGATCTGAGTCCCTGGCGGCGAAGTGTGTTACTGGTGGTTGCCTTTGTTACGTTGGTCCCAGCTCTCTGCAGGTCATTCACTAGGTCCCCCTGTGTGGTTCTGGGATTTTTGCTCACCATCCTTATGATCATGTTGACCCCACGGGGTGAGATCTTGTGTGGAGCCCCAGATCGAGGGAGATTATCAGTGGTCTTGTAGGTCTTCCATTTTCTAATTATTGCTCCCACAGTTGATTTCTTCACACCAAGCTGCTTGCCTGTTGCAGATTCAATCTTCCCAGCCTGGTGCAGGTCTACAATTTTGTTTCTGGTGTCCTTCGACAGCTTTTTGGTCTTCACCATAGTGGAGTTTGGAGTGTGACTGTTTGAGGTTGTGGACAGGTATTTTTTATACTGATAACAAGTTCAAACAGGTGCCATTAATACAGGTAATGAGTGGAGGACAGAGAAGCCTCTTAAAGAAGAAGTTACAGATCTGTGAGAGCCAGAAATCTTGCTTGTTTGTAGGTGACCAAATACTTATTTTCCACCATAATTTGCAAATAAATTCTTTCCAAATCAGACAATGTGATTGTCTGGATTTGTTTTCTCATTTTGTCTCTCATAATTGAGGTCTACCTAAGATGACAATTACAGGCCTCTCTCATCTTTTTAAGTGGGAGAACTTGCACAATTGGTGGCTGACTAAATACTTTTTTGCCCCACTGTAGGTAAGGGGCAGAGCTTGCATTATGAGGTCAAAACCCACAATATTGTCAACTTTTAAAAAATGAAGGCTTCCTGCAGATAGCCTAGAATCCCCCATGCCTACAATATTCAGACTCAAAAGAAGTTTCATATGCATACAGAAAAGGAGGAGGAAAAAAAGGGGAACAGGAGAAGGAGGATAAGGGGGAGAAGAAGAAAGAAGAAAGAGGACGAGGAGGAGGAGGAGGAGGAGGGAAAGGAGAAGGAGGAGGAGGAAGAGAAGGAGAAGAAGGAAGTTCAGCACAGGAATGTCCAACTGTGGCAACTTTAAGACTTGTGGCTTCAACTGCCAGAATTCAAACTGGAGAATTCTGAGTGTTGAAGTTCACAAGTCTTAAAGTGGCCAAGGTTGGACACCCCTGGTTTAGAGCACTGAGAGAAAAAAACAATATATAGTGTGGCAAGAGTGCTAGTGCAGGATCATTTTTACATAATTTCCTGCTCTGTAACAGTGTATAAACACTGATGTCTACTTTTGCAAATTATCATAGTATTCTTGAAAATCAAGAACAGAGGCTTAGATGTATCGCATTGCTTGTTGCAGTTTGACAAGGACTACAAGAAACCCCAGAAAAAGAGTCAGCAACTCTGTGTAGCTCAGCCACATGCAGCTATAAAAAAGGGGCCTCCCCAATACCAGTTCTGTAGTGGGCCAAGAAATGTGATATGGCCTCAGCACCAACTTCCTACTTTACCTGTCTTGAAAGTGCATTCTTAGTGCAAGAAGTAGAACTGAAGCAAAAAGGAGCTTACCAGCCCCTTGTGGATTTCATGCTAGGACCAAAATTCTTGCTTGAGTTCATATGCTGTAGATTTATGTGTTCTGAGTTCTGTTCTGCAAAGCGGCACTGTGCTGTCCTGATTCTGACCTTCAACATCCATGTCCAGCAGTGTCCGTTCCTCTTCAGGCAGTCTTACATGAAAAGAAAGCAGCGCGGACTGCTCTTCAACTGTGCTGCTACTGCTGGCAAAGCAGGAGTCCATGTTACTAGGAGTTTCAGTACTGGAGCTATTAGCAGAGGATTCACCCCTAACCTTACTTGGGGATGCAAACCACCAGGGATCAACTCGCTGCCTGTTAGCTGAAGGGCGTGGCCTAGGTAGGAATTCCAAGGTCTTGGGTCTCTCCAACAAGGAATCCTGTTGAGCACTATAACGCCTGGGGGTTGGAGGGAAGATGAGGTTGGGATCTGGAAGTCGAGGGACTTCATTTGGACCCTGACTTGGACTGGGTGCTTTTATTATACCTATTCTCTCACCAGGAAAAAAAAATCACAAACAGAAGAAAGGAAGGGGGAGAGAGAAGAAAGAGAAACCAAACAGTTAGACAGCACTGATGAAATGAGGCATTGGGATCATTTAGTATTTAAATGCTGTATTAGACAGAGGAAGGATTCAGTTCACATAGGAGCTACGGTGACTGTTATGCTGATCCCAGCAAATCTGTATGGCAAATGCAAGTACAACAATAGATGACCAGTTATACAGTCACCATATATCCAACATGCAGCTTTATGTCTCTTTTGCTGGAATTATCTTTCCAATATGGACAACTTCGCATTAAACTCTAAAACCAAATTTTATAGGTAGTAAAGACAGAGAACAGCACATCTATACTGAAAAAGAAAGATTTCCATTACTGTTTTAAATAGAATGGAAGACTACTTTTATCCTTCCTTGCTTTAGAACTGCTGGGAACATTAGCCACTGCGTTAATAAAAGCAACCTAAAACAAAAAAACAATAATATAGTAACATTTTCTCATTAATTCTTATTGTGTCTAGATACTGCATCTAGATTTCAGGGTAGCACAGAGGTTTTTTTTTTATTATTAGAAGGTGGAACCTTTGCTCAAAAGCTCATTTTTTACCAGTAATTTCACAGTTCAAATGGGGCTTCCTTCCAAACAAAGATGCAGTGTCTATCTGTAATTAGCCTATGAGTCTCTTGAAGTTTAAATTGTTCTTTAACTGTATTTGAAAACTAACACAGCTTTTTAAGAGTATGCATTGATTATCCTTGTTATTAACATTTATTTGCATACTATATACATCAAAATTCAACAGGATACAAGCTATGTAAATAATAGTGTTTCTATCATGCATTATTAAGAATCCTGAACAGGTGCACAAAAGGACTGTGAAAACTCAAAAAGGAAAAAAAATGCTTTGGAAAGGCTCTCACTTTGTACCAAGTGGCAATATCTTAAATCAGGTACGTCTTTTCCCAGGACTGCTTTGCAGCTGCAGAGAACAGGTCCTGGGAAACGGCATTATTAGTTTGAGACACAGCCAGCAGGTGCCACATGAGTGCCCCATTCTGCTGAAACACCTTCTTCTCTTGGAAACCAAAATACTACACAGCATAGTGTATGTATGTAGTATGTAGTATATTGATGTAGTTTTAACTGACTTAAACCTCTTAAAAAAGACAACAAAGAAATGGAAGAGATTTATTTTGAGTCTCTTTCAGTTATAGATACAGAATTTTTTTTCTCTAAATTGATTATATCCAGACCATTTATAAAAAAAAATTTGTGAACTCTTTAAAGAAAAAGCTATTTCTTTTCAACTGCAACTGTAATTAATTTAAAAATTATATATTTAAAATAGTATTAACAGTGAAGTCTATACCATTTTTATTTTTCCTTTAAATACAGAAATTAGAGAACTTTTTCCTACCTTACTAATATACCCAAAATAACTTCAGAATAACCAGGTTATGGTATCAGTTTTATGCAATAAAATGACAAACTTATAGCTATATATTTCAAATGGAAAAAGTAATATTTTGTGAGAACATAAAAATTTCATTTTATCGTAACCCTTATGTTTTATTGTAATATGCATTTTAATATATTTTAAGAAAATGGACAAAACTAGGGTGACATGGTATTATTTGCAAGGGCATGGTTAGAAACCTTTAAATATCTAAGTATCTATATCTGCAGCCTTAAAAACTGTAAATTAAAATACTGTCATTTTCAGTACTGGGACAGAATTATTTATTATTATTAAGGTTGGGTGCACAATCTGCCAGATGTTTAGAGTCGATTTGGCATTTTTATCCATCTATAAGTTCTTCCCAAGACCTGAGATAGGTAGTTGTTTTTAGATGGTGTTAAAGGTATTCTCATAATATGAAAGCTGTTTAAACTAAAGCTGTTTTTTGGAGTTGACTGGTGTGATTTTGCCAATATCATTGGCATTCAAGTGATGCTCCAGATGCTTTGGGATTGTACCCAAGACACCCTTTGCTTTTGTTAACAATATGGTATACTAGTTTCAGTACATCTTTTTCACTGTTCTTCAGATACTCTTCCAATGCTTTTTTTCCTTCTTCAACTATTAGGTGTATTTGTGAGAGTCCATGCCCACCTATTTTCCTTGGTAAATAAGAGTCTGTCAACATTGCTGTGTGAATGAAGGGCATGAGTCATTGTCATTATTTTTCTGATCTTCCTATCCAGGGCTTATATCTAATGACTGGAACTTTCCAGGTGTTAATTGACTTGATGACATTTCCTCCACTAAGTTTGGACTTTAAGATCTTCTCCACTCTCATGATGTATTCACTTCTAACCTTCTTCTTGAGTTCAATTGGCTTGATGTTCTCAGCTTGAAAGATGTCTAGGTATTTGTAGTGATCTTCTTCATTCAGATGCCTGAAATTATTTCCATGAGGCATCTTGACTCCTTCAGTTTTCACTATTTCCCCGTTTGATGGTAAGGGTAGTACATTTATCCAGGCAATGGCAATACCTTGGCTATATATACTGACAATGTTTAGCAGCAATTCTATTTCAGATGGTATTTTTCCATATAGCTTCAGATCGTCCATGTAGAAGAGGTGGGATAGCTTGGCAGATGCTTTTGATGTCTGATAGCCATAGGCAGACTTGTTTAGCATTGTTTACAGAGGAATCAATGAAGTGACAAACAGTAGTTGTGAGAGTGATTTTTTTGAAGATTTCTCTGTTAATATTTACCTCTCCTAGTCTATAACTCCTGCCAAGGAATTGTGTCTTCCATGATGATATTGATCTTAGCACAACGTTTCTGATATTTCTATTGACTCCTGTCAATAGAATAGGCACTTATCTAATCATGTGGCAGGGAGTCAAATGCTTTCTTATGATCAGTCCATGCTACATTCAGGTTGGACTTCCTTCTCTTGCAGTTTTCCAAAAATTGCAGACTTTCCTTCTCTTGCAATTTTCTAAAAACCACCTTGTCAATTAGGAGTTGATCTTTTGTTCCTTTTGTTTGTGATAGTTTACATTCTACTCAGATAGAAACGGTTTGTTTTCAAATAGATGCTGTTGGATTGCATCAGCTACCAAACCAGTTAGCAATTTCAAAGTTGTTGGCAGGCAGGTAATAGGCCTGTAGTTGCTTGGTGGTGTCCCTTTTGCTGAATCTTTCATTATCAGGTAGGTTTTGCTGAATTGTAACTAATCTTCAATTTCACCTCCTGGCAGTATGTTATTAAACTGCTTGGCAATGTGATGGTTCAGACCAGTCAGCTATTTCAACCAAAACCCATGCAGTTCACCTTTACCTGGTGCTCACCAATTCTTGGTCTTCCTTGCCCTTTTCTGTATCATTTCTGCTCTTATTACAAGTTATTTCATTTCAGCTTTTTTTCTTTCCACCATCTTTACCCAAACTGCATTCTTGTTATTTCTTTAGGGTGTCCTATAGCTGCACCCAGAATTGTAATGTTTCTTTTTCATCAGGTGTTGACTGGTTCACTGCAGTCTCTCCATTGATGGATTGGTAGAAACCTTTATTATTTGACTATAGTGTGCAATTTAATTATTTATTTATATCCCACCTTCATCAATTTTATAACGAACTTAAAGCTGCAAACACGAGCCTCCTATCTGCTGATCTTCTTGGCTATGGTTATTATTAGCTGCTTTTATTATTTTCAGTGACTTCTTGGTTTTCCTTATTTCTAGGTGATATATCTTGATTAGGCATTCTTTGGCTTTCTCATTCTTAAGCTTCTTTTCTTTCACCTGTTCTAGCTTGCTTGCATCTGATCTTAGCACGCTGACCTTGTTTTCTAATCTGATCTTCCATTTTACTGGGTTTTTTAATAGCTTTTTTCTTGTTGATTTTGCATTTAAGGTATTCAGTTAAAACTACAGCTGTGTTGTACATAAGTTGGTTTGTTTCTTGCAGTGAACTGGTGCTTATATTTAATATACAGTATTGGCATCCAAGGCGCCTGAAGGCAGGACGAGAAGCAACGGATGGAAACTGATCAAGGAGAGAAGCAACTTAGAACTAAGGAGAAACTTCCTGACAGTTAGAACAATTAACCAATGGAACAACCTGCCTCCAGAAGTGGTGAATGCTCCAACACTGGAAGTTTTTAAGAAGCGACTGGGCAGCCATTTGTTTGAAATGGTGTAGGGTTCCTGCCTTAGCAGGGGGTTGGACTCGATGACCTCCAAGATCCCTTCTTCTTCTTCTTCTTCTTCTTCTTCTTCTTCTTCTTCTTCTTCTTCTTCTTCTTCTTCTTCTTCTTCTTCTTCTTCTTCTTCTTCTTCTTCTTCTTCTTCTTCTTCTTCTTCTTCTTCTTCTTCTTCTTCTTCTTATTATTATTATTATTATTATTATTATTATTATTATTATTATTATTATTAAATACTTGTGGTAGCTGCTTCTTGGAACAAGCTTTAATGTGACCAACTTTGTTGTTTTTGTGCTGCCCAACTACTTAGTTACTCTTTATTTCAGTTCCTCTTGTTTTATTTTTAGTTAGAGGGCTTTGTTATTATTATTATATGGAGAGAACAAATCTTTGTTAAACCCATCAACCCTAATATATCCCAAGAAATCAAACAGTTTTGGGATTTTTATAATGTAGTTGTGCCAAAGAATGAAATAGCTTCCTTGAGATTTAATGAAATTGTCGGTCTAATATTTGTTATTTGCTTTTAAGATAATGTGTTGTCTTAATTAAGAAGCAGGGAACATCTTTCTGCTGCTATAAAATATATGCACATTCATTCATTCATCTGAATAATTTGTGCCACTCGTTAGTCATATTAGCTCAGTTTGGTTAATTCACAAGAGAATTTTATCTTTTGGTAGGATGTAGAATTCAGCAAAATAAAGAAGCAATCTTGAGTAGAAGAAAACGTTGGGAACACTAAAAAAAAGATGAAGTAATAGAACAGTAGTTGTAGGGTTTCTTTCTAAAGCATAGAAAAATGTGTGCAAGAAGTAAAATCATGCTAAAAGGAAGCTAAATAGGAAGGGAAGTTAGAACCAGAAGCTACAAGAAAAAGGTAAACCTGCTAGTATGAGGAAAGATGAAAAGAAGTTGGATAAAGGTTTCCTTCTTTCCTTCAGTACCTATGAAAGTCTTCTCTACTGATCAAATTGTCTGTACAAAAATAGCTTATTTTTGTCCTTCAATCTTATTTCAGAATCAACAGCTATTGCAGAAATGCAGTGGCAAGGACATTTATGTTCTCACTTTGTATGGAATATAAAAATGAAGAAGGAAAACCTACCTGTTCCCAGCACTCCCGATGGAGAATTACTGGAAGAATCTCCATTAGGAACGAGATCAGCCAGTTTTATGGCACCATCAGAGGGAGTGCGCCTATGCTTCTGCTGCTGAGCTTCAGAGGAAAGAGTCACATGTGTGGGTGTCAAAGACTGGTTGGGATTCCGTTTGAATCTCTCAACTTGGATATTAACTAGTGGGTTACTAACTACTGGCAAGGGAGCCTTCACTGTCACAGGACTAACAGGCATCTCATATACCACAATTTCATCACTGTCTGAATGAAGTAAAGAACGGGTGGAGTTACATTCAGAAATTGAAGACAAAGAGAGTAGAGTCAGAGAACTGGATGGTTCGCCTAACAAGAATGTGGGTTCCTCTTTCCTGAAGATCTTCCTTGAAGGTGGGCTTGTACTCCTCCGAGACAGACCAGCCCGTTGGAAGATATTTTCACGTTTCTTTTTTTCTTCCTTGGACATATCCTGATCTTCCTGGGTTAGCAGCTGGCACTTGCCAGCTTCCAAAAGATCAAAACCAAGGCCAGCAGCAGCCAACACAGCCCCACAGCCTAGAAAGGCCAATTGACATTGTTTATACTGGGAGCCCCCACGTTTGAGACTGTTGGTGGGAGTGACCTGAGGAGTGCTTGTGGAAGAGTTCACTGGAGTAGTCTCTTCATTAGGATCACTAGACTGGTTATCCCAGTCATCATTCTTCTGAAATGGGATGCAGAGGTATGATTGGTTAAATCCAGGGGATTGCTGCATCTTGCTCCCTGTATCATTCAAAGAATCATTGTCTTCATTGTCTGAAATACAGATGCATAACCACAAAACCTTTTTAACCTCTATATAATAAATACATATTGGTTAACTTTGCCACGTGTGTATCTTGAAAGATGGTAAAACAATAGAAATCTGAATTTTGAATAGAGTGCAAAATATCGGAACTCTGTTCATTCAAGGAAGTACTTCAAAAGGCTACTTTTGATTTGACAAATCCTCTATTCTTTCTTATGCAACTATATTGACTCACTTATCTTTTAACAGACAACAGTTCTAAGAAAGCTGTATTTTGTAGGTGATTATCTAGGACAGAGGTGCTATTCAACTGTTATAGATAAGGCTGAATTCCCTGCAATGATCAATTACGTTAATTGATCCAGTTTGCTGAGAGGGCCTAGGAACACACTCAACCGGTTGTTTTCACTATATTTCCTGGAAAGAAACAATAATAATGAGCTGTATGTTTGTAAACTCCAGACTTGATTTAAAATTATATGTATAGGATTGTTACTAAAATACAGACTTTAAGCTGCAAAAGGGAATTAACTTCTGAAATCACACGCTCTTAAAAAGTTTCATTGGCTATTAGTTTAATTTATGTGCACAAATCAAAGATTTTTCTTAAAAGCCAATAAGATGTTTTGAATCATTTGTTCTATATTAAGAGCTTTGCTCAATTTTTTTCCCAAGGACCCCAAATTTCTAATAAGCATGACAGTTCTGGGGGAATGGGGAAGCTAAATATGTCCCAGCTTGGCCAATGAAGTAAATAGACTGCTAAGTGGAGTCCTTAAAAAAAAAGTCATTAGAAAGAGATATTTGAGAGGGTTTTGATTCTTTATCACAAATGGTGAAATAAAGCAAAATAAATAAAAATAAAAAATAAAATAAAAATAAAGCTATATATTTAATTTAATGTATACTTTACCCATCTCTATTAGACTTGCAAATCCGGGAAAAGGGACTATTGTTCGCTGGAATTTTCCAAGGTTTGGAGCACTAGATGACCACTGTCTAGCGCCATCTGCCAGGGACTTTAGGCTAAAATATAGAAAGAAAAACTAAATAAATGCAGCAGCTTCCTTGCTTGCTTTTGTCCATTTTGACACTCTATACATTAAACATTAAAATTATTTGACACTCTATAGATTATACATTAAAAATGAAATTCACTCCAGTTATCTATTTAAACATATGAGTTTTTCCTTAGCATAAGCCCTGACATAATACAATACAGTACAGTACAGTACAATACAATACATAGATACAACCTCAACATAATTAATTTGTTAATAAAATCCAATCTGATTTTTATTTCAGTCAACCATCAATGATTATGATAATGGTACTGATAACAATATTGGTTATTCAGGATTTTGGAATGCCTAAACAAATTAAAAAGTCAAATCTGCCTGAGGAGAAAAAAAGAATGGCACTAAGTTAAAAGTGAGAAAGAAATATTGCTATGTGTTTGCATGCATAGGGAAAGAATATGATAAAGTGAAGAAGCTTAAATTCTGGGGGGGAAATTGTGAATGTGACGTTTAAGGTCCATACCTAGATAAGCAGGGATTAACACCAGATAAGCAATCAAGCAAAAAGCAATACTCTAATCAAGGAACTACCAAGGAGAAAACCTCACCCACTCCCAGCTTTGGAAGGAGAAGCTAAAGGACAAAATTGGTAGGAGTCAAGAAAGGTCCAACTTAAACAAAATAAAATAAATAATTTGCACACATATATAAAAGGAGTAGAGCCTGAATCATGACTATTTTCACCATTTTTATCGAAGTATCTGATCTTGGCTCCTCCACTGATATAATGCAGATAATTTGCTTGGAATGTATGTATGTATATATGTATGTATGTATGTATGTATTATAGAGATATGGTCATGTGTTACTACCGCTCATCGTTTAATGAGCAGAAAGACATCTCTTTTTTTTCCACTGTCTATTCATCACATTTCTGTATGCTTCAGCCTCACTTGAGCACTAGTCAGTTTCTTCTTGAGTAAAAAAGTATAGGGCAGATTTACTTTTACAGGCAATCTCAACTTATTTCCATTTTTTAATGACCATTGAAATTACAATAGCCTCAGAAAGCATGACTTATATTTATGATTTGTACCTGTACTTACATCATTGCACCACCCCTTCAATCATGTTGATCACACTTTGTGAACTTTTTGTGCTGACTGTCAGCAAAAAAAATGCACTTTTGTTTAATGACTGTGTGATTTGCTTAACAATCACAGTAAAAAATATTGTAAATTCAGGCCTGACTCGATTTAAGACCACCACCATTTACAATGAAAATGCAGGTCCCAGTGTGGCCGTAAATTGAAGACTACCACTCATGAAAATGATAGATAGGATTATTCTAACACTTTCCCAAAGCTTAAAAAAAATTAGGAAAAGAAACAATGATTGCCTAGCAATCATTTCCACGAAATTGGAGATACCAAGAAAAGGTCATGAAACATGTCTTCTTCACTTTATGTTTTTTTCAGAACAGTGTTGCATTTTCTAAGTTGCTCCTGCCTTCCGCCTATTAAAATCATCCAAGGATATTGTATTCAAACTTTGTTTGTGGAAGAGTTCATGTGGTTGCATGAAAAAATACTTGATGAAAATTTAAACCATACATTTCCGGGCGTACTTTTTACAGCTACTCGTTAAAAAGATATTGAACTGCCTTTCCAATTCTTTGGAGGTTTTTCTTGGTTACATTTTCAGAAATGGTTTGCCACTGACTTCTTCCTAGGGCTCAGAGTCAAGGTCCCTCAGCTGGCTTTAGGCCAAGGGCAGGACTAGAACTGACAATGCCGTGATTTCCAGACTGATACCTTTAACTACTACATCAAACCAACTCTCTCTATACATATATTATACCCAGCCAGATATACATTGAAAACTCATGATACAGTAGCAGATGTGTTTCTTACCCATCCTCACTTGATGTTAGCTCCTTACTGCAAAAAGTACCTGGCCCCCATGTCCGACCCTTTTTCTTTTGGCTTCTTTTTTCTTCTTCTCCTCCTTCCTCATCCTTCTGGAACACAGAGCTGCGTCCCCAGGTTTTGCTGCTTTCACCAGGGGTTACTAAAGTTGCAACGCAAGATTAGAGGAAGAAAAAAAGTAAGCATTATACAACAACATTGTAATAAGTGACATTTTGTACATTATAAACTACGGAGGACTTATTTTTGAAAATTTACAAATCATAATTTCAATTGTTCATAGACATTCTCACCCAGCTTAGCCAGGGAAAAGACTTTTCATAGAGAAGGCAGCCATTCTCTCTCTCTCTCTCTCTCTCTCTCTCTCTCTCTCTCTCTTTTTTTTTTTTTTTTTTTTTTTAAAGATGCATATTTAAGGAGAGAACATTTCTCAGGCAAGTAAAACTCAATCTCAAATAATACAATGGAATAGCAAAAGATTGCTGCAAGAAGTTGAGAGAAAAAAAAAAAGGATAAATGTCCAAACATACTTATTATGCTCTGCAAATGGAATAGAGGTGAACATATTCTTGCTGCCGAAAGCCATGGTCTTCTCTCTTTTTTTTTTTTTTTATAAAAAATGCTGCAAATAGGGCCAATTACAGCCAAGGATAGTAAATATGCTTTATTTCTTCAAGAGAAATGATCTCTATACTTGATTAAAGGTCAGACCACTTTACATACATCCATTCCAGCTTTTTTTTTTAAAAGCTAAATAAGACATCCTATTCACCTCTGATAGATCACACCAAGCTTGCGACAATCAGTTCGAAAGTGATGCACTGGGCTGGGGGGAAAACTTCTTTAAAAAAATAAAGCAAAACACATTTATGTTCCATCTGCATTAAGAGAAGTTGTGAAAATAATAAATCAATGTTGCACCATGTAGTGACAGACAGAATAAGAAGCAGAGGCTGTATGTTAGTTAAGATGTAAGTTTTATAGATATGTTCTTCATGGCTTTGAGAAATAGATAGCCTTCTTGTTTTGATGGGATACACAGTCCAGAATGCTTGCAGAATTAGTATTGTTACTAGAAGTTAGGAAGCTGGTATCAGAGAACAGGTTTAACCCCTTCGACAGACTACTTGTGGCTGTTCTTATATAGGGATAAGTTAGTATCAGGGATCCTCACACTGGCAAATTCATATTTCATTAGTGTAATGTCATATTGCTACAAATAATAACAACCACAATTTACATTTTTGACTCCGTGACTTTTGGTGGTCTTTTCAGTCTGAAAATAAAAGCCAGTGCAAAATGCAATAGCAAAATTACTGCATGCTGTGTTTAGTCATTGCTGAATCATACTGCTGTTAAAAGAATTACATAATTGTCAATTTGCTTTTGGCCAGCAAACCCATAAAGCTTTGTACAACATAGGAGCAAAACACAAAATAGAATGACTGGCTTGGCCACCATAATGATTGCCCTAGGCACTCCTGATTATGGTACACTCGTTGAATATTCATTTGACATCAGTCAGAAAGAACTCTGGAATGTTCTCATTCTGTAAAATAAAATGCTCAAGCTCCAACTCATATTAATAAATGTTGTATTTGCCTTAGTGTTTAGAGAATGATAATGAAAATTCTCATTTTTACTATTTACATGTTTTACTTTACCATGTATATATTTATTGTATTCCATCTATATTGATTATACACGATAGTGTGTATGTGCGTGTATGTATATGTATATACCCCCCCAAAAATTTAGATATCTCTACACCACTTTTATAGATTCTACACCAGCTCTACGCCAGCTCTTATAGATATTGTGCCTTGCAATGCACATGTGACAGCTTTGCACATCTATTTAAACCCATAATGTTAAGGATAAAATGGCAGAAAGATAGAAGCAAGCAATGAGCTGTTAAAAATGAATTATAATGAGACACAACAGCGCCATCAGGATTAGCTATAAATAAAACTCCCCAATATAGAAAACAACATGGTGTCTTTATTTAAAACAGAAATTCACAGTTTCATTTTGGCACTGGATATTTTTTATAAATTGCAACTAAAATTTCTTACACTGGATGGCCCTGAGCCTAGGAATGATAGTAGGGCTGGCAGGAGGACTGGCACAGTTGTTGATCAAGTTTTTTCTTTTATCCATGGTTGGAGATGCCTGCACAGTGAATTTGTGCTGGAAATCTGTTATGGAAGGAAATGTATTAAATATAATCATTAGTGACGTAATGCTTACACTGAAAAGATATACAGTGCGGTACTGTATCATTCACATATATACTTCAGTCTGCTAATTTCAGTTGAGAATTTAGTGTTAATCCTGCAACATTGCCAATAGAAAAATTATCTGTTTTCCAATTATTAAAACATATTAGAGCCATGTCTTCTTCTATATCATGGGTATCAAATTCGCCACATCACATGACGTGTCACGATGTATTGTGACTTTTTTCGCATTGCTGGAGCTGGGGTAGGTGCGGCTTCTGCATGATGCAACCGGCCCATGGGCCAGCAATTTAACACTCCTGTTCTATATCAAACTTATTATGCAACATGTTACACCGATGAGTTAGTTAATGAAACAGTAAAGTACTTTTTCTAGAAAATACTAGGGATCTACGGTGTATTAAAATTCATCTCATGCTGTAGCTTCAATAAGCTAATTCAGAAGAGAGGAAGGAGAAGCATTGCTTTGATGGGAAAATGCTGCTAATTTTGCACAAGTTCCATATCATAAATGCTTATTTGGGATGTTCAAAATTAAAGATTTTGTTCCAGCAAAATTCAGCACTATTTTGAAAATATTTCCATTAGACCTGGACCAAATCAGAGACAGTCTACTTTAATTTTGGCTAAGGAAACAGTTTTTTTCTGTGTCTGACTTGTTAACATTGCAAAGCCACAAAGATCAATAACATATTTAATTTTTATAGAATGGTATTTTATTTTGGGGTAAATTTTTGGAAGTGAAGGTCAACTAATAGGAACTTTTCAATACTTTTTTTTTAAACTATACATTCTATAACATTTTTGGTTGAAGCATTTGAAGACCCAGTTTATCTTATATGCGGATCAAAACAATTCCAATTTCAGATTGATATTTTGTATAAATTTGAAAGAAGGTCTTTCAATCTTACTTGTTGCCTGGTAATCAAGATCTATCCCTTAATTAGAAATCTGCCAAATTACAGGAGATTTCTTTACAATCTGATTTTTGTTTTAAAAAGTAACATAGTTGGTAGTACCTAGCTGCTTTGGGCTGACTCCTAAAACTAAATAGAATTGAATCTTATTAATACTTTGATGGGAGACTACCAAAGTATATTAGAATTATAGGGTTGACCAAGATGTCTCAAAAAGGTTTGTAACTTTCACACTGTTGCCAAGGGAACAATTTAGGCCTACAAGGTCACCAGAAGTCTAGCTTGAATTAAAGAATGTTTTAATTGCAATCAGATAATTATTCACACGTTGTATATTTTCATAATAAATCTGGAAGGAAGCAATCATTACTTTATTTTGTTTTTTCTAAACGCACCAGAGGGAAGACTGATGTGATTGCCATCTTTCAACTTGAGCCGATTTTTCCTGAATTTGCCCATGCGTTTTCTTACACGGGGCTTTTCCTGGCACAGCTGGTGGATGATTATATTGAGCTCTCTTTCCAAAATACCAATTTCTCGCTCTGCCAACTCCTGCTCGCGTTGCCGTAGTAGTTCTTCGTAGTTTTTCTGTTGAACTGCTGCTTGTTTTAACTCTTCTTCCCATGTCCGCAGCTCCTACAAGAAAACAAGTTCCAAACCAATCTAAAAACTGAGGTAGCAAAATTAGGCCTTCTATAAACTGAAAGGCTCA
This sequence comes from Crotalus tigris, assembly GCF_016545835.1. Lineage (NCBI taxonomy): Eukaryota > Metazoa > Chordata > Lepidosauria > Squamata > Viperidae > Crotalus > Crotalus tigris. The sequence goes on along the minus strand of NW_024096464.1, from coordinate 2,747,137 downwards.
GAAAACAAAACAAAACATTTTGAATGTGCATGTGGTAGTTAACAGATTTTCAATACCTATAATTTGAATGATTAAAGATCAGTCATATGAATGAATTGTTTAATTTTTTTAATCAGAATTGTGTTAGCTTTATCTCTAAAATCAGCCAGGAATCAAATTTCAAAGCAACGACAGGTAAACTTCTCTTACCATCCACAACTGTGCCTGGAATTATTGCAGTCATTTTGCAGGTCACCCATGACCTGACTTGATTTTTCAAATATTTTTGTGATAGTTGTAAAGTGACTCAGCAAATACGTGGCTATTAAGCAAATCATGTGCCTGTTAAGCAAGTCACATGATTGTTAAGTGATTCTGACATATCCAATTGCTTATTAATGCAAGCCAGTTGCCAAGCACCCAGAATGTGATTGCATGACACTGTGTGTGTGTGTGTGTGTGTGTGTGTGTGCGCGCATTCATGCAGCAATCATAAAGTTGGGGATGGATTGTAATTTTTTTTCAGTTTGTTGTAACTTTGAACAGTTGTTAAGTGAGAACTACCTGTACAGTGAAAAATAAAAAAAAAAACTAAAAGAAATGTTCATACATTGAATGGGAATCAGATTATCTAGCTAATTATAAAATAATTAGAGTAGAAAAATAACAAGCAGCGGAATTATTACTTTTCATCAAGTCTGTATTCACTGGACCATTTGTCTGAGCTGCCAAAATCCAAACCACAGAAGTTCTCTGTATTTCTTTGGCTGCCAGCTAATGGCGATTCAGACTCTGCAGTTCACTTAAGTAGCACTTCATTAAATAGCTCCAGAGATTAATTAGCAGATATGAAAAAGGTCTTGTACTTTAAATATTTAGCTATACTCAGTACCGCCTTTCAAATTTGATACTAAGCCCTTTTTAAACTTCTCTCATGTTATAGATCTTGATAATTTTATTGTCATGAGCTTTTATTTTATTTTTTTAATTTTAACCTGTTAAAATAGGAAGACAAACTTTCTAATAGAATCATAGCAGAAATGGTTATCTATGCCATTTAGCCCAACCATGAACTTCTTTCACTGGGTTATCTACATATACAAAAAAAAAAAAAAAAGAACTTGAATGTATGTGTAAATAAATAATAATTAAGACAACTGTTTATGTTGATTTTTTAAAATTATGTGCCATCAAGTTGTTTTCAACTCTTAGTGTTATGTCCCGAGCCTTTGCAAACGGCTCGGGCGTTTGCAGACAGTCCCGGGCAGGTGCAAAGCTGCCCGGGACCAGACAGGCTGTCGCCAGCGCCGTGCGCATGCGCGGGTGCTGGCGCGGGAAAAGTAACCCATTTACCCGGGAGTTGCCTATATAAGAGGCTGCGAGGCGTTTGGGCGAGGCTGAAGCCATCTTCCTGTAAGCTGAACGCTGAATAAAAGAAACTGAGAACTCCAGCTGCTTCTCGTGTCTGTTTTCCCGCCAAGGACGCAACACTGGCGACGAAGGTGGGATGCCTTGCACTACCTGGAAAGGAAAAGTGTAAGCTTACCCAAGGAGTCCTGAGCGGCGGAAGAGGAACGGCGTCGACTCGGCAGCTGCCCGCCAATCCGGTGCGCATTCGGGGGTAGGCTGGCTGATAGACCCGTCTCCTGAAGATCCGAAGATGGCGAAAATCGGAAGGCTTTCGGAATTCGACGTCTCACATCCAGAGCGGTGGGAGTCCTACGTATCCAGAATGGAGAACTACTTCAAGGCAAACCAAGTGAGGGAAGATAGCTTGAAGGCCGCCACCCTGCTTTGCGTTTGCGGCCAAGACGCCTTCGAAATCGCAGAAAATCTTGTAGCACCTGTTCCAGTAGAGTCTGTAAGCTACGCAGACCTGAAGAAGCTGCTGAAAGAGCACTTCCACCCCAAGGTGTCCGTTATCTCATGGCGCCACACCTTCGAGCAGAGGGATCAACGGTCCGGTGAAACAGCCAAGGAATACATCGCCGCGCTACGGAAGGCCGCCAAGCCCTGCGAGTTCAAGGACCTCGAGGAACGACTGAGGGACCGATTCGTGTGCGGGCTAAGGCATCGAGAGCTACAACAGAGACTTTTTGCCAAGGAAGAATTATCCTTCCAAGACGCCTTAAGGGAAGTCACCGCAGAAGAAGCAGCAGGCGGCGCCATCAAAAACATGCGGCCGATCAGAAACAGTGCAGAGGGTGCGTCCGTGCACCAGGAAGACGTCCGACGAAACTCCGAGGAGGATCCGGACGAGGAAGTCGACCGTCTACACCCCGCGAAGGAAGAGAACCAGAAGGGAAGCTCTTCGGCTCTGCTCAAGTGCATCGGCTGTGGAGGTCGCCACAGGAGAACCGACTGCAAGTTCCGCTCCGCTACCTGCCGGGCATGCGGCAAACAAGGGCATATTGCAGCTGTGTGTCTGAGCCGACGAAAGGCACAACCCCAAGAAGAACGCCTGAAAGGTACCAGATTCCCCAGCCAGAATAGGGTAGGGTTTTGCGCTTCGCGAAGAAGCATCTGTAGAACAGGCACACACAAGCCCATGAAGAAAAAGCTGTCACTCAACGTGAAGCTACAAGGGGTTCCATTATCTATGGAACTAGACACAGGGTCTGCCCTGTCCATCATTTCATTGCATACATTTAGGAAGATTTGTTCCAGTAGTGGGTCTAAGGCCAAGTTAAGGCCTTCTGATATTGTATTAACAGATTTTCAGAACTCAAGAGTGTGTGTTAAGGGGGAGGCCACCCTTAACGTGCAATACAAGAGCTTTGAAGGTCCACTAGACTTATTAGTAGTAGGGGGTGAACGAACGAGTCTCATAGGACTCGATTGGTTTGAGGCCCTGGGGATACACGTCACAGGACTCAACAGCTTACAAACACTCGACCTACAGGAAGTCTGCAAAGAATTTGCAGATGTTTTCAGCCCCCAGCTGGGCACATTCAAAGGACCACCTGTGTCCTTAAAGCTAGACCCCACTGTCACTCCCATTAGGATTAAAGCAAGAAGGGTCCCTTTTGCTTTAAAAAGTAAGATTGACACTGAACTAGACAAACTAATCCAACAGGGAATCCTAGAACCTGTTGATTCCAGCCCGTGGGAGACCCCCATTGTCACGCCTCTAAAGGCAAATGGGGACATTCGCATTGTGCTGATTACAAATGCACACTCAATAAGGCATTGCAGCAACATGCCTATCCTGTTCCTGTGGTCAGTCACATCCTGGCCTCTCTCAAGGGGGGGCGTGTTTTTGCAAAGCTTGACCTAGCTCAAGCATATCAACAGCTGCCTGTTGATGATGATGCTGCCATAGCTCAGACCATTGTGACCCACAGGGGAGCCTTTAAAGTAAAAAGGCTACAGTTTGGAGTAAATGTCGCTCCTGGGATTTTCCAAAGCGTAATGGAAAACACACTACGAGGTATACCAGGGGTCTGCCCCTACTTTGACGATGTCTTGATTGCAGGAGACTCCACACACATTCTAGCTGAAAGACTTAGGGCTGTCCTGTTAAGATTCAGGGAATCAGGCCTCAAGCTCAGAAAAGACAAATGCAAGATCGGGGTGCCTTCTACTGAATTTCTGGGATTCAAAATTGATGCTGCTGGGATTCATCCTGCTGAATCCAAACTAACTGCTATTTTACAAGCACCCAGGCCAAAGTCTAAGGCCGAACTTCAGGCCTTCCTAGGCCTCCTGAATTTCTACAATTCTTTTCTTCCACATAAAGCTAGTGTAGCTGAGCCTCTTCACAGGCTACTAGACAAACAAGCTGTGTGGCTGTGGTCACAAGCACATGAGGCTTGCTTTAAAGAAGTCAAGGCCTTGCTCACTTCTAACAGTGTTCTTGCACATTTCAACGAGTCTCTTCCTGTGTGCATCGCTTGTGATGCATCCCCCTACGGGGTTGGAGCTGTCCTGAGTCACCTCAGGTCTGATGGAACTCAGGTTCCTATTGCATACTACTCCAGAACACTGTCTTCTGCCGAGCGCAACTACGCTCAGATAGACAGGGAGGCTCTGGCTGTTGTTGCTGGAATTAAAAAATTCCACGATTTTCTATATGGCAGGCATTTCACGGTCTTCACTGACCATAAGCCTCTGCTGGGACTGTTTACCACACGTAAGCAGACTCCCCACATCATTTCCCCTAGAATGCTTAGGTGGTCTATTTTTTTGTCTGCATATGATTTTTCATTACTCCACAAGCCTGGGAAAGAAATGGGCCATGCTGATGGCCTCAGTAGGTTGCCTCTGCCAGTAGTAGAAGCTGACCCCGCGCCAGCTGTCAACATTCTATCAATCCAAGCCTTGCCCGAGCTCCCTCTTAGTGCCAGGGATGTTACCGCTGAAACAGGTACAGATCACACACTTTCACGTGTCCGCTCCTGGGTCCTGTCCGGGTGGCCTGAGCACTGCCCTAGTCCTGAGTTTCAGAGTTTCTGGTCCAAAAGAAACGAACTGTCCCTTTCTCAGGGTTGTCTGCTTTGGGGAAACAGAGTTGTCATTCCCACCTCAATGAGGACTAGGGTCTTAGAATCCCTCCACGAGGGTCATCCTGGCATTGTTCGTATGAAGGCTCTTGCACGAAGCCACTTGTGGTGGCCTGGTTTAGATAAAGATATTGAGGCTAAGGTGCACGCATGCCACCTGTGCCAACGATCTCGCCCAGAGATGCCCCAAGCTCCTGTGCATAGATGGGAGGAAACACAGTCCCCATGGTCTAGGGTGCACATTGACTACGCTGGGCCCTTTCAGGGCCAGTTCTTCTTGGTCCTTGTTGACAGCCATTCAAAATGGCTTGAGGTTGTGCCTGTCTCATCCACCACCACTGCAAAGACTATTCAGGTACTGAGGGGGATTTTTGCTGCACACGGGCTGCCAGATGTCATTGTGTCCGACAACGGCCCTCAATTCACCTCCTCCGAATTCCAAGCTTTCTTACAGGCAAACCTGATTCGTCATGCCACGTCTGCGCCTTTTCACCCGTCCACCAACGGTATGGCTGAACGCATGGTGCGCATCGCAAAGGACGCCTTGAAGAGACTCACCTACGGGGACTGGCATCACAGGTTGGCTGACTTTCTCCTTTCTTATCGCACCACACCGTCCACTTCTACAGGGAGAAGTCCAGCTGAACTTCGTTGGGGGCGCCAACTTACTACTAGACTTGACCGGTTGCATCCGGACAGACTGCCTTCATCTACCTCACATCCTAGGGCACCTAGACAACTACTTGTGGGTGCCCCGGTTTGGGCTCGCAATTACGGGCCTGGTCATACATGGGTCCCCGCTTCTGTGTCCAGGATCACAGGTCCTCTCTCCTACGAGGTTGCCCTGGACAACGGTCGTGTCCTGCGTCGGCACATCGACCAACTTCGCTCTAGGCGAGACTTTTCTGCTGAGACTCCTGGGTCTTTTCCAGGGGGGGAGGGGGACCCTTTGGAGCAAAGGGAAGGGCACGAGCTGCTGCCCATCTCCACTGAGGGAGCCACAAACGGCCCATCCCAGGGTTCCGCGAGAGCTCCGAACAGGAATTCCATGAGCTTACCTAACTACCAGGCATCCACGCCTACTCCAGCCAGGGAGTCACCCCGGGGGCATACTCACTTTCCACACACATCACACAGCACTCCAGCAACGGAGGATACCCGGGGGCATCCCAACAAATCATTCCCCGCAAGAGAACTGGCACACAATTCCCAAGGTTGGCCTGACCTTACCCCAAATCCTACAGGGGGTCAAACATACACAGAGTTAGTCGAGGAACCAAGTCCCGACTACAACAACCCTAGCACAAATCAGGGAACACCTGAGTTTTGGGAAAGTACAGAAACCCACACGAGCCCGAACACAGAATGGGGTTCAGGGAATGGACAGCCTCCTGACAGGTCTTGGACTGACCTAGGAGGTTCTACAGAGACGCCCAGCAGCGGCTATCACTTCAAGGGGCCTGAGGGTCTACAGCTAGGTAGGTCAACCAGGTCACAAAGTAACAGAAGCCCTGGCCTGACGAGCCCGGTGGGCAAGCAAGCAGGCCAGGCATCGGGGCACAGTCCTTGGAAGACACCAGGACACAATAGAGAGAACAGGCTCACGCCTCCCTCCAGTCAGGGGACTTATGCCAGTAATCCACAGCTAAGAAGGTCACAGAGAGCAAAGAAATCTCCCAAGTACCTAGAAGACTACATAACATTGCTGGCAAGGCAAAGGCCAGTAAACAGTGGGAGCACTGGGGAGCAAAATGTCATATAAAATAAATGTTGTATGTTGGTAGTAGTTTTAGCCCGGGGGAAAGGGGTGTTATGTCCCGAGCCTTTGCAAACGGCTCGGGCGTTTGCAGGCAGTCCCGGGCAGGTGCAAAGCTGCCCGGGACCAGACAGGCTGTCGCCAGCGCCGTGCGCATGCGCGGGTGCTGGCGCGGGAAAAGTAACCCATTTACCCGGGAGTTGCCTATATCAGAGGCTGCGAGGCGTTGGGCGAGGCTGAAGCCATCTTCCTGTAAGCTGAACGCTGAATAAAAGAAACTGAGAACTCCAGCTGCTTCTCGTGTCTGTTTTCCCGCCAAGGACGCAACACTTAGCAACTATAGATTTTCTCCATGACAATCTTGTCCCTAACCAGGTCTTTCATCACACACTCACCATTACTGTAACTGAGTCCATTCGTCTTGCTTCTGGTTGTCTTCCTCTTTTCTTCTACCTTTCACATAAGGGCTTCTCCAGAGCACATAAGGGCTTCTCCAGATAACTAGGCCCTCAAATATTGTATAGGGTAATTTGTGCCTGGTTATTTGTGCCTTGAATGAGAACTCTGGGTTGATTTGTTTGATGAGTCATCAATTTGTTTTCTTGACTGTCCACGTATTCTCAGGAGTCTTTTCTAATACCAAAGTTCAAAGCGATCAATACTTTTTCTATTTTTCTTCTTCAAAGTTCAACTTTCACTTCTATAGCTTGTCACAGAAAATGCCATGGCTTGCATTGTTCTGATCTTTGTAGAGATAGACACATCGTAGTATTTGAAGATTTTTTCCAAGGCCTTTATGCCTGCTTTACCAAATGCTAGTCTGTGACATATTTCTTGACTACTTGTTCTTTTATACTGTTGATAGTTGATCCTAAATTGGCAATATCTTCATTGCCAGTTCTAAGACTGATTGTTCTACCTGTTGTCATTAGTTTGGACTTCTTTATATTTAAAGAAAACCCTCTTTTTTCACTGTGCTCCTTGATTTTTATTATTTGATCTTGCTGATCTTTTGCTTTTCTGGCTATAGGTAAAAGAACCATTTGCTTTTTCTTTCTCTAGTTTTAAAACCATAATCATCTTCTAATTGAGCTTCCTTGCATATATATTCAGCAGGTGAGCTAAATAAATAAGAAGAGAGTATACACCCTTGTCACACTCCTTTTCTAACCCGGAGGCAGTCTGTTTTGCTATATTCTGTCTGTTTTTCATGAGGACAATGAGATATTCTGGGAATCCTATTTTTCTGAGCACATTCCATAACTTGACATGATTGACACAATCAAAAATTGTTCTATAATGAATGAAGCACATTGTGACTTCTTTTTGTTGTTTTTTGGTCTTCTCGGTTACCCATGTACATCAGCAATAATGTCTCATGTTCTGTGGTCTTTTTTAAATTCAGTTTGATCACCTTTCTCTTTCTTCATATAGGGCTCTAATCTGCATATACGTGTGTGTGCATGTAAGCCAGTTTCACTTAATAACCATGTTACTAACTTAACTGCAGTAATTCACTTAACAACTGTGGCAAGAAAAGGATGTAAAATGGGGCAAAACTCACTTAACAACAGTCTTCCTTAGCTACAGAAAGTTTGGACTCAATTATGGTCATAAATCGAGAACTTCCTGTATACAGAACCAGTCTTTTCACATAACTTATATAGTTTGGGCTATGTGTTCTATTATGTCTCACAATGACCTTATCCAGAATTGTCTTTCATAATTGAATATATTCCAGTTTCAGTTAGACCATATTTATCTAAAATAATTTTATTTAGAAACAAGTATGCATTTTATTTTCTTAATTATTCAATGTTAATGTTTCTTCTCATGGGAAGTAAAAAAGAATTCAGATTTAATAAGTATAGTTCTGTCTGTGTTATAGAGAAAACTACTTTACTTGCAATGGATACTGAGACAGAAGTGGTTAATTGCTTATCAAAGTAACAGTTCACACCTAATTACCTTTTCCTTGGCTCTGAGTTGGTCAAACATTTCCTGGATCTCAATTTTCCAATCTTCTTGCAGGGAATGAAATGATTCTTTTGGCATTTCAAAGAAACCAGACTCTTCTATATTAGTTAGTTTATTCAAAATATTTGCAAAAGATGGTCTTGAATGAAGATCGGTATTCCAACAATCTAAACAGGACAAAACCAACAATCACTCTAATTCAGAAGTTACAATAGTATAGTATTTGTCAGGCTTTGCTAATAAACTAGGCACTTAATTACTAACATTCCACTTAATCATCTCAGTTCCCATTTCATACTCAAATGTCCTCTTTTGTTGGAATATGTGTATAATGGCATGTGAGATGACCTTGGGAGAAGGGGAAGAGGTGATGCCTAAGGAATGAGCAGATAAGAGAGGACATAGCCTGTAGCTACATAACAGGCAAAGAAACTCCCTGACTTCTCAGGCTGTAAAAAAGAAGGCAGGAGGCTTGTATTATCAGACTTGAAAGATTCTGTTACTATAGTCTTATTAAGTTATCTGGTTGTATTTTCTGTCTGATCTACCTGGGAAGGCTGACATCAATTTTGCAAGGGAGGTTCCTTCCTGAGTTTCTTTCTGTGCCCATTACGTAGCTGTAGGTTATATTCCATCTTATGTAATGGAATGTATGTGTGGGAGACCTTGGGGAATGAGAGGAGGAGATGCTGCTGTCTTGGAAACAAGCAGGCAAGAGAGGCAGCAGCCCCCAGTGGCTTAATGTTCAGAGAAAGAAATTTAGGAAGGACCCACCCTAATGCATCAAGCAATTAAAAGTGATGGAAGGAAATTGCACCTTCAGACTTGCGAGATTGATGTCAGCCCTCCCAGATAATCCAGACAGGAAATAGGACTAGATGAACTAATTCTACTTTTTTTTTAATAAATATTTTATTAGATTTTATATAGGTAAGGAAAGGGTAGGATCAATACAGGTATACGGGGAATGGGAAAAGGAATTTGGGGTAGGATGAGGGTAGGTACAATAATGGGGTAATCCCCCATAATAATCCCAAGATTTAACAAACAAGCTACCGTCCAGATCTAAATATTGAATAAACATAATTTATATAATACTAAACAGTTGTAAAGATAAAATTAACTATAATCACGTAACTAAAATTTGATGAATAAGTAAAATTCCTCTAAATAGATATTCATACTTAATAACTTATCAATTAATTCTAATCATCACCATTAATATTTAAAGTCACTAGTAATAAAGATGTTATTAATCTAACAAAATAGAACTTAATTAAAAGTCTATCATTTATTCTATTCAATTTTAAAATTCAATTCAGTTTTAAGCTCGGTTCATGTTCTAACGTGTTTCTAACTATCGATAAATTTTTTCCCAAGTTTTAAAATAAACTGATTCTTCTTTCTCCTTCATCTCCAAAGTTAATCTGTCCATTTCTGCACAGTCTAAGATTTTTGAAATTATAGCCTGGTCAGGTGGTAGATTTTCATTTTTCCAAAATTGGGCAAATACCATTCTTGCAGCTGTTAATACATGTAATATTAAATAGTCTGAGTACAGTACTGCAGGCCACTTTAGCTGACTGTGTTCAGCAGGTCAGCGGTTCAAATCTCACCGGCTCAAGGTTGACTCAGCCTTCCATCCTTCCGGGGTAGGTAAAATGAGGACCCAGATTGTTGGGGGCAATGTAAATATATATATACATTGCTTACTGGTGTATACCGCTTAGAGAGTGCTTGCACTTAAATTGGTATATAAGTCTCATAAATAAATAAATAAAAATAAATAGCTAGATCTTACTATTCCTAGCAAAAACAATTCCGGTTTAATTTCTATCTGTACTTTCGTCATCTTTTCCAGCCATCTATGAATCTTAAGCCAATATTTCTTTGCATTAGGGCATATCTACCAGGCATGGTAATAAGTGCCTAAGTTTTGTTTACATTTCCAGCAAGTATTTGATACATTTTTAAACATTTTCGCTAATCGAGCTGGTATCATATGCCATCTATAAAACATCTTATATAAATTTTCTTTATATGTTGCTGCTTTAGTAAGTTTAATATTTTTATCCCAAAGTTTTTGCCAATCTTCTAAGTCTATAGAGTATCCAAAATTCTTTGCTCATGTTATCATTATTTCTTTTACTTGTTCTTCTTCCATTTTCCATCTTAGCAGACATTTATAAAGTTTCTTAATCAAGTTCTCATCTGTTTTCAAGAGTATTTTATCAAGTGGAGTCTGCTCTTTGTAAAATCCCATTGATTTTATATCTTTTTCATATCTTATTTGAATTTGCAAATAGGACCACCATGTTAACTCAATACCTTGTTGTTGAAGAGTTGGCCTGTCTTTAAGTTTTCCATCTTTATCCAAGATATCTTTATAGCTAACAAGTTTATCATAGTTAATCAAGTTCGGATAAGCAAATGCTTCCATTGTTGAGAGCCACTCATGTATTTTCATGTACATTTTGTGTCTAATTCTCTCCCATTCTGAAAGCAATATGTTTCTTATGGCATGATTTTGAAAATATTTATGTGCTTTAGTTTTCTCATACCATTAAAAAGCATGCCAACCTAATTAGAGGTCATGTCCCTCTAAGTAAAGAAGTCATTTATTTCTCAGTGTAATCCATTCTTTAAGCCAAAGCAAAATAGCTGCTTGATAATAAAGTCTCCAATCCGGAAGTCCAAAGCCCCCTCTGTCTTTGGATTCTTGTAAAAATTTACATTTAATTCTTGCTTTCTTTCTTTGCCATATAAATCTTAGTATTATTGCATTTAAATCATCAAAAAAATTCTTGCTCAATTTAACAGGGATTGTTTGAAAGAGAAAAATTAACTTTGGTAAAATGTTCATCTTAACCGTCGCTATTCTTCCTAGCAGTGATAATTGAAGATTTTCCCACTTTTCCAAATCTACTTTTATTTGTTTTATTAATCTCTCATAGTTGACCTCTTTTAGTGTTGTATATTTTGCAGTTAGGTAAATACCTAGGTATTTGACTTTTTTAGCTATTTGAAGATTTGTCTTTTTGGCAAGTTGAGTTTTCTGTTTATCAGTTAAGTTTTTTGTTAAAACTTTAGTCTTTTCCCTATTTATTTTCAGTCCAACCACTTCCCCAAATTCCTCAATTTTCTGCAAACGTTTAGGAGCTGTTTCCAGTGGCTCCTCTAAAATAAAGACCAAATCATCCGCAAAAGCCTGTAATTTATATTTCTGGTCTTTAATCTCTAAACCTTTAATTTCCTTGTCTTGTCTAATATTTCTAGCCAATACCTCCAATGTAAGAATAAATTAAATAAATTATTGTAAAGCTTCATTAACAAACTCTTGCTAGTCTGCTCACTAGTATTTCAAAGAGGCCTAGTAAATCACAATTTTATTCAGCTATTAAATACTCACATTTTATCTGCTGTATTTTACATTTAATAAATGCTACTGTTTTCTGTTTAATTGTGATTTACCATTGTTTTATGTTGCTGGAAATCTTTTTGGATACTTTAAATCAGGAGTCGCCAACCTTTCTGGGTTGGCGGCCCAGTGGGAAAGGGAGGGGCAGGCACCTTTATGCGCACATGAGCACACACATGAGCAAACGTGGCTGCATGCATGTGTGCATGAATGGGGCCATGAGCATGCGCCCTCCACAAATAGGGTTGCAACGCGGGTGCGCAGCATGCAGCTCAGCTGACGCCGCTAAGAGGCTCACAGCTCACCTAGTGCCAGTGACAGGCTCATGGCTCAGCTAGCGCTAGTGAGAGGCTCACAGCTCATAGCTCGACTAGCGCCAGTGAGAGACTCGCAGCTCAGCTAGTGCCAGCCAGAGATTCGCAGCTCGGCTGGCACCGGTTTAAAATACTGGGACCCAATTTGGTATCAAGGTACAAATATACAAACCATTTTAACAAAAAAATGGTTTAATTTGGTTCAGGATGAAAATATTTCTTTTGCTTTTATTATATAGGCTAAAATATGAGATAATGGAAAAAGGTCACGCTTAACAGCTGAGTGCATCTGAGTAGGTAAGGAACACAATTAAAATGAAAGCTTTTTTAAATAAGATAATTAGTTTCATCTTTACCGAGATGCATTAGAAGAAAAATGTCTAAAATGCTACTATACAGTTCTTCATTTATTAAAAAAAAGTTAAATAGACTATTTGAATTTTTAAAAAAATCAGGCTACCTCTAATCTCAAACCATAGGGTTTCAGCAACTAAAAATGGATATTACTAAGACATCAGTGTCAAGTGATCAATATTTCACTATTTCCCCAAGGTTTCTAAAATAGAACAAGATGTGCTTTATGCTTTATGAAACCTGCAATAGAATAAACCATGAATTATTTCTATCCTATCATTGCACATCAGCATTGATGTTTTAGTAATATATATATAAACAGCAAAGTCAATGGGGGGAAGGGAGCCAGATTCGCTTAATGACTGCATGCTTCACTTAACAATTGTGGCAAAAAAGGTCATAAAATGGGGCAAAACTCACAACAACTTTCTTGCTTAGCCTCAGAAATTTTGGGCTCAACTGTAAGTCAAGGACTCCCATATGATATACAATTGCCATATAATTCTAGTTTATATGTTCATAGATATAAGCAGAAGTATGACTCTTCTAAAAAGAGGAAAAGCAACTGACATACTGCCTACTCCCTATTTCTCAAGTACCTGCACAAGCGGTTTATGGTCTTGGTTATTAAAATCAGCAGATATTCAGAGTTATCTTTGTGTAAAAAAGCATTCTGACAGATCCAGTTTGTTCAACACATTCTTACCTTCCATCAGTCTGGCAAAAGGTTCTGGGCATGTTGAAGGAATAGGAAGGGAAAGTTTATTCATAGCAACACCGTATGCTACTGCTAGGCCATCAATTCCTCGAAATGGTACTTCCCCAGTTAATAGTTCCCAAAGCAATACCCCAAAACTATGAATACAAACAGAAGTTGAATAACTAATGTAGTATACGTTCTTTAGCACAATATTCTGGAATCATTGTTTTCTTATATATATATATATATATAAGAAAGATATATATATATATATATGTATAATGTTCCAATGCAATCAAGATAATGTACACATGAAAAAAACGTAAATGGGGATAAGTGAATGGGATTGCTTTCAGTTAGCTCTATTATGAATGTAACATTTAAAAATATGTTTATCTGGAAGAATTTTTAGACGATTTTATGTCATTTAAGACAGATAGTGATATGACTACTCTAAAGAAGATGTTTTCATTGTCTGAAGAATTCTGTGAATATAGTTTTTTTTCAGTTGCATTACAATTTTAGCTCAATCTAAGACCCCTGTTGCCCACTTATTTCAATGGAGCACCACTTATGGAAACCACAAGTCTCACAAGTGATCTAAGCCACTCCTTCACCCCTATCTTGGGATTATAGTTAACATCATACCTGAAACCTGGCTCAGGACTTTCCAAAGAAAAGCATTCCCCTTAGTATCCAGCCTGGTTTCAGTAATGTGTACCAGGTCAGATTTCTCATGAACAGGTTTTAATTAAAGACAGATATGGCAGAGCCCCGTTAAAAACAGATCTGTGAATACAGCATGTTCTTGGATACATGCTGGATGGATCAAGCAGTTAAAAGTAGTAAGGAAAACTTTTTTTCATGCAGCAATCCACTTTACAACATAAACCAAGCAAAATTTAGAAAATTGGAAATGTCACGTTTATTACAATATTTTGATTGCAAGCTTTAATACATTTAAAACAGAACAATCAGTTATTGATGGTTTGTCTACAATTCATGTTCAACAGGAAGTAGAGGCTGAAAAATTTCAGCTATGCTGAAATGTATGTATGCAAATTTAGAATAAAGTCTGCAAAATGAATATGTGAATTTCATAACCCAGACCAGATATACATACCATTAACCTAAGGTTTGGAAAATCAACAATTGAGTGTTCAATGCAGCAAGAATATAATATTACAGATGGTGATCACTTATAAAAATGTTTTAGTGTTAATAAACATACCTCCACACATCACTGCCTTTAGAGAACATAGAGGAACGGATAACTTCAGGAGCCATCCAAGCATATGTTCCAGCTGCACTCATTTTAGTAGTCTTATGCCATTCTCTGGCCAAGCCAAAATCAGTGATCTTCAAATTTTTGTTGCTCAGGTCTCCATGTTCTACTTTTTCAAGGATCAATACTAGAACATAATGGGGGGAGGGGAGAAAAAAGAGTTAATATATAGTCAGTGAAGATACATATGTACTTGATTCTCCCATTAGAAAGTCACCATTACAAATGTCTAAAGATTCACTGAGACTAACCTATATTGATCCTGATAAGCAAATAGATTACTCAAAACTAAGTGTCAAGTATCAGAATAACACCTATCTATGTTTAAACCAGTGGTTCTCAACCTTTTTAATGCTGCGACCCCCAACTGGTCGTAAGTCGAGGACTACTCAACTGGTCGTAAGTCGAGGACTACTCAACTGGTGCAGCACCGTTTGCAGAATGGGACTTTTGGCGGGCTCAGCAGGGCAGAGACAGCCTGGACAATTCCTATTGGCTTTTGAAAGCCAATAGAATTAGACTCTATTCAAGAGAGTCTCTTGGCTTTCAAAAGCCAATAGAATAAAAGGGAGCAGCACAGCTAAGGAAAAGGGGAAAAAAATGGCGGACTGCGTTGTTTGGTGACCCCCGTGAAATGGTCATTCGACCCCAAATGGGGTCCCGACCCACAGATTGAGAACCACTGGTTTAAACTAAAAAAGTTAATGCAGAGATGAAAGCATACTGTAGAATGTATACTAAAGCAATTGAACATTGCAGACTTTTGCCAACCTTATGTGTTAAATGTAGTTATCAAAGTTAATTTTAAAGACACGTAATTTTGAAAGATCATTAAGAAAAGACATTGTACTTTGTTTTCAAAGAGCTACAGAGCCAAACTCTCCTACCTAAATCTATTGACTTTCCATACAAAGTCACATTCACCTTAGGTCAGTCTTGATCAATCATTTTTTATGAGATAAATGCTGACATGTAAAACATTTCACTTAGTGGTTAAATCGGCAAACAGTGTTATAAAAAAGGAGCACTTCATAAATTTCATTTATTCCAAATTTCCTTCTGTAACTTTCTGTACCCAAATTATATAAAATGTAAAATATTCGTAAAATGTTTAGAGTCTCTTGATAAGCAAGAATTAGCTAAGTGAAATTGTTTTACCAGAGACATATTTCATTTTAAGAACAGTTCTAATGGTAAGTGTAGTGGAGAAGGTTTATGTTGAAGAATCAAGTGAAGGTGGTGCTTTTAACTGGCATTCCTAAATACATGTATGCATGTATGCATGTGTGTATTTATGTAAGTATGAATGTATGCATTTCATAATACAGACATAATACATAATACATTTCATAATACAGACATAATACATAATTGCTTAATTATGGTATTGTGATCATAAAGCACAATGTAACATGATTGTATTGCTTAGTGTCAACAAACCTGGCACTCCCAGTACCCACTGTTAAATGAGGATTGCAAATTATTAAGTGAGTCCTGGTGGCTTGCAAGCAGGCCAGGAGGCAGGTAAGGCCTGGGACGAGGGGCGGCATAAGCATGGTAGGCCTGGGGGTGGCTACTGCCAGATGGCAGACGGTGGAAGTTACTGATCAGAATGACTTGTGACCGGGGTAATCGTGTAACTATGGGATGCAAATGGCAATCATGTAATTATGGGATGCTGTAACCCAGATGGTAAACATGTGACCACTGCAATACCAGAATGGCTGGAATTCTGAGGACCAGTCATAAGTATTACTTGTTCAGCAGTCATAACTTTGAATGGTTGCTAAACAAATGGGCACTAAAGGAGGATTACCTATATTTATCATCTGCCCTAATCACAAAGAACCCTGGCTAGCACACAAGTTTATAAACAAACAAAAAGAAAGTAATAACACAACAGCAACATCTGTGATAGTTTTTTATGATTTTCCAGACAAAAGCATGTTAGTACAATTTTCCTCTTAACTGTTTTTAAAAGATCAGTAATATCACAGCTATCTAAATGTCTGGGGTAAAGATGTTCCACTAGTGGATGCTACAATTGGTACCCTCTTTCGCGTTAAGAATGCAGAATAACAGAGTTGGAAGGGACCTTAGAGGTCTTCTAGTCCAACCCCCTGCTCACGCAGGAAACCCTATACCATTTCAGACAAATGGTTGTTCAAACTCTTCTTAAAAACTTCCAGCATGGGAGCATTCACAACTTCTGGAGGCAAGTTGTTCCACTGGTTAATCGTTCTAATTGTCAGGAAATTTCTCTTTAGTTCTAGGTTGCTTCTCTCCTTGATTAGTTTCCATCCACTGCTTCTTTTTCGACCTCCAGATGTTTTGGAAAATAGGTTGACCCCCTCTTCTTTATGGTAGCCCTTCAAATATTGAAACACTGCTATCATGTCATCTCTAGTCCTTGACTAGACATAGCCAATTCCTGCAACTAAATCTATTTCTGGCTCTGATGGTGTCCATTCAATTCATATAAAACGGATGCATAGGTATATCTTCAAAACTTTTTAGATGTACCCCTGCCTCTGTGTTTTAATCAGACAAATATCACAGTTATTCCTAAATCAAGCAGGGACTACTGTATGTTCTAATTATACAACTATTTCCTGGATTACAGATTACAGAGCATTGTTTCTACAGAACTATTACGTTTCAGACAGAAAGGATCAGATCCTTAAATGATGTTTTTGCTTTAATTCAATATACATAAGACACATCAGTTAAAATTTCTTTGGAAACTGAAAAAGCCTTTGATATAATTTAAATGTTTTGAATCAATATGATCCATACATAAATCTTGAGTAATTATTAACACTGTAATTTCACTTTAAATTTATGTTGAAGTATGAATGAAATGTGACCTTTTTCTCTTTATTTTGGTTTTATAACTCCTGGCTTTTAATTAGAAATAGTGCACAAGATGTTATCATGTGCTGATATTTTATGTTTGATAGATAGACCAAAATGTTTTATTTTTAGCTTTACGTCATGAATTCCTAAGTGTGAAATCCAGATTGGTTACTTTGTTAATTGGATTAATTCAAACATGCTGCACATGTATATTTTTTTAAAAAAAATAAGAATAAAAGTGACTTTTTTTCTCCTTGATATCAGATTTTCCAAGAGTCATTTCAATAGGTAAAACTGAACTATCCTTATTCTGATGTAAATGAAAGAAGTTTTAAAGATCTAGAATTCCTTTGAGTATTTTGTAAACTAAAATATGTTTAAGATGAATTTATTTTCAAGATTTATTTCTATTTTTAGATTCCTGTCCACATTTAACCCATCACATTACTTTTATCTACATAATTTATCTACATATATTACAATTATCTCATGAGAGCAAAGGATTTATCTTCCTATGTTTTCAGATTCAACATTAGCTTAGCCTCAATTACTGAAGGAATTTTCTGATAACACCAGAAAAGGAAGGTATACAATAATAATTCATTAATTTGTATGCCATCCAAGTGTCCAACTCTCAATGATTCTGAATGACTCACAATGATCAAGCAAAGAACTGCAATAAAATAAAATATAAAAAAATAAAAATAAAATATGGCATGCATGATGAAGCAAGGAATCTTACTCTTCATGCCTCTTCTAAACCACACTGAGGGGGAACCAACCAAATTATTCCTGAGAAAAGGTGCTGCTACAGAGAAAGTGCACTTTCAGGATCCTGATAGGTGACATTTTAAAATCAAAACAACCAACTCTGTGGGATGAAACTGTCTGGAACAATGCTATTGGATACAGATGGTC
Organism: Crotalus tigris; assembly: GCF_016545835.1. Lineage (NCBI taxonomy): Eukaryota > Metazoa > Chordata > Lepidosauria > Squamata > Viperidae > Crotalus > Crotalus tigris. Next base: position 2,729,078 of record NW_024096464.1, on the reverse strand, counting down.
CTGCAAGTTATCAGGCCCTATGTCTTGTAGAGCTTTATAGGAAACAACCAGCATGTTGAATTGCACTTGGAAATAAACTGGCAACCATACTTGTGAAGCACAGGTGGTACATGGGCATACTGAGGGGTGCTCGTTACTGCTCATGATGCCACACTCTGAGCAGTTTAATGCTTCCAGGTGGTCTTCAAGGGCAGCCGATCTTGAGCGCACTGCAGTAGCTGAGCTAAAAGGTAACTAGGGTATGAGTGATTATCTGAAAGCCCCCCCCCCCGCCAATCTAGCAAAGGGTGTATTTGATGTACCTAACTGAGGTATGCAAAGGCCTTCCTGGCCACTGTTGACAGTTGCTCTTTGCGCAAGAGCTGTAAATCCAGGAAGATACTCAAAGAGCACAGCAATCTTGAAGGGGAAAGTACTTTCCCATCTAAGGTCAACCTCCAGATCTGGGTGCCCAAACACTCACAGCCATTCAGTCTTGTTAGGATAGAAATCAGAGGCAGTTTCCCCTGCATCATCCAAATCTGGTCAGCCTCCGAGCACTGGGATGGCATCTTGACAGCCTCATTTATATTGCCGGTTTAAGATATAATTGGGTATCATCAGCATACCATAATTGTATTGAATTTCAATTCAATAAGATCACAAGTCTACAGAAATAATTTAATTGAAAAGTTAAAAGTATAATTACAAAAATTAAAAATAAATCTAACTAATATGGAAAAAATATGTGACACTGAAAAAAATTGTATCACTCTTGCAGGATCCAATCTGGGTCTGTCACTGGGTCATTCACATTCCGTTAGAGAGAAGTTCCCTGAGGATGGGCTCCAGCATGGATCTGAAAGCTAAACTTCTGGTCTTGGTGATCGACCCAGATTGGATCCTGCAACAAATATCTTAGGACACGTATATTTGCCTTCATTCGTGTATCACTCTTGTCATTGCCAATAACATCCAAGTAAGGAAGAACAATTCATTTCCCTCTAGTCTGTCGTAAGCACTAAAGCAGTGGTTCTCAACCTTTTTAATGCCACGACCCCCAACCGGTCGTAAGTCGAGGACTACTCAACTGGTGCAGCACCATTTGCAGAATGGGACTTTTGGCAGGCTCAGCAGGGCAGAGACAGCCTGGACAATTCCTATTGGCTTTTGAAAGCCAATAGAATTAGACTCTGTTCAAGAGAGTCTATTTTATTGGCTTTCAAAAGCCAATAGAATAAAAGGGAGTAGCACAGCTAAGGAAAAGGGGGAAAAAATGGCGGACTGCGTTGTTTGGCGACCCCCGTGAAATGGTCGTTCCATCCCAAATGGGGTCCCGACCCACAGGTTGAGAACCACTGCACTAAAGGTTTCCCTTTGTGTTACAGTACAAACAACTTGGTAAATGTGGTAAACAAAAGTGACAGAAAATAGTTCAGTCAGCAAAATTTCAAGACAGAGGAGGAATTGTTAGCAGAAGTGTTAAATTGAAAAAAAGAGGGGGGTTCTGGTTTTATTTCTATTTTTGTTTAATCATTTTCTTAGAGAGAGTGAAATTTCTCTATTCATCATTTCTACATACAAGTTTATAGACTTGGAAATTTGTTTTCTAACATTTCTTTGGTGCTATCCATCTGGTGATGACATAGGTCAGAGCTTTTCAACCAGTGGTATGGGTACCATCTGTGGTACATTGGCACCTGGCAGGTAGTATGCGACCATCCTAGAAAAGTGGTAGTGGGGGAGGGGAATGAGCTGAACCAGCGCAGCACCGCACAAGCCTGAGCGAGAGATGGCTGGAGCTGCAGGCTGTCAGGGCACAGCGGAAGCGCCAGGATCAGTGCCGCTTTCCAGCTGATCGGCGCTTCTTTGGGGCTGTGAGGGCTCAGTGGAAGTGCCAGGATCAGCACCAGGCTCCAGCTGGAGCTCGGCACTGATCCTGGTGCTTCTGCTGAGCCCTGAAGAAGCACCAATCAGCTGGAAAGTAGCACTGATCCTAGCACTTCTGCTTCTGCTGAGCCCAAAAGAAGCGCCGATCAGCTGAAATGTTGCAGCATCTCCAGGGTCTTGTGATTTACATACAGATACTTGGCAACTGATTCATATTTATGATGGTCACAGTGTCCCAGGGTCATGTGAAGTGACCAAAACCTGCTGCAACCACCCAGCAGACGGGGGGAATAAAAAACAAACACCCCCACTCCACCCCCGCTGCAATCCTCAACAGAAATGTTCACAACAATGAACACCTTGGACAGGAGGAAGAGCGCCACCGGGGGGCAGGCAGGTGTCTTGCTCGGCTATGGCTTGGGGGTCACTTTTTCAGTGCCATTGTAACTTCGAACGGTCACTAAGCAAACTGTTGTAAGTCGAGGACTACCTGTACTTTATCACTTTTTTCCTTTTGGGGGGGGGTCATCAAGTTTTTGGCACCTTGCTAGGCGACTGGTGATACTAGGATATTGCCATATCTTAAAAGTGGCACAATGGGTGAAAAAGTTGAAAAACCCTGACATAGGTGATCTCACAACTTTTAAATACTATTTTATGCCCAATATTCCTGAAAGTTACTGGCATTTCATTCCAAATTTCCACTTACTATTGCTGGACTTCAGATCCCGGTGGATAATAGGAACAATTGCTTCCTCATGGAGATAGTTCATTCCTTCAGCAATCTGGACAGCCCAGTTCACCAGAATGTCTGGTGGAATCCTTTTACCAGAAAGCACTCTATTTAATGAGCCTCCACGGGCAAACTCCATTATCAGGCAAAGGTTTGGTTCCTTTAAACATACACCTTTAAGGGCAATTATGTTGGGATGTTTTAGCATAGCAAAGAGCTTGGCTTCTTGATGGACATTCTCAATGGCTTCACTGATGTCTTCATCTGGATCATAGCGAGCTGCCTTGACAGCAACTTCCTTTCCAAACCAAATTGCACGGTAAACTTTCCCAAAACCTCCTATGCCAATAATTTCCTCCAGAATAAGCTCTGAGAAGTCAATCTCCAGCACTAGGATACAAAATGAAAATATCTAAGTTCCACAAAGATGATTTAAGACAGTAATTACTATCAGCACCATTCATTTACTGATACGATTTAACCTTGACTTTTTTTAGATAAGGGACTGCTGAAATACTTACCTAGTGGAAATATGAGTCAGCTCATTTTGCACCCTTACCACTGCTAGAAATACTCAGAAAAAAATATATTAAATCAATATTGTGAATGTGACTGAAAAAGGCAGATTTAATTTAAATCAAATATAACTGAATCATTGCTCAGAAAAACATATTTTAATCATTAAAATCACAATTTAAATTACTTCCCAGGAAGATGTTTTATATCATCATGTTCTAATAAGACTGCAATATTGTATCTGAAGAATGAAGATTTTATTATGGGTAAACATTTCATTTTAAAAGGTAGATGCATTTCTTGCCAATCTTCCTGATCTTTAGTTAGTGCCTTAAGATCTATGGCTTTAATCTCAGAGTTTTCAGTAATGACAATGCAGGTTGTGGATTCTGGACACTGAAATCCACCCAACTGAGGGAAGACAAGTTAGGGAAAAGTGGACTATGCATTAAGAAACAATTGCTTATACTGTTTTTTTCTGACTAATTTTAATTAGTTGCCCTGCTTCTGAAGGACGAATGCAGTAACAAAACAGTAAGACAAAGGCCATTCTTTTGAAAACAGCAAATTCCACATTTTGGCAGAGAGGACCGCTGGTTTGAAAGAGGGGTCAAAGAGACCATCTACATTAAGATTGAACAACTTTCTCTCAACAGAGGGGGAGGAGTACGACACTACCTATCTCCTGTTTACAACACAGTCCTTTCAGCAGTTCCAAGAAGGTTCTATAGCCATTTGCACTATTCAGGTGACCCCCGAGGGCACAGATTAACTCCAAGTGGCCTCAACGACTCTCACAAACAACGCTAGCAACCAGATGATTGTAAGGAATATAAATCCTTCCATTCTCCACCATTCATTCAGAAATCTACCTTCTAAAACATGTTTTTTGTTATAAGCTATCCTTCATAAAAGTATTCAGATCAATTTTCAGGAAAGAACAGAGCCCAGAACAAGGGCTTTTCCTTTGCTATTGATCATATATTCCAACTCTGCACTGAAAACTTTCTGCAATAATACTGATGTGAACTTATTTCACACTCATTCTTTATGTGTATTGCATTCATCCTAAAGAATTATGCTAACACAACAATATACTGTATGCCACTGTTAAGTATCAGCTTAATAGTGTCATATAGTATATTCTTGTGTTAAAAGAGATTATCAAGGTTCCCTATTACCCTTTCAATATAAGAAGCATATTGAAATATGAAACACTTTTTAAAAGCTTTAAGATAGGCCAGCCATTCTCTCTTATCTCAACTTACCTCACAAGAGTGCTTTGTGGAGAAATTAGGAAGAGGAAGGAGTATTAGGTGAAGGCAATAGTATTAAGAACAGTCTATTTATATTTTACTTTTCCCTATTACAAAGGCTCAAGGCAGCTTATATTTTAAAGCCACAGTTGCATGTCTGGGTTATACAACTGTATTGTACTCCTCATGGACAAACCTCTGCAAACCTATAAACAGGAGCCCAGTCATAACACAACAGAGTCATATCAGCTGCATTGGTTTTCAGTGTGTTTCCAATCTAAATTTTAAGGGCCACTTCTTACCTTCAAAATCTAAATACTTTAGCTGATGCTCAGATACCTGAATTATTTTTCTCTGCACAAATTTACTCATATGCTAATGTCACCAGGAGAGGCTATGCCATGTAAGATGGGACACATGATTGGATACTGATGACAATAAAGTTGTATGAAGAAGCTTGCTAACTGAGAGCTCAGTTTTCCATGTAATACATGTGTGAGCATCAGGAAGGGGAAGTTCATCATACTGGTGATAAGGAAGATATCTTATGGCAGTGGTGGCAAACCTATGGCATGGGTGCCAGAGGCGGCACTCAGAGCCCTCTCTGTGGGCACGCGCACCGTCAACCCAGTCCTAGGCCTTCAGCTGGGTTTTATAAAATCTTTTTGCTTTAGGCCGTGTGCAAAAAAAAAAAAAAAAAAAGGTTCAATCAGTCAATTTCAACTTCTTGCAGGAAAAAAAAGATCTTGCAAAGTTGGAATTGATTGATTGAACTTTTTAGTCCTACCCAGTCTGCCGTTACCACCGCAGCCATGCCCACCAATTGGCCACACCCACCCAATTGGCCACACCCACCCAGCACTCAACGATGCATAAGTGGGTTTTGGGTTGCAGTTTGGGCACCCAGTCTCTAAAAGGTTCGCCATCACTGTCTTATGGCATCATTTGCTTTGAGATATAGCATTATAATATTTGTACGTTGTTCTACTTTTCTGGCTGATAGCCTTCAATTAATACTGTAATTCCACCACAAAAAGAATATATTCTTGATTTTTCATAGGAATTTTATAAACATACAAATAATAAAGACTACAGGCTGCTGTTCAAATTATGCTCCAAATAATTCCAAGGAAGTCTAAAAGCATGTACTATTATTTATTCAATTCGATTTATATAGTTCCATCTTACATACAGGACTTTGGGGCACCAACTATTAAAATAGGATAAAAACAGAATAAAAATACTGCCATGAAATATAAACATAAATAACATAAAAATAGCCACTGAGAAACTCATAGCAAATTTCCTTTTGTATTCACTTGCTGGAATTGAAAAATACCAATTTTAAGCATAAGATCAATTTTGAAAAGTAAAAATAAAAAATACAATTTAAGATGATTAATGTACAAGGCCTATATTATATCGTTGACACTGAAGTATTGAAAGATTGGCCAATAATTTTCCTAATAACTTTTACTGAAATGTTGTTACAATGACAAGAAGTAAACACTGCTTTTGAAAGCCAATACCAGTCATCTTGTTCACCTCAATTTGGATTCTTGGACAAGCAGTGTGATGACCAATTTGCTGAGGACAAATGATTTAAAGAATGATTTAGCCAAATTTATAAGAGAAGTAGACAAATTCACTTACAACTGACAATGAAAATATAAAAGTGAAAGGTAGCTTCTGTATTTAGAATCATCTATTTATAGTAAAGGAACCAGCAATCAAGAAATATGCTAGTTGTATTAATATTAACTCCCAAAATTCAAGTAGTTATTAAAGAAGGGCAGCATATTAGTTACTACAATTCATGCAGTCCATCTAATGAAGCTCTATCTATCACTATTGAAATATCAATGAATAAAAGCAAAAAATAGCATTCTGAAAAACTTTAGAAGTCCAAATAGTCATATGAATTTAATGTTAAAAGACATTGAACTAGGAAACGTCTTTAGCAACTGAAATAATAAGTTAGGATCTTTAAGTTTAACTTCAGTAGAAAAAAGAAACAGCTGAAACTATAGTTCTGAATTCTCTATTTAAACAGCTTAAACATGCTCAAACTTCCTGCATATTTTTACTAATTAATGAAATTTTTCATTTCATTTAAAATTATTGTTGTTTTCAGTAATGTATCATAGGACATAAGGATACTTTAATTTTATGAACAGAAAGTTGAGGTTCTGAATTAATGGTGCTGAATGGACAGCTCCTTTGGTGATAACATAAAACATTTGCTAAACTTCTCAACAGCAACCTGAAGCATACGTTTTTTGTAGACTAAAAAACTTTTAATGATTACCATAATTTATAAATGATACAGGATTTTTTAAAAGGTTAAGAGAAGAGCTATGTATATATTGTATATACACACAGAGAGATGTACATTTGGCTTTATGCCAAATAATCTCTGTATGGTTAAACTAAATTCTCCAGCTTTGATTATTTAACTGTGTTTTCTGTTGATTATATTACTAGGTTACAGATCTAAACTTTTGTGTAGTCAAAAAGAATTGGTAACCAAATACATATTTCTGAGTAGACGTTTGACTGTATTTCTGTGTATGAAAAGAACAGCACGATTATACTGCATCAGTCAGTGTAGAAATATTGTTTAAACATAAAAAGGGGCTTACGGGTCATTATTTATGAAACTTAGCTTCTATTTTTTATTTCATATTATGCATTTTTATTGTTTTTAATCTATTTGCTTGTAAGCCATCCAAAGTTGTCTATGTGAGGTGGATGCTATATAAATAAAAATCTTGTAACTTAACTTTTGTCAGTTGCAATCAGATCAATTTTACATATGTAAGAACTGAATAGCTACAATTGAAAATAGATGGTTTTGTATCATTGGAAAGTGCCGCATATAAGATTCTATTTTTCCCTAACACATTACCAAATATAATACTACTACTAAATGGTCTCAAAGCAACACTGTGCATATTCTTTCCCACAGAAAAATAAAGGGACAAAGAAGAAGAACTAAGTTCGTTTATTGCTGCTTTCTTTAAGACAAGATGGATCTCAAAACCAAAATGAGGCAGCAGTGTCAAAATTACTGTAGTTTCCTTTTTTCAGATTATTTACTATTCCCTTTTGAGGTGGATATAAGTTTCCCAAATATTGTATTTTTAATCTCTACTCTCTCTTGAAAATGTTTAAGCTGTAAGAATGAAATAATTTGCAAAATTAGAATTTCAAAAGGACAGAAAAATGCCAGGTCTAACATTCTTTTTCAAACATCTTGATTTTGGCAATAAAGTATAACAGTAATCCAAAAATATTGACTATTCCACACAAGACAAGCTAACAGTTTGTACTGAATTTTGCACGGTTAACACATTTCAGTTGTGGCCACTTGTTTACAAGGAAATACTACAAAAGTAGTCTGATAGAAAACATCTTGGAACAAAAATCTAGATGAAAAACCTAAATGCCCTCTGCTGAAGTTTTTAAGCAGAGAAAAGCAAAAAACTGAACAGTTCATGTGTTGAGGCAGTAAGATCAGAGGAAAAAGAAGGGAAAACTACAGAAGCTTTGGCAGTTGGGACAAACCACTCAAACACAAGAAGCTTTATATCTTTTTAGCAAGAACTACTGAAATATCCTCATCATGTATCAAATTAATGAGCACAGGAAAATCATCTTGCTAATTTGTAGTAAAATTTAATTACATCTTTTATAATGACTTCAGCATAAATTATCTTTATTAAATAACTATTAAAATAGCTACAAAAAAGCATGTGGAACTGAACTAGGTTATTATTAAGATTTAAACAAATTGGGCATAAAGAGTATGGAAGGTATAGAGGAAGAAAAAAATGACCCATAAGAGCACCGATGATGTTACCTAGTTTGGGTAATGAAACGTCTGCAAGATAACAACCAAGCTTAGAGACTACCAAGTTTCCTTCAAAAAAAAATGACCCATTTAACAATGAAAAATGTTTCTCTCCTGACACAATTACACTCGTACAGTTATTATTCTTTATTAAACTAGTATACCATCTGACACTGCAACGCTGGTTGTTATTCTTGAGTGCAGAGTTTTCAGAGATGCAAGTTATACAGTAAAATGTAATTAGGTTGAATTATATGACTTAGATTAAAGCAGTGGGGCATTGGATTATTTTACCTAGAATACATAACAAGAGGATGGGGAAGAATGCACAATTCTCCGAGTTTACTGGTGTTCGGATCAAGAAAGAGGATAAAGGGGTGGGGGGAGTGGTAAACATCAATGGAATAAAATATAGCCACACCCCTTCCTCCTCCGGAAGTGTCTGATTGTCTTCTGCAAAACGTAAGCAAAATCACGTCTTTGCAGTCTCATTAAGATGGGAGAAATGCCATCCCTGGATGAAGTTTCCAGACACGAGTCAAGTGGGTCACATTCCTACCGAACTGACAAAGCATGCAGCCTACACGCACGACCAGTCTACCCTCGGCAAACTTCTTCAGCACAAGACAAACCCTTCCCGTGTCATAGCGCTGACCGGCAAAACGGGCTTCCCAGTGGTCGTCTGTATAGGCTTATGCACTGAAAAAGTAGGGGGGGGTTCAGCCTCTCCCCAGGAGCCCCAACATTCATAGGCATTAAACCCGGCGTTTAGCAGCGGAGGCATCTTCCTGAACCGCCCCCCCCCCTTCCCGGGCCCGCGCCTTCCCTTCTTACACTGGATGGCCGGACTAGCAGGGTACGAGGCCTGGAGATCCGATCTCCTCCCTTCCTGGAGGCAGAGGCGGCGGCCGCTGCTGCTGCCCGCGCTGCTGGTCACATAGTTGCTGGGGAAGATGCCGACGCGCTGGTCAATCTGGCCCGTCCACCAGCCTTCGTCGCCAGAGACCTGCGAGTCCCTCGAGAGCACCTGTACTACGTCGCCGGGACGCAGGCTCAGCTCGTCCTCGCCGCACGCCTCGTACTCGAAGACCGCCGTCCAGAGGCCGGCCCCGTCAGCGCTGTCGCCCGAGGCTGCTGCTTCCGCCTTCCCCCAAGCGGGGCTGGCCGCCGCCGCCGCCGCCTCCCCTTCAGCCTCCCCCGGCAGCGGGGGCTGAAGGGGGCTGCGCGGGAGGAGAGGAGGAAGACGGAACGGCTCCTCCATTAGGGGGCAGGGCTGCCCGCGGGGAAAGCTGCCTATTGCTCATGCGGCTGCCGGCTCCCGATCAACCCTTGAGGGAACGCCGAGGCCGGAGCCGCGCCACAGCCCTCCGTGGAGAAGAGACGCCGCCCAGCAGCCCCTCCACAGCCACATCGCGCTCAGCCAGGGCCGCCGACCGCACATCCTAAGCCACCTGATTGACCCGCAAGCTTGGAAAAGGAGAGGGAGGAGCGTCCAGAAAACTCCGCCTCCCCGACCGGTCATCCCTGGGCTCCCATTCGCTGTTACAACAGTCCTTCAAACTTCTCCCTTACCTGATTGAAGATCGGCGGCGCTTTAACGGCATCCTACTTCCCCGTACCTCTCCGCCTCCCCCCCCTTTTTTTTTTCTCAGCTGTCTCGCACGCGCTTTAAGTCGTCCTTCCTATTGGGCGGCTCCGCAACGTTCCCTTGGATCGGACTGAGCGGGAGCTCAAGTCCTGCCGTTGCTAGGTGAGAAGACTGCCTTTTGCCTTCAGCGCGAGTTCATTGCTTGCGAATGAATAGGCGTGGATCAAGGGAGGGAAACGGGTCTCCTTATCCTGATTAATTACGGGGTTCTCCAGTTCTACTGTGTAGGATTCGGAAGTGCCAGTTGTGCCTGCTAGACATGCAGAATGGCCTTATGTTGGGCATCTTTTTTTTCCTTCAAAGCAGCCTTTTAGCTCTGTCCCTTCCCCGTTTCTGGCAACTAGGTGGGATTACCCTGCTTTTAAAGAAACTAGTTACAAAATTGAGCTAACTAATTTTTGAGCTAATTGCACCTGTCAGTGTATTTCCAAGGCCACTTTATAGTGCTATAATTTAAAAGCAAAGTCTCGTCATTAGTATTCTCTGGATGCAATTCAGTTGTATTACCATCACTAGAAAAAACATATAAGCTTTGTAGCAAATGTAAATAGAGAAATGGATCCTAATAAAAATGTGGTTTTTGGTTTATTCAAATCAGTTTTCTGAGTTCTGCTATTTACCTTTCCTAGCAAGCTACTTCAATAATCTTAAATACAAGCAAGATTGCTGCCTTGCTAATACTAGCATGGCATTTCAAGCCAAGGTAGCAATTTGTTTCCTGAAGTAGGAAAATAATGATTGTTCAAGTTTAGATCATTTCAGTGGAACATTTTTCTATGTTGCTAACTGTGCCTTGTTAGCTTGTGAGTAAATTATGGCATATCTTTCATGTTGAACAAATCAACCAAGTATATGTTGATCAGTAAATCATGATTAAGGTACCATGGCTTAGTATCACAAATAACTTTAAATTCCTGTTAGATGAGTCACATGGTAGAGAAATGGGACTGAAAAACACAGAGAAAAACAGTGAGTGATTCTGTTTGCATAGCACTAAATGACAATTCAGGCACATATTAGCTTTTTATTTCAATCCTACTGATCTTCATGATTAATTGTATTATATTAATCTGGAAGAATCAATAAACAGCGGATGAATGTAACAGTGGGTGACAAAACCAGAGAAAAAATATGGTACTGAAAACCCATGACCCATTCACTTATGGATGTAATAATACTGTTGAAGTTTATTTACTATTACTGAAACAAAACTACACTTGTTTCCAACATACATGTATTGCAGCTGGCATTGTCTTAATCCATGATTTATTAAAACATTGTTTACTGGATTAACCCCAAAGCATTGACACACAGATTGATCCAAAAATAACTGTTCTTCCTGACTTTACATAACACACTGAACTAGCAATTAACTACATTGTAGTTTAGCATGTGTGCAACACAGTAATTATGTTTGTAAATTTTATAAGTCACCTTTTATTCTAAGTGCAAATATCTGGAGCTTTCTCATTCATTTTATAAAAACTGTTCTGTTAGTGTTAGACTGTAATCAGATATCATCCATTATTTTAACAGTATATTTTGATTCTAATTCATGCTGGCTTCTATAATATGTTCAATGATTATATCCACTGTGGGGGAATTTGCACGCGCAGCAAACTGCCATGCTTTCCCCCCCACAAACCTCCCAAGGAAGCAGCCAAAAGATCACCCCCTTTTGACTTAATATCTTACCTACCTAAATAATAAGTTCCCCCTTATCTCTTCCTGTCTTTATCTCTTCTTGTCTTTATCAGTTCTTTCTCCTTTTCTAATTTACCTGTATTTGTTTTACCTGCTCTCAACAAGTAATGTATTACTAGAAAATAATTGCTTATATGAAGGAATTTTTCAATTACTTTATGTCAACAACTAAAGGTTAAACTTCTAAATGTAAAATGTCAGCAGTTAATGGCAAAGCCTATGTTTGTAAAAAGTATATAAGAAGGAATAAACTCAGAGTTTGTCAAGCTGTATCCTGCAGCTTCAAACCTCTGCTCAAGACATGCCTGTGTCGACTTCCGGTGGATTTTGCGTGCGTGATGGCGGCTACTTTGTAGCCGTCCTCCTGGGTAAGTGTAAGAACCGCTATGAACAGCAGATATCAGCTGTTCAGCGGTTCAAAATCCCCCTCCCGGGCAAAGGGGGGGGGGTAGAGAGTGTCTGAATAGTGGTAGAGCCTCTTTCGCACCCCCCAAGTTTTTTTTTTTGGGGGGGTGAAAGGAGTGCTCCCACGGAGTTCAGACTTGTCTCCGCTTCCCAGCTGTTTTTGTCCTCAGGGACAAAACGAGCCGCCGCAAACACCTCCGTGCTTAAAGAGAACTGGTGAGTTTTTTTTTTTTAAATGGACAGAGCTGAGTAGAGGATTTAGTTTTTGCTTTCTTTGACTTATTTGGATTTTAAGTTTTAAGATTTGTTTCTATTTTTATTCTCTCTTTTTATTTTTTTTCTTTGTTGAAAGGGAAAGTAAAATGGCGATCGGCAAACTCCTCGGTGTTTTTTTTTTCTGGAAGTTAGAATGCTGACCGGCAGGCTTTTTGGTGTTTTTCTTTCTTTCCTTTCCCTTTCTCTTTTTATTTCCTTATGATTGGAATGGTTGTTTTTGGTATCTCTAAGTATTTTTTTTGGAACGGACTTTTTTTATTTAATTATTATTATTTTTTTTTCCTTCTCCCTTTTTTTTTCCTTTGAATTCCCTTTTTTTTTATTGTAATGACCTTTTTTTGAAGGACTTTTTTTCTGTTTAATTTTTTGTAATTTTTAAGAAGGAGTAAAACTTTTTTTTAATTCTTTTTCTCTTCCTTTTTTTCCCTTTTTTCTTTTTATTATAATGACCTTCTTTGGAGGGAGTTATGATTTTTGAAGGAATTTTTATAATTTCTTAAGAAGGACTAAAGGTTTTTCTTTAAGATGGCTCCAAAGCGTCCAGGGATTTCTACAGTTTCTAAATCAACAGTTTCACCCTCTTCTGGGGGTCAGCTAATAACTATGAAGGACTTGCAAGACATGATGGGAGATGTTATAATTCAAATTAGGGCAGAAATGAAAAAGATTTTAGAGGAAAACAATAAGATCTTGAGACAAGATTTTGTTTTGGCTTTAGAAGGTGTTGCTTCTGTTCTTGAAAAGGTGAACTCCCATGTGGAAGAGGTAGCTGAAAAAGTGGACATAATGGAGGGGAAAATTGAAAGTATGGAAAAAGAAATGGAAAATGAGATTCTTATGCTTCAATATGGACAAATGGAATATGCCTTAAGAATTAGAGGCCTGGGAGAGTCTTTGCAAGGAGATCTGAAGGAGATGGTTGCAAAGGACTTTGCATTGATTTTGAATAAAGAAAAAGAGGGAATACTTAATGAAATTGAAAAATTATTTAGGGTTAACTCTGTGGTGGCAGCACAGAAGAATCTGCCAAGAGATGTGGTAATTTACTTTGGTAAAAGATCTTTACGCAATGAAATTGTGCAAGCCTATTATAAGAAGAGATTTCAAATTGCTTCACAAGATGTTATAATTTTTAAAGAGATCCCATCTAAAATTTTAAGAAGAAGAAAGGAGTTTGCTTTTTTAGCAAATGAACTTAAAAAGAGAAAAATTTCATTCAGATGGGATGTTCCGATTGGAATGGTGGTGAATTACCTGGGGACATGTTATAGACTTAATACTGTTTCTCAAGCAAAAGATTTTTATACTTCGGTCCTGGGGGTATGTGCATCGCCATCAATTAAGTTTAAAGCTTTGGAAGAAAAGAATGTAGAATCACAGTTTGAAGAGCCTATATTTATGAAAACTGGAGAATCTTTGTGTGAGAGGCCTCAACAAGTCCAGGTTGAGGAGCAGAAGACAACTTGTGCAGTATATAATCCCAAAGAAAAGCAGCAACAGAAGAAGGTTAAGGAAGTTTCATATTTAGTGGTTTCTGAATCTCTGGGAGATGTTAGACCTACAAAGTCTTTGGAGCAATCTTTAAGGGTGGAATTGTTGCCTGAAATGGAAACTGGGAAATCTCAGTCTGAGGGGCATCAACAAGAGAGGAACGGGCAGAGGATAACTTGTACAACTTACAATTGTAAAGATCAATACAAGGAGGAATTTAAGGAACCCTTATTGGCTTCGGAGTCGATGGGAGATTCAGGAATTTTGGAGCAGTCTCCTAAGGCAGAACTTGCAGCATTTCTTACGAGTTTGATACAAGAATGGAGAAGGGAAATGGAAGAATGGAAGAATGGAGAATGGAAAAAACTGGAATGTGAATAATTAATAATACTAATATAATTGAGATTGATAAGGATGTAGTTTTTTACGGATGGAATTAGTTATTGGTGAAGATTGAAATGTTTAATGTGTTTATTAACTTTGTTGTTTTAAGTTTTGAACCTTTAATGATAATATTGTTTAAATTTGTGTTTTGAAGGGATTATAATTTGCTTATTTTAGTGAGTGGATTCTAATGTTTTAAATTTTAAAAATTTGTGGTTTTGGAGGGAGTTTATATAGAGTGATGATTGTATTTAGATTTGTTTAGGATTTAAAAGTGTTTTTAGTTTTTAAATATTATTATTAATATTTTTAAGACAAAATAATTTGTTTAATTAAATGTGCTTAGATTTGTTTAGGACTTATAGGTTTTTTAAGTTTTTGTTTTTTTTTTTTTTCTTTTTGGATAGGAGAGAAGATTATGAAGATTGAAGGAAATATGTACTTACTTTAAGTTCTTTAAGAGTATTTAGCTTTAATGGTATAACAAAGATTTGTATGTTTATTTTTTCGTTTTAGGATAAAGAAAGAGGGAGAAATTAGATTTTATATTATAGATATAGATATTCAAAGAAAGTAATGTTTAAATTTGTGTTTTTGGAGGGAGCTTATATAGAATGATGATTGTATTTAAATTTGTTTAGGTTTTAAAAGTGTTTTAAGTTTTTTTTTTTTTTTTTAATTAAGCCTGTACTCAGCTCTGGGAAGTCCAGGGGAGGGTTTGGGAGGTTGGGAAGGGGGGGGTGAGGTAGGGGGGGGTATGGGAAGGGGATTTGTTTTTGTAAAAAAATAAAAAAATAAAAAAAAAAAAAAAAAAAAAAAAAAAGACATGCCTGTGTCTTTTTCTTAGCATCCTACAATCCACCAAAAGAAATTGCAGTAATGACAAAATAGATTTTCCTGTCTCTGACAACCTCCAGATGGCAGGATAAAGCAGTATACTTATCCTGCCTGTCTTATCTTGAGGTACAGCTGTGTGTGTCAGCAATGTGCCAATAAGATCTATCCAAATGGATAAATGGTGGTTCCCAACAGCAGGACTGAATTCTGTGGTACCCATTCTACTCCAGAGTGGGAGATCAGATCTTAAGCTTGATCATTCTTCCTCTACAATTTCACGATTTCTATTACATTCCAAATCTCATAAAATCTAATCATATTCATAAACTTAACTATATTTCATATATAGTTATTTAATATTTACAGTTAAATAAGTTTTGAAAAACATTACTGAACATGAAATTATATTTTTCCTCTCATTCTAATAGATTTGGGGGCCAAACCAGAAGCAACTTGGATATCTTGTGCTTTACAAAATGTACCTTCCTTAACTTTAAGCAAAAAGAGGAGACAAACTCTTTCAGTAAAGGTTTGTACAGAAAAACCTCAATTTAACAGACCATGTTGGGAATCCAAAATCCATTACTTGTGTAATTTTCTAATTGACTTTTTATATCTCTATGGAGGGACATGATGACTTAGCAGTTAAAGACCCAAGCGCCACATGATGGGGTGAGCTCCCATTATGTACCCCAGCTACTGCCAACCTAGCACTTCAAAAGCATGTAAATGCAAGTAGATAAATAGGTAAAACCTTCAATGGGAAGGTAAGTGTTCCATGTGCCTTGATGTATAGTCATGCTGGCCAGATGACCATACAAGTGTCTTTGGACAATGCTAGCTCCCTTGGCTAAGAAACAGAGATGAGCACCTGCATCCTAGAGTTGGACAACTGAAAAGGGAAAATATTTACTTTTATCATCTCTGTAAATTAAATGTTGAAATCTGACACAAATAACAAATACAAATAGCTATCAATTGTCTAAGTATACAAATTGACACAAATTATATAAAATTACATCACTTGCCCAAATTGCTTCATATGGCTTTAATTGTGGGTGATGTCCAATGAAAAATTGACTACTGCTCCCAAAATCTCCTAAACCCAGTACCATTAAATCACGTGTTCAGTTTACCTCTACCGAAAATAAAATAGCATTATCATTATGTTTTATAAAGAAACTCCAGTTTAGAATACTGAGCATCAGTACCAATGTTTTCATTGTATTCAAACTATGAATTCAAAAATCTTAAAAAGATTTGACAGGAACTTGATGGTCAAATATCTCTACCTAATTTCTAGTGAAAAGTTATCAATCATGATTGGGCTTGTAGCCATATACAATTTGTAAGCAAGATGAGCCTATATATCAGCATATCATTTGTAGTACTTAAAAAAACAGCAATTATTTTCCTTCAACTAGATTAGTAAAAACAAATTGTCTCCAATGTTGTATGTGACCAACAGATGGCAGCACTGATTCACCCAAAGCTATTTAGTATCTGTTCTTTCACTTAAATTGGTGAAGAGTTGTTAGGGTTATTCATGAAATGAAAGCTTGTAATGAGTATTCCTCAGTATGCTAAGCAACCCATTATGAGACTGAAGTTTTAATTGCTCAAGGAATCCCTCCAGTTTGATTCACAATTGAATACAGATAGTTTATGGTGATGACTGTGTTAATGTGATTATTAACATTTGGGTCAACTTGGAAAGAGCTGATTTATGTGAACAAGGACAAGGTGGACTCACTGTTACAGCAACCACCAAATTTCCTATGAGAAAGATTGATGAACTGATAAAAAAAAACTAGTGGGTCACCAAAAGGAAATTGCTATCAAGCTTAGAATTTCACATGGATATGGGTCACATTATCAAGTCCTTTAGATGGGCTCCTTGAATGCTGATAGTAGAAGTGAAAACTTGAAGAACAGAAATTTGCCAGCAATTGTTGTCATACTATGAGAATGAAAACAAGAAATTTCTTTAAAGCATCATATTTGTTGACAACAAAACATGGGTCCATTATTATAATTCAAAAGCAATAGAATATCATCACAAAGCTTCACTGCCAAAATAAAAAATTAAAAAAATTAAAAAGCTACACTTTGGTAGGAAAACTCATGGTTATAATTTTTGGCAATGCAGATGGTGTTATTCATAGATTTTATTGAACTTGACATCACTAACAACTCATTGCTGCATTGCAATCCTCTAAATCTGAAACAATTAGGATCAGAAATACAAAAATGAAATTACAGTGTTGAATTTCATCATCTTATCCTGTTCACTGTGTAGTCCAATCTTGATGCCATGTAATTTTCACCTTTTCCCATAATATGGGTATCTGACTCAAATGAAGAGGTAGAAAGGACTATCAGGAATTGACTGAAGAAACAAAGTATGGGGTTATTTGTGATAGTTTCAAAAAGTTTTCTATCACTGGAATATAATAATTATATGGAGTTAATACAAGCAACAAAAGAGCTCCTTTCAATAATTATTGTGTTTCAATTATTTAAATAATAAAAACCCTAATCCTTTTAAAACTAAAATTATTGAAATGGAGACATTCAACTCTTATAACAAGTAAACTACTTGATAAATCACTGTGGACCATTCCTGCCTCAGCAGTTACAGTCTGGCTCAGACCAGGGCATTTTATGGTTCCTAGACCACATCTGGCCCTTTGGGTATTCCTGTCCAGCTCATAAATTAAAAATTAAATGTAAATAAGTGTATGCCATGCACACAACTGCGTTGCTTTTATTTTGATGGCAATTGCTTTTTTTTCTCTTCAATTTATGTATGTGCTTATCTGCGTGCATCCCTATGCACCTTTATAGCCCTTTTAGTTTGGCCATCCACAACTGTCCCTGTTTCTCATGTGACTCCTTGAGAACATTAATTGCCCACAATGGATCTGGCTCAATGGCTGGACTGGCCTTCTCTAAAATTTGCTTCCAAGGAGACAATGCAAGAACCTCACATTTCTAGTAATTTTCCAATACATTTTTGCCCACTCTTTCTAAACTCTGCAGAGTCACCTAAGTCAGATGCAAAGTGTAGAAATCTGATAAATTAATAAATGGAAATACAATTCTAGCCAGAAGTTTTCACTAATTTCCATTAAACTCTGTGTGTGATGACACAGAGAAAAGAAACATATAAATTGTAGCTGTCAGATTGCTAAATAAGGATCTCATGTTTTGACCTCCTGGCAACCTAACTATATGGAGTTTTGACCATATAGTTTTGCTGCTTCTCATCTATTGCCTTACTCCCTATATCTCTATTTCTCCATCAGATAACTTATATTTATTTTTGAGCTAAAATCAAATAAAACTATGTACCAGTCAACAAAGCAAAGAATCTTTTTCTTGTAATGTCTTGTTTTTCATATTATATAATTTATATTAGGTATCTTATGCTTCATTGACTTTTCTAAAAGCTGCCAGTTCATTTGGCATTACTTTTTCCAAGTGTGAATCTCCACAACTTTGTATTATCAAGCATAATAAAAAGCATAAATTTATTTACACAAATAATGAATGAAATTGTTTAATAATTTATACATTTCCCCGCATCTCACTTTTTTGGTACAAATATATAAACTGAACTACATGCCTGACTGTATTTCAGTCTTCTTTCATATTTGTTGACATAGAGCTGTTAACTTCCTCTTTGCTTATAATAACTCAATGGGTATTTCATCCCCATTTGGTGATTAAATATCCTATTTGACAGCTAAAGAACTTTACCCAAATGAGGATTGGATAAGATATCCCAAGAAGTAGATCAATAGGCACATAGATGAGCATAATAGATGTGCACGGGATATCCATTAATTCTAACATACTATCCCATCATTAATGGATTATAGCCAATTACTGCCACATACTATACTGAATAATGTCCTTTTTGAGCATTATTGTTATGCCATGCCATGTGCTGAATAGTAAATCCTGGTGCATGAGCTGACATATGCCGAAAATTTAATTTCTACTTTGACAATTTCAAGATTTCTTTTTCACACTTTTTATATTTTATGTTCCTCTTTCAAACCTGGCAGCATTGGTGATTGCATTACTTTGTATCTGGCCATATAATTACCTCCAGATCTACTTACACAAGTTTCCAAATAACTAGAGAAGTGCTTTAACTCAAGCCAAATACAGGCTGTCTTTGGTAGCAATATAGAAATAATGTGCTATTTTCTTTCAAATGGAAAAGGATCATTAGGTGGATTGATTTCCCTCATGCTCCCTGAGCCACTTCTTGGATGAATAGATTTTTAGGAAATCAGGATTTGTGAGAATTGCATGGGTAGGTAATTTTACTGTAGATGCTAGGCAGACCTAATTATGTAAAAAAACAAACAAACCAAAAATCCAGTTCCTACAGAATTGAAAGATCTGAATATGCTGAGATTTAAATCCCAAGATATTTTTCTTTCCTATCACCTTGTTGTAATGGACTGTTTGCAGTCTATTTGGTTGCTGAGAGCACACACTGTTCTCAGGCATTGTATTTTCTCAATGGCAGCTCCTGCCCTTATTTGGGTAGATGGAACTCCAGCTGCCCTTATGGATTCCTGTTAACCTCAGTCCTCCCCTTTGATTTTAGTGATGATAATCACCTTACAAGGAGTTCCTGCTCCCATACAGTTCTAAAGCTGTGGTGGGATTCAGCCAGTTCACACCACTTTGGCAGAACCGATAGCTAATTTTTTATTGCCCAAGCCCAGAATGGACTTCCGGAAGTGGCATCCACACAGAGAGAATCAGTTGTTCACATATTTGAATCCCACCACTGTTCTAAAGTCAATGAAACTATTGAGCCTTCCTGTCATCAAAGTAATGATGTGTTTTTATTAACATCGTCCCAGTTTGCAGCAAACTGCCATTTGTTTTTGGCCGGGGTTACACAATACCTTGAACAACCAATTAGTCAGCCATAATTTTGCCTAGCATGCCATACATCAGGCAAATCAGAAAGCTGGCTTGAATAAATCATGGTTACAAACAAATCGATACAGATCTGCTCTGTGAATCTTAGTAATTCCAGACTATGCCCCACAGTAGATTTTACAGCAGTAATAAAAAAATAGAAAGGAGCACTAACATAAAATGGTTGTTTTTCTGAAGATCGAATAAAGTGTAGAGGAAGAGACTCTCGTTACTATGACACCAGGGACGCTTTCGGCTTTCCTGTTCTCGCAAGAATTGGCAATCCCGCGAGAAGAGACGAGGAGGAGTAAGCTCTCAATAGCTCCCGGTCCCATCCTATGCAATCAAACTCGCGCTTTCACTAAAAGTTCCTCCTTGCCGGGTTACTCTTCTCCGAAAGCCAATGAGAGTTTGGCACAGTATTGTATCGCAGTACTGGGATTAAATCAGTGACCCACATCGCCCAATTTCATATTCGCAGCGGGCTGCTAACTGCCTACCAACGCTATACATTGCCTTGCGCACAAGCATTTTCCTAAAAAAAGTGGTTTTTCGCAGTTTCCGACATCCCTTCGCATTCTAGCAATCCCCTAAATGCCTTGGCCTCCATTCCCATACTTCCAGCAATGCTAACGGCTGACGATCCTGGGTAGAGAAGCCGGCCGATGCAATCCAAAGCAACTGGAGTGTTGGAGACAGAGGCTGTCCTGGTAAATCGACAGCCTTGCCAAAGACTCGATTCTCTGCAACCTAGCTTGCCAGGTGGCTGGGCCACTCCAGCGACATAAGTAAGTATCTCGCAATTGTGGGGATATCAACGCAGGCTAAAAGACCAAACCAAAAAGAACAGCGTGTGTGGCTGGAAGGCAGCTCCAAGACTCTCCATCCCTGGTTCATT
Source organism: Crotalus tigris (assembly GCF_016545835.1). Classification (NCBI taxonomy): domain Eukaryota; kingdom Metazoa; phylum Chordata; class Lepidosauria; order Squamata; family Viperidae; genus Crotalus; species Crotalus tigris. The sequence goes on along the minus strand of NW_024096464.1, from coordinate 2,708,258 downwards.
CTCCAAGGGTCGAGAATAAGCGTTTATTCTGCCCCCTCTCCCCTTGCGGCTCTGATTTCCCCGCTCGCCCTTTGCCTTCACTTGGGGGGGGGCGAGCTTGCGAAGCGATGAGGCGGCCGACCCGAAAACGCCACCTCCGCCACCGATGTATCTTCCGCTTGCGCGCAACGGGCGAAGAAACCAGCCCGGGCGCTGAGGTCGCGTCGGCTGCCGCAAGGGTTGCCGGTCCATAGGCTTGCGGGCGGGCGGTCCGGAGCCCGGACGTAAGATGGCGGCGGCGTTGACGGGGGTGTGGAGGAGGAGGAGGAGGGGAAGACGGAGGACGGGGGGGTGGCTCTTGTGGCTGTCGCGAGGCTCGGGCTGTGGAGACGGCGGGCAGTTGTGCCCGAGCTCGCAGGACGGGTAGAGGGAACAGGGCTCGGGGCTGGCAGGACCCGGGCTGGGGCCAGGCCGCCATGGGCTCCCAGTTGCTGCAGATCCTGCGCCAGGGCGTGTGGGCGGCTTTGAGCGGCGGCTGGTACCAAGACCCGCACCAGGGCGCCGGGGTCAACGCGTTGCACCTCTACCTGTGGCTCTTCCTGCTTGGCTTCCCTTTCACGTTATACATGGTGAGTGAGGGAGCCGGCCTGACACATTCCCCCCAGCCGGGAGAGAAGGAGGGGAAGGGGGCTTTTCGGGCTTCAGCCTCGCCTTCAGGTTGGGGGGGCTACTGCCTTTGCCACGCGCGGAGCGTTCCCAGTCAGGTTGGGCTGGAGAGCCGCCTGGAGACTACCGTCTCCGCTCTCCCGCTGCTGCTTTTTACTCTATTTTGGAGGCGGAGGGCGTCGGAATAAAGGGCCGTTGCCTGCTTGTTCAGGTTAAACGCTAAGCTATTAAACTTGGGAAGAAAAGGAGTCCAAAACCGACCTCGGCTACTTAAAAACACAAATACAAAAAGGTTCTAGTGGTGTGACCTCTCTCCTGTCGTTTAAAGCGGATCCGTGGCTTTTTTTGGCCTCCTCGTACGCTATGGATTCCCCCCCCCCCCACACACACAGGAAATGCTTTGTGTGGAAACCAATGTTCCTTTTTCATGTAAAGCTGAATGGGGGGCAATCTTACACGTGGGATGTTTTGATGAGAGTCCGTGTCCTCCAAATCCAGGATTGGCTGCAGCTTGTCAACATATACAGTTGTTGAGTGTGTAGTTGTGAAGGACCAATGATAAATAACTAAGGCTTAGGCGGGAGTAGGTCCCAAAGTACTGAAACAACAGCTGGGGAGGGAGGGAAGTGTTGGTGCTAATGTTTCCCAATTGGACATGCATCCCTGTCTGTAGTGAGATAAGTAATGCTCTCTCTTTTTTTTAGTAGAAATCCTATAGCTGGAGGTGCAATTAAATGATCGTCAGACACTTTCCCAGTGCTTATTTTATTTTTATTGATGCTGATGTATAATGTTAATTTAATATTGTCTTGATTGGAGGGATGACAGAAGGCCACGTATTTGAGGTTTGCTTGAATTATATATTTCCATAAAAACTTGAAGTCTTTGTGTGTACTGATTCAGAAAGCATACACCGTGGATGACAAACTGCACAACTTCGATAGACTACAGCATATATTTCTACTACAGTATGGTTTAAGCTACATTTGTGTTCCGTGGATTAATAAATGAGCTGATGAAGAGAGATAATGAGATTCTTTCTCTTGCTGTAAACAAATAAAATCACTGTAACTTAAGCCCAGCCAGGTCATGTTATGGGAAAGCTACGAAATATTTCTTAGAATCACTTTTTAAATATTTTTTCTATGCATTTATTGCAATATCACTGATATTGGCCTGCTGAAATCTAGATGTTGGTAGCCATAAACTGCTAATGGCATAAACAATTATACAAATACTTTTGATAATTTGATTTCAGAAATGAATAATGAGCTGAAGAATTAATAGAACAGAATTGGGAAATGAATACTATAAATACTATTCCTGTCTCATTCCCCTTACCAAATTCAGTTCTGTCTAATGTAGGGGAAACTTTTTTTGTGAGTATGGTGTTGCCATGACAACCAGACATTGCACTTTATTCCTTGGAAATTCTAGTAAACATTAAATATCAGGGAAAAGCTGACTTGTGAAATATTTATGTTGTTCATCAAATAAGACACTAGAGAGAATTGTGCATGAGGTTGCAACTAGAAGAATAAAATGAGGAGGGCACACTACACAAACATCTTACAGTACTTTCTTGAAATTTCTTCCTCTCCAGTCTGTGGGGAGAGGGAGGAAGCAAGTAATTTCTATAGACAATCTCATTTGCTGATTTTTTTTCCTGCACATTGCTTTCAGTATGTAAAAAAGCACTTCTGCACTTGTTCTCTTAAAATCTCACTCCAGTCTCCACTCTGCGATGGGAGGAGGGTGGCTTTGTCTGCTTGGGCCTTCCAGTGGATGAGGTTGCAATGCTCCTCACAGACCAGGTACACAGTCTGGGGGTCCTCTTAGACCTGTGGTTAAGAGGGCTTTTGCACCATTCCTGGACCAGGAAGCTCTGGTCACTATTGCTCGTTCCTTTGTGACTTCCAGTCATAATTTTTGCAATGTGCTGTACATTGGGCCGCCTTTGAAGAGCAGTAAGAAGCTTCAACTGGTACAGAATGCAGTTGCATGGGTAAAAATGGCGTCGGATACTTGGCATATGTAACACCCCTACTTCTTGAGCTGCATTGGTTGCCATTGTGTTTCTAGGTGCAATTTAAGATGTTGGTTGTCACCTTTAAAGTCCTTCATGGCTTGAGACCAGGCTATACAAGGGACCATCTTCTCCCAGTTGTTTTTACCTGTCCAATCTTGTCCAGCAGAATGGGCATGCTTTGAGTCTATTACCCAAGGAATATCTGCTGGCAGGGACTAGGAGAATGCTCTTTTTTCCTGTAGTGCCTATGCTCTGGAATATTGTCACTTAAGATATTTGGATGATCTTGTTGATTTTTCATAAGTGCTTGAAGATCTAGTTATGTGGCTGGGCTAGGGTCCTGAGTTTCTTAAGGTTCCCATTTCCTGGTTAAATTATCATTTTCAGTTTATAATTTTCATGGCTGCTGTATGTATTGTATTTATAATTTGGTTTTAATTGATTTTATGAGTGTTTGCTGTGCAGAATCAGTTGTTTGAGATGGGCAGCCGTATAAATTGAATAAATAAAGGAAAATGCATCTTTTCTTACAAACTTGCTATTTTTTTAATTTAGGCAAACTGTTCCTTCTATCAGCCAGGATAAATGAGGCATGAACTTTTTGACTCAGTACCTGAAGGTGATTGGCATCTGGATAGAGAGGTACACAGAATCTAGGAATGAGTGGCTGAGGGTATGAAGACCTTCAGAATCCAGAGATGGTTTATGTATAGGATGGGGTCATGACTCCCCATACTTAGCAGCTTTGTAATCTGATGGTTTTCTTGGATGTTGGGTTCAGCTTGAACAGCAACCATGGCTAGGAAACCTTTGTACATATATATTTTGTGTGTCTGTTGTGGTTTTCCCTGGATTAGAAGGCTTTATACATAAGCACCAGTGCCCCCAACTGGTTCGATATGCACTAATATGAATAGCAATGGATGCACCTACAGTTGCCCACATAACATCTCTATTCTAGGAACTGTACAGGTAGTCCTTGACTTACATCCCCAATTGAGCCTAAAGTTTATGTTGCTCAGTGAGACATCTGTTAAGGGAGTTTTGCCTCATTTTATGACCTTTCTTGTCATAGCTGTTAAGTGAATTACTGCAGTTGTTTGTAACACAGTTGTTACATGAATCTGGGTTCACCATTAACTTTGCTTGTCAGAAGATCACAAAAGGTGATTATATGACCGCAGGACACTGCAGCAATCACAAATATGAGTCAGTTGCCAGGTGTCTGAATGTTGATCCTGAGACATGAGGTGCTGCAATGGTCATGTGAAAATGATCATAACTCACTTTTTTCAGGGCCGTTGTAATTTTGAATGATCACTAAACAAACCGTTGTAAATTGAGGATTACCTGCATTGGTTGCTACTCAGTTTTAGGTGAAATTCAAGTTGCTAGTTATGAACTTTAAAGCTTTATATGGCTCAGAACGTGGTTATCTTCAAGATCATCTGCTTCATACTGAATTTAGCCATAAAATTAGGGAAGGAAATTCTGGTAAGGTCCTCTCCTCAAGGGAGTCCTGTTTGTAGTACACCATACTTAAGTCTTCCCAGTGTTGACTTCCCTCCCATGGGACAGCTTGCCTGATGAATTTTTGTAGGAATATGAAACCCCATTCTGAGATGTATTTGAGCTTTCATTATGCTAAGTTTCGGCTACCATTATGCTTGTTGTGATTTTGTTGTTTTTCATATATTTTTTTAACTTTGTATAAAGCTCAGAGCTGTACATGTGTACAGAAATATCAGTATCAAACTTGTAGGGAATTACATTATCTTTGCTTATCAAACTTGTACTTAAGACACAAGTCAAAGAATTATTTTACCACTGAGGCTTACAGGAAGGATATGGAATTATGAGCTCTGTTCTGTCAGGTGAAAAGCATAAAGGACAATAAAATTGAATAACTTTTCAGAACTATGACTTTTGTCTTAAGGTAGTCATACATATAATTCTTTGTAATATCTGCTTCTTAATACAAAAGCAAAAAGATGATAAATAGATCTTCAGGGAAGGAAATAATTCTTGGATAGGCTTGAATTAACTGGAAAGGCCAACAATCTTAATCCTGTAGTGAACATAGGTTGGATAGTCACACCTCAAATCACAATTGACTCTTTATGAATTGCACATTTTGCCATGGGTAAAAGGTTTATATACTAAATAGTATTGTGGTTATCCCATTCTTTGGTTTCAAAGTACTATTTATTCCAAGCTTTCTGACTTTGGACCAGTAGAACAATTACACATAATAACAATATTTATTTAGAGTTTGGGGAAAGAGACTATTTTAGGATGTGGCTTTTAACTATGCACAGGAGTAATTAACTTCAAAATTATGAATTAAATTTAATGCAGTGATACCTTGGTACTCATCATTAACTGGTTCCATGAGGTGTGCTGAGTACCAAAAATGATGAGTACCAAAAACTTTTTCCCATAAGAAATAATGTAATGGTTACAAGAAAACCAACATTGTAACAAAACAATGATGAGTATAGGAACAAAATTTTCCATGTGTTGAGTACCAAATTCAATGAGGTTCAAAGCAATTGAGTACCAAAATACCGCTGTACTTTGTTCAAATATTAGCCATCTATTATGGCATACATTTTGATTGATGAATGTATTGATGAATGTAGTTACCTATAACCTGGGGCCAAAGCTTGGTTATAAAACTTTTTCACTCTATCAAATAGTGCAGTGGTTCTCAACCTGTGGGTTGAGACCCCATTTGGGGTCGAACGACCATTTCACGGGGGTCACCAAACAACGCAGTCCGCCATTTTTTCCCCCTTTTCCTTAGCTGTGCTACTCCCTTTTATTCTATTGGCTTTTGAAAGCCAATAGAATAGACTCTCTTGAATAGAGTCTAATTCTATTGGCTTTCCAAAGCCAATAGGAATTGTCCAGGCTGTCTCTGCCCTGCTGAGCCCGCCAAAAGTCCCATTCTGCAAACGGTGCTGCACCAGTTGAGTAGTCCTGGACTTACGACCGGTTGAGTAGTCCTCGACTTACGACCGGTTTGGGGGGTCACGGCATTAAAAAGGTTGAGAACCACTGAAATAGTGCAAATTTTCTTTGCTTTTGTAAAGAAACCTTATAATTTTCTAATTAAATTACAAAATAGATAAGGCTACTTATTGAACATATAGTTTATTTATTTTGTCTGATACAGTTCTTTCCCCTTTTGAGAGGAATCTAATATGTATTCTAGGAATTGTTTCACCATTGCTTATATACTCACATCTAGCATTATAGATTTTGAATTAAGCAGGAGATTAAATTAGAGAAACAAAGTCCTTTTAAATGATGATCATGTATGACTTGATCTTTTCTGTGTCAAAATAGTTTCTATGTTGGAAATCTCTGAAATGATATTAGCACTGCCAACTGTTGTGTTATATACAACAAATGTTTGTTCCGAATCAAAAGGTCCTATATAAAGATGTATAGTAACAAAAATGTTAAATTAATTTCTGATTTGGCTGTCTTAGATAGATGCCAGGTGTAGGCTCAGACATTCTGTGCTCATTCCTCCCATTTTGCTATTTTTGGCTGTTCATGTAGCACAAAATAAGTGAGCATCAAAGGAGTTAATCACATTAGCAACCTGGAATATTTACAACAGAAATATCTAAACAAATATATTTAGGCTTTTTGGATGTGATTTTCTTTCACTACTGCATCAACAGTTTTGCTTGTCTGCACTTCCAAATATAGTTCATTGAAAACCTTTTTAGCCTTGAAAAGGAACAATTTTGCACATATATGTGAAGATATATTATAAACTCACAATAAAGAAGAAAATGGATTGCCCCATTAGAATTGTGTTTGGGTCTGGCTAAATTTTTCAGATACTCCTGTTATAATGATGGAAGCTTTGCTGTGAATTCTATGCATAAAATGGCAGCTTAGATCTTGCCTTTTTAGTCAATATGTTAATACTATCTTCAATTGCCTTTTGGGTGGAACATAAATTTTATTCAGAAATGGTAGCCCTTATTGTGCAATTAAGATTAAAATCTTGTCAGTTTCATGTAAGTTCTTAACTTGATATAACTGCACCACATAACATATGCATAGGGAAAATTGAATATGCTTTACATTCTGATGCAGACAGGAAGCGAGTTGGCAAAAAATAAGAGGAAATCATAGTCTAAATCTTGGAAAATATAAAATGCTAAGAAGTTTAACAAAGAGAAATATTTATCAATGTAGCTTGTTTTGTAGCTTGACATATAATGTAGGTTGACATGCAATGAAAAAATAAACATTGCTAGGTTAGGTGGAGGGTCAGTCTAAATATTTTGTTTGCAACAAGTGCCTTGTCAGCTGCTTCTGGGTACCTGTAGGCATAACACAATAGTAATGGTATAACTAATGTATGAGTCATCCAGTCAAGATAGGCGGATGTAGAAAATAAATATTCAGATGTGTAGTATTTAGGGAAATTTTGCTCAGGAGCAAAGAGCTTCTGTTGATAAAGAATGGTAAATGCAACTGTCAGTGGCTGACTGAAATTCTGTTATGATTATTGAAAATGATCGCCAATTACCTAGTGAATTTTCTCTTGACTTTTTTTGGAACAATTGCGCTTGGATAAAACTAGGGTCATTTTAGGTTGTACATTTTGGAATTGCTGTGATGGGCAGTCCTCACCTTAAAGTCCAAGTGGCTTGTTTGGCATGAATTGCTTTTTCACCAACTCTGGCTGTTACAGCATCTGCATCTTCTTTCTAGCTAGAGATAATCTTGCTGCAGATTGGTGCAGCACATTATTAAATGTGAGACTATATTTGAAGGCTCCTTGAAAACCTCTTTACGCAATAAGACATTTAGATTAATAACAGGAACTAATTTCTTTTTACGGATCTTAAAATGGCCATTTATTTTGGAGTGTAATTTAAAGTGCTGATCTTGACCTTTAAAACTTTATAGAGCACATAAGCCCATAAATCAACTTTTTTCTCTATATTAAGCTATCAGATCTGTGGACACTTGGAATGGTCCAGGCCAGAATGTTTTGCACAGTATTACTTTATTACTATTAAATGTTTTTCCTGTACTCATTGAACTTTTTAAATGTTGGTTTCGATTGGCTACTTTGGATTTTATTCTCCTAATTAATATATTCTTGTTTCTCAATTACAATTTCAAACCTCATTCATTCACAGAATATTGTATATCATTTCTCTCTTTCAGGAATTATACATTTTTTTCTACTTAGCAATCTGTAACATTTTTTTTCTTGATGAAGGAACTGGTCTACTTAAATTTAGGAAAGTTTTGACAATTTAGACATTTAAGTTGAGGTATTCTCTTGAGGATTAATTGACATTAGTAAATTAGAATATCATCTGCTGTTTTCATATAATTCATCAGCTATTTTCCTGGCTAGAGGTAGTCTGATTAGTCCTCCATGTTCTGTTTGGCTTGGATATGCCTGTGAAAATAGTTCTGAAGCTGCAAATTCTGTGGCTGCAAGTGTTGTGATTACCGTACTTGTTTCAGTTTTGAAGGAACTTGCTTTGAAATTATTGCACTTCACATTTTTAGTCCTTTCATTTAAAACTTAACTGATTTGCAGTGTAAATATCTGAAGGACTCTATCCTTCTAAATTCATTTGTCCATAACTTGAGAATGGAAAAAGTCTCTGTTCATTATGTGGAAAAAAAATAATTTAACATGTGGAAACAGCTAGTCAATGCCAGTGTCTTAAGCTTGTTTTGCTGTACACCTACAGCATTAGTACAAACTTTGGCTTCTTTTCAATAACTAGTTAAAGTACTTATTGCATGAGCATTAAAAAAGGATTTTAGAGATTTAAAATTAAATCTGGTTGATGTAGTTTTATATTTTGATTTTGGGTAGCTTAATTGGGTTAAATTTTGAATTTTGGTGGCTTCCTGCATTGTCCAGAAATTCCACTGAGATAAAATATATTTATTTCTAAACCAAATTGTGATGATTTTGGATTAGCCTTATCTTCCTAATATTTTATATTCTTAGTTGGATGAGGCAAAACATCCCTCTTTAGAGTTAATGCTGGTTCATTCTCCATAAAATTATTTTACATGTGTTAATAATTCAAACTGTGATGACATTGCACCTGGTTTCTTGGAACAGAATTATTCTCAAAGTGTACACGTTCCTATTAGTTTCTTGGAGTACTACTTTAAAAAGGCTTTTAGTATTATTGAAGATAGGATATTTTAAGTTATTCTTGTCAAAATATAAGCTCAGTGTTACTTTTGATATGGAATATACCATCTGACTATTGATTAATGAACTTGTAATTAGTCAACTACATCACACAATTTTCTTTTGGCATTACTGTTTGATATAGATGGAACTGTGCCTCATTCACAAATATTGGGTTATGGTCTGTATTTTTATCTAATTTTCTCTTCCTGTCATTTTGAAACTGCAGTCTTAAGTTTTCTTTGTGTAAGAATTCAATAAATCTAATAATAATCTTACTCAAGCCCTGATTACGTGCTTGGACAATTTCATATTATTTGCCCCTCAATTTTTTTCTTCTGCCTTATCAGTCTTTTACACTTGTTCTTCTGTGTTTTTCCTTATTTTAGAGTGGCTTCTACTTAAAGACTTCTTGATGTTTATCAAGAAGGGGTATTTATTGTAAATGGGCTTCATTTTTCCAAAGACCATTCCATCCAAAAATATCAACAGTTGGCCTCCATTACTTCGTTTGAATATTTTGTTGCCTCTCTTTCCTATTGTAAAGTTTGTCAAAAATCTCTCTCTTTAACCTCTCTCTATCAATTTTTTCTTGTATATATATATATATTGAATTTCATAGTATTCTTAATCACTGCTTGCTAATAATTCATAACAATTTCTCACTAGAGGATACATAAAGATTTACCTTTCCTTTTTCAAGTTAATGGCTCTTCTACTCCTGTGCATAGTCCAGAAGCATTCTTTAAGGACTTGTCATCTGAAGTGGCTTAAATAATTTTTTCTGATTTTAGGGTATCGTACTTGTATTATTGCTGCTATTATTTAAAAAAAAATTCTACTGAAAGAATATTCATTATTGTTTCTGCACCATCAGTTACGTTTATGAGCATTCTAAGATGTGTTCATTAATATAACTGAAGGAGTTGCAGCATTAAGTAAGTAGACCTCTGTGGAATTGAGGCAATTGGGTACTGTAGTGTTTTTTCATTACCATGGTGCTTCATGTTGAGCAAGTAAGCTTGAGCCAGTTTGACAAGGCACAATTTCTTCAAAAAGAAATTATAAGGTGTCACTTTTCCCAAAAAAGTGTTATGATACCATGAATTCTAGAATACATTGAATTAATAATGTGACAAATGGGTTACATGATTAATTGCAAATATTAAAATACTAATTTTTACTCCAAACTATCCTTTGTGAAATAAAAAGATGGCCCTCATTGTAAATCTTAATAAAAAGTGTGCTTTCTTAAATTCTAGAAACAACTCAAACAATAAGAAGTACTTAATAGAATTGTCAGAATTACGCTTGTTTTTTCAGAGTTCTGATTCCCACAACATGCAGAAGAAATATAAATAGAAGCATCAATAAGGGGTTTTTACTAATTTTTAAAGCAAAGATAGTGATATTCCTTTTTTTTACTTGCCCATTTACTTACCCATGCAGATAATTAAGTTTGCAACAGAAGACATTTTATCTAAATTGATATATAATTCTGACATGTAAAAAATAAAAAACCCATCGATTTATATATTAGAGGTCAAGAATGGTGAGGAAAAGGCTAACAAATTCAGAACAGTAATTGATGTTTGAGTAGAATAGTGATGGAGATGATATATAATATAAAACATATACCTATAAAATAGAATCATTTTTCAAAATACTTTTAAATAACCTTTTCATATTTAATTGATACTAGATGAAGAGTGCAAATATAGATAATTCAGCATTTCACTAATATCTAATACCCAATGCCCATATCTAATCTAACTTCTTTGCCAAATAGGTACTATTTTTAAGTTAGAGCTTAAAGTACTCAGTGATTTAATTTACCACAATTTCTACTCTTCAAAGCTAATACACATTGGAACCAGTCAGGGCTCTTAACAGCCATTATTAAAACAAGCTTGTCTGGATCCTGTAATTGGCTGATAAGACAAAAATTAAATACTGTACCATTCTGTTGGTCAAAGTAATGTAGAAGGCCAAAATTGTGCTCAAGATTTTTCCAGCTGGAGAGTTCATTAGAATTTCATAACCTGTGCTTTTATTTGTACATAAAGCTCTCTACCCTCTATTTGCCTTTAAGTCAGGTAGATTATTCTGATTGACCACATGAACCTGTCTCTCAGGTAGTAAACTCATGCATGACATTTGATTATTCACATATATAACATATTCATTCACGTGCTAATAATTGAAGGTAAAACGTCCTGTTTTCACTCAGGAATGGGTGAGAGTCCAGAGAGTAAAGATACCGTCTTTTGGGCAGGACAGTTGGCACATACTCAGCTGTAGCAATTGTTATTTTATTAAATTTATTTGCCGCCCATCTCATAGTTTCAGGCGACTCTTATTTTATAACTATAAAAACAGATTAATATAAATGTAATATAATATAAAGTAAAAAAAAAAAACACCTGAGTTTGGAGTGGAGAGGTGGTGATGCCTTCTCTATTATTGTACCAACCACCTCCAGCCAGCAGCTTCTACTTCAGGACTCCAAGCCAACTGGCATAGCCACGTTTTGAGGCTTTTCCTAGTTTGAGACTAAAAGAGAGGGGACAGATCTTACCTCCTTTAAAAAGGTGGGGGCTGTGCAAGAAAAGGCTCTTCTCCTGGATCCCGCCAGCCAAAATTGGTGCAGACTGGATAGAAGCATGTATATGAGTATGGTGGATGTTATGCCCTGCAGGTGTGTTGAACATTAGTTTGGGAGATATCTACCATAAAAATGGCTTTGTTATTTCTTAATAGCTAACTGGTGATTTGGACTTTACGCTCCTTCTACTTCCTTGCTGCATATGCTGTAGCTGAATTGTGGTTTTCAGCATCTTAAAGCATATTGAAAAGCTTTTACTTTCTCAAATTTCTCTTTCAATTACATTAAATCAGTCTTCCGCTTTTGAGAATGTCCTGTTTGAGGTTAGTCATGAATATGTTGGCCTTTCTTAATAGTTCTCTATTTACCGTAAATAAAATTTGATGGCATTGTGCTCTGTTTTTATTCAGTAATAACAAATATGTTGACTTAGGATTAGGACATAGGGTCACCTCATTTATGATCCGTTCCATAACCAGCATGGTACAGACTCTTAGATGATCATTACATTTCATCTGTTTGGTTATCATTACATTTTTGGATGATTGGATGGCTGCATTTGTCCAGCCTGCATAAGAGTAACTGAATATTAGTATAATCCTTTTTCCTTTCATTTTCCATTTCGGTATCATTTTTAAAAAGAGTCCTTAACAATTAATGCTTTTTTCCAGAGAAAACATAAACTCAAAATTTAGACATAGGTCTAGACCAGGGGTAGGCAACCCAAAACACTCAAAGAGCCACTTGGACCCGTTTCCCACCAAAAACAAAACACCGGGAGCCGCAAAATCCTTTTGATATCTAAAATGAAGATAACACTGCATATATCCTTTTTTACCTTTATTATAGGTGTGTGTGTGTTTGTGTGTGTGTGTTTGTGTGTGTATATATTTATGTATACACACACACACACATATATATACATATACATACACATACACATACAGGTAAAAAAAGGATATATGCAGTGTTATCTTCATTTTAGATGTCAAAAGGGTCTCTCTCTCTCTCTCTCTCTCTGTCTCTCTCCCTCCCTCCCTCTCTATCTGCCCTTGGTCTGCCTGCCACTCCTCTTCCCCCGCTCTCTTTCTTTCTCTCTCTCTCTTTCCTCTCTCTCTCTCTCTCTTTCTCTCTCTCTCTCTTTCTTCCCCCCCTCTCCTATCTGCTGCTCACCTGGCAAGCTTCAAGCTGTTGTCCAACAAGCTCAGGGGTAAGCAACCTGGTCTCTTTTATGACTCATGGACTTCAACTCCCAGAATTCCTGAGTCAGCCTAGCTGGGCTAGCTAGCTCTCTCCTGCCCTTCCTGCTTCCTGCAGAGACGCAGCAAAGGGAGGAGCTCCGTCCAGAAAGCTTTTCAGCTCCTCGGAGAACACTGTGAGTGCAATCTTTTACACACACACACACACAGAGAGAGAGAGAGAGAGAGAGAGAGAGAGAGAGAGAGAGAGAGAGAGAGAGAGAGAGAGAAGGAAGCAGGGAAGCGCAATTGCCTCTCTCTGTCTCTCTCTGCAAAGGCAGAGGAGGCTGGGAGCCACCGGGGAAAGCTCAAAGAGCCACATGCGGCTCCGGAGCCGCAGGTTGCCGACCTGTGGTCTAGATGTAACTTATGCTTCTTTTCATGTATAATGTATATTTATATTATTAACTATATTTTAATTACTGCCTGAATATATTGTACTTGACAAGTTGTGAGTACTCTTAACCAGATTCAAAGTGTATGTAACTAAATGTTTGAAAATAATTTCCCTAGTTTCCTCCTTGTAGCCAATTCTTTTTTCTTTTTCAAAAGGCTCTTCCTTCTTCCATGTTGATAGTAGCAATTTACTGCCCAGTGATAGCAGCTCTCTTCATTGTTCTGAAGATGATAAACTACCGTCTTCACAGAGCACTTGATGAAGGTGAGATTGTGGAGAGAAATGCCAGTGAGCATATGGACAGGAGTGCAAAAGCAGAGCAGAATAACTCTTCTACCAAGAGAAGGGACAGTAACGGACCCAGGTAAGATATCTTCAGTGTGACCGGTTTTGGTCACTATTTATATTCTGGTAACTATTTATATTCTGAGATGACTTTTTAAAAGTTTTTATTTTTTTATCCTGCCTTTATTATTTTTATAAATAACTCAAGACGGATAACATAACTAATGTTCCTTCCTCCTCCTGTTTTCCTCACAACAGTCCAGTGAGGGAGTTGGGTTAAGAAAGAGTGAGTGGCCCAAAGTTACCTAGCTGGCTTTCATGCCTAAAGTGGGACTAGAATTCACAATCTCCTGGTTTCTAGTTGATGCCTTAACTATTGGAGCTAATTAATGATTCATTCCTTCTTGTAGGCAACAAGACTTGTTTTGTCATGTTATGACCTACCTGCCATTGTGTACTCATAGCTGCAGATTATCTATCTGCTGTCTTTATTTCGAAGTCATTCTGTACAAAAGATAAGCAGATTGATCCAGGTTCAGCCTAAACAGAGATTCAGACTTTCCCTTGGAACAAATTTGTATTAAAAGTTTCATCCTCATTTTAATTTCCTGCTGTAGGACATTGTGGCCCCCATAATAACTTTTCTTATTTCCATGATTCAATTTGGGAAAGGGAGAAACTGACATCTTTATTTCTCTTTTCATTATTCAGTGCTCATAGCAGTTGTTCCTTGCTTTTAGTAAGCCTCCAGAACAAACAGCATGATCACTTGTGCTTGGTCAGCTCACATAAGGACTTATGCAATATATTCTATATAGGGCTGCACCTGAACAGCATCAATAAACTCCAATTGTTGAAGAATGTGGTGACACAGGCAAATATGAGCATTCCTCATTTTGCACATGTTACATCTTTGTTCTATAGCCTGTATTAGCTTTTGGTTAAAAAAAAATGCTGGTTGTTATCTAAAAACTCTTTATGGCATGAGACCAAGCTATTTGAAGGACCACTTCTCAGTGATTGTTTCTACCTGCTCTATTAATCTGCTTGCAGGGAAATGCTTTGGGTCCAGTCAATTTAAAAATGTCATTGGGGAGGGGAGGAGCAGGGGTATAAGTTTACAGTTGTAGTGCCTTTGGAACACCTTACCACCTGAAATTAGCATGATCCCTTATCCTGCTGGCATTCTAGAAAGCATTTAAGATTTGTTGGTTTATGTGTGAGGATTGGTAGTTAGTGAGACTTGGTTCATTATTTTTATTTCAGTGTTTTATTCTTGGCTGCTGTTTCTTATTTATGTGTTTAGTTGGTTATTTATATTGATGAATTTTATATTTTGTTTGCTACCTAGAATTACTTTGGCAACAGTGTGGTTATAAATTAAAATGAATAAATGAATTCCAATTTGTACAAGCTGAAAATAGAACAGAACAAAAGAATTATAAAATAATTCTTGCTCTCCTTGCATTTCAATAAGCTCTTAAAAAGTGTCTCTGTCCTCAGGTCCTGGTTTAAAGTTGGTGATAGGTCCTGTGTGGGTTCCCCCCCCCCAATAATCACTGATTTTTCCTGGACCTTTAATGAAGTTTGTGTTTTTATTGTGCATCTTATAAACTACTGAGTTATAGAAGATTGGATTAGCCTTTACACTTATTATTCTGGCTTGTGTTCTTCAAAGTTCTTGTTCAGTATCTATTCAATTATAAATGTCCTATTCCAACTGTTGAAAGTAGTAGAAAATGATACGCAGAATTGTCCTTGCTTATTGAGCTAAAATCATTATGTGTTATTGTGGGTTGCATTATGCTTACATTTGCGGTCTTCATAAGGATATATTCACCCTGGATCTATTATATACAGAGTTTAAAGAGTAACACTTGAAAACCCAAGATTTTCAAACAGGTCCCTTCATTTTTCAGCATGAATGACTTTTGCCACAAAAAGTGCCTGTAGTGAGTGTGTGGGAAACTTTTTACTTTTTTATTCCTCTCAGTCCGAGCAACTGATTTCTTGCTGAGGATACAGAGGATGTTAGTAGCCCAAGGAACATTAATGCCTACTCAGCGGCTGCTTAAAAGTACACATGAGATTTTGATTGGTGGATTCTAAAGCATGACAGTTAAGTGGGTACATAGCTGGCTCAAAAAGATCATATGAAGGATTCATCATCAACAGGAGAAGAATATCAAACAGAGAGCCATATGGTTCAGTCCTCTGTTCTTATATATTCATTAGTGCAGATTATAACAAATGTGTGGGATAGCTAATAACCAACAACAATCTTGATAAGTTAGAGAAACGAACTGAAAGTAATGGAAGGAAATTGAATATAGAAAACAGCAAAGTTATACATCTGAAAAGCAAAAATCAAATGCAGCAATATAGCACTGAGGTTGTTTGGCGTGGCAATAGTGCAGTACAGTACTTGAGAAAAAGACTTTGGAGTAGTAGTTGAATGCTACTGATAATGAGTCAGCAGGATGATGCGATTGCAAAAATAAAGGCAAAATTTTAAGGGCTTTAAAGGTCATAACCAATATCTTAAAGCCGCTGGGTGAGATCATCCGTCACCGTGGAGTGAGATATCATCAATATGCTGATGATACTCGCTGTGCTTAGAGGCTCTTAGGGGCTGGATGAGAAGCAGTGGGCTGAAACTGAACCCTGGCAAGATTGAGTGGCTCTGGGTTTGGGGTTCTTTGGTCCATAGAAAATTGCTACCTTTGGTCTTGGATGGGATGGCACTGTCCCAATGTGTAATCTAGGGATTCTCCTGGATTCACAGTCCTGCTCGAGGAGGATATGGCAGTTATGGCCAGGAGAGCCTTCGTCCACCTGCAAGTTGTGCACCTTTCTTGGACCAACAATCCCTACCCACAGTCACTTATGCCCTAGTTACCTCCCATCTTGACTATTGCAATGCACTCTATATGGATTGTAGGGCTGCTCTTGAAAAGCATCTGGAAGCTGCAGTTGGTTGAATATGCAGCAACCTGCATGGTTTTTGCATGTGTGCACATGTGTTACCTCTCCTGCAGGAGCTTCATTGGTTGCCAATTTGCTTCCGGCTACAATTTAGGGTGCTGTTTGTCACCTTTAAAGCCCTTCATGGCTTGGGACCGGGTTATCTGAAGGACCATCTCTTGCCTGTTACATCTAGTAGAGTGGGGAGGCAAGGAATGTTGCGGGTCCCCTCCTCTAAGGAGATACATCTGGCGGGACCCAGAAGAAGTGCCTTCTCTGTGATGGCTTCCTCTCTTTGGAATAAGGAGGCCTACAGAAATTAAACTTGCCCCCACTCTGACATTCTTTCTTAAGGCCCTGAAGATCTGGGGAACCCAGAGTGGGATAGAGCCCATCAAATGGCTCAATCAACTGTGTGTTGTCCCCAGGGATAGGGTGGGAGGGTTATTATTTTTTGTTTTTTATTTTCTATACTGTGTTCTTACTGCTTGTAAGCCACCCAGAGTCACTATGAATGAGTAGGTGGCCATAAACCAGGGGTCTTCAAACATGGCCCCTTTATGACTTGTGGACTTCAACTCCCAGAATTCCTCAGCCAGGCACGCTGGCTGAGGAATTCTGGAAGTTGAAGTCCACATGTCATAAAAGGGCCAAGTTTGAAGATCCCTGCCATAAACAAACAAACAAACAAAATTGCGCTCAGCAGACTAGTCGCCAGTGAAGTTTGTGGGAAAAAGTGTAATATGGGCCATTCTGGGGGCCCCAAAGACTACTCTCACTGCCACACTTTGCATCAGCTGAAGCTCCCAAATGGATTTCAAGGGTAAGCCCCATGTAGAGTGCATCGCAGTTGTCCAGACAAGAGATGACCAGAGCTTGAATAACCAAGTGCAGGGAGTCATGATTTAGGAAAAGTTGCAGCTGGTGGATAAATTGGAGTTGTGCAAAAGATGTCCTAGTCATGCCTGTCATCTGCTCTTTGAGCAGGAGATGTGAGTCCAGAAGATTGTTAACTTGTGGTCTCCTCTTCTGGAGCAACTGCCTGGAATATTGTGAGTGATCTCAAGTCCTCTCCTTGTCCCAAGAGGAATTAGGAAGAGCCTGTCTGTTTCCTCGGTCTTCATTCTGCCACATTTGTTTGCTCTGTTTTTAGCACAGACATCTTCAGTTTGCCATTTCTTCCCCAGAAGTGCCTATCCTCATCTTCCAATCCATCTTTTGTGAAGATTCACCATATAGGTTGTACTATGGCTTCTTGACTTGTATATACGGTTTTGACGAGGACAATTAGATGTTCTGGGAGTCCCATTTTTTTAAGCATGATCAACACAATCAGAGGCTTTTTTATATAATCAATGAAGCAAGTATCTTCTTTTTAGTGTTCTTTGGCTTTCTCAGTTATCCAGTCTGCATTAGCAAATAATATCTCAGGTTTCTTGACCTTTTCTAAAGCCAGTTTGAACATCTGGCATCTCTTTTTCCAGGTAGGGCTCTGCATTGGATGCTCCTAAGCATTATTTTGCTAGCAATTAAGGATATAGTATGATAGTTTACATACTCTGTTAACACTCTACTTTGGTATTTTTAATTTTTAATTTATTAAATTTATATGCTGCCCATTTCATTGATGAGCAACTTTGTGTGGCTTACAACATCATAAATACAAAATTAAAACACCAAACACTAAAAGTTAACAACAACAACAACAACAACAGAAGATGGGAACCAAATAGGGTGGAGCTGGGATCTTCTTCTTAGTCTATTAACCATCTCCAGAGTAGGACCCTCCTATTGGAGCCCCAAGCCAATAGGCAGAGACAGATTTCCAGGCCTTTTCAGAAAGCCAAGAGTATAATGGTGGATCTTAAACAGCACAATGTTCCAGAATGAGGGAGCCACAGCAGAAAAGGCTCTTCTCCTGTCTATTGGCCACTGTATCATTCTCCAGTCTGGTTAGAACCTTTACTGATTCTTCTTTTACTGTCGCTATCCATATTGCTGTGGCTTATTTCACCAGTTCCTGTAGCCTTCCAACTTGGTAATGACTGAAGTGCTGATCTTACTTCATCTTCTAAAACTAGAGGTTCTTGTATGTAGGGAATATCTTCTAAGGTATCTTGGATGTTTATATCTCTACTATACAGTGTTTTAGTGTACACCTTTTCTTTAGCATATCTATTTAGAATCTTATAAATTCACAGATCCTTTGCACTCTTTTTAGACTCTGTCATCTTGTGGGCATTTTTATGAAAAGCTTGGGTACAAAATAGTATAACAGTATAAAAAAGTTTATTCTTATTTGGCCATAGAGGAGGTTGAACAACTCTTTTGATATTTTGCTAATTGAAGATTTTGGATTGCAACATTGCATTTTGTGCATTTTCAGTATATGAACTGAGTATTAATAATACTGGCAATTGTAGAAGCTTCAAATGTATCCTTTGGTGTAATTTGACATAGATAACTAAAACAATACTTTAAACATTAAAAATTCTTTATCTTTTAGTGATCCAGGGGGAGGGATTGAGATGTCAGAGTTTATTCGAGAAGCCACACCTCCAGTAGGATGCAGTTCTCGAAATTCTTTTGCTGGCCTAGATCTAAATAACCAGGTAAGAACTGTTTGGGGACACATTTTTTTAGTTAAGTTCAGCCGAAATATGAGCCAAATAATAGTACCCTTTAAAGTTCATGGTTATTTTTATTTTATCCTCATTTGTTTTAGTTTATTGAGAATCTGTTGCTTTGTTTGCTTTTTGTCAACTTCCAGGATTTTAAAACTATTGTCTACTGCAAGATCATATGTTGGTTAAATTCTTCCAAAATGTTTTTTTTTTTATTTACATAATTTGTTGAAGTTATTCTGATAATGAAATAGTTATTGTTGTTGCTATTCTTTGTAGTTGTTTAACACTGGACTGATTGGATTCTTTGAATCATTTTATATTCACGTATTTGGATGTTTGTAGGTATTTCTAATTGCAATTATTTATGCATTATTGTTATGAGTGCTATTAATTCACATTATTTGAAATTGCAAAATACATTTTATGAGAGGAGCATAAATAGCATCATGATTTAGGAGAAAAAAGCAATTATATGATTAATTGTTGTTCACAAAATATTTTTTTAAAAAAGCTTAAAAGTACCATTCCTGTTCTATTAATAAAGGAGATTTCAGGTATTTACTCCAGTTATCCCAATTTTGCCTAAGGTAAATTACTGATGCAACTCATTAGGTTATTTCTTTCATTTTAGATTGGATCAGGTTTATCTCGTCATGGAACTGCAGCTACCATTAAAGGTAACATTCTAATTTTCATCTTTGAATAACCTCAGTAGAAGTATTAGTATTAAAAGGCTTTTCCATTACATTGTTGATAGGTGAAAAATAAAGCACAATATAAGAAACGGAAAAATTCTTATTGATCCCTGAATCCTGACAAAAAAAACAGAATATCTTTAATTTAAATTTTATTTATTTTTTAACCATAAAATTGATATGTCAGGAATTCTTTCCCTTTGTTTTCCTGTTGCAATAGCAAGCTTTTTCCAGATTTGAAACCTATTACAGTATTCTAGATTGTCTTCCAAAGTATTTCCAAGTAGAAACTGGTTTGAAATTTCACAGCTCTAGTTATCTTACATGTAATGATATTTATAGACCATATTCATGCCTTTGGCAATATATCCAGTAATTAAAGATGATATCATTTCATCTTAAGCTCTGTAATAATTCTTGTTTCCTAATATATTTAAATGAACTACCAACCCAATCTCTATAGCGCTTCTTCAGATCACAACTTCCATGTTCATAAAGTTGGAATAAGTCAGGTCAGGCCATACAGGTTTCCCCTCCTTGCAGTATTATTTGATGCACTAAATCTGTTCCAGTTTTTGGTTAAAAGTTACTTTGATGTTTCATTTGAAAATATAACTGTTTGTTTGTTTGTTTGTTTGTTTATGCAAAGATATTATAAATTTTATATTTCACTTAGTTGAGCCTGAGGAGGTTTACAGTAATATATAAATAAAACATAGTTAATACCACATCCATCATCAGCATTTAATTGCTCTGGAAAATAATAGTCTTAACAATTAGTTAGGAACATTTCCCAACTTAGGAGAAAATATAGAGGATTTCAGGGCTTGGAGCCCCCAAGAAGACATTTGGTGATTTTCTATCTTCATCACTTCGCATAGGGTCAGGACCTTCAGTTTAGTTTGCTTTAAATAATGCATAAGGTGAACCAAATCTTCTTGGGGATATAATGTTGAATGAGCTTGTTTTCTTGCTATAAGGAATTTCATTAAAACATGTCCTTAATCCCTGCTGATTGCTCTGTGTCCTCAGTGTGTGGGATTTTGTATGGAAGAAGGGATTCAAAAATTACAAGTCATTAGTATAATTGCAGACAGTGCATTTACAAGTGTTATTCAGTGTTCTTTCATCCATATACGAAGGCTGAAACTTATTTTGGTTTTAAGATGTACTGACCATTTGGGATTTCATTTGCAATGTATATCTTCACCATATCGTATATGAGAGTAGTTTTCATGCGATCCTCTTGTAGGGATTATCTGGGACTGTTCACTGGAAATAGTAAGGTAAGCTCTGTATATGATGAGGTCTCACAGAACGCAACTGGCCTCCCTGTTGTAAATTTTGCAGCTTCTTGAATAGCGAATATAACACCAGAAAACTCTCTCTTAGTCTTTCACGATGTTGTCTTTTCTCTCATCAGTTTTGTTGTTGCACAGGCATATTAGCCAGAAACGTAATGTAACTTAACATGGTGGAGATGCCCTATTATCATTTGGTTTTCTTAGTTGTGCTGTCACAATATAGTCTTACATCAATACAACAGGAATATGCAACAGTGTCCCTGCTGATGTGATGCACTAACAGATTAGAGTGTACAATTCAGATCATTATAACTATAGGTAGAGAATTAAAAACACTTCTTAAATTCTATTTTCTTTTAGGAGTACAGGATGATGCTTTCTGAACTAACACGTTATTTCTATTACTTAGGTGATACAGACACTGCAAAGACCTCTGATGATATCAGTCTGAGTCTGGGACAAAGTTCTAGTCTTTGTAAAGAAGGGAACGAAGAGCAAGGTATGCATGTCCTGTGCAACCTGCTGTGTGTTATATCCAGGGCTTTTTTTGTCATAGAACGCCCAGAACGGAGTTCTGACACCTTTTTTGGATGGAACCTTGTAGGGTAGGCAAGGCGGTTTGTATGACATGTGTGAGTTCTGGCACCTTTTTTTTTTTTTTTTTACAAAAAAAGCACTGGTTATATCCATGAATACTTTTTTAGTAAAACAAATAATAACAGTCTTAATTCTTTATTTGCAAAATAATAGTCATTTAACTGCAGCTTGCAGTATTAACTGATCATTTTATCTGTTATATAATCAAATCTAAAATTACGGTGATTACATCTGAAGTCTTTTGCTATTCTAAAATCTTTTTTTTTCCCCTAGCAAACCTCAGAGGGTGTTAGATGTGTCATAAGTGTTTTTCCTTGTGGATTCATATGCTAGTGATATGAATCTTAATGAAAGTAGCTTGCAAAGAGAATTAAACAGACTTCTCTATAATGAACGATGAAGTGATTTTCACACATATCCATATGGTATATGTTGTATGCTTCCAGATCTGCAGTCAAGTGAGTTAATGCACTTAGCATAACATTCATGCAATATTAATGACTCGTTTTTGTTATCTGGACTTCATCAAGAAATTAGCTCATTGTAATTATCAAGACTGATTTCTTACAAGATTTTTTTTGTTCATATTATTTTATTATTTAACTATGGGGGCACGATGGCTCGATGGTCAAATATGCTGAACTTGTCAGCTGGAAAGCTGACAGTCCAGGTTCGAGACCCAAGCGTTGTGTGACAGGGTAAGCTCCTGTTACTTTCCCATCTCCTGCTCTTGATAAGTAAGGGACTGCCTCTTCAGTTTCCCCCATCCGCCTATGTCCCCATCTCTGCCCTTTTGACTGATGCCCACCAAGCTGGGCACTGCAACTCAGAGCATCTTGGTTCACCACTGCTCTGTGGCTGCAGGAAAGGCATAGATGGGTGGGAAATAGGTGATTTGGGGGTGTGTGGACTTGCAATGTCTTTGTGGTTATTGCAGGTGGGCCCCCAAGCATCCAAAATTTGATCATGTGACCGCAGGGATGTTACAACAGCTATAACTTTGAGACTGGTCATAAGTCCATTCAGCCACTGTTACTTAGAATGGTCACTGAATTAATGGTTGTAAAGTGAGAACTACCTGTACATTGTAAAATGCTTATTCTATCTCTTTTTGGTCCTTGCACTAATTCCATATAATAGTTGTTTTGGTTATCATTGTTTAGGGTTTTGGTAGACTGTGATATTCTGATGCATAGATTTGCTGAATGGTGAACAATTAAGAAAGTGATAAGAACTGTGGATTTTAGTCATATTTGTTAGAGCAGATTCTGTATGTACACGTTAGCTGAAAAAGAAACCTAGAATAAAAGATATTTTATCACAGCTTCTTAGTGTAATATGTGAATATACTATTCTGTTTATATCCTGTTGAAATACATTCATTTGAAGGAAACTACTATAAGCATTTGCCTGCATACTTATTAATTTTGTTTCATTTTTTAAAAAAAATAGATTTGGCAGCTGATCGGAAGACTTTTCATCTGATCTCCGTTGAGTCCTTTGTGTCCATTCAGCCCTCATTGTCAACTGCACAGGAGCTATCAAGAGACAGCACTGATAAAGTGTGCCTTCCTAATCAGCATTTAGATCCTTCTGTGTCTAATGCATGTGACACTGAAATGGCTTCTCTTGTCTCTTTGCATTCAAACTCCTATAGGAAAGATCATAGACCACGAGGTGTGCCAAGGACTTCCAGTTCAGCAGTTGCATTTCCAGATGTATCACTAAATGACTTTCCTCTGTATCAGCAAAGGCGGGGGCTGGATACTGTCAGTGAACTAGAAGCTTGCAAGCCTCGAACAGGATCCAAAGAATCATTAGCTGAGAACTCATGTATTTCTGGTGTATTTCAACTAGATGATATTCTAAAATGTAGCAGTCCACAACTGCTAGTCAAAAGCGGCAAGAGTAAATCTTTACAAGCAGATAAAAGTGCGGATAGCCTGAGAAGCCTGAGTACAAGAAGTAGTGGCTCAACAGAGAGTTATTGTAGTGGAACTGATCGTGACACCATCAGTACCATCAGCAGCTATAAAAGTGAGCAGACAAGTTCTACTCATATAGAAAGCATGTTGTCAGAGCATGAAGTGTCACCTAGAGAGGAGAAAAAAAGCAGCAAGAAAAAAAACTACGCCGTTGATTCTGATGACTGTCATATTGCTCCTAACAAAAGGATGAGTACGGAAAGAACTATAGCTGAAACTAACACCAGCAGTTGCATTCAAGTAGAAGAATGCCTGAATGCATCAGAGGAGATGCACAATCTGAGGGCCCTTAGTACCTCTGCTTCAGAAGAAGCAAATAAGAATCCTCATGCTAACGAACTAACAACACAAACAGAACAGTCTCCCCGAAACCCTACTGTGAAAAGAGATGAACATAAAGAGAAATCTTCCATGGTTGACTCAAGAACTTTTAAGGAAATGGTAGAAAAGCAGAAAGGGGGGGATGTGCGACCTAAATCATGTAGCTTAATCCATCGGACAGCTTCAGCTCAAAAATCCAGCAGGAGAAGGACAGGGAAAAAACGGGCTAGTAGTTTTGACACAAGTCGACACAAAGAATATATTTCCTTCCGAGGGGTATCTTCTACCAAGCCCCACAGTACAGGTTTTTGCCATGATGAAGACTCAAGTGATCAAAGTGATTTGAGCCGAACTTCAAGCATGCAGTCAGCCCACCAGTTCAGCAGTGATAGCTCTTCCAGCACAACTTCTCATTCATGCCAGTCTCCTGAGGGAAAATTTAATGCCCTAAAGACAAAATATATTGCCAAAGAGAGAGGCACAGACTTGGAAAATTCTTACAAAATTCACTTGGGCACTGATGCAATTGTCAAAAAACATTCAACCCGACAGACTCACAGTACAAACAGTGCCAAGAGTCGTACCAGGGTGTTAAGCTTGGATAGTGGTGCAGTAGCCTGTTTGAATGATCCAAATCTAATGATGCCAGATACAATAAAACAATTAACAACTTCTAAATCTGACTTAGAGGCCAAAGAGGGAGAGGTGCTTGATGAGCTATCTCTGTTGGGAAGGGCTTCACAACTAGAATCAGTCACTCGCTCTAGAAATAGCTTACCAAACCAACCTATGTTTACTGAAAGAGAAGATCAGGAGAAGGGAAGCATTGGTAAGTAACTGGAATACTTAGATGTAGCACTGCCTATTAGTGTGGTTGTTCTCTACATAGTCTACATTGGCTTATAAGAAATTTCAACTTCTTGCAGGTCATCTATATTTTGGGTGTTTTACATTTTGAGATCATTTTATGCTAATGCTATTCTGAGTACAATTAGCAAATAGTAAATACAGTTACTAATGAACTGAGACAGGTTGAACAAATACAACTGTACAGAATTGTTGAGGTTGGTTGGACACATTGGAATGTTGAGAATATGGTATTGATGCTTTCACAAAATGGATGTCTTGGCAGGCCTTACTACAAATACCCATTTGTCAAAAGACAAACTGGTGAAGTTTTTCACGGCTACCAAAGAATATAATCCCTGCTTTTTCAGGTTACCATTTATTTTCTGATCTAGTGAGCACACTTCCAAATGAAAAATGAGTTAAAGCTATCAGTTGTATTAATTTCTAAGAATTCCTGTGATTATGGTAAATCAGAACAATATTACAGCCTGCCAGCTAATTACAACCTAATGCCAATAAATAAATAAATAAATAAAATCAGGCAGGCAGGATAGCTAATCTGACAAATGCCTATTTGAGGTATCTAAAGGCATATTGGTACCCAAGTATATGATGCTTTGTATTTGTTATCTAGTATAATATTTACTTTTACCATGTTTCATTTGTAATAATGAGATAAAGTTGAACATACTTGCATTCTGCTTCTTAAAACTCTTAAATATGTATAACATCTTTTCTTTTAAGTTTTTCAGTTGCATCTCTTTGTACTAGTGTCTTTTGTAGTGTGGTACTGTCTGGCCTTTTTGTAAGTCCCATAAGTTAGCTCTTGATATATGTGTGGTTTCTATAATGTAACTATTTCTATTTTGCTTTCATCATTGGCAAATATTCCAGTGGAAAATGGCTGCAATGTATATTTTAATGCTGAATTAGTACATGTGTTAAACAGATACTAATTTCTTCTAAGGCATTTTCCAATGTACACAGTGGATTTAAGATCCGTGTTTGTTTCTTGAGGACAATGAAACCAACTCTTTGCCCTTTGATTGACCAATGCTTCTGAAGGAGATTTTTCTTTCCCCAAAATGGCTGCTATTTGATTCTTTAAGCATGTTAGGGGCTAGTTAGCTATTTGCTTGAATAGGTCTATTCAGGTTCCACTTTAGGTCACTTTTAAACATACTTGACACTCAAGAAAGTGTGAAGTCTATTAGTATACGTAGTCCTTGACTTACAACAGTTCACTTAGTGACTGTTCAAAGTTAGAACATTATTGAAAACAAGTGACATATGACCATTATGCACACTTATGACTGTTGCAGCATCCCCAAGGTCACATGTTTTATATTCAAATACTTGAAAACTGGCTCACATTTATGACAGTTGCATTGTCCCTGGGTGACCTTAGCACCTTTTGCAACTTTCTGACAAGCAAAGTCAATGGGGAAACCAGGTTCACTTAACAACCGTGTTACTAATTTAACAATGCAGTGATTCACTTAACAAATGTGGCAAGAAAAGTCGTAAAATGGGGCAAAACTCAACAAATTTCTCACTTAGCAACATAAATTTTGGGCTCAATTATCATCGTAAGTTGAGCACTGCCTGTAGTAGCATCACTTCACAAGCACATCAGCACCTTCCAGTTTAGAAATTATGTTTTGTAGAAACCCGAACTTTCATATAAAGTTGCCAATGTTCAAAATACAATTTAGAACAGTAGACTGGCAGAAAGAAAAGCATCTCCAATTGACAGTTCTGCTTTGTAAACATTTCCTCACTAGTACCTTGGTACATTTTTAAGAATAAATAATGCCAGCGAATGTGACTTATAACTATAGTTTATAAGTTGTAACTATAACATATTATAAATAATATAATATCTTCTATCAGTATAACTTGACCAATTAATATAACTGTTAATAGAAATTGCAAGTGAGAGGGTTTCTGATAACTTATATTGACTGGCTGTTTGAGTTTAATTACCATAAAATGTATATATATACTGCGTGTGTGTGTGTGTGTGTGTGTGTGTGTGTGTTTGTGTAACCAGCCATATAAGTTATCAGAAACCCTCTCACTTGCAATTTCTATTAACAGTTATATTAATTGGTCATACCAATAGAAGAGCATATTATATTTATAATATGTTATAGTTATAACAAATAAGCTATAGATATGTTTTATATTTTCTGGCACTATTTATATATACAAATGACTTTTGTGTGTTTAAATTTTATCCCAAAGTATTGATGCTTCACATTTAAAGTATTTGCAGTTAAATGGGAAGGCGATCACTGTTTTTGCACTTGTGAAATATTTTTAATTATTCAACAAAATATAAGTATAAACTAACATTATCACAATCATTGATACAGAAAGGCTTATTCTTTCATTTTTATTTTATCATAAAGAGATACAGCAAGTAGAAATGTTGCTGTCTTTGTAATACAGTTTGATTAGTTGAATTGCAAACTGAAATGCTGGGGACTAGAAGGATATCACGATTCCCAAGTCTTTACATAACCTAAAAATTAACAGTTTTTCTTTGTAGACAATCGTATAACAGCAGTGACTCAGATTTATTTGTTAGTCCTTAGCATCATTTTTAAAAAATAAAATAAAATAAAAATGTTCATTTTTTAAAAAAGAACTACAGACCAAATTTTATTATAACGTTGGAATAAAGTGCATTCTAAGCTTTTTCAGAACTAGGAAATTGCTATTCTAACAATTATCAAATTGATAATGCAAAGAGACTGAATTTAAAAGAGCATTTTTCTGCATTTATGATATATTTGTTTTCTTCTTATGTCTTAATTATTAAGAGTACTACTCCAGTTAAGTTGTTTCTGAATTCATCTAATTAATAAAATATCAACTTCAATTTGATCCTCCAATTTCCACTTTTTTGCTGATTGGATACAATTGTAACAGTGCTAACAGGCCAAGTTAGGTTATGGTGAATCCTATACTGTTTTGTGTGGCTTTTTCTATCACGAGTCAATGAAGGCTTGTCAAGTGTAACTTGAATTAAAATTATTGTTAGCAAACACATGAACCAGATCTAGCTTTAAAACTGAAATAGCTGGAAGATGAAATCTCCATGATTTCATGAGAGTCATGTTATGCATGAACTCATCAGATTGCGATAGTCATGATAAGCCACTGATGTAGTATTAAGTTTACTCCAGCTTCTCTTGATATAAATTCTCAGAAAGAAAGCTTTTCTCCAGTACAGGAGATGGATAATCCACGGATGGGTTTTCTCTGTCTGCCTGCTCTTGAGACCAAGTAGCCAAAACTTGACACGCCCCCACTTCCTGTAGAGTCCATTCTTAACTTGGTCTCTGCTCAAGAAGACTCGTTTTGGCGTGGCTCTCAGCTTATCAGGTTAGACAAAGAAATCCATTGATTGATTATCCCTTGATAATTGGCTTCCCCTTCCAAAAAAAAAATTGCCACCTATAGGAATGTAACCACAAAATTTTCTGGGGATCAGTCCTGATCTCAAACCTAAAATTAAAAAGGGGATTGGCTGATATCTTCCCCACAGATATCAGCCAGCCCCAGGGCTCTGGGGGGTGGAAAGGGGGGGAAGAAGGCATCAGCAGAGACTACTTGCTGAACCTTTTCCACAACCACTAATTTTTCCTTGGAATCATCCCTGATCTTATATTAAAATTGGAAAAGGGGGTGTGGGGGGGGGAAACTCCCCACGGATCCCAGTTAGCCCCAGGGCTCTGGAGGTGGAAAAGGGGGGAAAAAAGGCATCAGCAGAGACCACTTGCTGAGCTTTTCTCCCCAACCTTCTAAGGGATTTTTTCCTCAAATTGGGGGAAAAATAACAATCTCCAGGTCCGGATTCAAACTTGAATTCGGATCATCGGAGATTCCCTAGCAGCCCAGGGCAACCGCGGGCGCCATTTTAGTTGCCACTTTCAGGCAACAAAGGCAATCCCTGACTGGGATTCCCTTAAAACGTCACCAGCACGCCAAATTTAAATCCCTGGCAGCCGCAGCTACCATCTCTTGCCAGAGGAAGGCAAACGGAGCTTAAGGAAGCTCCACATCATATCTGGAAGCACTGATAGAGGCGGAATAGGAGCGCACAGCCAGCGCTCCACCCCCGATACACACATATAATAATAGGACAAGATATAATAATAATAAAAATAAATAAATAAATTTAAAAATAATAATAAAAAAAATTTAAAAAAAAATTAATTAAAGCTAAAAATTAAGCAACTGCAAGGCCAACAGGCCTAAAGGCAGAACACACAATATTATCATCATCACCGTTATTGTTGTTGTTGTTATTATATTATTATTATTATTATTATTATTATTATTGTTCCTATTATTAGTATAATAGTAATAATATTAATAAGAATAAATTCCGCTCTAGGTGACTGCCATTTGATACCTTTTGTTGTGTATTAAGTCAGGCCTACAGACCCTTTTGAGGTCGCCACTGATATTTTTTGCCTCCCTTTTCTTTTTTCTACTGGTGCACGTTGCCTGGTCACCTAAGGCCTCCGGGCGGAACCCAAAGAGTGGTTCCAAACGTGCCTTCGGTACCTCCCTCAGCTACCGTGACCTTAGCCCAGAGAGAATATTTTTGTTGTGGTCGGGTGATCAGGGGAACAGTCCTGGTACTTGTTCCAATTTCGCTCCCGCCAATACTTGCCTGCCTGAGCGTCTTCTCAGTTTTTCTGGGACTGCTCAAGCGGAATGGAGGGACCCTCGTTGCCTCAATCCATGAGCATGACCCCTCCATCTCCCAATTACGGCTGCAACACACCTTCTGACCAGAAGGCGGCAGGCAAGTGCAAAGCGAAGACAAAACACTCGCTCAAGAGGCCCTCCAAGTTGGCGGAAAAGCAAGCCAGCCGTAGGCACCAGGCCCTGGAGAAGGAGTTCTCCAGAGCGCAGAGGCAGGCCCAATTGGAATTGGTTCAAATGGCGGCCACCGAGATGGAATTACCATTGGGTCCATCCACATCAACCCAGAGCGTGTGGTCCATTCCAGGAACACTGCAACCACTGGATTCGCCATCCACATCGGCCCAACAAACAACCACGGCGGCAGGCACAACCACTGAGTCCACCTCGCCACCTGCGGTCACATAGGGGATATCTGGGCAGATGGACGGGTAGAGGCCCTATTAACCAAAGTGGTGGACCGAGCCCTAGCACAGCGCTCCGCCCACCACGACCAGGGGCCCTCCACCTCAGCCATGCCACACTCGGAACTCCCCTCAGAGTCCTCAGGCATTCAGGAACCCCCCTCCCCGGCCCAGTCCTCCATGAGTGGTTATTCTTCACCACAAGAGGAGGATCAACCTGGGATCTCTATGTCAGAGGATGAGGAGCTTCCCCCTGAGGCCCCCTCAGGGGGATTATTTAATCACAACCGCTTCCTCACGATACTACGCAAGGCCACAGCCATTGCGGACATGGGGACGGATCAGTTTTCTCAGCCGCAAGCGACACCGGCCACCACATCCAGACCCGTATTCGTAGAAAAGGTGACAACGCAGCACCATATACCTTGCCCCGCCATTTTCCTGAAAGGGATCAAGAAGCCATGGGACTCTCCCGCTTCCTTCCCATCAGTGAGTGGTACGGACAAAAAATTATACAGCACTGCCACAGACCTCAATGACGCCTTAGAAATATCTAAAGTAGATGAAGCCTGGACCCCCTTGGTCTCCCAGACAGCCATGGCTGGGGACCTAATGGAGGCCCTTAAGGCAGATGACAAAAAGTGGGAACAAGCCTTTCGCAAAACCCACCAGACAGCGGCATGGGCCATCAAAGCAGCCACCTCGGCCTCCTTTTTTGTCCGGGCCACCCTTATCTGGTTGCAACAACTACAAACCATAGTTCCTATGGATGACATACGAACACACCAGGACCTGGCTAAGATGGTAGCAGCCACGGAATACGCTGCAGACGCAACGCTCCAATCGGCCATTTTTTCATCCAGATCCATAGCATCCAACATAATTGCCAGGAGAATGCTATGGCTAAAACACTGGCAAGCTGACACCAAGGCTAAGTGGCGGCTAGCAACTGCCCCTTACTCAAGCAATGGTCTGTTTGGGGAGGCCTTGGACCCCTATCTTGTAGAGAACAAAGACAAGCGGAAGGTCATGGCACACTTGAACAAAAGGTCAGACAGACGTACCACACCTTACCTTCGTAGGCAGTCCTTTCGCCAACCAACAACCATGCCTATCAGTCAGGCACCCAAGCCATTCACTCCCAGGCAGAACAAACTGTACGGCCGCCCTTACGACAGACCGGGGTTCCAGCCCAGACAACAAAACCAGTCGAGACGACCCTTTCGTGGAACGGGTCGTCCGTACCGGAAGACAAAATGACTCCTACATAGACCTACCCATTGGAGGAAGACTAGCTCACTTCTTCCACCAGTGGGAGCAGACCTCCACGGACAACTGGGTACTACAAACCATCCAGTCCGGGCTGTCCCTGGAGTTCCTGGTCACACCCCCAGACCGACTCATCAACTGCTCGGTCTCCAGGAACCCCACCAAACGCAAACTCATGCAGGAGGCCATCCAACACCTGTTGGACATTCAAGCCATAGAACCGGTCCCAGCGGAATACAGAGGCAGAGGATTTTACTCCATCCTCTTTGTGGTTCCAAAGACTTCAGGAGGATGGAGGGCAATCCTGGACCTCAAAAACCTCAACCGCTACATCACATACAAAAAATTCAAGATGCAATCCCTTCAGTCCATCCTGGGAAGCATCAGAGAAGGAGACTTCCTAGCATCGATAGACCTCACGGAAGCCTACCTTCACATCCCTATCCACCCAAACCACCGCCGGTTCCTACGTTTCTGTTACGGGGGAAAACACTTCCAATACAGAGCTCTCCCCTTCGGTCTATCTTCGGCACCCAGGGTATTTACCAAGATACTAGCAGTGGTAGCCGCCAAACTGAGAAAAATCCCAATACGCGTCCAATGTTACCTAGACGACATACTAATCCAAGCAACATCCCTACAGACAGCTCAGGCGGACGTAAGGACCGTCATTCGCGTCCTCCAATTACACGGATTCTCAGTAAACTTTCAGAAGAGCCAGACAGTTCCCTCGTCCAGGCTGCTGCATCTGGGGGCCATGATAGACACAACCAACTGTATGGTCTATCTCTCCCAAGACCGGGTGGCCGGCATCAGGGAACTGGCTCGCTGGGTTCACAGGCAACGTTCAGTTCCGATACTAACACTTTCCCAATTATTGGGCAAGATGGTATCGGCCATAGCCATTGTACCCTGGGCCAGGCTCCACCTACGGGAACTACAGTGGTTTCTGCTCCCGTACCAACGGCAGAACACCAGCGCATCCAACCACCTAGTCAGGGTCACGGCACAAATCCGCAGGGCGCTACGCTGGTGGTGCTCTCGGGCCGTGACCAAGGGGTCACCCTTCAAGGAACCAGTCAGAGTTACCATCACTACAGACGCCAGTCTGTATGGTTGGGGAGCCCATCTGGACTCCCAGTTTGTACAGGGACGTTGGTCCACCACGGATCTGAGAAACAACATCAACTGGCTAGAACTCAGGGCTATCCACCTAGCCTTGCAACAATTCAAAGACAGAATCAGAGGCCACCACGTTCTAGTCCTAACAGACAATGTAGCAGCCAAGGCGCACATCAATCGGCAGGGGGGGACCAGATCAAAAACCCTGATGACAGAGGCACGACTCCTATTCAGCTGGGTAGAGCCCAATCTGAAGTCACTAAAAGCGGAACACATATCGGGGGTCAACAACCAGCAAGCGGACTTCCTAAGCCGCACCACAGTGGACCCTTCGGAGTGGGGGCTACACCCGAACTTGTTCCTAGACATCTCCCGCAAGTTCGGGTACCCGATCCTCGATCTGTTCGCATCATCAGACAATGCCCAGCTCCCCAGATTTTACTCTCGTTACTTCAACCCGCGAGCAGAGGGGACGGACGCCCTGAGAACTCAGTGGCCTCAGGGTCTGCTTTATGCCTTTCCCCCACTACCACTCATACCGGCGGTCATCCGCAAGCTGATTCAGGAGCAGGCAGAAGTGATCCTAGTAGCACCATATTGGCCACAGAGACCGTGGTTCGCCGACCTGATGAACCTGTCTCAGTCGCCCCCATGGAACATTCCCCCTCATCAAGTGTCCCTACACCAGGGAACCATCAGTCACCCGGAACCCCAATGGTTACAACTGACCGCCTGGCACTTGAGCGCCAGATAATGGCACAGGAACTATTCTCTCCCGGAGCCATTACCATAATTCAAGCTTCACGCCGTCCGGCAACAAACCGCATTTACGACTCCACTTGGAAAAATTTTTGCCTTTGGTGCAGGGAACGGCAGTTTGACTTACACAAACTCTACATCCCTCAGATAGTAGATTACCTCTTGGAGGGACTAGACAGAGGCCTCGCCCCCCACGACCATCCGCAGGCAAGTGGCGGCCTTGTCCACCCTCCTCACCTGCACGGATTCGGTTCCCTTAGCTCACCACCCCAGGATCTGCGCCTTTATCAAGGGCGCCTATAACACCAGACCTCCAGTACACAGGTACCCGTCCTGGGAACTACCGCGAGTCCTTCACGCGCTCATTCGGTCACCATTTGAACCATTGGCGACCGTTTCCTTGCGACACCTGTCGCTAAAGGTGGCGTTCCTGATTGCCATCACATCGGCCAGACGAATTTCGGAACTGGCCGCACTGTCAGTCAGAAACGACCTATGCATTTTCCACAAGGACAGGGTGGTCCTTAGGTTAGATCCTGCCTTCATACCGAAGGTGAATTCACTCTTTCACAGGACACAGGAAGTAATTCTCCCAAACTTCTGTCCAAATCCAACACATGACCGGGAGCGGCAGTGGCATACATTGGACGTCCGCAGAGCCTTGCGGCGTTATATAAAGCGTACAGAACCCTTCCGCAAATCGGAGGCCCTATTTGTGTCCTTCCAAGCGGGCACCTTGGGGCGGAAAGTTTCCGCGGGCACCATTGGAAGGTGGATCCGAAGCTGTATCGCAGAAGCTTACAATGTATCATCCCTGCCGCCCCCAAGTCATCTCACGGCCCATTCCACCCGAAGCGCTGCAACTTCGGCGGCATGGGCTACCCAGGCGTCAATCAAGGAAGTTTGCAGGGCCGCAACATGGTCCTCACCTTCCCCGTTTATACGACACTACAAGATAGACCGCTTTGCATCGGCGGACGCCTCCTTTGGTAGGAGGGTCCTCCAGCAAGTTGTCTCAGAGATCAATCTACCGGCCTTATCTGTTTCCCACCCCTTGGGACAGTGAGGCTTTGGTACGTCCCATCCGTGGATTATCCATCTCCTGTACTGGAGAAGGGGCGTTGGTCTTACCTGAACGCCTTTTCTCAGTACGGAGATGGATAATCCACACCCACCCCAAGGCCAGCAGGCTGCTAGTAGGGAGCTGAGAGCCAATACCTCGTCAATCATCAGCCAATTCGCCCTCGTTAAGAATGGACTCCACAGGAAGTGGGGGCGTGTCAAGTTTTGGCTACTTGGTCTCAAGAGCAGGCAGACAGAGAAAACCCATCCGTGGATTATCCATCTCCATACTGAGAAAAGGCGTTCAGGTAAGACCAACGCCCCTTCTCATCCAACATCATTCACTAGCATAATAGCTGACTAATAGGTTCATTATTTATGGTTAGC
The DNA here is from genome assembly GCF_016545835.1 of Crotalus tigris. Classification (NCBI taxonomy): domain Eukaryota; kingdom Metazoa; phylum Chordata; class Lepidosauria; order Squamata; family Viperidae; genus Crotalus; species Crotalus tigris. The sequence goes on along the minus strand of NW_024096464.1, from coordinate 2,673,784 downwards.
CGTACTAAACTTTCTTATGAGTAGAATGCAAGCAATAATTCTAATTTCAGAAGTGAAGAAAGTTGTAATGCACATTTTAGCAATTATTAATAGTTATAGTATTCTCAATGGGGAGGTCTTCATAATAAACCTGTAACTTGCAAGGGTTCCAGAACTGGCCTGGGGATATAAACAAGATCCAACTACACCAATTTTGTGGTGTAGTTCTTATGACATCAGTGAGACAGAATTCATTATAATACAAGCACTGATATTAATATGATAGGAAGAAGAATCTTCCCCCACCCTCATTTATCTTTACTATAAAGTAATATATGTTCGCTGTCATTTTTTTGTCATTCCAAGAGAAGTTTCAATCATCTTAAATTCAAAATAATTTTCTTTTTGGGTAAATATTGTAATTTATCTTTTGTTTGTAAAGAACTGACACCTTATGCACATAGTAGTGGTTATATTGGTTTATTTTATATAAACAATTTGCCATTCATATCTGCCAAAAGCAAACTTTATGAACTAACTGCTGCCATTTAAATTTAGGTCAACATGTAAGATACAAGAGTTACTTTGTGTTCTTCTGTAAACTGCTGGAGTAGTTAGAAATGTGAAACATTGTAGGAGGTTGAATAAAAGAAGTATATGAAGTGGTATTCTCAGAAGAAAAGAGATTCACATTTTATTTCCCCATAGTATTTAGCATAGAAATGCAAATCTCCTAATTTCCTGTCAGCTTTAGTAATATTGTTTGCAGGGTAATAACTACTCTGGGTTTATTTGCAAGACTTAGTTACATTGTTTCCAATACTTGCTCCACTTGTAATGGAACTTCCATATTCTTCGTTATTTTCCAAATTGTAAATGTTCTTGGTTCTATTTGCAATGTAGATGTCAACTTATTGGTATATTTAAATTCAAGGGCTGGAAAAAAAAATGTCAAAATGAGTGTGTTCATGGATTGAAGAACAGAAGCAAACATAAGATATATAAGAAACAATATAAGATAGCACTATTTTAAAATAATGTAGCATTATGAACGTCATTCTTGGCTGCGAAAAAAATGATTTTCTGGATAAAATGCCAATTTATTTTATGCTCAACTTTGGAAAAAATAAAACCAACTAAAGTTGCTTTTTTAAATAGGCTTTTTTTCTTTGTACCTTGTAGGTTTACATAGTGAGAAGATGCTTTGCCAATAATGTTTTTTGATATCTTGGAATTCAGCTTTTAAAATTTATAATTTTCTCTCTTACCTCTTTATATCTGCTCCCTCTCCATGGCTTTTGTAAAACCACAGATTCACATTAATATCAAATTTCTATTTTCTTTGAAGAAAATATTAAGACTGGGAAATAATGCAACAAAAGGCCTCCCTGAATAATTTACCTAAATCTGGAACAAAATTCACCTGTTTGAATTTTAAAATATTTGTAAGATTTAGTTAAGATTCATGAATATGGTTGAAAAAGCCAGGGATTAAATAGGATCTCTTTTGAGAAGACATAAAAATTGTTATGTGATATATATAACATAACTTGCCATAAAATGTGATGATCTATTTTGAGAAGACATATTCTTATCTAAAAGAAGCTTATATAATTTACACAAATCCATCCATTATCTGTTTCCTGTCAAAGGAATAAGAAGAAAACAGTAGCATAATGAGTATGATAGCCTGGGGAGAAACCCAGAATAGATAAAATGTTTCAGCGTTTAGTATGATGTATACTTATTTAGTTAATATAATTTGTATGTACTTTTTATTTTCACAGGAAATTTCAAAGCAGTTTATGATAAAAGCATTTGAAATTCAATACATTCCTGGAAACAAACAAACAAACAAATAAATATTGGTATTTTATATCACCAGGGAGAACTGCCCATCTTGATAGAGGAATGCCAAGCTAGATGTATATGACTCCAGTTTTTGGTAGAAATGCTTTGTTTCTGAGGCCTGCCGGACCTTAGTACAACATTTTGATGTGGGTAGACACCATGAAGTTTTGTTTATTCACATACAGCTATTCATTTCCTTTTTATATATTAATGGACAATAAACAGTCTAAAGAATAATTTTTAAGGAGAAAAATAGATATTAAGTTGGAAAATCTGAGCGCAAGACTAGTTTAACACATCCAGTATTTCATTATGTGGATGTTATCCATTCAGTTGTTTCTAACTTTTGGTGATTTTATGAGCCAGGTCTCTCCACATCTGCTCTTGCACTGCTTCTTTAAGTTTTTCTATACTCTGGCTGCTATTAGCTTTGATGGTGTCCAGCCACTGTGTTCATCTAATATTTAAATGATAATATTCAGTTGCAATGTTATATCCTAATTTTCTGATAGAAATACAGTATATGATAAGTGAACTATCAACTCTACTAAAATGGCTACAGTGATTTAGCAGTGTGAATTAGCATAGTGATCAGTTGGTTTTTCTTTTTAAAATGAACACACCAGGATTCTGAGCATCTAGCAGTTATCCATATTCCTGTGGCCTCAAGTTATTATCTGGATACATTTTCACATGTGTTTTAAAGTGTTTTAGAATGGACGTTGCCTCTCATTCCTAGTTAAACTGTAAATACAGTAGTGTCATATCCTGTCTAGTCCAGATGGTTGATGATTATGACTGGGAGGGGCCTTGTAATAACCACTGTCATACTTGCATAATTTAGGACAATTTTGATAGTTCTTTGGGATATTTTATTTCTGTTGTTTTTGTTTGCATCAGTAGCATATATTTTCCAAAATACAAAGGGTAGTGTCAGTAGCTCTTTTTATTGGTGGATATTGCCTTCAAACAACCCTTCTGGTTCACAAAATGATTAAGCATAATTCCTTCTGGTAGCTTATGTTTAGTTCTACACTAAACTTGGGTATACATAGTTTTGACTAAGTCAGAAGAGGAGTCTTTACATGATATACCTATTTTATGAACCATGGAACATAATTTCTAAGAAATACCATTCTGGTTGCTGGTAGGAGAAGCCAGCTATGTATTAGAAATATGTGCTCTCTTTAAACTGAAGATGTTTATATATGTCTATGGCTTAGATCAGTGTTTCCCAAACTTGACAATTTTAAGGCATGTCCTCATGCCTTAAAATTGTCAAGTTTGGGAAACACTGGCTTAGATGACAAACTCATAGTTAACCATGTTTTCCAAGGTGCAATGGCTTGTTCAACGAACTCTTGAGTGCCATTCTGTCTAAATCAAGCTGTTTTTCATTTTTTGTGAATGAAGGCAGTGTCTAAAAATTCAGTGTAAGCAGAACGAGCCTCAAATCCCATTTCTCCAAGCTAATAAACACTCTCAGAGGCTTCTGCTCTCCACCATTGAAAGCCATTAAGATATAATTATTAAAATATTGGACTGGGATTGGAAGTGACTCAGTTCAGTTCTTTGTGGCTTGGATGACTTAGGACAGTCTTAGCCTAATCTATTTTTGTTTTAGTTTTGAGGATAAAATTGGTATGATGATGAAAATAAGGTATACATATTGCCTTGAGCTATTGCAGAAAAACAGAATAATAAAACTGAATTCTAGAATGTAGATAGTACTCAGCGGTGTCTGAATTAGAAGATTAATACTAAACTTTGGCTTGGTAACATTTAAATTATTTTTCTATTTTTATTCTTCTCCCATTGTTGGGCACAACCTTCAGTAAAGAAATTGCATTGGTCTGATGAGAGCAGCCGTCGCTGCTGAGTGTCATTTTTTTTAAAAGTATAATTCAGTAGGGGTTTCAAAAGTAGTCTTTTATTTATTTCAGTTTATATAGTCGTAAATGCTGTTAAAATGTGTTTGAGAAGGCAGTTAAATTTTAAAGCTAAAGTATATACAGCTATTTTAGTATAATTACATATTAAAAACTGTGATCCCCTTTTCTTCAGAATCTGTCAGAATCAGATTATAGGAGTCAGATAACGCTGGTTCCTAGGAAGGCAAGAAAGCTATTTTCAGAAACATCCAACAACAACATTTTAAAACCCAGTTACTTGAACTTCCTATTCTTCACTCCTCCCCAAGGATAATCAGTGGAAGAAGTTCATTACCACAGATCCTCATGTCCTTAAAGAAGATATTCATGTACAATGTTTAAATTAAATTAATTATTTGAAAATATTTTCCAAATATATGCCGTATATTTCCAGGACAGATATGCTTGCTAATTAGTTGCTAGAAAACAGTGGCTAGAAAACAGAAATATTTGGGAAACTTGAAAGCACAGGTTAGGGATAGACCGTCCTGAAAAAAAATCATTGTGTGGTCGCTAGAACTTGAAAATGATTTGATGGCACATAATAGAAACAAAATAACATCAAGGATTCTATATGGTATGACCTCAAACCTTTGATCCTATAGTTCACATTCTCTTGCATATCATAATTACATTTGTTAGTGGAAAAAGAGCAACCGATTTTTTTTTCTTACATTTTGTACATCTAGAAAAAGTAAAAGCTAGATTCAAAGAAATATAAAATTTCTTTCATGGAATCAAGGGAGATTGAAGGTTCCCTCCACACCCCCATTCTTACCCCGCAATTTCAATTTTAGTAAAGGATTGCCTATAACTTTTTAAGAAGGCTTTGTGGGGTCCATTTAAAAAATAACTTATTTAATTTAGATTTTATTTGAAGTTAAGATATATTTTCAGCAGGTGCTTAAAAACTATTGATTTTGTGGAATCAATTTTTTTTTAATTCACTTAATCACTCTGTTTGAAACAGGAAAACCATAGCTGGATACTTGTTAAGCTGACCATTCCATACTCATAATCTCTTACTTGTCAGTGAACTAAAATGATCAACTGATTTGCAGGAGAAAGAACAATTTGTGGGAAAAGCATTGGATGGTGTAAACATTATTGGTCTGAGGTTCAATTTGACTTGGTCTATCTTGATGCAGCAGCACAAGCCAATGAGGAAGCAGTCACAGTTCGGCGTGAACGCAGCACATTTAGGCGTCAGGCAGTACGGCGCCGTCACAATGCAGGGAGTAACCCTACCCCTCCTTCATTGCTCATCGGCTCTCCCCTCAGGTATGGTATTTGTGTTCCACCGTATCTAACATGCATGCAGCTGATCACTGCTCCCAACTCCCAATGGTGTTGTAGGCATGCTTTGTTCTGCCTTCTCTCCTTACCCCCACCAATCAAACTCCTTAAGCTGTTACTGCATGCATTTGTGATACTTTTTCAATTGTGCATGTGTACACTAGGTTGTTCATTATTTCGTCCATCTTTTTAAAATGATTAGTCTACTGAAAGTCATCTAAGACAGCTAACAAACTGATCTGAAATTAGCTCTTTCATTTAAGTTTCTAATTTTTTTCCCAATGTATTATTTTTTTCTACAAATATTAAATGTAGAAATTGCTTTAAATAATTCAAGAGTTAACAGGACAGAAAAACCAAAATATATTAAAGTTGTCTAATATTTTTGGAGACATTGTAATATATTCACATCCATTTAGCCTTTAAATGTAAATTATATAATTTTAAAAAATCTTAGGTCCGTGTTTCTGCTTTAAAACCTGTTAGCTTTTATATTTAATAAGCAATTAAATAATAAATAATAGATCTCAGACTTAATTGTAGTATAGATTTCATAAAAATATTTTCTACTGTAAAATCTGAAATAAGTATTAGTTGTAATTGTGCAGCACTGCTGTAACTTCAATGTTTGTATATCTCACAGGTCACAGATTTTCTCTTGTACATGCTATTGAATACACAGAAAAAGTAAGTGTCAAGAGAAAAAAAATACTGGTGCCGTGTTGGAAAAATATTCAAATTCTAAAGCATCATGTGAGGTGCTTTGGATTTTTATAAATACATCTATTTTCCAATTTGGAAACCAGTTTGTTAGAGTGGATGCTGATAGATAACCAGATCATTCCACACTTAGCAGTTTCTTCTGGACATCCCTTTTAAGTTATTCCAGCGGATTGAGTGGCTCTCTGAACTATGTGTAATAGGCTGGCAATCAAATGGTGGAATCAGGAAAATTCAGTAATGCTATTCTGTTCTTGTAAAACATAAACATAGAATTTGGGGAGATTGAGAATTGCATGTCAAACTTGTAGATTATATAGTTGGAACCAGGGGGAATTGGGCATGATCAAAATAGAACACTGACATATCTAACAGTGTTAAATCTTTCTTATACTCCTCAACTTCATGTTGTAAATATATTTGTTTCTTTGTACTTTCCCACTTTGTCTACCAAATTAATTTTAACAAATTATGAAAAATTAGAGGCATCTAAGGAAGGGGTAGGGGTAACTATACAGAATGCTTTAGGAAGAAATTGCATATGGTTCCAACAGAATATAATATATATCTCAGGGTTGAACTATGGAGTCCTTGGTGCTCTCGGAGTTTGGTTGTTTGTTTGCAGACATTTTGTTACTTGATTAAGTAGCATCATCAGTACTAATGAATATGGGGTTTGCCCCTTGTTTATATATAGTTGCTTCCCTTCCAGTGTGATGGGGATGTGGTTTTCTCCTTGGTAGTTTTTTGATTAGGGTATTGTTTTCTGCTTAATTGTTTTTCTGATGTTAATTCCTGCTTATCTGGATGTTTTTGCTAGAAAGGATATGTTTTGATCTTTTTGTTTCCTTCTTAGCTTTTTTTTGTCTCTCTTGAATGGTATGTAATTGTGTTTTGTCTCTATATGTCTATTGATAGCTGATTTGTCAGAATGCCAAATTTCAAGAAATTCCCTAGTGTTGTTGAATTTGGCTTGGTGTAGAATGCTCATAGTTTCCCAATTGAAAGTAGGATTAATTCAGTCTATTAGTTTAATTATGAGATTAAGTTTTCATTTTGCCTTCTGATTTGCTAGTTGGTGTACTCTCCTAGTTTTCTGCCTGTCTTATTATAGTCCTATATGTTGTAGATTACTACTGTTTTTTTCTTCTTGGGCTAATGTGTATTTTGGTTTACTTAAGATTTGGGGGGGGGGCTTTAGTTGGTTTGTGTGCTATGATGATATTGTGTAGATCCAGAACTAGGAAAAGAATCCACCACTTTCAGGTTTTATAACAGAGACTATAATACAGTATCTAGAAACTTGCACTTCCACACGTACAATCAAAAGTATGGATCCAGTATGTAGACGACACCTTTGTCATAATAAAAAAGAAACATCTAGAAGACACATGAAACAATCAACATCTTTAAAGGAATAAAATTCCACAAGGGAAGAAGAAAACAACATATTATATAGTGTCGATATCATCAGCAGCAGAGGAAATGATGGCAAATTAGAAATACAACTTTTATCGAAAAACAACCCACACTAATCATTAACAAAGTAACAACCCAAACTCCCTAAATAGCATATTATTCAGATGCATATAAACATACTGCAGCAATACACAACTCCAGAAAAAAAAAACCTATGCAACATCATCCAATGAAATGAATATTTTTTCAACTTTATCAAAAAGTCCCTGGCCACTCAACCCGCTGCAGCACAACCAACACAAGCGATGAAAGGCAACACTGCAATACAACAAAAAAAATCTCAGAAACAACCAACAGATTATTGCAACTACATGGCATCACCATAACACAGAGATCTACTAAAGTCCTCCAAATCATTCTAAACCAAAAGACCCAGTAGTCCAAGAAGAAAAAATAGGATCTCTCTATAGCACACAGTGCAAGGATTATAACAATCATTATGTAGGACAGACAGCAGAAGACTAGCAGAGGGCATCCATGAACACCAACTAGCAGTAAGAAAACAAAATGAAAACTCCTTAGTCACACACACATGAACAGACTCAACCATGCTTTCAGCTGGTAAACTATGAGCATCCCAGACCAAGCTAAATCCAGTAATCATAGGGAATTTCCTGGAAACTTGACATTCAGGTAAATCAGCCATCAATAGAACATAGAAATAAACCACATTTACATGCCATTCAAGAGACACTAAAAAGAAAACAAAAAGATCAGAACACATTCTTTCCATCAACCAATAAAGTCACTTTATTCAGTGCTGTTGTAACTTCAAATTGTCACTAAATGTTGTAAGTCGAGAACTACTTGTATTTTACTTGCCAATACAAATGCATGTTCTATGGTACATGACTGATTTTAAATTTCCCACTCTAGGGTTTTTCAAGTATAATCGAAATAGCCAAAGTAGAAAGTGTTACTTGTACTTGTAGAAGTCCACACAAAAGTACTTGTAGAAACTTATGCAGATCATCTTAGGAAAGTTGAACAAAGGCAGGAAGAGTTACATAAAGAAAAGCATACTCTAAGCCTGAGCAATAGCAAAAACATAGGAAAGGAGCCCAGACTGACTCCCCCCTACTTCACATACGGTAAGGGGAAGCCATTCAAGATTCTTTTACTGCAGCCTACATAAATACAGTTCCAGTCAGTTTTTTGGAATCTCTTTCCTGATCTGACCTTGATCTGATCTCTACTGCTTCATATAGACCCATAATTTTAATGCAAATCCATTTATGCGGTGGGCAATTCCATCACAAAAACAGTCTACCATATTGAGCTTCATTAATATGACAAAGGCACATGTTTGATACAGCTTCTGTATCTTTTAGACAACAGTTGAATCATAAAATAATTGGATCAGTGTTCCATTTTTCACTCGCTCTTATTTTAATTTAGAACTCACGTGAAATTATGCTGTTCTTTTTAACAAAAAAAAATCTCATTTGCTGATAATTCTTAATGGCCTATTTCTTGTTGTCGTGACAAGACTTCTTTCTCCAAAAGAAGACATTTTAGGAACATAAGAGTTAGGTCATATTTAAGTAATTAACAGTTGTATTAAGTACTAGTAATGGTTTTTTTCAAGTGTCTTCATTACTTTAAAGTAGGGAAAAAATAAGTGGATTATATGTGTTAAATTGAAGTAAGCAACAGCAACAAAAATGCAACCTTTCTAACATTTTCTTCTCATTGTAACTATTTATTGAAGTTATTGACCCCTCATCTTTTAAACATTCCAAACTTTTTTCTGATATATTAGAACATTCCTCAATAATAAACTAATGAACTTCCAAATTCAACTATGTAGTTGATCTTGCATCTGAATGTATATCTATTTTTCCTTTTTATCTTATCAAATTGAAATCCAGCTGTAAAATTTAGGAGTCTGGAACAATTTCAGTAACAATATTGTCTATAATATAAAATGACTCCATGGCCTACAGGAATTCTCCCAAAAGCCCACCAATGGTATCGTGATCTCCTGTACAGTCCTTGAGGCAAATTTGGATTCCCAGCTTAAAGGACAATATAGATACTACAGCCTAAATTTAGGTGGACTCCTAAATATTTTATCAACCTAGGAAAAAATTGTCTGAGCTTGTTCTAACTTGTCTTCCATACAATTGTAACATTCTTTAACATTTTGTTAACATAAAACTATGAACTCTGTTGTATCTTTATTTGAGGTAGCTAGGCTTTGTTGTTTTTTCCCCTTAACCTATGAAACAGAATAAAAACAATTACAGACAACCCAGAAATAAAGAACCAGACACACAGAAAGCTGAATTAATCTAAGGCATATCATTTGTCTATCAAGCCAAATACTGGCAGTAACTGCTTTAAGTAGCTCTAACTTGGTTGAATTTAAAATGTCTAGAGTTGCAGTTTAGCATTACTTTTTGTGGGACATCCAAAGCCCAGCTTATTTACATTCAAAAGGCCATTATCTTACACAAATAGGAAAAAAAGAATTGTGGCTACTGCTAAACCATCAAATAACAATGTTTTTATGGACCGTGGAAACTAACACTATTCTTGCTGGCTTGCATGTTGCATGGTGATATTTCTTTTCATGTCCATTGATACTTGATACTTTGTTTGGAAATATTCTTCAGCAGCATTTCCTATCCATTATAATATCTCATATTTTGTTGAATATGTTTTTAGGGCTCTTTTAATAAAGTTCATGGCTGAAACTTGTAGAATAGGTGATTTATTAATTTGTAATTTTTGTGCAACAGAATGGAATATCAAAGGCTTGAGAGTAAATGATATTTATTAAAACTAATTCCTGAAGACTTCTGCTAAGTAATGTCTCAAAAAAAAAAAAAAAAAACCAGACTAAAAGCCATGACTAAATAGCAGGCAAATTTCTCAAAGACTATCTATCTTCATTTCTGTAAGAGTTATTTCATTTTGATAAATTTTAGTTTTGTGTGAAATGTATTTTTTTAAGTTTGATGTTATAATAGACCATTTTGGTATAAAATTTGTATTTAATTTCCCCCCCCATATACATAAATAAACATATACATTTTTTAAAAAAAATTTTTGAAGATAATGATAAAATATACACTAACATTAAATAACTTTTCCATTCTTGTATTTGCATGTGTAGATATTAACATTATATTGTATAAATTTTTAAAATGTAAAATATTTTTCAAAAAGGAACTAAATAATTCAATTCTATAAGCTTCATATACTCTAAACCACCACATCTGTTTCTGACATGAGCTGTTTACAGTAAACAAAGTATAATTTAAAAAAAAAATCAGTTATAGTTCTAAAAACATGGCTATCTGTTTTAATTGGAATGCAATGTGTTAATCAGTTGTAGATGGTTCTTTAAAATATATTTTTGATGTTCAGTTATTAAATTATTTTACTGAAATATGATAGTAAGATTCTTCTAAGAATTAGGATAATAGTAGATATACTACAATTTTAGGAATTATACATATTGAAATTTAAAGTATCTATTGAATGTATTGTATAAATATTATTGGTTTTGAAATTAGAACTATTTTTTCATAATTATTCTTAATGTAAAATCTTCTGTAATATTTTCATGGAACAGATCCTTTGAATCTATTTCCCAAATGCAAAGTTTTTGGAAGAACCAGTTAACACATAAAGAAAGCCAACCAACCATCTGTCTCATTTTCTTCTGTAAGGAAAAAAATGTGAAAGAGTTCTTCACAAGAATCAGAGAAAAATTTAAAGGTTTAAAAGTTTAAAATGCAGAAATACTGGTTGGATAATTAGATATATGAACCAAGGAGAATATAAACTATGAAAGAAATCAATAGAAGACGTTGCTTTTTTGCAGATTCTTCACTACCCAGCTAGGTAACATCAGCACTGCTAACACTGATGATGTAACTAGTTGGGTAATTATATTTATGAAACAAATATGTATAAAACTTTTTATGGGTCTCTTAACACTCATTTAAATATTGCTTCAGTTTTGTGAGCAATGTGAACTTATCAAACTTGATCCTTTTTTTCTTGGAATAATTCTATTGGAGTTATACAAGGACCTTAAGAACTACTATTAATAACTAAGCATTTATGGTTTTATTGTTCACCAATAGATTGCTGTTAGGCATATATAATTTTTTTTCTGTAGGAATTAATAATTTTAAGCTAATTGTTTTAAAATTCAAGATTTCTTTTACGTACATAATACTGTGTATTGTAGAAATATAGACTACATTTTACAAATAATTGCATTTTTATTCATATGAAATTAATAAACAAAGAACAATGATATTTCAAGGCACAAATGCAGATTTCAAGACTGAGCCAACTCTATAAAGTTATGTAGAAAAACAGAATATAAATTGAATAAATAAATAATTGTTACACATTTAGAGATTGCTGCATGTTCATTTTAGAAATACTTCAAATTTTATATCTTCAAAATGAATACCTATGCAGGTTTATAAGTTCCACCACAGTGTGATTGTTGCATTGTAAATTTTATGAAAGGTTCATATCACACTGTTTCTTTCAGGGATTTATAAATATATATGCCCATTATTAATTTACCAAGAAGTAACAGAGATTTAATTCAGTAGCATTTAGTTCAGCTGTAACATATATAATTTCTGCCTTATTCTTAAAATGTGCTATACAGGTAGGCCCAGTTTAAGAATGAGATTTGTTCCCAAGTTGAATTTGTATGTAAGCTGGCACAATATTATGTATTAAGTAATATTGTATAATGAATTTGAACCATTGTGTATTTAACTTGAATCACTATGTATTTAACTTCAATTTTGCTACAATAGACTCTGTTCTTAACTATGGGCTATCCTTATATTGGGATATTCTTAACCTGGGAACTTGCTGTATTGCAGTCATAATATACTAAATGTGCTAATATTGCAGTCATAATCATGACTTGAAAGACTGTACATAATCTTATTCAGTGTGATTTCTGTGGTTACATGTAAGGTAGATTGCTATTGTTTTATGCTCACCAAAACCCAACTAAGGTTAAATAACTAAGGCTACATAACTATGATTATAAGTCACAATTTAAATTAGACTTAGTTCTGTTGGTAGCATAGCAAATACCTGCATGCAGAATGGGCTTATTTCACAGTACATCTAATTTTTCCATATCACAATTTTATTCAGAAAAATTGTGGGCTTTATGTAATACATAAATAATTTTTCTTATTTTTATCTTTACCACCATGTATACCTCTGAATTTGGCCTGCCCTTTAAACAGAACACATTTGAGGGGAATGTAGAAAAAAAAGGAAAATTGGACATGTACTAATAATTTGTTTTCTTCAATATAAATAGATTATAAAATAAATTGATTTTTAATGCAACAGATGTATGTTGTTATTTTTAAACTGAGTTGAGCAAAGCAACTGCATTTACTCCTTATAGTCTTTTCAAAGTTTACTTTAAACTTGCATGAAAGAGTAATATTTGCTGTTTGTTAGCAAAAAAGCAAAGCTTACATTTTAAAAAAATTACATGATACTACATTAGACATTGACATCATGATATAATTGTACTTTCGAATACTGCTTAGAAGATAACTATGTGAAGTAGAAAATGTTTTGAAGTAGTAATTCCAAGTTAGTGTAGAATGCTTGGAATGGTTATCCAGCTAATTTTGATTTTTGTTTGTTTGATTTCCTGGATATGTTGTAACAGTGTTGTTCATCAAAAATTGGTTAGTTCAATGTATTGCAGTTCTCTCTTAACCTTAAAACAAAATACAGTGTTAACTTGGTTTCTAGCTGCTGTTTCTGTGTTCTTCCCTGTAATGTTTCCACCATCCATGTTCTTTCGTAGCCTTCAAGATGTTCAGCAAGGGCAGCAGTCCACAGCCAAAGTCAAAGTCCAGTCACGCCCCCATTCCCAGGCAGCAGTGCTCAGCGCTAGCACCTCCTTGCTGGTGAGAAATGGGAGTGTCCAGTTAGAAGCAACACATGACAGTGCATCTGCTGTCGGCAGCAGCAGTTTGCACAATGAACTTGGTATGCAGGCATTACATAACTTAGTGCAATCAAAGTGTTTATTCTGTAGCTTTGTGGCTTATAATGCATTCTACCTAAACTTGCTTAGTCTTGGCTTTATTTCAGACTGTTGAGGCATGTTTCTTGCAGCAAATTGCTTCTGGTCTCTCTTCTGCAAGACTTCATATGTTAAATTATTAGCTAGGGTTTTTTTTTTAAATCACTGATTGAAGATACAGAATTACGTATATTAAAATCCATCAAAATACCATGTCTCAATGTTTTGCATTCGTTTTAAAGATTTTAATTATGCATGGAACTATAGTAAACGGCTTTTAGCATTAATATTCAGAATGCAAATGATAGCATTTCAAACTTTGTTATTATAATACACTTTTGTGTTAAATGTTGCCATTGTAAGTTGTTTATGGTCCTCTTTATAGTACTGACATGTGATTATTTTGTTGTATTGATCAACATTTCTGAATTCTGTAATGGAACTTATGTTTGGATATGGAAACTAAAGCTAGAGAAGGCATGATACTACTTGTACTTTAATAATTTAGCAAGCCTATTTTTAATTAAAACATAATTACAAATTATCATAGAAATGACTTCCACATCTGTTTCATGTTGGATGATTTAAATTTGTACCAGAGCATAAAATGTGTCATGTGACCTCTGATGTTTGCTGAATTATCATCCACAATGTAAAATCCTATTAATATTTTAATCAAGTAGGAAATAATTGTGGCTTGTGTGTGTGTGTGTGTGTGTGTGTGTGTGTGTGTGTGTAAGCAGTGGTAAATTTATACACTGACTTTCAGTAGTGGATGTAAAGGCAGTCTGGTTGGGATGTCTTTGTGCCCTCAGTCACCAAGATTGATTTGTCTGATCTGGCTGGCCAGGTGGTTGTCCTTCTTCCCTCACTGCTCTGTGCACATTCCTTCCATTCCATTGCCTGCTTGGTAGAAGAGAATACCCATCCCAGATAGGAATGTTCTGTTTTGGAGTTAGGGTATGTGATATATTTGTTGTTGTTGTTAATTGCGAAGTTGTGTCTGACCCATCGCAACCCCATGGACACCGTTCCTCCAGGTCTTCCTGTCCTCTACCATTTTCTGGAGTCCATTTAAGTTCACACCTACTGCTTCAATGTGATATATATATGATAGCTGTATTCCCCTGGCTATAACATCCAAAATTAGATTTTTGAAAAGAGAAGTTTTTATGCATGACCAGGTTGATCACAACTTATTTAGGTATTGCAGATGTCTCATTTTGCAGTCTTTTTCTTCTCTATAGTGTTGCATTAGACTTCAGTAGTGCCATCTCATTATTGACTGGAATAATGTAACTTGATAAAATTTATTTTTGACGAGTTTGAAGAAGGCATACTTAAAATAACAACTTGCAGATTGCGAAATATGTTTGCAAAGCATTAAGTAAATTATACAGTAAATACTATTTTGCTAAAGCTGCAGTTCTACTTGTATTTTCCCAAAATTAAGTCTTAAGAAATGTAATTAATTTTATGTTAACGGAAAGACAGTATCTTTGCTGGGAACCAAAACATTGGGATTTTTTTTTTTAAGAAATTGGTAACAATAGTAGTCTCTCACTGATTATGCAAAACTCTTTTTGCTTCAAAAAGCAGTCATAAAATTAAATGAATATTTTTTATATTCATCCTAAAAATACAGTCCTGGGAAATAAACAGAAGGATCTTGCTGAAATTACTCCCTGGTTGAAAACTAGATTTTTAAATTAGGAAACTATGCCTCTCCCTCTTCTCCTTTTGCTGTTTTTTATTACATAGCTTGTGGGAAAATACAAATTTTACATATGTGCTGCACAATATCCTTTGAATTTCTAAATCATTGAAGGTTTTAAATGAATTCACATTTGTTTCATAGTAATTCTATATAATCAGGAGAACATTTGGACAAAATCAGTTATAAGCTTTTAGACCAATAATTACTTTTAAAATACTTTTTCATTTGGCCCCTTTGCATCACCATTTTATTATTGTTCATTTTAGTTTTAATTCTTTAGGTTGCCAGAACAGATATCATTACTAAAGAACTACAATGTGTGAATTCTTGCTTTGCATAAATAGCTGGAGCTTCCATATAAATAGTTTATTCAACCAGAAGCAAACAGGAATTGTGCTGATTTTATCTTCTCCAAAGGACAAAATGGGGAATATCCTCTATTAGCATTATCTTTCCCCCAAAATGTGAGCTTTCGTGTCCTTATTTTTCTGTGGTTTAGTATCCCAGAATTAACTTAGGCTATGTTATGCTGATAAATTTGAGAACTTGATGCATTTTTAATGTCATATTATATGCTGTTTTTTAAAATAATTAGTATAAGGAAGAAAAGATCAGGAAAGCTATTGCAAAGATTTGAAATACCTACCATCTTTTGCTGGAATAATTTTAGGATCATGTCTGTTTTGATGGAGCTCTTATTCTAATGCTATGGCTCTGTCTATTAGAATGTGCTGCTTTATTGGTACCTGCAGCATTTAGTGGTAACTACAGAACGAGATAATTTTAGAGTTACAGTAATCTTTGAATGTATTACTTTTATATTTATATTTTGGAATGAATGAGCAGATGACTGCTATGATTCATATGTAGGGAGTTCCTATTTTCTTGTCATCTAGTTCTGTTTCAAGGGTTCAAGAGTTATCAGAGGCCTGCTACCTCTGATTAGGATTTTTTTTTTCCAGAGATTTTTCCTCTTTATTGGCAGGACATTTCAGAGTTGTAATTATGCCCAATAATGTCCTTGGAGTGGCATTGTTTACATTCTGGAAGCTTAAATCAAATCACTTAAAAGTGAGAAGGTAGACATCCGTAGAACCAGAGTGCACAGTTAGCCTCATTGCCACCATATTTGACACTACAGGAAAGCATATAGAGGGCCTGGTGAAAAAAGGCTAACTTAGAAGTGATTAAATGTTGGCTTTTGATAATATAAGTGGTTTCTTTTTTTAAAAAAAATGCGAACTTATTTCTCTTTGAATCATAGTCACATTATATATTAGATTATAATGTCATCATATGATACCTCAACTTTAATCCAAGGAGCCATTGCTGTTGCAATCATTAAATCATTTATGCCGAGAAATGACAAAATATGGCTAGAATTGAAACTTCACTGTGTTCAGCAGACTTGATAAACATTTTTCTGTTAGATAAATGTATATACCTCTAGAACCCTTGTGTCTGTTTGTGACCTTCAATTGGGAGAAACAGTGCGTTATTTGGCAACTATTTTTGAATCAATATACTTCAAATGGAGTAACTTAAATAGTGCATCAAAATCTGGGATTCCTGACTCCCGTAAATTAATATTTGGTTAAGTTGTGGCTGCTTCAGTATCGCCACGCTGTTGTACCACTGCAGTCAGCCATAGTTGCATGTTAGTCATTTCCAGTGCTCTCTGCCAGCTTTCTACAAGGAAAGTCAATTGGGAATCTGGCAGGAAATCAAAAGTTACTCCCACACTTACTGCTTTTCTGCCTGTCCCTAGTCATTCTGTTTCTCTGTTTAGGTAAGGAAATATATCTGAAACCTTGACCTAATGACTAATGACCCTAAACATTGTAATAAATCTGTCAAGGAATGGCTTGGAGGTAAAAAAGAAAAGAAAAAAGAAATGGAGTAATCTGGAAGGAACAAGTCAAAGTCTGTATCTGCAGCAAATCCCATCAAGACATTGTGGGATAATTTGAAATGGGCTGAAACCCCTCTGACATCACATAGGTGAAAAAAATCTGCATGGAAAAGTGGGAATAAATTGCAGTGGATGTCAGAGACTGGTAGACAGTTATAAGAAATATCAGTTTGAGGTTGTTTCCGCCAAAGGAGGCAAGCACAGATAATCCACACTGTTGAGTCTGGAATTTTGATAGAAAGACTTTGCAGTTGTTAAGTGGATCACCATGTGATCTGATTTTACAACCATTTTTACTGCAATTGACTGCATTTAAGTGAATCATATGGTTGATAAATGTATTACGTGGCCGTTAAGTGAATCCATTCTCTCAAATGGGTGTTTTTTTACCAAAATCATGTATGTGTGTGTGCAGCAATCATAAGTAACTATTTGTGGGTCCATCATAATTACTTCTGGTTGTTTAAGCCTGCATTAGAGCAAAGGGTATACTTATCTTTTCCACAGAAGGAGATGGTATAGCTGTTATTATTTTTTTGTTGTTGTTGAATAAATGATTGCAAAGTCAGTTTTTCATAGTGTTAAGTTATACCATCTTTGTCTTTATATATTGTTTGAATGAATACAAACAATTGTTTTGTCCATGGGTTATATTTAATTTGTCATATGATTATATACATACTTTAAAGAAATCAAATAAAAAATTAAATAAATCTACACACTAATAAGGGAAATCTGGATTCCACTCTTAAATTCATTCATATACATTTATATTATTTTTATTGTAACTATAGTGTGTCTTATCTCACTATATTTAGGGAAGTGCCGAGAAGTCATCAAATGCATTATCAGCCAGGTACCAGTCATTTTCAAGTGTTTAGATATCCAAAATGTAGCAGAAACATATATTCCTATTTTTTCTCTATGCCTTAGGTAATAAAACTAAATTTAGATTTTTTTTTAAATGGTGCTGGATGACAGTATTCATTGGGCAAGTCATTCACTCATGGTGTTCTGCACAATACCATTTCTTCATCTGTGCTACTTATATCTAAATAAAACCATTAGTGGGAGATCATATGGAGTTTTGGAGTGGGAGGGATTCTAAATTGAGGATTATTTGTGTTACATTCCCAAATTGGATGATGTTCTAATCTATTGCTACAAATGTTGAAATTTAATATAGCTTTACCATAGCTTAAATCAGTGGTTCTCAACCTGTGGGTCGGGACCCCATTTGGGGTCGAACGACCATTTCATGGGGGTCGCCAAACCACGCTGTCCACCATTTTTTTCCCTTTTCCCTAGCTGTCCTACTCCCTCTTATTGGTGGCCACACCCACATGGGGGTCACTACAACATGGGGAACTGTATTATGGGGGTCACGGCATTAGAAAGGTTGAGAACCACTGGCTTAAATGCATAGTATTGTCGTATTTGGAATCTAGAGAGGGATAAGTGAATTAATACTATGAAATTGTTTTGTTCTGTGTTGTATAAATTGCCCTTAAATGGAGAAGTTTTGAGTAAGTATTGTATTGTAATTTCTCAGCTGGTATTCTTTTCTCAAAGCCAATATGTTTGCTATCTTTATCAATATGAATGAATTACTGGCTTGTTTGATCAAAAAATCAGAGTCTTTCTTTAAGGGAGATTGGAGATTTAGAAATAGGAAAGATAAATAGGACAGACAGAGAGACAGACTATAAAATTTTGAGAGCTTGAGTTTGATTTTATTTTTAAAAATTGTTCACAGTTTTGTAACTCTCCTGTCAGGTAATCTGAATTTGATTTTCAGTCAATGTAAGCAACAGGGCAAAAAGGATTTGTATCTACAAATGATAAACCTGTGTAATTGGTATGGGCTAAACTAGTTGGAAAGCTGATGTAAAGTCAGTTATACAAATTATTATTTTTCTATTTCTTCATTCACTTAATGGAATTGTTATAACATTCTGAGTTATGTTGATATACAGCATGTACTTTCTAGCTGGTGGAATGCTTGCAACAGAATACTTGCTTGCAATCTCTAATTTAGAAACTCTATCTTGCATATATGGTAATAGCGTGAACATGCTTAAGATAAAACTGGAGTTCAACAGCACCTATGGCAGATTGACAAAAATGAACTGAAAAAAATCCTGTCCTTACTATTAACAGAAGATACTGCTCATGGCATGTTTGCAATTAAAGCTGGTAACCACTTCTACACTTTTTTTCTTACTAAACAAATTTATGATAGATTTAAGATTCCAGCAGGTAATGTACAACTTGGAATGTAAGAGAGATATCTACTTTATTAAAAAGTGTGAATTAACAAATAAAAGAAAAGTATATACATTGTACATCCATGAAAAATAAGAGAAAGGATAAGAGTGTAATAAATAAAGGTGTTTGATATTATGGATTTGGAGTTTAGGAATATATGCAATGAAGTGAAGGCCTACATTGGATTATAAATTATGACAGTTGAATTAATTTGTTTGTATAGGTTAAATGAATTCAAAATAAATATGTGAAGGAAGAATGAACTGCTTGAGAGGAAAGGGAACTCCAAAATAACCATGGTTAGATAGAATTGATGAGATTTTGAGAAAGAGTGAGATTAGAAGATTAAAGAATTGAAAGCAATATATGAGTCTGTAAGGATGCAGTAGAAGATCAATGTTTTCCAAGGCTAGAAAGGTATATTTTATTTTTCTTTTTTTTTTAATCTCACATCTTTAATTTTTTGGTTTACGATTTATTAAACTTTTTTGTGGATTTTGCATTTCTTGAACAGGAAGAACATGATAGACGTGCATGTTTGTATATACTTGTTCTGTATTGAAACCAAACTATGGTGACCAATGGATTTCTTCTGTAGAGAGGTTTAATTGAGACTATGACTCCTTCATTCCCTGTTTCAAACAATGAAATGGGCATTTTCAAAGGAACTATGCATATTATAAAACAAAAATGCACATCATCTATTTGCTCAGAAGTTGTAGTGAACTGTGTACAAGTGTACAGCATGTCATTGGCTATACTTGAAGAGTGGAGTCTTTTTGTTCTTCTACATTTTTCTATTTTATTACTTTTTAATTTCATTGTGTCATTGTTTTCTTATTTTAGTAACCCTAGAATTCCACTCTATTGAGATGCAGAATTTTATCTCCCTCTGCTGATAAAAAAGAAGCATTGCTAATTCTTTAAATCTGTGGTTTAATTTGGTTTGATTCAGAAGACAGAAGAATAAATGGAACCAGAATGAATAAGACACGTCTTTTTAGGGGTTTGGTTAGATCTTAAAGGCTAAAATGCAGAAATATAATGTTACTGTGTTCCTTAAAAAACAAATAATCATGAAAATGTGTGATTTTCACCAGCTTTAATCAGATTTTTAAATGATGCAGTGATCTTGGGCCTTTACAATTCACCCTTTAAAATTCTACAAAATCCTCAAATTTAAAAAAAAAAGCATGCATCAAAAAGGTGTGCACTTTTCATTTTTCTATGTCATATAATTTAAAAATTCCAGTGTGTGATATTTTCATATACACATAAACAAATATAAAGATTTAGTCCATTTTATTTACAATAGTTAGGAACTTAAAATCAAGCATTTGTCTTTATATCTATCCTTTATTCCTTTATTAGGAATATCTGTGTTAGGAACCATTTAGTAACTGTTTCTATCAGTGGCTAATAATCATGGGTTGCTAATATATAGTTTTAATGGAAGCAGATTTCCCATGTTTTCATCAGGCAATAGAATTAATCATGACAGCAAATTACATACATTGTCATAATTTTAAAGAAGCATTAGCTTCTGTCTGTTTTAAGCATATTGCCAATTAATTTCACTGAATGGTCTTACATTTGAATATTATACAAAACAAATTCTTCCCCTTTCGTTTATTTAATTATTTAACTATTTTTCTGCAAATACATAGATCCAATTTATTAGCTTTCTCCTACAGGAAAGATAGTCTTACTGCTGTAGGAATTGGTAAGCCAAATAAATTGATTTTTTTTTTAAAAAAAAAGAATCCCATTGTAAATATTTTAATTGTCTTGACATTGTGTTTTTAATGTTTGTGTTAACAATCTATGCCAAATAAGGATGATGAAAAATGGGTATATACATTAGCCAGCTTCATAAATGGCCATTTGTTAATGTCTAATCCTGATTTTGGGGATTTTTCTTATTGATTTTTCTTACGATTTTTAAATTAGGGTATATGTTTGTAGATAATAATATATTTGTTACTACAGTGTTCAAAAATTTCATAATATTTCATCTATCTTGACTTTCTCTTTAATAGGTAAGTTCAGTTCAACACTCTATGAAACGGGGGGCTGCGATATGTCGCTTGTGAATTTTGAGCCAGCTGCAAGAAGAACATCTAACATCTGGTGTGTTTTTAAAAGTAATTGCTGTAGTTTATGCAGTAATACTAATTTTATTTATAAATGGATAATATTTGTAGGGTTGCATATTGATATTAAAAGCAAATGTGCATCAGAAAGAAAGAAAAAAGTCATCACCGTCATCCTGGGTTATGGCTCAATTAGACATTCTGCCAAAATCAAACATTCGTTTCAATATAATGTGTGTTTGTGTATATGAGCATATTGGGGTAATGTTCTATTTTCTAAAACAGAAAACCAAATTGAATTGGAAAACAGACTAAGATATAAACTAAACTTGTCTTCTTGTTTCAGTGATACGGATTCTCATGTATCAAGTTCTACCTCAGTTCGTTTTTATCCACATGATTTAGTAAGTTTTTGCATTTGCTACTATTCGTTGCAAACAAATAATCATATCTATCTATCTATCTATCTATCTATCTATCTATCTATCTATCTATCATTTTATATTCTAAACTTAGCTGGTCCAGTTAAATTCAGGCTGACCACCTGAAATTTATGGTTCAAGTGGTCAGCAGCTGGACATTACAGATAGTCCTCAACTAAGAATCACAATTGAGCCAACATTTCTGTGGCTAAGTGAGACATTTGTTAAATGAATTTTGTCCCATTTTATGACCTTTCTTGCAACATTATTTAAGTGAATCACTGCAGTTGTTAAGTTAGACACGGTTGTTAAGTGAATCTGGCTTGCCCATTGACTTTGCTTGTCAGAAGGTGGCAAAAGGTAATCACATGACCCTGGTACACTGCACATGTCATAAATATGAATCAGTTGCCATGCATTTGTATTTTGATTGCATGACATGGGGATGCTGCAATGGTTTTAAATGTGAAAAATGTCACTTTTTTCAATATTGTTGTATATTTGAATGGTCACTAAATGAACTGTTTTAAGTCAAGGACTACCTTTACAGTTGCGGATAACTAGAATGACATAGCTGCTTTAATATACTAGGGCTAATATGTATAAATGCCTTATTGATATGCATTCCAATCATATGCCTTGTTCAGCAGTCCTAGTCTCATCCTTTGATATAGCATTAAATATCCCTGTAGCTTGGTGTGCAGGTATGCTATCTCTGCTATTTTATTTAACCTTGGAAAAGATCTGTATTTCTTTGTTGAAGACAGTTAGCCAATCCTGATATCCTTTGCCATAGCCATAGTGTTTTTGAGTAATGGTCTTAAGCAACTGTCATTCATATAACTCTTCCAGAGAGAACTCTCTCCCCAGTACTTGTATAGCCATATACAGATGGTGGGTAATCAAGTAGTCATCACCTAGCAGGATTTCTCTCCTAACATTTATATTCTTTCAAAATAGGACTAAAGAAGTAAAATATGAAAGCAAAATCTTATTAATGTTATTGTAGCTTTCCCTCCCTCAGATCAGACTGAATAGACTGTTGACCATAGATACCGATCTTCTGGAGCATCAAGACATGGAACTGAGTCCTGATCTGCAGGACCATCTACAACCACAAGAGGAGCCATCGCAAAAAGTGAAACATTATTATCGCTTTTGGATCCTACCCAAAGTCTGGATTGGCATCAATTTTGATAGATTGACTCTTTTGGCTTTGTTTGACAGGTAAGTCCTGTATGCATTATACTATTCTAACATAGAATGTGTTTAGATTATTAGTCTGCTTGGAAAAAAAATCCAAAGATTCTAGAAGTATCAAAGTATTAAGGAGTAAAATTGCCAAAAAATAGTTGAATGAAATCCGAGCAAGGTCATAATCACAAAATAGTTACTATTGATAAGAAAAGAAATCTAAAAAAACAAAGAGGAAGTGATTATCTCTTCTTGTTGAGATTTGGACTGCTAGATAATTTGATTGAATGATGGATTGAATGATGATCCGCTTTGGATCTATTTAATAGAATAGATTTCAAGTGAAAATGTAGTTGATTATATTTCAAAATCAAAAATAAGCAAATATGTCTTCTGAACATGTATAATAATAGTTATTTTATTTGTTCTGCTTCCTTGCATTCTTTGTTGAAGCATTTCACTAACACATCTCTTTGCCCATAGGAATCGTGAGATCTTGGAAAATGTATTAGCTGTCATCCTAGCTATCCAAGTGGCTTTTCTAGGTTCTATACTCCTTATAGAAGGCTTCTTCAAGGACATCTGGGTCTTCCAATTTTGTTTGGTGATTGCCAGTTGCCAGTACTCTTTGCTGAAGGTAATGTTTTATCCTCATTGTTGCTTAGTTTGAAATTATTAACGTCGTCTACTCTGTGACTTAATATATAGTATTTTCAAAAGATGTCCCTGTTTTATACCTTATTTTTCAATAATGACATTAAGAGAGCATCTTGAAGGGGAATGTGGAATAATATTTCCCAACATGTGAACAAATCTTTTCAGTCTTCATATTCCTCTCAGTTTCTTTTTTTTATGCGAGAGAAGGAGATTGAAATAAATTAATTTTGCATGTAATTGTAAACCTGCCATAGTTCAGAAGTTTGCATAAACTATGGTTTATAGAACAAGTGTGGATTTCAAAATATATTTCATTGGATGGATTGGATTGGATTCTGGCTTGCTCTTATGATTAAGAAGCCACTAATCCTCTTATTTAGATGTCACAGGAAATATTAATGTATGTGGATGTAGTATCTTGTGAGACAGACAATGATAAACACTTGGGAATATTATTAATTCTATAATTTGTTTTTTTTTTTTTTTTGAAGTGAGATTTAGAAAACTTGCAATCTTACAAATTGTTAAAAACCACATTAGATATTATTTTAAAAAAATCCTGAAGTTTTCTGAATAATTCAAAAACTCACTCACAATTTGAGGTATTTGGATTGGATGATTGTGAATTTGGAATTTTTTTCATAGGGAGCAGCAGTTTTCCTTTCTGTGGTAACCCAGAAAGAGAAACAGTTTGTTCTTCCTGTTGTTCATTAGGCTTTTTTGTATATTTCTGAATTCTTCATGTCACATTATGAGATTTTATAGAAATGGATTATACATAGATACAGAATGTCCAAGGCAGATTTTCCTGGTCTCCTACAATCTGCAGGAGAAACGGGAAAACAAGCTATATCATATCCCTTGAGAGACTGTTAAATGGCCATTTCCCCCACCAAAAATTGTCTTAAGAGATTTGTTACTCTTTTGTTGCAATTAGACATATCTAAACTATGATAGACTTTTTAGTTCCCATCAACTCTGGTTAATATTTGAGAAATATTTTTTCACAATTGAAAAATACTGTCCTGAAAGTTTAATGTGTCCAGGGAAGTCTTTTTAAATACCATTTGTGCAGATGATTATCTTAGGAGATACCAAACCAACAATAACATTTTTCTACTATCTTTGCACTTTTTCAGAGTGTTCAGCCAGATTCTTCATCACCTCGACATGTAAGTTTTCCCATCTGATCTTTATGTAGACTGATAAATCAAAAATTCCTGCACCTATTGCTGTTGTTTCAAAAATATTGCCATTAAAGAGAAATTGTGCTTTAAAAACATTGATAGTTTTATTAAATATCATATATTTACAATTGGCCAGTATGCAGTACTTATTAAATCCACTAAAAATGAAGGTGATTTTCTAAATAGAAAGTTTTTGAAGTGTTAACCGCAGAACATAGAAAAACAATACACATACACAGCAATATTTATTTTAATGGTGCCTGATAGGAATTCAGAAGTCACAAAAGAGTTAAGGTAATTTCTATTACTTTAGTAGAAGCTGCAAAAAATAAATAAATAAAAATCTAACAATAGCAGAAAATTAGCTGTTGTTTAGAACTGAAAATTAATGCTACTTGAATCTTTGCTCCTTGCTTGGAGTATGAAGCTGATGTAATTGATGTAGAATTAAAATAATGTTTTGCAATGTCTTATTGGAGTGTGTGGGGGGGGGGAGAGACCCTATTCCTTCATCTAGAAAAAGGCATAAGCTCTGTCTTCAGTGGAATTACCATGCAAAATGAAAAGTTTCAGAATTGACTTTTGAAGGAAGGAGCAATAATTTACAACTTAAGCTTTAGTACTCAAACTTGTATTCCAGGGTCATAACCGAATCATAGCCTACAGCAGGCCTGTTTACTTCTGTATATGCTGCAGTCTCATTTGGCTATTGGACTACGGCAGCAAGAGCACTTTTACGGCACGGTTCCAACTATATGGAATGGCTTTCACGAATCCAATATTGCTGCTTTCAGTAAGGGACTTGATTATGGGTGAGTGATTTTTCTATTTCGTGTATTTAGGTAAAGGCTGGAAAACCTGTAGCTTTCCAAATGCTGTTGGACCAAAATGCAGCAATCCCAGGTAGCAACATCTGGAAGTTGCTAGTTTCTCCCAATCCCTTTGTCATCTTTGCTCTGTTATACCTAATTGTTCTATTTTAGTCTCTCCCTTTCTGTCTCTCTCTTTAAAAAAGATGATATACCAATCCCAAGAAGGTCCTTGAACAAAGATTTTAAGCGAATATACAGGATTTATATGCTAGAGAATATAATCAAGACATAATGGGAAAATAGTACATGTAGTCCTTTTTAAATGACAGTCTTGCTTAGTGACCGTTCACAGTTATGACAGTATTGAAAAAGTTCCTTTACAACCAATCCTTGCATTTACAATCTTCTCAGGTCTGAAAAGGAAAGGAAAGCTGAAGTAGGATCATAACCACAGTCACAGTTTCATTTAATGATCACTAAATGTGTCTACCAATCAAATTGCCAGTCCCAGTTTTGGCTGCTAAATGAGGACTATCCATAGAAAACAAATGTCTCTCTATATCCTTCATCATTTTATTATGCCAAAAGTATTCCTAGTATCCCTCCAATGTATTAGGAGATGTATCTTTCAATTCCTGTGCTGCAATCATCTCTTTTAGCCTGTGTTGTAGATATTTTTTTAAAAAATACATTGGTCTCTGAACACAAATGTCTGATGATATGTGATGCAACTGTGTGGTCAGGACCAAAAATGTTCAACTCATTTGTTTGCTTTGTTGTTTTTTGTATTAGGAATTAGAGGAATTTAAAGGTGAAGTATATTACCTTTAGTTTAGAGAAGTTTAACACAGATATTGCCATTGTTATTTGTGTTAAATGCTGTAAAAATGCACGCCACCAAAAATTGTCCAGTTATATGACCAGATTTCAGCAATGCTGAAGAGATTGCTGTCACTAAGCTTTATAATCACATCATTTGGCAAAGGAAATGCTGGTCCCAATTGCCATTATAAGTTAAGGAGTATCTATACACACCAGTCATATACTTTTCTTCACCTAGCTTACGTCTTTATAACCATCTCAGTCTGTTTTATCTCAGACCTCCATAGAACCTTTCTGTTGAACATGTTAATTTGAAGAATAAAAAACAAGAAAGACTTAGCTTGTGCTTGTCTCATTCTTTCTCATATACATATAAATAACAACAGTATAAGATGCACAAAAGCTTCTGTGAAGCTACTTTTGAAGGAAATATAGTAGCTGCTATGGAATGCACTGCTGAATTTGTGAAGTTAGAAAAAGTTTTAGACAGAAGCAATATGTGTTGTTAAAAAAAGTTTTGGAGAGAAGCAATACATTTTTGAGTCATAGGACTCAGTATAGTATATATAAATCTTAATGTATTGCTAGTTTTTCTTAATTGTTTAATAATTAATTTCAGATATTTTGCTGTTTTACAATATCCTGCACTTAAACAAATGACTTTTATAAATATAGACTCTTGTGACTATTATGTAGCTAAAACAAGTCTGAAAATAGTGTACATTTCCTGCCATATGCATATAAGTGCTTGTATTCTATTAAAAATGAAATTCAACAGCTACTTGAAGTAATTCTTTCTCCAAAGTAAAGAGAACATTTATTCATCATAGTTCAGAGTGGAGAATTAGTCAGCAGTTCTTCACGTACTTACTACTTTTTATCATTTTTGTCTCCTATAGTGTTTATACTATGCTTCCCTATAGTATTCTTCATTGGTCTTCTGCCTCAGGTGAATACATTTGTGATGTACCTCTGTGAACAATTAGATATTCATGTCTTTGGTGGCAATGGTGAGTAAAACCCTTTTATTTCATGAAATATAATCAGTAAAAAACTTTTCAGTGTGTTTCTAAAAATAATTTTAATGCTTATCCAAACTGTCAGTATTAAGTGTATTACAAGTTTAACCTTTCCAGATTATAGGTTGTCTTCGACTTACAACATTTCCATTGTTAACCAATGTACTCATAAAGTGGGTTGTCACATGCTTAGTGCGGCAATCCTGACAATTCCCGTTGTCATCATTAAATACATTTTAGCAGTTGTTAGCTGAGCACCCACCCCATTCCGAGCCATTCTAAACTTGGCCCCTCCCACCCCCAAACCTTAGAAAGCTCCCACCTGCCTATATCCCTTTCCCCATCTCTGCCTTTTGACTGTCCTGCACCACGCCTTGCAAGGCAACGGGCAGCCCCAGCACTGTGTGGCTCTAGGGTTGCTTGCCATGCACCTGGAAGCAGCAGCCATCCCAGACCAAGCCACGGTCATTGTTGCCATCCTGCATTCTAAGACCCCTGCTGCCCAGCTTAACTTTTTGATTCTTGCAGCTGCTGTTAATGAGGTGTTCCTGTCCTGTCCTTTTGCACCAAGAAACCCCATTGGCAAAAGTGCTCCAGCAAAAGCATATCCCTTTGTAAGCAGTTTCTCCAGTAACCAGCTTAGTGCAAAGAGGCAATTATTATTATAAATGCCCTTTTGTGCAAAGCCAACAAGAGCATTCTGACAAAAAAAATATGCCCCTTTGCAAGCAACTTCTCCAGGAAACGATTCCTACCTGTGGCTTCCTGAGTCAGGCTCCATCCCATTGGACAAAACTGTTTCTCACTGTTTTCAACATGTTTGTAACTTCAAATGGTTGCTGAACAAGTGGTTGTAAGTTAGGACTACCTGTATCTGTCTGGTTAAGTACTCCTACAAGGCAGTGGCTTGATAATCAAATAGTTATGTACTGATTTATATAAGCAAACATAATTTTAAGCATATTTCTATATAACATAGGAGTGTAGGAAGCAATTCATGGTCTTATGCATTTTTATTCATAATGAATTTTTTTCTCTACAGTACTCAGTTGCAAAAAAAAAATGCATACCATAACATATCAATTGAAATATAAAAGTAGATGATGGACTGCTGCAAGTTAGGAAAGCTGAGGATGAAATGCATGAGTCTAGGGTTCACTTGAATTTTGCTGTTCTTTGCCAAACTTTGCTTTGGTATTTTGTGTCTGTGTGGGTGTGAGAGAACATGCATGTGTGTCTGCAGACACGCATGCACATGTACACTTTCAAGTCACTTCTGACTCTAGGCACTGCCAGTCCCTATACTTTTCTTTGCAAGATATTTGGAAGTGGTTTGCCGTTGTCTTCTTCCTGGGATTAAAAGAGGGTGACTGTCCCAAAGTCACGCAACTGGCTTTGTGTCTAAGGCAGGGCTAGAACTCACAGTATCCTGGTTTCTAGCTTGTGTCTTAACCACTGCATCAACCTAGTTCTCTTTTGCTTTTATGTTATGTTAGTTACATGGTTGTTAAGTGAATCTGGCTTTTCCATTGCCTTTGTCAGAAGGTCGTAAAAGATGATCCCATGATCCTGGGACATGGCAACTGTCATAAATATGAATCAGTTGTCAAGCATCTGAATTTTGACCACTTGACCATGGGGCTGCTACAGCGGTCATACGTGTGAAAAATGGTTTTAAAAATGGTTTTAATGCTGTTGTAACTTTGAATGGTCACTAAATGAACTGTTGTAAGTCGAGGACTACCTGTATATTATTTGAAAAGTAGCAATAATTTATTTTTGATCATTAAGAAGATGTGAAAAAATATTTCCTGAAAGTGAATTTATTTAAATTCTTTATACCCAAAGATACAACTAAAACAAACTTCAAAATAATAAATGCTTATTTTTTTTACGTCAAGATTCATTTTACTAATTTTTATTATTATTCTTCGTTATTGTATTATATCTAGCCACGACGAGCCTCATTGCAGCACTCTACAGTTTTATCTGTAGTATTGTGGCAGTAGCATTATTATATGGATTGTGTTATGGGGCCCTAAAGGTAAGTAGTAGCATCAGTGCTATATTTTTATATAGTACAGTTAGATTTAAAATCGTTATATTCTGTTCTTTGTAAAATGGATAAATGCAGTTATCATTTGATTTCATGGTTTTATATTGTACAAGGAGATGAGATTCTTTTTTTCATACAGTACAGAAACCCAGGGATCTTCCAATAACATTGATTTGAAATAACTTCAAGATTCATACAAAAGTCCCGCATCGTTATACAAGAAAATATATTTAAAATATTTGTTGATATTAGGTGTAATGTAAGGAATGTAAGGTAAGGACGTTAGGCAAATTCAGTATTTTATAATACTGTAATACAAAGAATACAACACTTATCAAGAAAAAAAAATATAATAATGGTTTATAGTGAGAAACGAATCTCTCTTTTTCTCAATCCATATTATGATTATTACGATAAATTAAACCTTGCAAAAAAAGAAGTAAAAAAGTTACATAGAGAACAAATTTAGCCCGTAAGCTGCTAAATTTTTTAAGCAATAAGAAACTGCCACAGAGCCATTAGTAAACAGCCTAAACAAAGAATCCCTAAGACCGCCCCCATCCAATCAGACAGGCAAGACACCAGAATATAAACTGACAGCAAATGGCACTCCTTACTAGTACTGATGAGGTTACCTAGTTAGGGTAATGAAATGTCTTCAAGAAAACAAGCAAGCTCAGAGAGCACCAAGGATCCCTCATTTCAACCTTGAGCTACAAATATTCTCCTTCATTAGTTCTCATTTATTTTTCCCAGGGAATTATAATGCTTCCAGATACTTTCTGATCTTTATATTGAGTAATGTGTACCTTGTTTCAGAGCTCTCAGTTGGAATTCTATGACTCCTGAATACTGGAATTGGATTATTTTATGATTACATGTCATTATCCCAAAGGTGCTTTTTCCAAAAGGCAACTGGACTTCTTGGTTTTTGCTTTGAAAACATTTTGCTTCTCATTGAAGATGCTTCTTTAGTTCCCCACCGGCTAGTTAGAACTTGAAGAAGCTTCTAGGATATGAAGTGAAACATTTACAAAACAAAACAAAGAAAGTTGCCTTTTGGAAAAAGCCCTTTTCGAATAACTATAACTGGATGGTTGAGAATCTCCATAGATATTTACATTTCATTACTTTTCTTTGTATAAATCAAAAAGCAGGTTTAAAATAATCCCCAAACCAAATAAACTTGTGGTTTAACCAACTATGCAAATGATCTGATTATTAATTTTTGAATACAGAATTTCTAACAAGTTAAAAATAAACATGATCTTTTACACTGTAACTTGATGTACTCTTTCTGATAAAGGAATACATATTTGTCTACAGGATTCTTGGGATGGTCAACATATTCCAGTGCTTTTCTCAGTATTCTGTGGTACATTAGTGGCAATTTCCTATCATCTCAGTCGACAAAGTAGTGATCCTTCTGTCCTTTTGTAAGTGATGCCTTCCTGTTTCTATAATTACATCAGTTTTGTTCCTCAAATTGAGAAATACTAGAAGAAATTAACTTTTTAAAAGCCTAAAGCTGTTTCTACGAATAAGTCACCTTAACTCACTTGGAACTAGTAGTAAATAGATATAGGATTGGAATTGTAGCTCTTTGCTGCATTGAAATTTCTTCCTTAAAAGTGCCAAGTTACTCTGATTACTGCCATAGACTATGATGGTTCTGAAGCATTTGTATATGTCTAGATGCAATAGTCACTTCCCAGTTGGATTATTGCAATGTGCTTTATATGGGGCTGCCCTTGAAGATCACTTGAAAGTTGATAGTCCAAAATATGCAGCAGGGCACACAATATTGGGTTTGCTCATATTGCATCTTTATTGCATGAGTGCACGCCTCTCAGTTTCCTTCCAGGTGCTTGTTATCACCTTTAAAGCCCTATATGGTACAGGTTATTTGTGGGACCACATCTCCAAAAGAATATTTGCCCATCCCACTAGATCAGATAGGGTAGGCACGCTCCCAATCCCTTCCCTGAAATCTTGTCATCTAGCGGGACCTCAGAAGCATGTCTTTTCTGTGATTGCTCCTACCTTGTGGAACACCTTCCCTTCAACAATTTGATGGGTGCCCACCCTTTTGGCCTTTCAGGAGATTTTAAGACCAAGCATTTTACCAAGGTGCTGAGAAAGGAGTGTACTATTGTCAGACACAACCAGCCAACCCACTTTTGAAGAGTTCAGTTAGCTATTTTATTGCTAATCCTATACACAGGAATTTTCTGAGAATAGCGGTTTGCACCTAGGTGAGACTAGATAAAGTTCAATGGCATTCAAGGAAGGGTTGGATTTTGCCCCCTTGTGCTCACATAGAGATTCTAGAATAAATCCCTGTTTGACTCCTCTCCCTGGCTTGACCAGTCCCTCCTAAAACTGTATAGATAGATAGTTTGAAATATGGACCACTGGAGCCTACCTATCCTAAGGAGATGATTAAGGCACAGAATTTTTGTTTTATTGCTTTACTGTTTTTATGATTATTTTCTGTGATAAAGCAATCTTTTATCTTGGTTTTACTGTTATGAGCTGCCCAGGGTTACTTAAAATGAGCAATGATATAAATCTTCTGAATAAATAAATTTAAGATGCACCCAGAGCTTCGTAGGAATTATTTGCATAATAACAGTCAGCTAAAAATTACACAAAGTACTTTAAATTACTTACAGATATGTTTGAAATATTGAACTGAAGCATTTCTGATGATATCTAAAAGATAAATGTGTAATAGTTAAATAGTAACATTCATTTACATTTTCAAGTTTCAACTGTTTCAGTGAAACTATGAATGATTGGCACCTTGCTGTAGAGCATGGGTGTGAAAACTCGCGTCACATGACGTGTCGCGACGTATCACGACTTTTTTTTGCGTTGCCGGAGCTGGGGTAGGCGTGGCCTCCGCATGATGCAATTGGCCCACAGGCCGGCAGTTTGACACCCCTACTGTAGAGGATATGTAGAAGCAATCTATAACATTTTATCTAATAATCTACAGCAGGCATGTCAAACTCGCGACGTCACATGACTTATCGGAGTTTTTTCTCCATTGCCAGCAATGGGGTGAGCGCGGTTTTGGGATGACGTGTTCGGCCCGCTGGCCGGCAGTTTGACACCCCTGATCTACAGCATTGTAAAGACATTGTTTGTTTTAACAAAAAATGAAGACTCATTTTCCTTTATACTGGAAGGAATGCTTTAGATTTGCTTAGAACAGTGTTTCCCAAACTTGACAATTTTAAGGCATGAGGACTTCAACTCCCAGAATTCCACAGCCAGCAATGCTGGCTGTGGAATTCTGGGAGTTGAAGTCCACATGCCTTAAAATTGTCAAGTTTGGGAAACACTGGCTTAGAATACAGTAATGAATAATGCAGTTCTTTTCTGTAAAGACTTTGTTTAAAACAAGTATTTACTTTAGTTCTTTAGTGCAATCAAAGCTTTTTCCGACTTCAGAAGATAAAAATCCAGAAGATCCACTATCTGAAGTCAAAGACCCCTTACCTGAAAAGCTTAGAAACTCAGTGGTAAGTTGGAACATAGTTTCAATTATTAATAATTCTCACAAGTTTGCTATCGTGAGTACTAAATATTGAGCTAAATAGTTGACATTCCTAAACAGGGATGTTTAGGAATAATCACCAACTTAGTCATAATCCAATACTTATCGATGTTTCAGTGTTGTATACAGTTATATTTCCAGTAATATGAACACCACTAGTATCTGCTATAAATAAGCCAAATCTGTAGTATAAGAGACAGTTTAATACGTTTCATGAACAGAGGAAACTTTCAGAACTATTAATACTGATCATTGCTCATCTGGGATTTGTAGGAGATACTGTCCAGAACATTAGGAACATAGTAGCTCATATTAGGACACCAGGTTGGAGGTTAGCAACATCCGCATTCGAGACCCAAGTGCTGCTGCGTGGCAGGATGAGCTCCTATCATCCACTCCAGCTCCTTGACGGGACATAAAAGGAACCCCCATGGACATCCCCAGGCAAAGGTGATGTCATCCTTTCAACCCAGAAGCACTTTAAACGGTGCGACACAAACGGGATGGGGAGTGCAGAACATTTGGAAAACATCCCAATGTGCATGTTCCATGTCTACAGCTCTATGAAAAGAGTATTAGATTATTTCAGAATATCTAAGTATTTGTATATCTTTACCACCAAATCAGAATTGGAACTTTTTTGGCTGTATGAGTTTTATTATACTCACAGTATATTTATTATATTAAATCAAACAATACATTCTGCTGTAAGAACTTTGTACCATTAGTCAAGTATGAAGCTGGTAGCGCCATGGCTTGGGGACGCTTTGCTTCCTCAGGACCTGAATGACTTACCATTGATGAAGAAGCGTGAATTCTGATCCTGTTAGTGAATTCTGCAGAGAATATGAGATCATCTGTCTGCTAGCTGAAGCTGAAGTAAAGCACAAATAGATCATACAAAAAGTCAGTGATTCCAACTATATAAGGAAATCTATAAAATGATGGAGAAAGAACAAAGTCGGTGTCAAAGGACTGATGACAGTGTCATTGAAGTATTATGTGGAACCTGAAGTAAGCAATTAATGCAAGAAAACCCACAAATGCCATTCAATTGAAGCCAGGCTGGCTGAGGAATTCTGGGAGTTGAAGTCCACAAGTCATAAAAGGGCCAAGTTTGAAGACCCCTGTATTAATATGAGAAGCTAACCACCAGTTTCAGAGAATGTTTGGTTGCAATGGTTGTAGCTAAAGATAATGAAAACAATTACTGAATCTAAAAAAATAACTACTTTTTCACATGGATACATTTATTATTGGATTACTTTGTGAAATAAATTAAACAAGCACCACTGATGTTATTTTTACTTAATCTCTATATATCTTGCTGTAAATATAGTATAAGAGTCACATGAAGCTGTGTTAATACTCCATGCCAAAGATATATATACAATTCAGGTGTTTAAATAACTTGTTCAGACTATGCTAAGATTTATGATAGTCTGTTCTAACAATTGTTTAAAAAAATATCTCTGTACAGCTTGGCAAGTTGTCTGGTACCTAAACCCAAATTCCACAAATATGTCAATAAAAACTGGGGGAGGGAGAGTGTTTTGAGACTATAAATATTAATTACATTGCTATATTCTGAAACTGTCTTCAAAATAACTAAGTGAGTAATAAAAATGTGAAAGTTGACATGCAAATGCATTTTCTTTTTTTTCTTTCTTTCTAGAATGTACGTTTGCAGTCTGATCTTGTTGTTTGTGTAGTCATTGGTGTACTTTATTTTGCAATCCATGTCAGCACAGGGTTCACAGTATTGCAGGTAAGACTTATTTCTACTGTCCACTTAAAAAATAATGATACACCTTTAATAATAATAATAATAATAAAGTTGGAAGGGACCTTGGAGGTCATCAAGTCCAACCCCATGCTCAGGCAGGTAACCCTATACCATTTCGGACAAATGGCTGTCCAGTCTCTTCTTAAAAACTTCCAGTGTTGGAGCATTCACCACTTCTTTTATATATCTTTCTTGGATATTATTTGTATTGCTTAGCCACATAGAAAACTTGTTTCTGGGTTGAGTCACATCACATTGACTCTATGTATGCCTCATTTTTTCCCCGCTTTCAAATGCTACAGGATTTATTCCAGCTAGTCCCCATTAGTACAGTATGTTAAGAATGTTAAGTAAAATCGAAAGGATATGAGTTAGCCTGTGATTAGAAAATTCTCATTTGTCCATGTTCCTGCTTGTGCAACTTTTTCAGAGCAGACTGATATGTCTGGTGTATGAGTAAATATGGAAACTTGGGATGCTAAAAAGTATGATGTACAGAAGCTGTGCTGTCTGAACAGACCAGAATCTCACTTTTGTTTGTTTTTGTTTTGTGTGATACCCATGCCATAAAATGCAAATACTAAGGACTATAGCAAGAAAGTTAGTAAACGTATCACTTAACCACTGAATCTGCTGGAAGTTTTATCATTTAGTGGTGGTGACTAAATGATAAACTTCCAGCAGACTCAGTGGTTAAAGAGTTGGAAAAGAATCTAGGTTTTAATCATACTCATCTAGAGAAACTCACTTTAGGATACCCATATATTCTCAAAGAATAGGTGAGAAAATATAGAGGAAGGAGTGTTCCAACCCCGGATAAAAACCAGAATTTATTTCTAACTAGTAACAATAACATGCAGTATAATAATCTGCATTTAAAGTGCAGCATTTAAAGGGAAAATGCAGAATTCTAGTCCAATTTTCCTTCAGTTACCATATTCCCTTAAACTGATATACCGGTACACCTAATCAAGGGTAGCAGTTAGGATCCAATATGGGACTACCAAATGTGTTTCTGATGTTTCTGATATGCAGAGGAGAAGATAGCTTTTTGGCCAGAGCTGCTATTTACAGTGAAATAAAGTAACACAATTCTGAAAGGGATGATCATTGTATTTTTCTGATTTTGAGATTTATTCTTTTTTCTTTAAATTTTCTTTTAGCCTGTTTTAAGTTACATTTTGTATGCATTGGTGGGATTAATAGGGTTTATGACCCATTATGTGCTGCCTCAGCTCCGAAAACAGCTCCCATGGCACTGTTTTTCTCATCCATTGCTGAAAACCAAGGAATACTATCAATTTGAAGTCCGCAGTAAGTAGCACAATTTGCAGTAAATTATCTCTAACTAAATATTGGTTGCATTATCAGTTAATATATTGAGATTTTATAATTAAGTTGCATTTATTTAAAAATCTATCTACAGTTAAATTACACACTAGTTTTTCTTTTTGCCAGAGAAACCTTATTCCTCTCTCTATGTATAACGAAAGACAGTTCAGCTATCTTAGGGACTGTTCTGTTAGAGATATTAGAGTTGAGCTTGATATTCTGTCCATATTCCAAAAATATTTGATATCAAAATGTGCTCTTTGAATTCTTAGATGCTGCACATGTTATGTGGTTTGAGAAAGTTCATATATGGCTTCTTTTTGTGGAGAAGAATATAATCTATCCCTTGGTAGTCCTCAATGAGCTCAGCAGCAGTGCAAAAGCTATTGCTAGTCCAAAGAGATTAGATACAGAGTAAGTAGAAAAAAGCATGCATCTTTATTTTACTTTTGTTTTAATTATGATTAGCATTTTGAAAAAAAGGTGTCTGTTTGGGAGCTGTGTTTCTAGTTTCACTTCTCCATTTTATAACCTTTCATTACCCTCAGCACTAGGAATGCTTTAGTGCAGGGGTGTCAAACTGCCGGCCCACGGGCCGGTTTCATCATACTGAAGCTGCGCCCACCCCATTGCCGGCAATGCGAAACCGGCCCGGTACGTTGTGCGACATCACGTGACATCGCAAGTTTGACATGTCTGCTTTAGTGCCTCTCTCCTGCAACTGTAGAATAAGAAGGTCTCATTCAAGCCACTGAGTTCAAACCGCTGCTCAGTACAGACATAATCATAATAAAGTTGGAAGGGACCTTGGAGGTCATCTAGTCCAACCCCCTGCTTAGGTAGAAAACCCTATACCACTTCAGACAAATGGCTGTCCAGACTCTTAAAAACTTCCAGTGCTGGAGCATTCACAACTTCTGGAGGCAGGTTGTTCCCCTGATTAATTGTTCTAACTGTCAGGAAGTTTCTCCTTAGTTCTAGGTTGCTTCTCTCCTTGATTAGTTTCCATCCATTGCTTCTTATTCTGCCCTCAGGAGCTTTGGAGAATAGCTTGACTCCCTCTTCTTTGTGGCAGCCCGTGAGATATTGGAACACTGCTATCATATCACCCCTAGTCCTTCTCTTCATTAAACTAGACATACCCAATTCCAGCAACCGTTCCTTATATGTTTTAGCCTCCAGTTCCCAGTCATCTTTGTTGCTCTTCTCTGTACTTTTTCTAGAGTCTCACCATCTTCTTTACATTGTGGTGACCAAAACTGGATGCAGTATTCCAAGTGTGGCCTTACCAAGGCATTGTAAAGTGGTATTAATATTTCACATGATCTTGATTCTATCCCTCTGTTAATGCAGCCTAGCACTGTATTGGCTTTTTTGGCAGCTGCAGCACACTGCTGGCTCATATTTAAGTGATTGTCCACTAGGACTTCGAGATCCTTCTCACAATTACTACTATTGAGCAAGGAACCACCTATACTATACCTGTGCATTTGTTTTTTCTTGCCTAGATGTAGAACCTTACTTTTTTCACCACTGAATTTCATTTTGTTAGATAGCGCCCAATGTTCAAGTCTGTCAAGATCCTTCTGTGTCTTAAGCCTATCTTCTGGAGTGTTGGCTATTCCTGCCAGCTTGGTGTCGTCTGCAAATTTGATAAGTTCCCCATCTATCCCCTCATCCAAATCATTGATGAAGATGTTGAAGAGCACTGGGTCCAGAACAGAGCCCTGGGGCACCCCACTACACACTTCCCTCCATGTAGATGCAATTCCATTGAGAACCACATGCTGAGTACGGCTGGTCAGCCAGTTACGAATCCATCTGGTGGTGATGCTCTCTAACCCGTATTTTTCTATCTTATCAAGTAGTAGGTTATGGTCTACTTTATCAAATGCCTTACTGAAGTCCAAGTACATTATATCCACAGCATTCCTCTCGTCTACTAATTTTGTCACTTGGTCAAAGAATGCAATAAAATTTGTCTGGCATGATCTGTTTTTGACAAACCCATGTTGGCTTTTGGTAATGACTTTGTTTGCCTCCAGGTGTTTTGCTGATTCGTTCCTTGATTATCTTTTACAGAATCTTCCCAGGTATTGAGGTCAGGCTGATAGGTCTGTAGTTTCCTGGATCCATTTTTTCCCCCTTTTTTGAAGATGGGAACTACATCTGCTCTTTTCCAGTCCTCTGGTAGTTCCCCAGTACTCCAGGATCTTTGAAAGATATAGTTTTCATGGTTCTAAGATCACATCTGCCAGTTCCTTCAGAATCTTGGGGTGAAATCCATCTGGTTCTGGTGATTTGAACTCATCTAGGGTGGACAGGTGCTCATTTACCATTTTCTTGCCTAGCTTAACTTGTGTTTCTAATCTGTTTTTTACAGTATTGTTTTTGATAGGTTGGACTGTTTTTTCCCTTTGTGTAAAGGTGGATGCAAAAAACGAGTTAAATAGTTGTGCTGTCTCCCTGTTGCTTGTCACTTTCTTGCCACTTTCTCCCACTAATGGACCAATCATTTCCTTCACTTTTTTCTTGTTTTTTACATGTTGAAAGAAGGGGTTTTTTTGTTATTTTTGACTTTTGTCGCAAGCTTTAGTTCATTTTGAGCCTTAGCTTTCCTCACTTCATCTTTGCAGGCTCGGGCTATTTGCTGATATTCTGCCTTAGTTATGTGCCCCTCTTTCCACTTTTTATACTTGTCCTTTTTGTCTTTCAATTATTAAAGTTCCAAACATTAAAATAAAAGTTAATGGCAGATAGCTCTTCTAGAGAAAGGGAGCCTACAATTTCCCTTGGTAATATTTTTCCACCATGAAAGTTATTTTAGTGTTAGGAAGGAAAGTTTGAATCTGTCATTAACTTTTTCTTGCCTAAATCTCTATAAACTGCCACACAAACTCTCCACCAGTCCTATCTCAGATTTAAGTTATTTGATTCATGAAGTCCTCCTTTCCAACACCGTGTGTCTTGAGATTCCAAACCTTTAGTTTCTTTGCTTTCTGAAATCTACCATATTATTGGGATATATCAGATATTAATATTTGCATGAATGAATGGTACTTTTTATTTTGTCCAAGACAGTGGAATATCATAAAATTCATATAAAAAGACTCAGAACCCTATCCATTAGCCCATCTATCTGTTGGCAAGATGACTCTCCAAATCCATTACAGAACGGGGCCAAATGTGGTATGAAAGGAGAACTTGGGCTGGATCTAGCCTAGAGATACCTCCATAGATAATCCTTTGGTCTAATCCAGCAGAGCTTTTCACATGATGACAGGATCTTGAGGCCCTTTACCACTTTTTAACCTAATCTACTTTATTAACTGAATATTGGTACATAATGGAAAAAGGGGAGGTTCCTATACATCGTTTTAAGAAAGAAAAAATTATAAGTAGGTGGAAGTAAAATTTATGACTCCAATTGAATGAGTTGGTATGAAGGCTGAATGAACATACTACTTGTCCAAGAAACAAAGTGATCTGACTGTTGCACTGTAATATCTTTCATCTGTATTTATTAGTTTAGCATGTATGTATGTATTAATTTCTACTTTTAAAAACACATGCAATTTAGATATTTCTTTAGGTAAGATTAAGACTTTATAACCCCTAGATGTATGGGTATCCACTGAGGGGCAAGTGACAAAATTGAAGTTGCAGTGCAAATTCTGCCTGTTAATAGATTTGCCTATATTATTGCAAAGCAAAGAGAAAAGGATGGAGCTGGTGTTAGATACACATTTTGTCATCTTAGTGTCATCACCACAAGCTACAAATGCCTCTAGGATATAGCCATATGCTGAGAATCCAAACAAGGTCTTGCGAGTAAGGAAATCTAATAAACAAGAATTTTAGAAAATAAGTTCATTGGGAATAATCAACAGACTAATCAAGTAGAGGGGAGTGAGGCAAGAAGAAATTAATGGAAGTTTCTAAAGGGAGAACTAAAGGAATTTTTTGGCTTCAGGTTTCATCTGAAATTGTATTTTTCTCATTGCAGACTTGGTGCTTTAATGATTACTATAGCTGGTATGAAGTTGCTGCGCTCATCTTTTAGCAATCCAACCTACCAGTATGTCACTATCATTTTTACAGTGCTTTTCTTTACGTTTGATTACAATCGATTCTCTGAGACCATGCTGCTAGATTTGTTCTTCATGTCCATACTCTTCAACAAGGTAAAGTCAAATATAGCATCCCCATTCTATTCCATATTAATACAAACAACTGGCAGAAACTGGCTTAGTGTAAACATCTCAACATCTGCCAGAACAAAGGGAGAAAAGGATTTTTGTGTAGCTGAGCTGTCATCTTGATCATGAACTTTTATAAAGCTCAAGCAGACTTTTTTTAACACAGATCTAGTTCATATATATTGAACTGTTATTTATTTAGCTATGGTTCACTGAATAAACTAAGTCACGTAAGCACAACCGGTATTCTTCTTCAGGTATTATTTTATTGTTTCCTGTGCGTGGTTTAGTGTGATGTAGGTTTCTGTAAATGAGTTAATAAGTAAATAGATAAAAAGGAATTGTTATGGTACCAAGTATGAAGGTAAGCTGTCCCATGTGCATTTTGGTCAATGTTGGCAAATCTCAGAAAGCTAAGTAAAATTGTACATATTAGATATGCAAAGTAAAATTGGATAATTGGACAAAGTTGGATTGGAGATTTAACAGGATATCTTAGGGTGGTATACAAAAACTGAATTTGTGAAAAAAACATCCCAGAGGAAGCCAACATAAATTATCAAGAAAATGGTTTGTTGCCAAGAAAAATACATGGGCATGTCCATGTAGTTGCCAGAAGTGTCAATTGACTCTCCTTTTAAATTTTTCTAGTTCTACAATGTAAAATAAATCTTGCAGTGCCATGTTATTTTCCCCTCAATTTTAAAAGGGAATCAAGAAAAATTCCACTTCATTTTTGTTCCTGACAATGGTCTTTAATCGGTTTAATAGGGCATGCTTTCACACGAACATGGGATGCGGTGGGTAGGTTTCTGTGGCTCTCTCAAATCGAGTTCCCTTAAGCTTTAATGGAGACATTATTCTGCATGTGCTTCAAGAGGATAAAATCCATGCATATGATTATGCTTCTGTATTGCTACTTCTGCTGGTGCTTATATTTCTAAATATTTTTTTCTGATTTCTTTTGTAGCTTTGGGAACTTTTTTACAAACTGAGGTTTGTGTACACTTATATTGCTCCTTGGCAAATCACATGGGGATCTGCTTTCCATGCTTTCGCCCAACCATTTGCTGTGCCTCGTATCCTTTTGAAATTCAAACTTATTTTAATTTGATCTCCTGAATTCTAAATCTAGTAGAGAAAATATACAGTAAGTGATTACAAAAAGCAAAGACGAATTTACATGCTCAGCGTTATAAGAAAAATCAATAGGGGACAAATATCCAGTTTCATTCTATCCTGCTAATAAGATATTTTGATCATAATTATGGCATCCTTAACTTTATTGTCTGGTAGATTCTGCAATGCTGTTTGTCCAGGCAATCGTGTCTGCCTTTTTCTCTACCCCATTGAACCCTTTTTTGGGAAGTGCAATATTTATCACTTCATATGTCAGACCTGTCAAGTTCTGGGAGAGAGATTACAAGTAGGTGTTACTGAAATCATCCAAGGCTTTCATGTATAGTATATTTGTAATGCATTGAAAAATGTTTCTTCATGAAGTTGTTGGATTGGTTCACTCTAGAATTTAAAATAATCTTTTTAATCTCAAAGGGACAAAAATGTTTCTTTTCTTGATACTATTCTGAACAGAAAACTTTTTAATAAAAAAATGAAACTACAGAACTTCTAATATTTAACAAATACTTTTTAAAGGAGTGGAAAAGATTTGAGTTTTACAGTGCAGGAGAATAAGGCATCTGCTTTTTTTCTGCCAGAGTTCTCATTTCGTCAAAATGAATTGATATGTCTTTCTAGCAAGACTTGCCAGAATTTAAAGAACTATTCGCTGTGTTTCTCCTGCTTTTTAGTAATGTTTTGATTTCTTTATTGTGTTGTCCTCCTAAAATGTCAGTTGTAAACTTTAACTTTCTGGTTGCCATAAAATTCATGAAAGTATCATTCAGAACTTTGAAAAACAGACAGGATCTGTTTTCACACCCAGAAAACATCTGGCTCAGCTTTTCTTATCAGAAAGAAGGAAAACAAATGACTGGAACTAGCACTGTTGAAAGCTGTGTTTTCAGTGCTGTAAGAGAATTGGTGTAAGCAGGGAATCAAATATTTTGGAGAGTCACCAATTAGGAAAAGCCTTTATGGTATACTAGCCTCTATATACATTTCTCCCTTATTTATTTTAAGATAAGGCATGTAAAAATGAGCCTCTGTCTGGAAGGTGGAATGGTAGGAAAAGAGATAAAGTAAGTACCCTGTGGAACTTCATTACAAGGCATTTCAGGAATACAAGCAACTCTACTCTTTTATCTTTTTTTTTTTTTCAGCACAAAACGAGTGGACCACTCAAACACAAGATTGGCTTCTCAGCTTGACAGAAACCCAGGTAATATCGATGGAAGTAGGCAGGTGGAACTGTTGAATGAATTGTGCAATGGCTCAATTTAGTCCATACCCTTTTTTTTGGTGGAAACCAAAATTAACCTGATGAAAGATGACATTTTGCATCTTTTTAGGGGTGGGGAAGAACTCTTTCTAATAGATAAGTATATTGTGTATGTGTAACAGTATATACATATTTTTATAACAAACATTAGCATTCTTTCTTTGAGAAATGTATTATGGAGGATAAATCTATGAAATCTTTTATTTTTTAGATACTGTTAGTAATTTACTTGAAATTCATTTACAGTAAATACAGTTCATTTGTAGATACTGCATTCCTTAATCATTCAAATATCTTCTTTGTTTTATTGATTTTATCTATAATCTTATCTATAGATAAGACTATATCTATAGTCTTCTTAGATGATGTGATATCTGTTACAGGTAGTCCTCGACTTACAACAGTTGATTGAGTGACCATTCAAAATTACAATGGCACTGAAAAAAGATGACATGACCGTTTTTTACTCTTACGACCGTTGCAGCCTCCCCACAGTCATGTGAACAAAATTTGGATGCTTGACAACTGACTCATATTTATGACAATCGCAGGGTCATGTGGTCATCTTTGGCAACCTTCTGATAAGCAAAGTCAATGGAGAAGCCAGATTCACTTAACAACCATGTTACTAATTTAACAACTGCAATGGTTGACTTAACAACTGTGGCAAGAGAGGTCGTAAAATGGCAAAATTCACTTAACAGCTGTCTCATTTAACAACAGCAATTTGGGGCTCAATTGTGATCATAAGTCAAGGACTACCTGTAATCAACTAATAGATTAAAATCTTTTTCTCCAATTAAACAACCACACTTTTCTAAACTACAACTTCAAAGTTACAACTAATGTTTCCTCTTTATCATCTGAATAAATCTAGAATCTTTCTTTTATGTTTTTTTCCTGTTTTTTTCTGAAAAAAATAAAACAAAATTCCACTGCTGTCCTTATGACTATTCCTCTTGGCACATTGCCACAATCCCTATTTAAGCTACCAGATATATTCTAGCAACTTGTCTTCTTGCCTAGATTCTCCTTTTCAAAAAGAGTATATCCAAATATGAGAGAGCTATCTATAAAAAATAATTAATCTTAAGCAGGGGCAAAGATTAATCCTGTATACTAAGTGCTAAAGAGTGCAAATCTTTTATTTCTACTTTGGCTATCTCTCTATAATACTATTGTAGAAAAAATAGAGAGGAAAGAGATGTGAATACTATCTTGAGTTCCTGGAGATGATTCAACACCTGATCTCTCTGACTTTTGGGATGCCCCAGCTGAGAAATTTACCTTGATGTCAAGAGAACTACATATGTTAATGTTTCCACAGTGGAAATAATATGGCTAAAAGGCAGAGGTTGAGTCAGCTAAAAGCTCTTAAAGTGATCATCAATCCCAGTCTGTTGTAATATCTTGGGGTGATTTTTCAGTAGAATTGTAAAAATAAATTTATGTTTTTAGTGCATACTGTATTATTTTTCTCCTGTATATAGGTTCTGATGACAATAACTTGAATTCAATCTTCTATGAACATTTAACTCGCTCCCTTCAGCATAGCCTGTGTGGAGACTTGCTCTTGGGCCGATGGGGAAACTACAGTACTGGAGATTGCTTTATTCTTGCTTCCGACTACCTCAATGCACTTGTACACCTTATAGAGATTGGCAACGGCTTAGTCACCTTCCAACTGAGAGGGCTTGAATTCAGAGGTAAAATCTATGTGAATGCACTTTTCATTAACCTTCCTGTACTACTT
The DNA here is from genome assembly GCF_016545835.1 of Crotalus tigris. Classification (NCBI taxonomy): domain Eukaryota; kingdom Metazoa; phylum Chordata; class Lepidosauria; order Squamata; family Viperidae; genus Crotalus; species Crotalus tigris. Next base: position 2,629,284 of record NW_024096464.1, on the reverse strand, counting down.
TCAGACATTGTAACATTGAATTTAGTCCATTCGATTAATAAATATTTTAGATTGAGATGCTCTGAGTCTGGGTAAAATTGACGGAGCTGAACAAAGTTCATTTTATAACCTCAGATCACTTAATCTTTACTTTCCTCAAATATTTCAACAAAAATTCTGTTACGTTTTCTTTCATTAATGAATTCTATTTTAGTCATTTCTGACACCTTTCCAATGGTATAAGCACCGTATTTTTTTAAAAAAAAAATCTACGACATCTCTAATTAAATGAACATGAACTCATGAAGGTCCTTAATTACTTATCTCAATATTACTCATCCGTTTTATACCAGACAGCAAATGCAAATAACTACTTCCAAATTATCGGAACTGGTGTGGTTAATGCTCCTATTTTTAAGAATTACTTTTTTTCGTTTCAGGAACTTATTGTCAGCAACGAGAAGTAGAAGCTATTACTGAAGGGGTTGAAGAAGATGAAGGGTTTTGTTGCTGCGAACCTGGTCATATCCCTCATGTGTTGTCCTTTAATGCTGCCTTTGGCCAGCGTTGGCTGGCTTGGGAAGTTCTAGTCACAAAGTATGTCTTGGAGGGTTACAGCATCACTGACAACAGTGCTGCTTCCATGCTTCAGGTCTTTGATCTAAGGAAAATACTCACCACATACTATGTCAAGGTACATCTCTAACTCAAGAATGTAGAATTGCTTTCCTCTTTACAAATGAGTACTAAGCTGTTTTGTCCAAGCTATTAATATCTGTGCTATCGCTATACAGGTGGTCCTTAACTTACAACAGTTTATTTAGTGACCATTCAAAGTTACAATGGCACTGAAAAAAAGTGAATTATGGCCATTTTTCACACTTACGACCATTGCAACCTCACATGATCCGAATTCAGATGCCTGGAAACCAACTCATATTTATGACAGTTGCAGTGTCCTGAGGTCATGTGATCACCTTTTGCAACCATCTGCCAAGCAAAACTCAATTGCGGTTGTAAGTCAAGGGTTACCTGTATTCCAATATTCTAATTATTTTCAGAATGCGCCTATAGAAAAAATCATAATGGCTTGAAATGTACTGGTGAGCAAAGTTGCTTTGGGGTTGAATATGTGAGAAGTCTGAACTTCAAATATAAATCTCCATCCTCCCACCCAGAGAAATTAAAAATAATAAACACTGTGCAAACTTTTCTTCTAAATGGTTTCACGTTTATTCCTGTAAACCAACAGAAAAATAATACATCTGGGTGTTTTCTTTTCTTACATTTCTATTCCTTTCCTTGGCTACTGTGGTTTGAACCCAGTTGGGTTCAACAACTACAAAGGATGTGTTTAATCCTTCTTTGTATGTTTGGTAAAAATACTTAAAGGTTACAATTAGATATATATATATATATTCTAATACCTTTGTTTTTTTTATCTTGTAGGGTATCATTTATTATGTAATATCCTCTCCCAAGCTAGAGGAATGGTTATCAAATGAAACAATGCAGGAAGGACTGCAGCAATATGCAGACCAAAATTATGTAGATGTAGACCCTACATTTAATCCTAATATTGATGAGGATTATGATCATCGCCTAGCAGGGATTTCAAGAGAGAGTTTTTGTATAATTTATCTCAACTGGGTAGAATATTGCTGCTCTCAGAGAGAAAAAGTAAGTACTTTTGAATGCTTAAGGAATTCTATGAAGATATGGTATCTTATCTCTCAAAGAGCATCTAAATCCTGAAAATCCTGTGGAGATGTCAGGAATGTACAACACTGAAAGTTGAACTTCTTAGCCGAGTCCCACTTATGTATTTGTTTAAAGTATTTATATTACCTCTAAATAGAATTTACTGCTACCAAGAACCTATTCAGTAATACTGTATTCCATTTGCTGATGATGGAACTTTATAAAGGCTTGCAGCCACTTTTATTAAAGTGAAAGTCTGTGTCCCATTTTGGGTATTACTCTCTATGTTCTTTTTCTTAAGAAAGGAGAAAACAATCATGAAAAATTACAGTTTGAGTAATACGATGGAACATACCATACAAACATCTTATATGCTTTACCTAATGTTTTCAATTTTTGTTTTTGTTTTTACTCAAAGCCACTCAATGCAGATAAGGATTCTTCTCTGGTTACCCTTTGCTACGGGCTGTCTGTTCTTGGTCGGAGAGCTCTGGGAACTGCTTCACATCATATGGCTAGGTACTCTTCTTTATTATTCTAGAATAGGTCCCCTAGAATATGGCTATACCTTTTTCTATTCCCACTCTTAATTTGACTTACCAGATTTGAGTAGCTGATTTCACTCTCGAAATTTTAGTGACAAATTCTGGCAGGATGCTTAACAGGAGAGGAAACTTATCCTGCTGCAGTTTTCCTCCATAAACATTTAGTATTTAGAACTCTTATGTCTCTCATCTAGATGATTGTAAGAAAATATTTTCAGTAAAAAAAAAAGTTGCAACTCCTTTATGCAGGATGACTGTTTGTTAGGCCCATAGCATTCTCTAAACTTGCTTTTCTCCATCCAAATATTTTATGGCCAGCCTAGCTAACCTTATCAGTGCATGGAGAAATTTGCTGCCTGCTTTAATTAGTGTATTTGTTTCTTCTTTGGTTGTTGATTTAGTGATGGTTCCTGTTCTGGCATTGGTTAATAAGTGCAGAATGATGACAGATGTACTTAGATCTGTTTGCCCCTTTCTTTGATTTTTGGTTGCTTCCTTTTTGGAATGGCTCATAGCTAGACCTTATCTCAGTATGTCTGTTAATGGCTAATTTCTCAGAGTGATAGAACTTTAAAGCAGTGTTTCTCAATCTGGCAGCTTGAAAGTATGTGGACTTCAACTAACAGAATTCTGGAAGCTGAAGTACATAAATCTTCAAGCTGTGAAGGTTGAAAAACACCGCTGTAAAGAATATACTTGCATTTTTAGATCTTTTGTTTCTATTATAGTCATTGACCAGCACTGAGTTGGTATTTGAGACAAGCTCAATTTATAAACATCGAGAAGAAGAAAAGGGAACTTGGAGAATGCCAAGAACCCAATAGTTCAACTCTGGGCTACGTATATTCTCCACTAGAATTCTCAGTCTGTTGTAAAATGAATATAGAAATTTAACACACATGATGAATGAATGATGATGGGGAACATCAGAAATCTTTCCTTTAACTTCAAGAACAAAATAAGTATAAAATTGATTTTGATGGAATTGAAAGACTCTGAGACACAGAAATAATTTGTCAGCAAATAGGCCAGATGCTTATTCAGTAAATAACTGCTAAGTACAAGGTAAAGGAAGTTTCCAGATAAAACTACTGCTGTTCTCATTAATCCAAAGAATTTATGCCACTTTTCTATCAAGTAATTTGAGGATGATTAGTTTTCCTTTAGTGTTTCAGCCATTGCTTGAATACATAGCCAGAACAGATGAGGAATTGAAGAATGGTTGTCAGGTTTTTTTTTAAACGCTCCTGATTTATATTTGTTTATGATGGCAATTTAAATTTGCTCTGGCAGTCCACAGTGTTTATAAAGAAATGAAAGTCTTACTTTCTTCAACTAATTTTAGAATACTGAATGCTTGCTTTAATGTTTGGGGTTTCTCTCCCAAACCAAACAGTAATCTGGAATCTTTCCTGTATGGGCTCCATGCCTTGTTTAAAGGAGACTTTCGTATATCATCAATGCGAGATGAATGGATTTTTGCAGACATGGAATTACTGAGGAAAGTGGTGGTCCCTGGGATACGGATGTCACTAAAACTGCACCAGGTATAAAGAATGCTTGCACACACGTACATCAGCTGAAAGTGACACAGATTATTATAACTCAAACTCTGTGGGTAAGAGATTTGTAGCAAACCTTGGTAAAAATTTGATTCAAGAGCAAATGGAGCTTTTGAAAAAGGAGTCACTTTTAATAACGTATGAGGAAAAATTTTAATTGAGAAATGAATGCCAAAACTAATTTATTTATTTATTTGTTTTCTGTTGCCACCTATCTCAAGCAAGTGTCTCTGGTTATATAATCTGGTAAATTTGATAAATTTACTAGTCAGTCACTGAGATGGGTGGCTTTAGAAGTAGAGAGAGAGAGAGAGAGAGAGAGAGAGAGAAGGAAGGAAGGAAGGAAGGAAGGAAGGAAGGAAGGAAGGAAGGAAGGAAGGAAGGAAGGAAGGAAGGAAGGAAAGATTGGTTCATACCAATGTATTTGTATACATAATTGAAACGTATTAAAATAATGTTGTCCCAGTAGATTGAAAAATACATGGATATTGACTGGCGATACCATTCTTTGTCAGTTTATTTAGGATAATTTATCAGGAAAGGAAAACATTATCAGGAAAGGGAAACTCTCAAGAAGTAAATTGGCTTTGAATTTTTTTCAGTTACCTGTTTAAACAGGATTTATTTTCACAACTAGCTTCATAATTAAAGATATATAAGTTATGTGAATTTGCTTTACTGTCCATATTAGCAGGATGAGCAGTTCAATCTAGAGTGAATAGATGGTTTGAATAGATATTTTAACAGATCTGTTTGGTTTTTTTTTTTTTAAACAGCTTCTATTTTTTTCTTGCAAGGCTACCTCATGTAAGAAAGAACATGTTACTTGGAGTGAGCAAATTTGGGGGAAATGGTTGGAATAAAATGGAGAAGGGAAGAATTGAGCATCTAGCAATTGAAGGGAACAGACTATACCTTTCAATGTCACTGACTGCAAAATTCCCTGGTATTGTTTTATCAATTTTTCCCTGGTCTCCAGTGTTTGGCTATTTTCTCATTTTTTTTTAATACCAAACTTTCAGAAGCATATATTCATTTTCATATGCATTTCTTAAAAACAAGTGCAATTTTCACATCTTTTTGACAAGAGAAAAACTATGTTTGTTCATTGCATTTGTTATTGCCATGGTGCCAGATCTCACAAATCCACCCCTGGAAAAAAATTTATGGCTGAGTTGTTTTACATCTCAGCTTAAAACCTAGACTGTGATCTATGAATGCTTATACAGTAGTAAATTTGTTAGTTTTTAGGGAAACAGACCGTACTTCATTGTTTAGATCTTTTTTTTTAAGTTGATAATTAGATGTAACCTTAAATAATTGAGTTTGGCCAAATATAAACTTTGACTGTATAATTTTAATATAGACTAAAACAGTGTTCCTCAACCTTGGCAGCTTGGAAGATGTGTGGACTTCAGGTCCCAGAATTTCCCAGCCAAACTTGCTATTCTGGGAGTTGAAGTCCACACATTCTCAAGTGCCAAGGTTGAGCAACTCTGGACTAGAATATAATCATTTCTCTTTTCACAATAAAGGCTCATATTGAAGAGCCAATGTATGAAGAATAGGTTAAGGAGACCAGGTTAATTTGGAGTAGGGATTTTGGTTTCAGTATCGACCTGCATATTTGGCAAGAACTGTGGGAAAGGAATTGGAAACTCACCTTATAAGGAAAATCCTTACAAGATGTTTATAGATGGCATTTCCCACCTGTAAGGCTAGCTAAAATGGGTTCAAACATCTCACCCCTATGCTGGAAATGTAAAACAGCAATAGGTTCATATTACCATATGTGGTGGGAATGCCCAAAGACTCATGAGTATTGGACAGGACACAAAACTGGTTGAGGGATATATTAACACTGGATTTGGAGTTAAAACCTGAACTCTTCTTGTTGGGAATAACGACAGAAAAGTACGACAATCTACCTGCTGCTACACTCCTGACTGCAGCTAGGCTTGCTTTAGCGCAAAAATGGAAGAGCAAGGAAATTCCCACAGAGGAAGAGTTAATACATAAAATGTTAGCATGTGCGGAAATGGACAGGCTCACAATGATATTAAAAGACAAATGTGGATCAGTTTATTATGAAACCTGGGATAAATTTTACCACTGGAGGAATTTGAAGAGGACGGTTGGGATTAAAGATGAATGTTAAGATAGAAATATATGTTATTTTAGAACAAGTATTGTATATAAAACTTAGATGTATATGTAGAGATGAAGAATTGATTGTAAAAAGTGGAATAATCTGATAAGAATGTATATACTGGAATGTCACATTAAATCAGTGCTTCTCAACCTGTGGGTCGGGACCCCATTTGGGGTCAAATGACCATTTCACGGGGGTCACCAAACCATGCTGTCCGCCATTTTTTCCCTTTTCCCTAGCTGTCCTACTCCCTCTTATTGGTGACCACACCCACTTGGGGGTCACCACAACATGGGGAACTGTATTATGGGGTCACGGCATTAGGAAGGTTGAGAATCACTGCATTAAATCCAATGTTTGTTTGTTTTTAACTGTATTATAAATAAAATTTGGAAAAAAAAGAGTGCTTTTGCTCTTCTGTTTAGGATCATTTCACCTCTCCCGATGAATACGATGATCCTGCTGTTCTCTATGAAGCTATCACAACGCACGAACAAAACCTGGTTATAGCTCATGAAGGGGACCCTGCTTGGCGAAGTGCTGTACTTTCCAATTCTCCCTCCCTACTTGCCCTTCGTCACGTGATGGATGACGGCACCAATGAATACAAGATCATCATGCTGAACAAGCGTTATCTAATCTTTAGAGTCATTAAAGTAAGATACTTTTAATGGGGTGGATGAGACACACCTATTCTAGGATGAGATGTAATAAGTGGGGAGGATAGGCATTTATTAGTTTATGGTATGAAATTGGTGTTTTGATTTTTGATTCCTTTTTTAAATGCTGTGATTTTGTTAAGCAATTCTTTGATGTTAAATTGTTTTAGGTTTTTAAATATTTTGATTAAGGAAACCTGCAGGACTTGCAGACTAGGCAAAGAAAAAAAACAGTTATATTTTATATTTAATTCCATAATTGGGAGAAGTGTAGCACAGGCACCTCTATCTTGCTAGTCTTACTTCCAACAGCAAACTGATAACAGTTATCTATTTCTTGTATATAAACAAATTTTAAATTTTGTTTACGCCAACACTTGCTTGGAAGTAGAATAAATAATTATATAATAAATGCATGAATGCTTTCCATAAAGTTAAACACAGAGTCTGCATGTTTCTGAAGTAATTAAATGAATTTTAATTATTTTTCTAAAAGGTAAAACTTTAATGTATAATTTTAAAATTGTTGAAATCTTGAGAGTATTTATGATTAAGATGGAAGTGTGTGTGTGTGTGTGTGTGTGTGTGCACGCGCATGCACACCTATATCCTGTTTTCAGTATGCATTTAAAAAGCGTCTATGAAGATTCTCAATTGGACTTTCTTGGGTTTTTTTTCCTTTGAAAATGTTTCACTTCACATCCAAGATGCCTCTTCAGTTCCCCACTGAAGAAGCTTCTGAGATGAGAAATGAAATGTTTTCAAAAGAAAAAAAACAAAAAACAAGAAAAGCACTTTTGGGACCTTTAAAAGATGATTGTAATTTTAGACTACTTTTGTACTAGTAGATTTATTTGGTAAAATCAGTGAATATTTCATGTCATAAGATTCATGTAGTTATAGCTGTCTTGATTTGCATTTTGCCACACTATTTTTCTTACATATCTTCCCCTTTCTGTGTTTTTGCAGGTAAATAAGGAATGTGTCCGTGGCCTTTGGGCTGGGCAGCAGCAGGAGTTGGTCTTCTTGCGCAATCGAAACCCAGAAAGAGGGAGCATCCAAAATGCAAAACAAGCTTTGAGGAACATGATTAACTCATCTTGTGATCAGCCTATTGGATACCCAATTTATGTCTCACCTCTGACAACTTCATATTCTGATAGTCATGAACAGCTAAGAGAGATTCTTGGTGGTGCCATCAGTCTGGGAAACATCAAGAACTTCGTAGTATCTACATGGCACAGGTGAGTAAAAAAAGTCTCCAGAGTACAGTTGCTCATTTTAGTATATTTAATTAGAATGGTACATTATATAGTTTTTTGTTTTATCACTTTTCCTTTTACGATGCAAATCCAGAGTAAGATTCCTGTCAAAACAAGGATATTGCTTTTATTAGAAATTTCAGTACATTGTCAACAGTCACTTTAATCTCAGTTGCATTATTTACCTCCTGCAAACATTAACTATGGATAAAATTTGCTTTCTGTGAAACTCTGTTCCAAACACAGAATGCTCCCTTAATAAACCCAATTTTCTCTGGAATTCACAGTTCCAGGATGATTTTTAAGTTTCTGAACGTAAATTAAGTAATACAGTCTTATCTGTTTTGTTTCTCCCTACAACAACACTCAATATAGCTGAGAAAACTAGTGTTGTGTTAAATAACTTTTGGACAGGGCCCGCTTGTTCAGCTTTACCTATCTCAAGAAATTGTTATGAGATGCCATCATGAATTTCTGGAAGAAAATGTATGATAAATAAACATGAAAAATATAGGTCAAGATATCTTTGGAAGATTTTGATGTTTACTTTCTTAGTCTGCTTGCTATTGTTTTTTTATTATTCTTATTATGTTCAGGTTAAGAAAAGGCTGTGGTGCTGGTTGCAACAGTGGAGGAAACATTGAAGACTCGGATGCTGGAGGTGGTGCTTCCTGCACAAGTAATAGTGTAACTGCCAATGATTCTCAGAGCAGTGTATCTCAAAGTGGTGGGAATGCAACTGTTGGACAGGGATCTGGAGTAGGATTGCATCCTCCTGTCACATCTCATCCAGTCACCCTAGGTAAAACTGAACTAGTGTCTGAGAGTGTATATATTCAAATACCTCACTGCCAGATTGGGATAATTAGACTTTGAAACATTGTTGTTTTAACTTCTGTCTTCCCATCAACAGTGTCTGTTAAGCATGTTTGGAATCCACAGGTCCCATACCATCCATTCACCTTGCGGCTTTGGTGATTCTGTAGAGGATAATAAGAAAGATACAGTGTACTTTTTCCCGTGAAGATCAGCACACATATAAAAGACATAAGTCATCCTCCAAAATCTCAGTATCATGAAGCTGCATGCATTTCTCAAGTGGAAAATTCTGAGACCAATTCTAAAATAGCAGTTATTTTGGTAGAAATAACTGGTTTGGACTCTAGCCTTGAGGCACACTCAGCCTGCCTTGGTTATCTGGGAAGAGTTTGACCCTGTGGGTCTTGATGACAGGACAAGGGTTCTTGGAATTCTTATTTCAGTCATCTGTATGTTGACCCATATTCTTCCTGGTTAGCCCAGGCTTCCTTGAATTGTGACATATGGCCATGGCACTAGCAAATTCCTCATTGAGTGAGGGAGTGGTTTTACCACTGCTTAAAGAGGCAGTGGTCTCACCACTGCTCAGGAAGCCATCGCTGGATTCAACCTTTTAGGATAACATTGATTCCGTCTCCAATCTTTTCTTTCTAAAAAAGGCTATTGAGAATGTGGTTGTACAGCAGCTTTAGAGAGTTCTGAAGGAAACAGATTATCTTGACTCTTTTCAGCTGAGTTTCAGACCAGGCATGAGACTAAAAGAACACTGATTGCATTTGTGGATTACCTCCGTGGGAGAGGGATAGGGGTGCTATGACCATCCTGCTCTTCTTGATCTCCTTGATCTTAGTGTCCTTCAATACCACTGATCATGGTACACTTCTAAACCAGCTCTGAAGAGTGGGAGGTACAGTTGCAATGATTTTCCTCTTTTCTTCAGGGCCAGTTCTGGTTAGTGTTGATGGGGAGAGAGGGAAGAGAGAGATCTAGCTCATGACCCCTTCTTTCCTCAAGGCTAACTGATTTTCCCATTCCTATTTCTCATCTATATGAAGCAGCTGGGCAAGCTCATCTAATGGTAGGGGTGATACTCAGCCACTCAGAGTCACCTTGAGCCTGCTTACTCCAGGACTCAATAGGTTGATAAAAACACCAAATCCAGTCTAAACATTTGGCTGGCTGTGTGACAGACCAACAACAACAACAATAATAAAAAAGATTGTATGCTGCTGTTATCCAGCTTTGTACTTGCACTATACTTTGTTCAGTGTTATGGTATCTGAATGGAGAGACTGGGCTTCAGCTCAACCCTGGCAAGACTGAGTGACTGTGGTTTTAGGGTCTGCCAGATCCAGGAGTTTTCCATCTTTGGTTACGCTGCCCCAAACAGATCTAGTGCACAATTTGGGAAGTTCTTCTTGACTCCAAAGAGCAAGTGATAGCCATGTGTAGGAGGATTTTTTTGTTTTGTAAAGCAGTTGTACATCTTCCTGCAACAGGAGGCTCATGGTCACTCCTGCCTTGGTCATCTAATGAGTAGATTACTTTTATGTATTGTCATGGCGATGTGCTATATGACTATCCAGAAGCTGCAGCTGGTCTAGAATGCAGTGATGCAGGCAGAAATGGGCATACCTTAGTAGGCCCATATTACACCTTAGTTCCATAAGCTCCACTGTTTTCCAGTGTGCCTCCAGATGGAATTCAAAGTGTTGGCTCTCATCTATAAAACTTCAATTGAATGTAGCCAGATTATTTGCCAGAATGTCTTTCTCCAATTGTTTCTACCTGTGTGACAGGAGAGGCATGCTCCTATCCTTTTAACTAAAAAAATGACACAGGACTTGGGAAACACATCTTTTCTGTCATAGCACCTGCCCTCTGGAAAACCATATTCCCCAAAACTAGATTGGCTCCAACCTTACTAGCTTTCCATAAGGCCAGCGCTATAAAGTGCTAAAACTGGAATGTGCTCCAAGTTTGGGAGTTGAGAGGTTAGATGACCTTTTGAGTAGTTTCTGTTTCTGTCGGGTCCATTCTTGGTAGTCGTTGTTGGTTTTTCACTTCACCTTTGCTGATCAACAATATGGTCAACTGGTCATATTTTCCATATGGGCCATGTAAATCCACTTAATGATTAATTAATTACCACATTTGCATTTCATTACCCAGTGAAAGATCTGAATTAACTTTGCACATTATGTCAAGATCATCTTAAATAGTTTCTTGGAGTTATTTTCACTATATGGGAAGTTCTTTGTAGAAACCACACCACACAAATCAAATAGTTGTATTTATGCCTTATCCCTCCTCAGATGATAATACCAAAAACTAAAATGTCCAAAACAAATAAACAGCTGGTTACATTTCGAAAACAGTCATACAGAGCAATAGTCAATCAATCAATCAGAATAGATTGGAGGTCGTTTAGTCCAACCCCTTGCTGAAGCAGGGGACCTTATACCAGGGGTCTCCAACCTTGGCAACTTTAGGATTTGTGGACTTCAACTCCCATGGCTGGCTGAGGAAATCTGGGAATTGCAGTCCACAAGTTGTAAAGTTGCCAAGGTTGGAGATCCCTGCGGCCTATACCATTTCAGACGAGTGGCTGTTCAGTCTCTTCTTAAAAAACTAGAGTGATGAAACAGTTAATAGGCATTGCTGCTTCTAGAAGGAATTGATCCAGAATCTAATTTGAATTTTAAACAGCATCCAAACTTTTTCAATTTTCCATTCAAATTTACATCCTTGGAATAGACAAACTATAGCCTGTGCTCATATACTTTATTTTTAGGCACCAGCCAAAGTGCTCATTCTGTGCAGTCAAGCCTTATCAGACATTCCCCTGCTCGTGCCTCAGTTGCCAGCCAGTCAACTTACTGCTACAGCAGTCGTCATTCATCCCTCCGAACATCCACCACGGGCTTTGTGCCTTGCCGACGGTCTTCCACCAGCCAGCTTTCCCTTCGCAATCTTCCCTCATCCATACAGTCCCGTCTGTCCATGGTGAACCAAATGGAACCCGCTAACCAGACTGGCATTGCCAACATGCAGCATGGCCTCCCTTCTTCAAGCAGTTCCAGTCAGAGCATCCCAGCCTGCAAACAGCATGCCCTTGTTGGCTTTTTAGGGACTGACGGAACGACGAATGCCACCGATTCACAGGCAGGCACAAATGTGAGCCCTGTGAGCCAGGCACAAACCAAAAGGGATGATGTTGTTTACAGAATTCAGGTAAATGAAATGTAGGAACTGATATGGTTTATATCCCTTTACTACCTAATGACTATTTTTATGGCTGGACAGTTATGTGTTTATTTTTTTAATCTTCCCTATGCTTCTGGAATGCAACCCTGTGGAATGAAACACTAATTCTTAATATACAGAATTCGCTGAAGACTTCAGATGTAACACTGAAGTCTCTAGGGCTGGTATCCTCTAGGGCAGGGCTTTTCAACCTTTTCACCCATTGTGCCACTTTTAGGATATGGCAACATCCGAGTACCACCAGTCGCCTAGGAAGGTGTCAAAAACTTGATGACCAAAAAAAAGGAAGAAAGTGATAAAGTACAGGTAGTCCTCGACTTACAACAGTTCGCTTAGTGACTGTTTGAAGTTACAATAGCACTGAAAAAAGTGCCCCCCAAGGCACAGCCGAGCAAGACACCTGCCTGCGGTGCTCTTCCTCCTGTCCGAGGTTTTCATTGTTGTGAGCATTTCTGTTGAGGATTGGCAGTGGGGGTGGGGTGGGGGGGTGTTTGGTTTTTATCCTCCCCCCCCCCGTCTGCTGGGTGGCTGCAGCAGGTTTTGGTCACTTCACGTGACCCTGGGACATTGTGATTGTCATAAATATGAATCAGTTGCCAGGCATCTGAATGTAAATCACAAGATCCTGGAGATGCTGCAACATTCCAGCTGATTGGTGCTTTTTCAGGGCTCAGCAGAAGCACTAGGATCAGTGCCAAGCTCCAGCTGGAGCCTGGCGCTGATCCTGGTGCTTCCACTGAGCCCTGACAGCCCCGAAGAAGCACTGATCCTGGCGCTTCCGCTGAGCCCTGACAGCCCTGCAGCTCCAGCCATCTCTCGCTCAAGCTTGTGCGATGCTGCCACCGGTTCAGCTCATTCCCCTCCCCCCTACCACTTTTCTAGGATGGCCGCATACCACCTGCCAGGTGCCAATGTACCACAGGTGGTACCCATTCCACTGGTTGAAAAGCCCTGCTCTAGGGCTGTGCTGTGCTTTGGCTACACTTCGAAAATGGTGCTTCATGGTATACATTCACCAAAGAATAGAGAATGAATAAGGCAAAGATATGATCAGGGAATAAAGATCTTTGTATCACAGGAAAATATGGTGCAAGTTAAGTATTAAAGCTGTTTCAACAATTTCTGTAAAGTTACAATAATACTATTAGGTGGGGAATTAAGCAGTGATTTGTTTCATTGAGTCTCCACGTTTCAGTGTTTTTACATTAAATAGGTTTGCTTGTCTAATGTTGCTTTGAGGTCCAAGCTTGATGACCCAAGTTTGGAACCTGAGAAAAGCATTAATGGGAAACAACAAATTATATCATATTTCCTTTGTGTTCTACTCAAACTAGTTGTAGGAGTGTGAAGTTTGTTGAAATATATCTCCTTTCTTATTTTGCTGTCTATGGTTTTCTGTGTTTGGAATCCAGTTATACTTGGAGGGATATGCAAAACATTTCAAGTTGAAAAAGTTTTGACCTGTTTCAAAATGGGGCATTTCAAACTCAGTTCTTGCATAGCACTAATTTTAAGCTGCTTCTTTTTTTAGATAATAGATCCTAGCCAGATTTTGGAAGGGATCAACTTATCCAAAAGAAAAGAATTGCAATGGCCAGATGAAATGATAAGACTAAGAGCTGGAAGAAACAGCTGGAAAGACTGGAATCCTCAGGAAGGCATGGAAGGCCATGTGAGTTTCATTCCTCAGTTGCCTTTGTTATTGGCATGCTCAGAGATTATACTGATTGTACGTAAATTCAAAAAGTGGAGCAATAAGAAAAAAACTAATTCTATAAATTCTAAATTATAACAATAGACGGGAATATGCATCATATCTCTTTGCATTATGTGTTCTGGAAATCTTAACTTTTAAAAAAAAAAACTTTCTAGAAGGTATTTTCTTCTGTGAAATATAGGAATATTTCTATTATTATTTTATTCTCAATATTGTAGCAGAGAAGATTCTTACCAATAACTTTCAAAAGTAGAATCAGAATAGTTTCTGTGCTGGAGCAACAATATAGATAAGTAAGATCTGAAAGCCTAATCTTGATCCTCACGTAGTCTGTATATATTACTTCAGAATGATAAAGTTCTAGTATTACAGCTGAATATATTTTCTTTGCTTGCTATCCCTGCTAGGTGATTCACCGTTGGGTGCCTTGCAGCAGAGATCCAGGGCATAGGTCCCATATAGACAAAACCATCTTGCTCGTCCAAATTGAAGACAAATATGTTGCAGTGATTGAAACTGGAGTCCTGGAACTTGGGGCTGAAGTGTGACCTTCTTGGACAATTAAAATCTAGTCCATCTCCACAATGTTTAGAAATGAAGTAAGGAGTCTCAGAAGAATACTCTAACACAGTGTTTCTCAACCTTGACAATTTTAAGGCATGTGGACTTCAACTCCCAGAATTCCACAGCCAGCATTGCTGGCTGTGGAATCTGGGAGTTGAAGTCCACATGCCTTAAAATTGTCAAGGTTGAGAAACACTGCTCTAACAGCTTAAGTAACAGGAAGAGGCTTGAAAATGAAATTAAGGGTAGGATGTCAGTCTCCAAAACAATTAAGGGGAAGCTTTTGATCTTTTTCAAGTTAGCTACTGAAGAAAATATTGTGCATGAAGGGTAAACAGGATGTATCTTTTGCTTTATACATTATTTTATCCATTGCAATGCTTTAAAACAATCCCACATTTTCCAAGTTTCAAAACAGGAGCATCTCGTTTTTCTAATTGTCTTGCCAAAAATATTTTGTCTCATTAATGTAGATTCAATTCATTTTTTAAAGCAGCTGAAAACTGTATAAATGTTGAGGTCAGTGTGAAGCTGAATAGAATGTTTCATCAACTGCAAGTGTAACCAGATTTCAAACTTCTTATTTCTTCTAAGTGGAAAAAAAAGATGATTGAGAAAACTGCACTATTTTTTTTTATGGCAATGCACTACAAAAATCTGAGATTGCTCAGAACATTTATTGATATAAATATATATATATAAAAGAAAATACCGTTATTTAAATTGCCTTTGGGATTAACCACCTTCTCCTCCATATGGTAGGAAGTATCATTGGTTCATTTTTGGCTTAAAATTGCCCAGCAACTTATTTATTCTGTCCTATTTAAAATATATGATGGATTACCAGTAATTATAGAAGAAAACTACAGGGAAGCCTACTCGTGGTGAAACCAATTAATAGTGTATTTTTTTTTACGATGGGCTCAATCATACAATTGTGCATATTTTTTCTCTATTTTTGTTATTTTTGTTATTTTCCAATATGGAGTCAACAAAAATATATGACTGGGCTCCTTTGGAAAACTGGATGAGATACATTGTTTTAAATAAGGTTGTGACTTTATCTCTGTTTTCGGACTTACTCCTTTATTAAGCAAAATAGTTTACTTTTTTAAAAAACGAAAAGACAAAAATCAGAAGGCATGTTGTATCGTATTATCTGTATCATTTTGCGTTTTAGTTCCTTTTAGTTGCTATTATGTTCTGTGACTTGAATTTATTTTCAGTAATTATATATTCTATAATAATTGTACTTTGCATATAACTGTGAAACTGATTTATGTTGCATATCATCGATTTTTACTGATTGGAATTTTTAGTGTGTGTTGTCAGGGAAACAAGTTACTCCAACAGCAACAGAGTAAGGGGACAAAATTGCAATTTTTTTATCTTGCTGTTTCTATGACTTGCTCACAATGTTAATGGAAAGTTTTATGTGCAGTAGTTATTTCCTTCATGTGATCTGAAAGCCTGGGCTCAGTGGGAAACAGAACAATTTGCAGTTGTAGCTTTTAGAAGCAGCCATCTTTTATTTTTTAACTATTCCTGTGTTGGGTTTACAAGCAAGAAATTGCAGTGAAACATAACCATTGTACATTTAATGAACATAGCCAAATGATGTCACAACATGAACAATCCGATACCATAAAAAACAGCCTTTGCAGCTTGCTAAGAATATACTATAGCAGTAAAATGCAAATGCTATTCTTACTGTATTATAATCTTGACCAGGTCACATATTTGCAAAGCTGTTCACTGCTGCAGATAATTGTTTTTAGCATCTGAAAACCACAAAATTTGTGTGTGGGGGGAGCAGCATTAATAATAAAATATAGAAAAAAAGCTTCAAAAAGATGTTGCTGTTCTGGTAAAATATACATCACCTGCTAATGTCTGAATGCCCCCAATTTAAACCCTGATGCTATCATATTTTCATCATTTTATGAACAAGAGAAAAACCATTTTCTGAGTTTTGTCAGCCATCTTTCTTCATAATTTAACTGACAAATATTCATTTATCTTTTTGATTTTCCTAAAAATAGAAAGAAACGCAATCTACCTTTCAAAAAGATTAATCAGTCATTTTGAATATATTAAATCCATTGATAAAGAGAGTGCTTTGGAAGGTTAACTGGAATGAGGCAATAAAAACTGTAATGTGGAAAAATGGATTTTTCTGATAAGATTTTTCTTTCCTATTTTTAATTATTAATAGGAACAAAAAATGGCACTCTGACAGGATACTCCACACTACTGATTATATAGGTTTATTGAAAGATTATAATTTCAAGACTTTTGATATGATTATATGTAGATACATTTAGACTGTGATAAATTTAGTTTAAATAACTGAAAACAAATTACTTGATTAGCACAATCTCAATCACATCTTTGTTAGATATAAATCTCATATAATTAGTATTCATGAGAATATATATTTAGTTTTATTTCCAAGTTTTTAAGATGTTCATTTCCCAATAATTTGGTGGAATATCCTTTATTTGGATTAACTATTTAGTATTTATGAAAAAAAATTCTTTGCTTGTTGCGGTACATGAGCTTGAAAGCCAAATTAATAGTTTTGCAGTTTTTCATATGTGGACTTAGTGGCTTTCTTCATTAATTTCTCCAACTAGTTATGACAAGCATTCTGAAAACTTTACATTTTTTTTGCAGTTGATACTAAGTCTTGTAGAAAACTAGTAATCCTCTAAATTAATTTCTAGATTAAGCTATAATATTTATGTAGAAAAAGTTTATGAAAGTCAATTTGCCTACTATCGTTTATAAATATATGCATAATAAACTGATAATCCAACTAGGCACTAATTTAATGTAAAATCACAGACATATACTTAGCTTCCCAGTTAATGTTTTGGGAAATTAAAGAAGAAATTTCTTTTACCTCGTGAAGTGCGTTAATTTTCATAAAGAACAAAATCTTATTATTGCTTAATATTGAGGTAATGTTCTGTAGATGTTCTTGTAACCTAGGAAATAGATATGGAGGGAAGGAAAATGTTTTTGAAAAATTATATCTTTTACAAGGTGTTTTTTTATTATTTGTTGCTTTTTCTACCCATGCTTGCTGCTGTTGGAGAATGACTAGTTGCATAGCTGCAATGTTGTGTGAAAATATTGAATAAATGGTACAGAGTGTTATGGAAGAGGCCTTTGAAAACTTAGATTTGGGGGTAAATTTTACCCAAGCTGACATTGAAATGCCTTCTTAACAGATGAGATAAAGCAATGATGCCAGCCAGCCCTTCAGTTCTATACATTTTAAGTGGTAATAACTCTGCCAATGGACTAGTGCATTTGAAAGAGCTTTTCAAAGACTATCTAAATATTTCTTATGTGCTGTAGCTTCAGCCACCTTGGTTTTATATACTTAATTTTATTAAGAGAGATTTTTCTTACCTATTATATAGGTTCTACTTGTCTGGTCCTACTTGGTGATTGGTAACCTGATGCCATTAGCCCTGCAATGCTAGACAGTATAAGAATTATAGCAGTATTTAATGTGTGCCTTAGTAAAATGGTGATGAGTACATAAGACCTTGGTGGGAGCTAATGCCCATATCTAGTTTTCCCAAAATTTTTTAAAAGATGGCTGCTCTAAAAGGCTGCACCGTTCATCAGCAAATATATTTGAAAATACCATTTAGATATTTATACTAACTTTACACATGACCCAAATGGATGACAAAAGTCACAAAGGTTAAAAGTCAAACGTTACTTCTTTATGAACTCAGCCAGATAATGAACTGCTTATTATTACCTTAAATAATGGGAGGGTGAAGATAAAATGAGTTGGAAAATGGAATATGTGCTTTGCATTTACCAGCATATGGAGAACTTGCCAGGGATAGGGTTATGTGTACTTTGTATGTGTCAGTGAGAGTATGAGCGTGTGGGTGTGTGTATGTTGTTTGAAACAGCCTGTAAATATTGTCGCTGTTTAAAACTGGGAAAAGTTGACAGGATTTGTTTGTAACATGTTGCTTTGAAAAGACAGTATTGACAGTGAAGAAACAACAAAATTTAAAAAAAATCTTCTTGTCCCTTGTTTTATTTTCATGTTCGGTTTTTTATATTGGAGACTTTTAAACAACTATGTATAAATGTTATATGTTTCACTATTCTTTTTCCCTTGAAAAACAATGGTGAAAAATGTTCTGGTTAATATACCTTCTCTTCTGTTCTTTAAATAGAAATGACTTTATGTATTCTTCCATTGCCAAGCTCCAAAACTGTCATTTATTGAAAGGTTTTGCATTTTTATAGAAGTGCATTTTATTGTACTCATGCTATATTTTAGCTCCTGTTATTATCATTATTCTCATTACATTCATGATAAATTTCAGAAGGGCATATCCCTTTCTTTCTAACCCCTCTCGCCCCCCCCCAAATGAGATTAGTCTTATATAAGATTGTAGTAATATTCAGTAACACTTAATACACACACTGCCTGAGGTAAGATCACCTGACCAATATTATTCAGTCTGTAAAAAGAGACCCTCTGATAGTAACCTTTTCTAGTAGCAGGTATATTGGAGGTGCTCTTGGGATTTTTCTGTATGCAACACTTTGAATTATGACTGAAACCACGAGGAGTACATGGATTTGAGAAACATGTCAGAAGAAATAAAGTGAGGCAATCCTACTTAAGTATAAAAAATATACTGACTTTGAATACAGGAAAATTCAAAATCAACCATTCAAAACTCGGAGAGACAGATTTCCTAGTTTGCTTTTTATCATTGCTTTTGTCTATAAGAATTTTTGCAAATTCATACAAAATATAAAACCAGATAAACCAAGGAATAATGATTGCTTATGGCCATGTAATAATTCTCTGATTAAATTAAGAATTGATGCAGAGACTTCACAGTTTCTCATTCTTATCTGATAGATTATTCTTCCACATTAAATGGTCTCCAGAGATTTTGATCACAACTCAAGGTGATTTAAGGAGCTGGTGCTGGTAAATAAAATTTCAGGAAGGAATGTTGGATGTAAGAAAGGAAAGACAAGACATTTTAGAAATTGTATTGTCGGAACAGTGAAAGATGTGAATAATTCTGAAAGGGAAATGAGCTAATGAAAGATAGGAGAGAGAAGTTTGTGCTAAATAAAGGCCAGTATTTTAATAGAGGAACTTATGTCATTTGACAATACAGTACACTTTGGAGCACAATAAAGAGAGAAGAATTACATTGTGTGAGAAGTAAAAAAGGAAGTTAGAATGATCAGGATAGAATAGGAAATGGTAGGAGTGAAGACAACAGTGTCAAAAAAGGGTATAAACAGAGAGTTGAGTGTTATGCATAATACATGTATATAAATGGGGTGGGTGGGTGAAAATGAGCCAAGACATGTAAATAATTTGCCATAAGAAATGTCAAAACTATAATTTCACATCCACATGATTTTGTTTTAGCTTTCAGCCAGAATAGGTCATTTTATATTGATGAAGCTGTATCCTGCAAATTTAACAAAAATTAAAAGGCATAGCAGTTCCTTGGAATATTTTGAAAATATTGGTATCACATTCTGATAGGTAAAAGTAGCTTTTTGGGAAAATATTTTGATTAAAGATTTGTAAAAACCTTTTACAAGCGTATCTAAAAATACTATATTGGGCCATGTTAAAAATAAAAAAAATACTGCCATGGTGGCCCAGTGGTTAGAATACAGTACTGCAAGCTACTTCTGCTGACTGCTGGCCGCCGGCAGTTCGATTCTCAGCAGCTCAAGGTTGGTTGACTCAGCCTTCCATCCTTCTGAGGTCGATAAAATGAGAACCTGGATTGTTGGAGGCAGTACGCTGACATTTGTAAATGGCTCAGACAGTGCTGGAAACCACTTTGGAGTGGTATATAACTGTTAAGTGCTATTGCTATTGCTGTCTTAATTAACTATCACATTGACACTGGCTTTGGCCACTCTGTGTTGGAAAAATTCAGGACTGTTCCTTGTAGATTAGGGCTAGACCTTTACCTTACTGATTTTTTCTGGTAATTCAGACAGACACAGGAAATAGCTGCATTCAGCACAAACATTAAGCCAGAATTGTTTTAGTGGAGTAATCCATATTTGTCTGATTTACATATAAAAGTAAACAATAATCCATCCTTCCGGGGTAGGTAAAATGAGGACCCAGATTGTTGGGGGCAATGTAAATATATATATACATTCTTACTGGTGTACACCGCTTAGAGAGTGCTTGCACTTAAAGCAGTATATAAGTCTCATAAATAAATAAATAAATAAAATAATGGAGGGATGTGCTATACTTAAGCCACTTATAACCTAGTCCTGTATGCATATGATAAGCCTATGTTTCCTTATGAAATTATTTGATATCTCCAATTTTTCTTTTCACCAAAGGAAAAAAACCTGGAAAATTGAGTTTTTCTGATTTATAGTTTATAATTATGGTGGATGCTTTTTACCAAAGTCTCCAATTCTCATGCTTTATGAAAGTGCTGACTTAATATGTTACTATATACTTTTACTACTGTCCAGCACTTTTTACTAGTTCTTGCTCTCTCTGAGGGCTGAAGACTTTGCAACCCAGGACGTGTAATTGGAAAATGCTGGGGTTTGTCTCCCTCTCATCATCATACTTGTTACGTTATGCTGTCTATGATTTTTTTTAATGTTGTAAAACACCCAGAGTTGCCTTGTGATGAGATGGGTAGCTAACACATTTAATAAATACATAAAAATAACTAAAATGAATTTGGTGCCATTCAAATAAAAAATAAACCTCTTCTGATTTACCAAAATTCTTTAATGGGGAGCTAAAATTAAAATTCTTTAAAGGAATGAAGTTAATGAAGCAGGAACTAGTAGTTCGCATACTAGAACATGCCATTATGTCAACAGTGATCAGGTGCCTTCTCTGACTATCTAGAAAAGCACCAAGTTTTTCATTGATTTAGAAAGGTAGTAGGAAAAAGGTTAGAATTGAAAAACAGAAATATGGTTTTCGAGAAGGGCTTTGATTTCTTGATTTCTGCAATGGACAAATCTTCCCAGTGTTTATGGCTTCATTTTTGTTTGCAATAAAGAGACGAATCTTGCCAAATCATATGCAGGACTTCTGCCAAGTAAGCCAGTTTCAGAATAAGGTTTTCAGTATCTGCGTATCTGATATTTATGACTATGCTTGCTTGAAGCCTGTGATTTTGGCTAAGATATACCTGTGATTATACATAGTTTGTACAAATTACCACATGCTCACACACACTTTAAAATAACAATCGGGCTAAAGAAAAGCAATTCACACACAATCCAATTTTTTAGCTACTTTTTAATCCACCTTCATTATTTTTTTTTATAAATAACTCAAGGCAGCAAATATACGTAATAGTCCTTCCTGCTCTTATTTGAAACCTCCCTACTCACACAAATGATAACATCTAACTTTATGAATATTTACAGTTTTTTGGCTAGGATTATTTCTGTACTAGAATATTATTTATGTCTACACTGCCCATCTCACTTAAGTGATTCTGGGCTGTTTTGTGAGAATTGCCCTCAAAATACGTAAGTGCATTTTTCCTGAAAACCTCAAAAGAGGCTCTTTTTGTATTGAAAACAAAATTTGACCATTTTCATTTAAAACGTACTAGATCTAATTAGCTCACCATACGAAAGTTTTACTGTAAACTTCCCACCCACTTCATTTAAGTAAAGAACTTGTAAGTAGCAAAGCAGAAAATACTTGCATCTTTTAGTTGAAAATTTGGCATGATTAATTCTCTTTCAGTTCCTGTGGAAGAATTTTTTTTAAAAAAAATATATAGCTATTTATTTCCATAACTATCAATGGGAAACATCCAAGTAGGGCAGGGATTCTCAATCTTGGCAACTTTAAGACTTGTGGACTTCAACTCCCAAAGCTGGCTGAGGAATTCTAGGAGTTGAAATCCACAAGTATTAAAGTTGCCAAGGTTGAGAACCCCTGAAGTAGGAAGTTTGACTTGAGCCCTAAGCAAATCCAAGGTACATTATGTTATTTTTTTATGGTTTTTAAATCAATCCTTGTGGTAGAATGCTTACGCGTTACTGCTGTTGCTATACTTACCGTATTTCTTAATAAAGGGTTCCCAAGCAAAAAGCACATTTGTTTTATTTTCAAAATAATCCAGTTTTGGATTTTACCCCTTGATTATTATTTTTTTTGTGAACTAACATGATGCCTCCAGCAGATGGCAACAACAATCCAACCTTGTGTTGTAACTGTCACTGCATATTTCTTAGGAGTGAGCCCTATAAAGCCCCATAATTGCACAGTAAACAGTAGGATTTCACTGTAAAGCTTCAGTTCTTAAAATAAGCACAAGAAGTATTCAAGCACAGAGATGAAAGTATTTTAATACCAGGACAATGGATACAAAATCATCTGAAATAGGAGTGTCCAGTGGTCCAGTGAAATGAGGCCATGATGGATATCAACAATTTAAAGAAAGCTGCAGGAGTCAAAACATCTACAACAGGGGTTCTCAACCTTGGCAACGTTAAGACTTGTGGACTTCAACTCCCAGAACTCTTCAGCCAGCTTTGCTGGCTGAGGAGTTCTGGGAGTTGAAGTCCACAAGTCTTAAAGTTGCCAAGGTTGAGAACCCCTGATCTACAATATCCTATTACCACAAAAGAACCCACAGACATGAACAAACCTTGGAAACTGTATCAGCTGCATTGAATCAAAATGTCCTTTTATCCAAACTCCTTACGAGCTACCAAAACTCTGTTTGTATCTTCCCTGAAGCTGCAAAATATGATCCTATATAAGTGAGCCTGAAAACTGGATGACAGCACAATCCCTTATCTGTATTCTTCTGTTTCTCTAGGGAAGAGACAAGGAAATCAAGAGGATGAATTACTTTGTCCATCTCCTGTCTGAGATAATCTTGCACTGCCCTTCTAATTTTGTCTCTGATTGCTTAGAGCTGTTGTTTATAAATAGGCTCTGAATTTCCAGTCTGAGAAATTGCCCTTAATGTTGAATGTTTTGCATTAACATTTTTTATCTCTTTTCCTCTCCCCGTGCCAGAACTTTATAGCCATTTTGTTTGTCTCCAATGAAAGTATCCAGATGTCTAAAAGGAGTGTGTTCTGATATTCTTTGGATTATACTTAATTATATTTATTATACTTCAACATAATGCATCTATTTACAGTTAAGCATTCTTAACAGGAGTCCTTATGCTGCAGTAGAAGTGGAGGCAAGTTGCTGTGATGACTCTGATAAACAAAAGGGAGAACATTTTGCTTTCCACCAACTTATTAATGATGTGTCTTCAGTGCAGCACAATTTATTTATTTATTTATTTATTTATGAGACTTATATACCGCTTTAAGTGCAAGCACTCCCTAAGCGGTGTACACCAGTAAGCAATGTATATATATATATTTACATTGCCCCCAACAATCTGGGTCATTTTACCTACCCCGGAAGGATGGAAGGCTGAGTCAACCTTGAGCCGGTGAGATTTGAACCGCTGACCTGCTGAACACAGTCAGCTAAAGTGGCCTGCAGTACTGCACTCTAACTGCTGTGCCACCTCGGCTCTTTACTGTTTCAAAAGGTTGTAGACAACAATTCCTTACTCAGCTTTTACAAAACATGCTTAAATGTTGTTGAGAAGAGATCTATGATTTTGGTAAGCCATAGGCATAGTCAAGACTGAATCCAAATAAAGCTATTCAAACAATTTCCAGTTCTTTCTCCAGAAGTTGTTATACCCTGCTTTCTTTTATCCCAACCCAGATGGCTGCTAGCCAGATATTATTGGAATTGTAGTCTCACACCATGAAAGTTAAGGTTAGAAGAGGGTATATGAACACCACCTTGTGGCCTGGCCCCAACTACACTAACTACCCTGAGTTCTTTCCCCATAATAAGGCTTCATCCTCTATATTTGATTGAAGACCTGCCTAACTTCTCACTCCTCATTTCCAATTGAGCATTTCATGCCTAAGCTCAATGTTTCTGACTGAGCGTTTGACAGCCAATATTTTGTAAACTGTTTTCTGTAATCCTGAGGGAAGACTTTTTGTCCTCCCCACATATCCTTCTGCCTAGATTTCTAACTGGCAGATTGTGGGGGCAGAGGAGTTACTCATGCAAAAGTCAGAAGTCTGTTTAATCCTGAAATTGCTTCTGCTAACAGATATCCTGCATTTTGGCAATTCAATCCTGATGTTTACACATTGAGATAAGTCATATCAGGCTGCAGCAGCTATTACCTTTGTGATCATCTATGGTTGCTCTAAAACCCGGAAAGATAAGCTGTTGAACTAAAAAAGAAAAGAAAAGCTCTGGAAAATGTTGTCTTGATAAATCTGACCTGTCACAGCCTCCCAAGATTTTATGCAACTCCACCCAAGTCAATTTGTGGCTCTGGAAGATTTGAGTTGTCTTTCTGGTACTATGATAATGCTGCTTTGCCACTTCCTTACTTCTCTTGCACTCCCTGATGAAATAGAAGATATGAAATCTAATGAAATAAATGATAAAAGCTCTTGTAACATGTTAGGAACAAAATGAAATGTTGCCCTGTTAATATGGACTCTCAGCTGAAGCGAGCATCAGTTGGTGGTTCTCAGGGAAAAAATAAAGAGAACATTTATTTGGTTTTGCCTGCCTGCCCTGAGGAGGCAGCAGGGCTGAAATACCATTTCCCTAAGCTGAGGAATCGAAGAAGCTGTGATTGTTTTAGTGCTCATCTTTGAAGAGAAACAAATGCTACTATTGACAACAGGCAGAATTTTGAACATGTGATGAAAGGGCAAATGAAATCCTGTCTCATAAGAACCTAAGTGCACTGACAATAACATTTTCTACTCCAATCCTGATGATAGGATTAGTTTTAGAAGTAGAATTAGTGAGGAGGATTGTGACTCTTGCTGTTTTGTCTTTGGAATACAGTAAGACAATTATACCTTTAGTGATTGTCTCAGGTTCAAGGGTGAATTCTTTCTTCTAAGCCCTCCTTTCCGCAAACTCTCCATATCCATTGACGGCCTGATTATAAATATCCCACATTTCTGCTTACATAAGCACCCAAGGCAGTAATCACAAGCCATGCATCAAGATGCAAACCAATAAAGCACAACAATAAAATCCGTGCAATTACAATCAGGAGGAAATTAAGACCAAATCCTGCTAACAGTTAAATGCTTGGGTGAACGACACCTTTTAGCTATTTTGCAAAGTCATCGGAGAAAGGCCCCTCTCACCTGGAAATAGGTTGCCTCCCTCTTTTACAAGACAGCCCCGCTGGTGGTTAAGGACCATTGCTGTGTTGCAAACCTGCTCTTTCTCAAAATATGTTGCATAATCTTGGCCCTACAGTTGACTTGAATATAAAAAAACCGGCACAGCTTTGATCACATCATCTTGGCTGCCATTTTGACTCTTTTGACCATATGCTACAGACATCCCTGTCTATGTATTAAGCTTTCTTGACAACCTTAAATGTATATTTCAAAAGTAAAACAGCTAACACCTGCTTGATGAATCATTACCCTCTATTTGCAGAAATCCAACTTCCATGTCTGGAATATAGAAAAATGGTATCATGTGTTAGTTATTTTACGCTGAGGGAGGGAGGGAGGGAGGGAGGGAGGGCTAACTGGAGTAGGTTTTTCTGCAGAGTAAAGAAAAAAACAATCAAGATGGAGACCACAACAGTGTGAGAAAAAAAGACTACAGGCTCGATCACATTGTTATGTTCACCATCTTGACTTTTTTACCCATACCCTGCAGACACTACTGGCCAGAAGCATAAATAAAATCATCAACAGGGCAAAAGCAACCAACGTTACTTATTTACTATACTCACAAAAAAACAATAATCCCCAAGCAGTACTCCTGAGTCTCTTTTAGAATATAATGAAACAGCAGAGATATTCACCACTATTGCAAACAGCACTAACTCAAATTTACTAGCATATCAGTGATTAAGATACTCAAGGGTCAACGTGTAATTCATTTCCAGCCTCAAAACATCAAAGGAATTTTTCAGAATGAAATGTATTTCTAAACAGGTTAATAATATTGGGGTTGATTGTGTATCTTCTAGTTTGTCACATTGAAGGAAAGCCTTTAGATTTGCCTTTAGTTTAATGTGTCTCAACCCCTGCAACTTTAAGAAGTGTCGATTTCAACTCCACACATACTAGAAGCTGAAGTCCACACATCTTAAAGTTGCTGAGGTTGAGAAACACTGCTGTAGTTGATCTAACTAAGAGTGCAGACTTTGGTATGAATATGTTTACATATGTTCTTTGTTCAGAATCAGACTTGTATTTGATGTGCATAAATACTTGTATTCACAAGGAAGCTCGCATTTATCAGATTCAGGCTTATGGTTAGATGCCAGGATCAGCTAGAGGACACATAATCGGGTTAATAATTGATCTTGATTAAAGCTGGTCAATATCATTTGACCAACTTTAGATAACACAGCTTTAGACACACTGCACCCTTGGAAAGTTATATGCTTTTCAGGGTCAGCTACAGTTTTGCCATCTGTATGATTTTATGCTGATGAACCACTTTCAGCTCTATCCACACACACCCCTTCAATTTGTACTCAAACTGAAGAACATAAACAAGCAGACATAACTGATTTGCATCTATCTGTATCAATATTAGAGCGAATAAGTCATTGTTATAGTGTTGAAAATGTTAAAAATAGGTTTTATTTTGATAAATATAATGATATATTAAAATCTGGACATATTGATATCTCCTTATTTAATTTAATTTATATTCATTTATATGTGAATCAAACCAAAGTGATTTTCTCATCAAGAGGATTCTAAAAATTCTCCATGTGCTGAAGCAGAAACAGGACACTACAATAAATAATGTGTAAGATTATTATTAACTCATAATTATTATTATTAACTCAATGCCTTTAATTAGTTATGTTATTAGTTATATTTCTTGCTGTCTTCCTTACATAACCTGCATACTCCCCAAACTATATATGCTCACCCACACTCACAAGATAACCTTACAAGTTGTTAATTATATTAATATCTGACCAGCACTGGATGTAGAATATTGTCAAAGTTCACCAAGATATTTATTTTGTGTTTTATGCTTCTCCTCCAAACACCCTTTCTCTATATAGTTTTTTTTCTATATTAAGGTGAAGATTGACACACTCTATGCTGACATAGACTCCAATTTATCTATATTGAACAAGTCAAAGGGTTTAAATTCCTTTCAATAACCTTCTTTTCATCTACAGCATGGAAAAACAAAAGGCATTGCTGAGCACAAAAGATCTCTAAAGCAATAATTCAATTTGCTAGCTGCAAAGAAAATAATTCTGTGGCTGCCAAGGTATTCAGTCTTTTGCTTTACAATATACAGCTGTGCATATGATAAATATCTAAGAGCTCGTGAAGAATTTCACCCCAAATATACTTGTATAAAGGTGATCCTGATGTTATCTGTTATTTGTGGAGATTCTTCTCCAGATTCATATTAGAATATGGTGGCTAAGATATTGTCTAAAATTATACACTTCATAAGACTGACCCCCTTAACTGCTCATAGTTTAGCTCCTTCCTGGAAGAAAGATACTAATTTTCACTTAAGTTATTGCAGCCTTTCAGCTCAGTTTCTGCTCCAGCAAGAATTTCAGACATAAAACCAGATATTCTTGATAACAGTTTCCAGAAAGATCAAAGTTTATTCTTCTATTACTACAGAGATGATTGATTCAGAAGACCTTTTCCTCTAGTCAAGCATTTTACCTTTACTGGGTCTTTCTTGCATTGGAGAATGTTTTTTATCAATTAAATATAATTTCCTAACACCGAGGAGTCTTGTGTGGAGTACAGTAATATCCTAGTATAGGATTGGCTATGCCCCAGCTCCAAAGGGTCAACCTAATCAGCTTCCCATACATTCTCGGGATGAGTGCTGGGGGTCCTCAACTAATAATGCTTTTACTTAACAGAGCCAGATATAGGAAGAAAATGTCATTTCCCTCATTAGTGGATTCATTTATAAAAACAACCAATTCTATTCAGTACTGGTTTACAAGGGAGACATGGTAATTAATAATTTGGTAATTAGATTTTGGTTTTTAAAAGCTTAATGTTTGATTTCTTAGCTTTTGTGCTTTGCTGTTTGGTCACTAGTGGTAGGCAAACTTACACATTAATGAAAGCTCCCTGCCTTGTCTGTATCATTAGGCTTTAAAAAGTGAAATGCGTCCAAAAAGTTCTGACCAAATGGGGTCCTAGACTCATCTATAGATTGAAGTACTGAAATTGTAAAGACTTAAGTTAGGATCAATTTTGTCCTCAACCTGTCTAGCCAACATGTCATAGTGAACTGTGGAGGGTTTTATAGAATGTTTAGTTGAGCCCTATCCCTGAAATTCCCAAACTGTTCAGAATACATCAGCCCCATCAGAAAAATCAACTCTACAGGAAGGCTTAAATTATATTTTATTGAGATTGGCTATATGAATAGAACCTTGTATGCCTGATTGTGCTTTATCTCCTCCTCCTACCCTCATCTTCTACTCAAGAAAATCAGGGAGGCTTCTGTATATTATCATGTTTTCCAAATCTTAAAGAATGTTTCAACTCCTTTTGTTTATGTTCAGTCAGAACTGAAGAAGCTTGGATGAGAAGCGAAACGTCTTCAAGGGATAACCAAGTCCAGTGGTACTTTTGAAAAAGTACCCTTGGGGTCATCCTTTTGCTTATGTATCATTCTTGCATATTTCTGTCAAGGACCCCTCTGCCCTGTCTGTGACTATGGGAAGGATGCCATGTAGGCTCAGCTACCAATCCTTAGTAGTGTTTGATTAAGTTTGAGAGGATTGGAAGATTATTATTATTATTATCATTCATCGCACAGTAAGCCAGATGTTCAGACTGGATTTGGCATTTTGTCTACCTATCGAGTCCTTACCCAGGACCTGGGATAGGCAGATGTGGATGTTTGATGGTATTACAGGTATCGTCGCAGGATGGAAGCAGTTCCTAATAAGGCCGCCTTTTGCAATTGACTAATAGCAAATTTGTCAATGCCAATGGTGTTCAAGTGGTGCTCCAGTTGTTTTGGGATTGCGCCCAAGGAGCCTATGACTATTGGTACTACCCTTGCTTGCTTTTGCCACAGTCTTTCTATTTCTATTTGTAGGTCTTTGTATTTTGTTATCTTCTCCAGTTCTTTCTCTTCTATTCTGCTATCTCCAGGCACTGCCACGTCCACTATCCAGACTTTTTTGTCTTTCTTATCGACAATTGTTAAGTCTGGGGTGTTATGTTGCAGGTGCTTGTCTGTTTGAATTCTGAAGTCCCAGAGCAGTTTAATTTTATCATTTTCTATGACTTTCTCTATTTTATGATCCCACCAGTTTTTGCTTACAGGCAAATGATATTTTTTGCAGATCTTCCAATGCACCATTGTTGCTACTTTGTCATGCCGCTGCTTGTAATCAGTCTGTGCAATCTTCTTGCAACAGCTTACCAAGTGGTCCACTGTTTCTTCAGCTTCTTTGCATAGGCGGCACTTACTGTCTGTTGCTGTCTTCTCAATTTTGACTTTGTATGCATTTGTCCTTAAGGCTTGGTCTTGTGCAGCCAGAATTAGTCCCTCGGTCTCTTTCTTCAATTTTCCTGCTCTTAGCCATTGCCAGGTTTTATTATTATCTGCTTTCCCAGCTATTTTTTTAATGTATTGGCCATGTAGTGCTTTGTCTTCCCATGCCTCTATTCTGTTCTTCATTTGGTCTTTCTTGTAGGCCAGTTTGGTCTCTCCAGTAGTTAGTAAGCCTTCCTGATATACTAATTTCAGTGCATCTTCATCATTGTTCTTCAGATATTCTTCCAAAGCCATTTTTTCTTCTTCAACCATCTGATGTACTTGTAGCATTCCACGCCCACCTATTTGCCTTGGTAGATAAAGTCTATCAATGTCACTGCGTGGATGAAGGGCATGATTCATTGTCATTATTTTTCTGGTCTGCCTATCCATTGCTTTTAGTTCTGCTTGAGTCCAGTCCACTATTCCAGCTGTGTACCTAATGACTGGGATTGCCCAGGTGTTGATTGCCTTTATGGTATTTCCTCCATTGAGTTTGGATTTTAAGATCTTCTTCACTCTCTTGATGTATTCACCTCTAATCTTTTTCTTGACTTCAGTGTGCTTGATGTTGTCAGCTTGAAGGATACCCAAGTATTTGTAGTATTCTTCCTCATCCAGACTCTTAATGTTATTTTCGTGGGGCATCTTGATTCCTTCAGTTTTCACTATTTTTCCTTGTTTGATAGTAAGTGTGGCACATTTGTCCAAGCCAAACTCCATTACAATATCTTGGCTATATATACGGACAGTGTTGAGCAGCGATTCTATTTCAGATGATGTTTTTCCATACAGCTTCAGATCATCCATGTAAAGGAGGTGGGATAGTCTGGCAGATGTTTTTGATGTTTGATAGCCATGTCCTGAGTTATTCAGTATTGTTGACAGAGGAAACAGTGCAATAACAAATAGTAATGGTGATAATGAATCTCCTTGAAATATTCCTCTCTTGATATTAACCTCTCCCAGCTCTCACCATTGATCTGCAACTGTGTCTTCCATTGTGCCATCGATCTTTGCACAAATTTTCTGATGTTTCTACTGACTCCTGTTATTTCTAGGCACTTTATTATCCAATCATGTGGCAGAGAGTCAAATGCCTTTTTGTAGTCAATCCATGCCACATTCAGGTTGGTCTTCCTTCTCTTGCAGTTTTCCAAGATCATTTTGTCTATTAGGAGTTGATCTTTTGTTCCTCTGCTATTGGGGCGGTTTCCTTTCTGCTATTATTATTATTATTATTATTATTATTATTATTATTATTATTATTATTATTATTATTTTGCTCCACCTGTGTTCTCATCATCTCTTGACTTGCTTCATCGCCTTCAGCTGAAATGGTTACCAAGGAGCTGAATCGGCTGTGCACTAAGAAAAATATTTGAGAACAATAATGAGAGGTTTCCAGAGGAAGAAATGGTGGACTGAAGATGGCTCTGTGAAAAGCAGAGCTGGATACCATGGCAAAGAATAAAGAGCCATTGAGTAGATTGGTTCTTTAAACCTGTGATATCAAAGAGAGGATAGAAGATTGCCCATAAGTGTTCCAGACAGTTGCTCTCAAGAGGATACTTCAAGACAATGGTCTCTAGTAGGTTTTGAGCCTTGGTAGATGAAAGAATAGCAACCTTGCTCAAACTGCAATTGGTACCTTTAAAAGAACACTATATTTGCATACTTCCTTTTCTAATTGCATTTGGAAATTGCTTATTAAATACTTTACCACTGTTAGAAACCTTTAGATCAACAAGTCTGAAAACACCATATGCCTTCATCCTTAATAAAATAAATAAACATTTAACTAGAAGCTTAGAAACTTTAAAAAAAATGAAATAAATAGCAAAAAAAAAACTAATTAAGACTTTCATTTTAGAAAGTTATAAACAGATTAAAGGATAAATCTGAAATAATGTTTTGGAATTAATTATACAAAATCCTTTCTGTGGGAAAGTTGACTTGATTTGAATTTATTCTATGACATAAAGGAGGTAATTTTAAAAACTGGATACTAGACAGAACTAAAGATTTTAATTTAAGGAAAAGAATGCATGAACCTGGTTAACAGCTACAGAATGTTGCAAAATATTGGAAATACTGAAGGACATTCGTGAAAAATGGAAATAGAAGTTAATAAAAATGCCAATATGTTAACTTCTATGGATAGTCTGTGTCCAAAAAATGCAAGAAATGACAGACGAAAACCAAGATTTATCTGACAAGACAGAGATTGAGTTGACACTGAAGTGGATCTACAAATGACAGGCTACAAGAATGGCATGGAAAAAGATATTTCATTGGAGATACAAAACAAATAGGTTGATGCTTTAAAAATCAAATGAAAACTACAAATAATAAACCAAGAGAATGATCTGGATAATTCTTTTAAATTGCATTTATAAAAGAGGTGTCTTAAAGCTTGGATGAACCTTATTAGAAGGAGTAACAAAAGAAATAAAAAAAACCCAAAGTCTACAACAGTGGTGTCAAATTGCTGGCCCGCGGTCTGGATATATCACGCAGAAGCCGCATCCACCTCAGCTCTGGCAAGGGGAAAAAAGTCACAATACGTCACGACACATCACGTGCTGTGGCGAGTTTGACACTCCTGGTCTA
The DNA here is from genome assembly GCF_016545835.1 of Crotalus tigris. NCBI lineage: Eukaryota > Metazoa > Chordata > Lepidosauria > Squamata > Viperidae > Crotalus > Crotalus tigris. Next base: position 2,596,804 of record NW_024096464.1, on the reverse strand, counting down.
CAATATTACTTTATTGTACTATAAATTAAGATTGTTAGAAGTAAAAGGAAGGAATATAAAGCTGGTTTATTTGTTCAAGATTAAAATAGATATATAGTTATTTCTGGCAACCCTTAAGGCAGTGGTTCTCAACCTGTGGGTCAGGACTCCATTTGGGGTCGAATGACCATTTCACGGGGGTCACCAAACCATGCTGTCTGTCATTTTTTTGCCCTTTTCCTTAGCTCTCTTGAATAGAGTCTAATTCTATTGGCTTTCAAAAGCCAATAGGAATTGTCCAGGCTGTCTCTGCCCTGCTGAGCCTGCCAAAAGTCCCATTCTGCAAATGGTGCTGCACCAGTTGAGTAGTCCTCAACTTATGACCGGTTGAGTAGTCCTCGACTTACGACAGGTTGGGGGTCGCGACATTAAAAAGGTTGAGAACCACTGCCTTAAGGGACTTTTGCTGACACCAGCAAAATGACTATGCTTTATGGATTTGTTTAAAGATAAAAGATGGAACATGGGATGAAGAGACCGTTGGTTTTAATTTAAGAGGAGGTGAAAAGTTACTAACTTTATACTTGTGATGAAAATTGAATGTCACTTCTTTATATATGTAGTCCTTGACTTACCATAGTTCATTTAATGACTGTTCAAAATTACAATGGCGTTGAAAAAAGTGAGTTATGACTGTTTTCACATTCACGACTGATGCAGTATATCTGTGGTCAGGTGATCAAAATTTGGATACTTGGCAACTGGCTCATATTTATAACAGTTGTAGTATTACATCCAAAGTTACAGACTATGAGCCAGATCTGGAAGGCTTTGGGACTATATCAGGCTGGGCTATTCAATAGTTTATTGAATATATAAATGATTGTACTTGACTTCACATTCTAATCTAAGCAAATCCAAACTAATGTGTGTTGGTTTTGTTTTTGTTTTTTTTAATTTGGCTTATTGTGTGTCTGATCCAGCTAATGTTTTAAGTTTTCTTATTTAGGCTGACACACGAACCAGGCTGTTGACTATTCATTTTTATTGTAACTGTAGAATACTAGGAACACAATGGGTTGCTAAATGGGTGATTTTGTTAGTAAAGTAAGTCCTCGACTTACAGTAGTTCATTTAGTGACCGTTCAAAGTTACAACCCACTGAAAAAAGTGACTTATGACCATTTCTCGCACTTAATGACCATTGCAGCATTCCCCCATGGTCATGTGATTTACAGTCGGATGCTTGACAACTGGTTCATATTTATGACGGTTGCAGAATCCCTGGGTCACGTGATCACCTTTTGCAACTTTCTGACAAGCAAAGTCAATGGGGAAAACAAATTCACTTAACAACCGTGTCACTAACTAAATAAGTGCCATGATTCACTTAATAACTGTGGCAAGAAAGGTTGTAAAATTGAGCAAAAAATCACTTAACAAATATATTGCTTAGCAAAGAGAAATTTTGGGCTCAGTTGTGGTCATAAGCCAAGGACTACCTGTATGTTTTTTTCCTTTTTCTTTACTACATTCCTTTCTTTCTTTCATCCATTTGCTTCCTTTCCTATGGACTTCTAACTCTTTCTACTGTTCTTTCTTTTCATTTGTATTAGCTTGCGCTGTTGAAATTATAATCTTCAATAAAATTACTAAAAACAGTCACGATGGAAGGTTTTTTATTTCTATTATCTTAGCTATATCAAAAATTGATGTAGGCTTAAATTCAGGGAATTATGCAGCTCGCTGTGTTTTACTGCTCACAGAAATGCTGGGAGAATCACACTGAGAGGATGGCAGAAAAATATGCTATCTGTATTTTGCC